>NC_135662.1:69001638-69626638 GCF_964188315.1 Podarcis muralis | reverse complement strand
GATACTGACTTTAGATGAATTTGTTGGGCAATTTAGCTTTGGTTCTTGTCAGCCTTGACCGCTATGTAGACAGTTCCCCCTTCCCCACACAACAGAGCAGCTGCTGCTTAGATGCCCACGGCACAACCTGAAAGACAACCAGAATCCATGTTTTTCATGGGCCCTTTGTGAGAAGGTATGGGAATGCCAGCCCCTGAGAAATGTCACTTGTGTCATCAAAATGCTCTTGGCTTCTCTCGAATTTCTTTAACTGTTCTGCTTAAGCCAGACTCCCCCAGATATGCCTCAAAGTTTCCTCTCTAGACAAAACTCAGTAGCAATTCTATTCTGAAGGTGCTCTGCTTTGCGGAGTTAACTCCCTTTTATATTGTCTAAAATAATTCGGTATGTAAGAATGCATAAAGGATTTTCCCCTCTCCTCAGCTCTAAAAAGTGCCATGCAGTTGACAAAAAAAACCCCAAGATAATATGGTTTCCCAAACACACGGCACCCTCTCCTCTGAAAATAATGAGCTGTTCTCCAGTGTTGGCATTTTACAGACCCACAGACACAAAATGTCAAGATTTCAATAATTCTGCTCCCAGGAAGTGCTTGGATGTAAATTGGTTGTCTTAACACTATTTGTCAGGTGGCAAAAATTTTAAGCAACAGTACTAAACACACATAATTTGTGGTGGCAAAATATTAACAAGAGGGAAATCTCTCATCTGGAACGTGACAGTTTTTGGTGCTCTCTTGAAGGGAGCGCCTGCTTACATTAGTTTGTGAATCTCTGTCTCCAAGCCACAGCTAGTCACTGGAAAGTTACAACAGTTTTCTCATCAGGTACATAAAGGCAGATTCTTGCCTGCAGCATGCTTAATTAAGAGAACAGCTGGATACTCAGCCTTAACATAAAAAGTGCAAGGGAATCTTAATGCATCTCAAAGTGCCATGGAGGTGAAGTGAAGCCAGCATATGGATGGAAAATGAATCTGTCACTGTGTTGTTATTATTATTATTATGAAAGTACTAAAAAGGATGATTCTGACTGCTATATTCTTGCAGCAGTTATGCCATTCAAACAGCACTTGAAATAAGGCAAGAAGCAGCAAACGGGTCGTGTAATGTTTGTGGGTCCGATAACAGGCATCACAAATAAGGACTATTTTTTTATGGAGAAGTTTTATTCAGAGGAGCCTCTATAACACTCTGCTTGCTCTTGGAACTCAGGGGCTAAGGAACTTCTCAGGTCATGTGACTCAGGGCCTAAAACTAAGGAGTCCCTTCCAATCATAGGAGTCAACTCCTAGGGGCCAGGTGGTCCTTGCCCCCTAAAATATTTGAGGGGGCTGGAGCCCCCCAAAGTTAATGGGCATTGCCATTCAAATAGTGTGTGTGCACCACATCATGTGATCGATTATGTGGGCCAGGGCTTACCTCCCCCTCCCCCAATACAGTGGTACCTCAGGTTAAGTACTAAATTCGTTCCGGAGGTCTGTACTTAACCTGAAACTGTTCTTAACCTGAGGCACCACTTTAGCTAATGGGGCCTCCTGCTGCCGCCATGCCACCAGAGCACGATTTCTGTTCTCATCTTGAAGCAAAGTTCTTAACCTGAAGCACTATTTCTGGGTTAGCGGAGTCTGTAACCTGAAGCGTATGTAACCTGAAGCGTATGTAACCTGAGGTACCACTGTATTTTGTTCAAGTTGGCACTCTTGCTTCCAACTCTACAATTCTATGAAATTACAGACTACCATTACACTACGTGTTAAGCAGGTGATGAAAGGAATTCCTTTCATCATCTTCATTTGCAGCAAGAACAGAAAGCTAAATAAAACAAAAACCTTGGGGATGGGGGGCAAAGCTATATGACTGTTCATAGCAAGCCATGCCCTGAGAAATGGTTGGCTACTTTTTCCTCCTCTTGAGAAATTTGGGGAAACGCTGTCATCAAGTTCTACCCACACAAAAATGGTGGGTGATTTTGAGATGCCATTTGGTCACAGCTCTGCACAAGCCTGCCCTAAATACAAACTGAATGACCTTGCATGCGACATAGTGATGTTCTGTGCAACATGCAAAAGAAGATCTCTGTGTGATGTTCATGGAATCCCATTATGCATTGGGCTGGGGGAGCTAGCTTCATTGTTCTGCTTTTCTACACAGGATAGGGTGGCCTTGAGGGTAAACAGAAATGGAATTGTTTGTGCACAAGTAGAGCCATTGATGGAGGGCACAAGGAGAAGGGGACAACAGAGGACAAGATGATTGGATAGTGTTCTCAAAGCTACCAACATGAGTTTGACCAAACTGCGGGAGGCAGTGGAAGACAGAAGTGCCTGGCGTGCTTTGGTTCATGGGGTCACGAAGAGTCGGACACGACTAAACGACTAAACAACAACAACAAGAGCCATTGTGCAAATGTTGCACATGAGAAACTCTAATGATGATGTGCTGTGGAAGGTCAATCTATTTTAATAATAATAATAATAAATTTTATTTATATCCCGCCCTCCCCAGCCGAAGCTGGGCTCAGGGCGGCTAACAACAATCAAAATAGTCCAACATTCTAAAAACATTCATTATAAAATTAATTAAATCAAATTAAAATCAAATTAATGGCAACCATCGGCTGAGAAAGCCCTGGCTCTAATTGAGGCCAGCCTAACCTCTCTGTGGCCTGGGATCTTTAGGATGTTTTTATTTGCAGACCGTAAATTTCTCTGTGGGACATACCAGGAGAGGCGGTCCCGTAGGTACGAGGGTCCTAGGCCGTATAAGGCTTTAAAGGTTAAAACCAGCACCTTAAACCTGCACACGCACATCCAGTCTTACAGGTGAAGGTAGTCTACATAAAAACCCATATCTTTGAGAAACCTCTATTAATTCTTTATGTTCTTGGGTATAGCAGCTCTACTTAGGCCTATAATGTGGAGGTCACTCATTGGGATTAAAGCTCCAGGTCAAAGTTTGAAGGAATTTGATATGCCTAGACTACAAATTTGAATGCAAATGAAAATAGGTATTCTATTGTTAACAATGATAATAAATTTATATCCAAAAGTATGAAGAATACATTTCATTAGACTCTGAGCCCAACCCAGTCACATGGATTTTGTTTCAGATTTGTGCAGACTGAACACAGCTTCTGGAAATGTTTGGTTTTGAGAATACCATGGAACCTTCAAGCAAACCTTAAAGCAACAGCCCAAAGAAGTTCTGCAGACTAGCTGAAAGAAACTGTGACTCCCAGCCAAGTCCTAGAGGGAAGTGAAAGGCTAGCTTGAAAGGCTAGCTTTGAGACATCTTGGCTTGGGGTGGGGAGGGGAGAGAACCTTCAGAAAACTGTCTCAAATCCTTTGATCTTCTGCATAGGCCTCCTATGTTTTTGATTAAACATTCTGCTTCATCAGCCGGGTAACTAAAATGATCAGGAAAAGTCACTGTTGGCTGGGGAGGGGGATACATCTGGAACTGCTCCTTGGAATAGATAAGGATTTACTATTGGACATCAAAGACAGAGCATTAAAATAATTCTGGCTGATGAGGGACATACTTTTTGATGATTAGAGGAGTTATGAAATAGTTTGCAGGTGGACAATGGTTGGAGTAGCAGCTTTGTGGGTTGGGAAGAGGGAACAGGCAGCATCATTGGCTATAGCTAATTGTAGCTGATCTACAGTTACTGAAATAAAGAATTTTATTCTTCAGTCCTGTGCTCAGCTGGCAGTGAGCCGCATTGAACTCAAAGTGACTTACTTTGGAAGAGGTACATATAAGATTGTGCTGTCCGTTTGATTAAAATAATGACCCTAAAGCACTGGTTTCATTTCGTATGGCCAATTTCCATCCAAATCTGCAATGGGGAGAGGAATGTGAGAGGTTCAATGGCCACTAAAAACAGTTTCACGTTCATCTGCAAGTGGGTGACATCTATTTTGTTCCCATGCCTAAGTTACGGGGCTGAACTCGTGAAAAAATAATGGCAGAATTCAAGTCTATCCGAAACAATCACCATCTGATCGGGAAGCCATTGCCTAACCCCTGTTGTGTGGGGACTCTGTCTACTTGATGAGGAAAGTACACTCTGATAACATTTGGGGCACTTTTATATTTTCTTTCTTCAGATCACTCTGAGTTAATTCCATCTTTTAAAAAACCAATGCCAGGCAGAGGCTTTGTGAGTACTGGAACAAATGAAGACATCCATCCAGGCTAAGGTTTTTATCACTTTCCCCTTCTTTCCATAACCCAGTGTGTGGGCAGTATTCACTTAGTATTCACTTAGTATTAGTATTTAGTATTCAATTTAGTATTCACATTTTTGCTTCCAGGACTTATCCTTAACTCTCAACTGGATATGCGAAACTCAGAGAAGCAAAACTTTTATATTCACCTATCTCTACCGATTATGAATCCTAATTTGAGTGGGTGGGATTCCCACAAACAGAAAACGTCATCCTTATGTTTGAGGAGATGTACGAATGAACTGTGCCTAAGTCTGCAAAATTCCACACATCCTTGGAACATCGCAACAAATTCTAAATTATCTCCCATATCTAATTAGTGATGAGTATATAATTTTCCCCAGCAGCTTTAACTGAGCAGCATGCTTGAGTCCCTAAAAGGAGTCCTTGGTAGTCTTTATGCAAGTCACTCTGTGTCCCCCTGTCCCCGTATACATTATTTTTTCCTTAATCAGAATAGCATGAATATAACATGAAAGAGTCTTGTCTCTCGTGTAAGATGTCATTGTGAAAAGTTTCAACATTTATTCGAGCAACATAAATTTTTAATGAAAGCTGGAAACCACCCCATTGTCTACTCACACGTTTCCACAGTTTTTGACTTGGCTTAAAAACTAGACATCATTCATGGTGGCCATTGATCGCTCCTTGTCCCTGAATCTTGCAGCATGTACAGAGAGCTGCCTTTCTGTCAGCTTTTCCAGTCAAGTAGCAAGGTACTATTTATAGCTTCTGCAAAAGCTTAGAAAGAAGGGAGAGAAACCATCTGTGGTGTTTGCCTCCTAGGTGGGTCATAAGGAAAGGGTTAAAATGAGTGTGATGTGATTGGCCAGTGGAAACAGACAGGAGGAGTTAGAGTTTGAGTCGGAGTTGTGTGAAAGTCAATTGAGAGTGGGGAGTTGGAGAAGGAAGAGGGTGGAATAGTCTGTGGGTTGGTCAAGTAGTGTTGTGAGAGAGTGAGAGGAATTGTTAGGTAGTTGTCAGATAGTTAGTTGGGATAATCAGTTTGAAGTTGTTAGGAATGTATAGATCAGCACAGAAACTAAGATTAAGGAACTGACAAGAAAAATTAACTGAAACCTTAAACTTATTCATGCCTATAAAATAAACTTGATTATTTATTAATGTTAACAACTGACTGGACTCCGTGTGTACCCATGAGAAACAGGTTGGTGGCAGCGAAGAAAGCAATTACAGTGGTGGCACAGGGTCAATAGACCATCAAACCATCCCTCCTCTCTACTGAGTTCTCTGTGAGCATCACATACACTTCTGTCTTTGTGTTGGTTTTTTGTGCTAGAAACAAACAGCAGGCCCTTAAAACACACACGCACATTCCCAGATTACAGATTTTATTTTATTTTTAAAACTTGCTTTTTATTTTTGCCTTTGGGAGCAAACCTATACACAAGAAACTGACCGATGGAAGTTAAGCTAGTGTGAAGTTGCACCAGAACCAATCTCTGTTTAGCAGCAGGGCTACTACCACCTGAGGTTGCCTAAGCTTGGAAGATGGAAAACCAGACTTTAAAATAGTATAGAGTTTCACCACCCTTTTTAATTTATGCTGGATTGCCAGCTCACATGATGAAGCTGAATGGTTTTAGGATCCAGCCTAACTCCTCTCTGCTAGGCTCCCAGAATGCCCCATTTTAAAGGGCTTACGTCGCCTTAAGATCTGCTTGGCTCAGCTCAGCCAGTTGGGTCCTGATAAGCTAGAAATTGGGAAATATGCCAGCATATTTTTGGCTAACCTGAAGATGATGGTGTAGCTGGTGATACAGGGAATCGTAACCTGCTGATCCCAGTGGATCTTGCTATGGGATTGCTCCCTTAATATAGCAACAATTCTTCTTCCATTGCCCTCATGGCAAGGCATAGAAACCCTTCTTGTATACTCTGATTAGTGATGAGGAAGAGATACAATTCACATTTAACAGTGACACTTTTCCTAATACACACTTTTCAAAACAACACACTAATGAAAAAAAAACCATCTTTGAAATTCGCATTTCTCTGAATTTTGCACTCCAGCCAAGAAATGTGTACAAAAATGCATATACTCCAGTAAAGTGTGTATAAAAATGCATATATTGGTGAAAATGATATACAAAAAAGCATTCTAGTTGGGGAGATTACTTCAGAAAAAATGTATGTATGTATTAGGCAAAAATGACATACAATAGGCATATTAAATTCACACTAAAATGTTGCTGAATCTTCATGCAAACTTTTTTTAAAAACAGGAAATTATGAAAAACTGAACTTCTAGACCAGTCCTAAACATGGGAAGCCAGTGCACTTAACACTGGTATAAACTATGCCAGATCCAAACTTGCCCACATATCCCTTGGTTAGTTATTTGTTGCAAAGAACCAACCCTCTTTTAACGTATGCAATGCAGAAAAGCTTCTTTTCTTGCTCACACAAAAGAAATTATGAGCAAGCGAACAAGCTACTTACAAGGACTGCTCAGGGGCCAAATACAACCCTCCTAATTTCTCTAACTCTCTTGACTTTGATCATGTGACCAAGAACTTGACTTTGATCATGTGACCAAGAACTCAACAGAACTTGCTCCAACAAAACAGGTGGTGTGAATCAAACTCTGTTTAAAGATTTGTTTGTTTGGATGGATGGCGGCTAAAAGATTGAGGTTGAATCCTGACAAGACAGAAGTACTGTTTTGGGGGGACATGGGGTGCGTGGGTATGGCAGACTCCCTGGTTCTGAATGGGGTAACTGTGCCCCTGAAGGACCAGGTGTGCAGCCAGGGAGTCATTTTGGACTCACAGCTGTCCATGGAAGTGCAGGTCAATTCTGTGTCCAGGACAGCTGTCTGCCAGCTCCATCTGGTATGCAGGCTAAGACCCTACCTGCCTGCAGACTGTCTTGCAAGAGTGGTGCATGCTCTAGTTATCTCCCGCTTGGACTACTGCAATGTGCTACATGTGGGGCTACCTTTGAAAGTGACCTGGAAACTGCAAGTAATCCAGAATGCGGCAGTAAGACTGGTGACTGGGGGCAGCCACCAAGACCACATAACACCAGCCTTGAAAGACCTACATTGGTTCCCAGTACATTTCTGAGCACAATTCAAAGTGTTTCTGCTAACCTTTAAAGCCCTAAACGGCCTTGGCTCAGTATACCTGAAAGCGTGTCTTCACCCCCAGCATTCAGCCTGGAAACTGAGGTCCAGCGCCGAGGGCCTTCTGGCGGTTCCCTTACTGTGAGAAGTGAGGTTACAGGGAACCAGGCAGAGGGCCTTCTCGATGGTGGCGCCCACCCTGTGGAATGCCCTCCCACCAGATGTCAAGGAAATAAACAACTACCTGACTTTTAGAAGGCATCTGAAGTTAGCCCTGTTTAGGGAAGTTTTTAATGTTTGAAGCTTTATTCTGTTTAATATTTTGTTGGGAGCCACCCAGAGTGGCTGGGGAAACCCAGCCAGATTGGGGGGCTATAAATAGTAAATATTATTATTATTATTATTATTATTATTATTATTATTATTATTATTATTATTACCTTTTTCAGGCTTAGTTCCTCTAAGTCAGAAGTAGCCTCACTTCTGACCAGTATTTGGAACAAGGGAAAATTACCGTATTTTTTGCTCTATAAGACTCACTTTTTCCCACCTAAAAAGTAAGGGGCAATGTGTGTGTGTCTTATGGAGCGAATGCAGGCTGCGCAGCTTTCCCAGAAGCCAGAACAGCAAGAGGGACCGCTGCTTTCGCGGCACAGCTATCCCTCTTGCTGTTCTGGCTTCTGAGATTCAGAATATTTTTTTTCTTGTTTTCCTCCTCCAAAAACTAGGTACGTCTTATGATCTGGTGCGTCTTATAGAGCGAAAAATATGGTATATCTGCTGAATTTAAGCATCAGCTTCCTTTATTTAGAATTGCTGTGTGAATTTCATAGGTTGAACAATGCCATGATAATTATGAGAAAGTCATGGCCCCTTTTTGTTTTTGTTACTCAACAGTGTCTACGCAAAGTTCCAACCTCCTCTGCAGTGTTGACTTGCGTGTTAAGTTGTGTCTACTTGTGAACTTTCATAGTAAAATTAATAGGTGCAATGCCATAACATTGTAGACAACAAGGAAAGTGGTTATAACAATTCAGCCGGGGAGAAATTGTCATCATAAATTCTTCCTCTGAACGTAATCTGTGATTTACGATGCTGCTGTAGCATGCGTCATCCCAAGTTTGGATAGCAAAATACATTTCCCTTTTGATTAACCGTTTCATTGTCTAATTAGCATACATGCATCAAAGTGTCCCTTGTGAGGATTTCTCTGTACAATGTTGAATCTAGGTCATGCTTTCTTAGCCTGTCTTCACGGCTCACTAAGAATCAAACAAGGGTAGAATTAGCAATGGCCTAAAGTTTGTAGGGGAAAATAATTTTAACAGTTACCGAGGTTACTCTAGGCATCTCTGTTGCAAGAATTGGCAGTTGGCTTCTGACTCAGATTTCACGCCTAAAGAATATTGGCACATTAGTGACTCAATGATGTGGTGCTGGTGTTAGTAGCAGCAGCAAGATAGATATATACACAGGCGTGCCTCCTCCATCCTCTTTAAAACTCCACAGACTAGGATGCAAGAGATTCAAACAGTGGTAGTTGGGGTCATAGCTGTGCTTCCAGAGTAGGGGGTATTCAGAAAAAGCCTCTCCTCCTTCCGGAGGGGAGGGGTTGTGACCGGGAGATGATTCCTGTGTTGTTGGTGTATGGAAGGGCAAGGTGTGGCCATCGCCTACCCCTTCACTTTTGGGTATTCCGTTAAAGGAATCCGGCGGTCATGGATCCTGTCCGATGCCCTGTGTGGCGGGGGGCCATGGCACGACCCTCGGTGACATCAGGGGAGAGCTTATACTTGTATTTGCATCAACAGGCTCCCCCTACTGGTGGTTAACCCCTCATCAGACTCACCCCTCTCCGGGTGGGTGGAGTCAAATTGTCCGTGGTCCAATGCCTAAGCCAATACCTTCTCACATGCTGTAATCAACAAAGTTGTGGCCTTTTCTTGCCCATTAACCTAATATACTGTGTCCACGTGTCTTCATTCCCCAAGTGGGGATCGGGTCCTCGAATCACAAACACATGTGCTGTGAGGGCACAGTGGAAAGAGGTTGGGGGTCTGCTGAGCGTAACTTGTCCAAAGCCCCCTAAACCTTGGCATCTGCATTGGTGTTTGATCATTTCAAAAGTAAACGACCTCATCTTATGAGAAAGAAGAACGAAAAAGAGATGTTAAAAAAGTAAATGGGACTTTGAGCACTTGCGATCTGGAAAGTGAGTGGTGGTAGCGAGAACGAAGAAAAAGAATGGAAACTGAAGCACTGAATAAGCAATCCGAAGGGATAGAAGCAGACAGTAAATTAGCATATGGAATGGAGCAAGGGAATTGAATTTCTTTAATTGCCTTTTGTATTTTAACTTCACTGATAAATCAGCATGACCAACGTGGATAATTATTCAAGTCCGTTATACGTGGCACCAAGACTTTTTGAACAAGCGAGGAATATCAATCAGATATTCTGCAGCCATCAGTGGTGGCAGGCTACATTCCCATGATATCAGCCCTCGTTCAGTGATTAATATGGCACCACACATTTGCAAGGAACGTGATTTTGAATGGGAGTCCTCAGCTATCATTAAGAGTTCAACGGGGACAAAGGAGGCATTGAAGTGAAAGGAGCAAGAGGAAACAGCAGCAACCCAGCCTGATCTGTACCATTTTGTTTCTGAAGTGAGCTTATTCTGCCTGTGTCTTTGTGCAACGAGGGTTTGGTAGAGGTCATGTAAGCACCAGAGGGAGATGATTGGTCAGGTGGGAGTTTGTCTGAGTGATAATAGACTCTAGGTTAGTGTTAAGTTGTGGGTGAACATATCAGACGACACAGTGATTCTTCAGACAGCTCTTGTTTATTCACAGGGCAGAACAGAACTGAACTGAAGGGTTCAGCCAACCTGATTATATAGAGCTCAACTACAAAGCAACAGTAACAACTTTCTGTAACTATCCAATCACTGAACGCCACTTTCAATTCCTTATTTGCATATGTGGACCTGAGTGAAAACTATCTACAGTATCCCCCTGCTGGCCCAGGGTGAGAACTTCAGTACAGTGGTACCTCGGGTTACATACACTTCAGGTTACATAGGCTTCAGGTTACAGACTCCGCTAACCCAGAAATATTGCTTCAGGTTAAGAACTTTTCTTCAGGATGAGAACAGAAATTGTGTTCCGGTGGTGCGGCAGCAGCAGGAGGCTCCATTAGCTAAAGTGGTGCTTCAGGTTAAGAACAGTTTCAGGTTAAGTACGGAACTCCAGAACGAATTAAGTACTTAACCCAAGGTACTACTGTACATAACAGTTAGAATACTGCAGTGCAATCTACATGGGAACTGCAGATATCCCTCTGAAATTTGTTGGGATCCATCCCATAAGACAATGTCACAGTGCCTGCAAATTCCATATAATTCTCCCCCCAAATGGAAAGTTATAAGTGCTTCCAACAATAAACAAATAGATATTTTATTTAAAAGTACCCACCACAAATACTGCTAGGCCTGTTCGGTAGTAATTTAGCAAACTTCACTCTGGAAGGGCTACTATGCCTGCAAATCTAATCCACAATAGGGCAAATCTGAACAACTCCAACACTGTGTTGTCTTTAGCCTTTTGCCTCCCATCACAGTCATGAGGGACTCAGCACTCTTGTAGTTAACCCCCACCCCAGTCTTCCAGTCAGTCCCATTCCCAATCTTTAACCTATCAAATGTTCTGTTCTATTTCTATACTTTTACTATTGCTCCAAAGAACAAAACAAATTCTGAATAATTACTATGCAATAGCCAATCCAGACAGCTCACGGGGCCAGAGCCACGTAGATGCAACAGTAGAACTGAATGATTTGTCTTCCGACTAGTCCCTGGGCCATTTTGATCCTTTAGTACGGCAAATCTGCATTTTATGACCAGAATAAAACAAGTAAATAACAAGCTGTTTGCCTTCCTTCCTAAAGGCTATAATTTTGTTGTGCAAATTGCGAACAGACAAATGGTGAGTATGGAAAATAAACATCATTCTCTCATATTTCTCATTGGAAAGGCATGATGACACAATCAAGATGTGCCTAACGACTTCTCCCTCTCAACTCTTTTACTTGTTGAAATGCCACAATCCTTGACATTTCAGGTGCATACTGAATATTTTATTATTCTCTCCACATGGCAATGTTAGGTGCAGCTATTTATCCACAGCCTGAGCTCTGGGGATAATAGTTAGAGCTGACTTATTGTGTCACACCTTGTTTGTTTTCCTTCTTTTTTCTTTTTCTTTTTGCTTCCTTTTTTGCCAATGTGTCTGTCATAAATTGCTAAAGGCGGTGATGTGCTCCATGGGAATGTGGACATAAAACTTGAAGAACAGGAGCAATTGTTTCTGGTGCTTCCTCCATGAATTGAGGAAGACTAATTTTCAATTATTAATCAGCCTGTAGCTCCTTTGTTTATCACATCTCATGGCGCTGCACGGAAGAGATACAGAACTTTAGCTATGTGTGTGTGGGTCTGTGTCTCTGTGTTCAGCTTATGAGAAAAGAGAGGCAATGGGAACATTGAAATAATGTAACACATCCTAAGACCTTGGCTGCTTTCATGGTTTCTCCTGATATTTCAACATTGGTTTTGACATTACACCAAGTAACATCTTGTTGTAATGTCGCTAGCATTTGCCATAGCAACCCTATTTAGGAATCTTGGAATCACTTATTATTGTTGTTTTGGCCATACGGGTCATAACAACAACAGGAATACACATAAACTCACAATTTTGAGGAACAGGAGCAACCAAAATATGCCTTTACATTAAAATATACAGTAATAATAATAATATACAATATACAAAAGGTTAAAAAAGAATAAAGCTATATTGCACACACACACACACACACACACACACACACACACACACGGTTGAGAGAACTAATGCAGTTAAAAGTACCCATTAAATATTTGCAATTTACCATATTAACCTCAATAATATTTCTCCTCAGCTTCGGGCTGCTATTTAG
The DNA here is from genome assembly GCF_964188315.1 of Podarcis muralis. Taxonomy (NCBI): domain Eukaryota; kingdom Metazoa; phylum Chordata; class Lepidosauria; order Squamata; family Lacertidae; genus Podarcis; species Podarcis muralis. The sequence goes on along the minus strand of NC_135662.1, from coordinate 69,614,319 downwards.
GCATTCATTACTCCTGCAGTTACATACATGAAGGTAGGATCAGGGGTGGAAAAATTAATCTGTTTTGGTTTATAATTTTTTCTAATCTTAATTTCAGTTTACCACATTTCTGTACCACATGAATTCTTAAACACACACACACAACACCAATACATTTTTTTTTTATTTTTTTTGCAAAATGTCCTTAGATTTAATAAATGTTTATTATAGTTTAAAATACAAATAAAATATAGTACAGAATAAAACAAATGTCATAACATATTTTCATATCTTCCTTGGACTTCCTCACGTCTCCCGCTCCCACCTTCATCATTATAGGCTGTTGCCAGCAATTCATCATCTTATTTGCATTCTTATAACCCATCTATTTATTTATAATGTAATAATTAATAAAATTTATATTCTCTCAATCTCACTTGTCATCCCATATCATCTAATTTAGTGGTGCTCAGTTATTTATAATCTAGCATCCTGCTTAACGTTCAATCAAATTACAATATTTTTCTAGATAAATCTTGAATTTCTTCCAGTCCTCTTCCATCCTCTCTTCTCCCAGGTCACGGATTCTGCCGGTCATCTCAGCCAATTCCATATAGTCTATCAGTTGCATCTGCCATTCTTCCAGTGTGGGTAGATCTTGAGTTTTCCAGTGCTTCGCAAGAAGTATCCTTGCTGCCGTTGTTGCATACATAAAAAATGTTCGGTCCTTCTTTACCACCCCTTGGCCGACGATACCCAGAAGGAAGGCCTCTGGTTTCTTAGTGAAGGTATACTTAAATACTTTTTTCAGTTCATTATAAATCATTTCCCAGAAAGCCTTCACTTTAGGGCATGTCCACCAGAGGTGAAAGAATGTTCCTTCACTCTCTTTACATTTCCAGCACTTATTGTCAGACAGGTGGTATATTTTTGCAAGTTTGACTGGGGTCATATACCATCTATATATCATTTTCATTACATTTTCTTTCAAAGCATTACATGCAGTAAAGTTCATCCCCAACACCAATACATTTAAAATACATGCAGTCTGATCACAAATCAAGTGATAATCTGCAGAGGAAATGGATCGCCTATGCAATATTCCGTCAGTTTAATAAAACCCGACTTCCATCAACATTTTTCAATTCACTTTTGAATTTCAGTTTTAATGACTAATCCCCTCCCCTCCCCCCATAAAATGCACTAACTGACTTTGCTGCACTGTGAAGAAGGTCCTCTGGGAATATGAAGATTTAATTTATACCGATGCAATTTATATCAGTGTAAATATGCATAGCAATGGGCCGCATTTCCATCTACTCATCTTTTGTTTTGCTTTATTTTATTTCTTACCAATACAGTGTACATAATATGCTGGCATTCAAAATATACATATGGTATATGATCTTTCTACTCTATGCATTAGAGTTGTTTGTGCTTCAACTACATTTACATTTGCTGTTGTTAGAAAAAGGTGCTCTCTCTCTCTCTCTCTCTCTCTCTCTCTCTCTCGTGTGTGTGTATGTATGAGTGTGTGTGTGTGTAGTCACAGTGAGTGGTATAATAAAGCCAACTTCAGTTCTTGAAAGATAAGAGAATCTCCGACTTTTAAATCCTTCTTATAAGCTAAGTTGAGAAGGCTGTGGGAGAAGGAGGGTAGGGAGCCTTGAACTGCAGATCCCCACAGGCAAAGTAAATATATAGACTGAGCAAAGCCACAGGGAAAGCAATTTCAATCAGACTGTTTTAATGAGATAAGCCAGATGGATATGATCAGGAACTGATTTTTTTTTGTTTTTTGTTTTAATTCAGGTAATAAAGCAGAAAATTAGGAAATATTAGAAACTCCATCCCCCCCCCCCTTTGAGCCATGAAGACAGTTCTGCAATCTTTATTTTTAACTGGTCCCAATGTGGTGTCTCTACTAGCAACTCTGACATACAGACAGTTAAGCACTGGAAAACTTTTTTTCCTGGAGTGAAGATAATTGGAAATCTTCACCTGCTACATTTGTGTGTATCAGGCTGCTGGTAAAGCCACAGGAGGTGAGCCGGTAAAAAGGATTTGGGATGACCATGCTCCTTTCCGAGAGGATCAATTGTACCTCAGAGGTGACAGCAAGTACAACCTCACAGTAGTGCCCTGCCCACCAAGTTAACAGCCTGTACTTCAAAGGTGGATTGAACCAAGGAACCATTCTTCTCCTTAGTCTGTCCCATGAAGATGATGCATTTGGCTAGAACATGGATAGGCAAACTAAGGCCCAGGGGCCGGATCCAGCCCAATCGCCTTCTTTTTTTTTTTTTAAAAAAAAATATTTTTATTAAACAATTCCAACATAATTCCAAATAATCAATTACATTATTCCCCCCCCCCCCCAAGGACTTCCCTCAGCTCCCCTCTCTGGTTTCTTTGCACATATTGTTGTCTGCATATTATAAAATTGTACATATCCTTGCCTTGTCTATCATATACAGTGGTGCCTTGGGTTAAGTACTTAATTTGTTCCGGAGGTCTGTTCTTAACCTGAAGCACCACTTTAGCTAATGGGGCCTCCTGCTGCTGCCGTGCCGCCGGAGCACGATTTCTGTTCTCATCCTGAAGCAAAGTTCTTAACCCGAGGTAATATTTCTGGGTTAGCAGAGTCTGTAACCTGAAGCGTATGTAACCCGAGGTACCACTGTATTAACTAATAAATCTGTGGATGTTTATTCAAAACCTGCCAAGGAGTCCAAGTCATTTTGTTTTCTTTTTAAGTAATCTGTAAAAAGTTCCCATTCTTCCTTGAAGTCACGGTTGTCCTTGTCACACAGTTTATATGTCAGCTTGGCCAATTCTGCATAGTTCATCAATTTATCTTGCCAATGTTCTTTCGTTGGGATTTCCTCGTTCTTCCATCCTTGTGCTAACAAGACTCTTGCCTCTGTTGTAGCATACATAACAGCCCGATTGCCTTCTAAATCCGGCCCACGGACAGTCTTTTACATGAGTAGAATGTGTGCTTTTATTTAAAATGCATCTCTGGGTTATTTGTGGGGAATTCGTTCATTTTTTCCACCTTCAAAATATACTCCGGCCCCCTATAAGGTTTAAGGGACAGTGGACTGGCCCCCTGCTGAAAAAGTTTGTTGACCCCTGAGCTAGAAGCTCCAGGAAGAAGGGCCATATCTCAGAGCATTAGCTTTGAATGCCAAAGGTCACAGGTTCCCCAATACCTCCAGATAGAGGTGGGAAGAGCTCCCTGCCTAAAACTCCAGAGAGGCATTGCCAATCAGGAAAGACTGAACTAAAGGGACCAATGGTATGACTTGCTATAATTTCCTATGCTCCTGTGAGGAGGAGCCATGCAGTGATTCTGTTCAGCTGCAATGTAGACTTCCTGTTCCTTGGTTTCTATGGAGTTTCTTGTACACATACCCAGTGCTATTTCTCTAGAAAAAGAGGTGCTGGAACTCACCTTCATCATCCTCTTAGATTGCCAATGGCACCCACCTGATAGATGCCAGAGCAAGATCTGGCTGAAAAAAGAGCTCTGCACATACCAGGGCAGAATCCATCAAAAATAAAGTGCGATCAACGGATGGCAGGCTCAATCAAACTGATGATATGCCAGGCACTGGGCAGAGGAAGAATGATGGAGACCGCCTCCCCAGCTTGACCCTTCCAGGAAGGAGGAAGAAGAAGACAGTTTACATTTACAACAGGGTTCCTCCTTAGTAGTAATCAGCATACTGGCTGTAAAACTGGAATATAGCTGTAATGGTTCTAGGGGTTGCTCGTGCGTAAGCCTGTGCCAACACCTGGCTGGGTTGCCTGAGTGAACCTTTCCTGTCCGGACAGCCACTCACCCGTGGCTGTCTCAATCGCTGGCAGAATCCGTCAGTGGGCGTTTCTTAAACTTCTTCCAGCAAAGAAGTTCTTTGACGCCCAGTCTCCTCCTACTCTCCCTGCGCAGAAGACTTCTGCGCAAGGAGGGCGTAGGCAGCGGAGGACCCTTCCTCTCCCCGCTGGTCCCCGGCAAGGAGTCATGTGACCACCTCTTTGATTCCCCCATCTGCCCCCCTTCTCCACTGGAGCTAAGCTCATTCCCTTCCCCAGAAGATGGGCTGCCTCTCCCAATCCCGGGACGCTCTCTGGGATCCCTCTGGAGCTTGCTCTCTCCCTCTGGCACTGATGGCAGTTCCCTGACAATAGCACTGACAGTTCCAGCTACATAGGCAGCAATGACCCCATTTGTAACATTTTGTGTACAACTCCTAAAATGTATCACGACTTTATTTTCCAGTTCTCCGTCCCGGGAGCCCTTGGGATTAACAATATAAATTAAAAATGAAACCTGGCCATGTCCCCTCTGGTCTAACTTCAAATAATAAAAAGAGAGATTTGCATAAGAGACCTTGATGAAGTTAGGTATTATAGCATGAACTATATTAAAGTTAGCTCCAAATTGCCTTCTGTACAGTGTGTGTGTGTGTGTGTGTTTAAAAAAATTCAATAAAACTTTCCACAGGAAATAGTATTTCATCTATTGCACCTGGAGGATAATTATAAAATACCTGACATTAGGGGTTTAGCTGAAGATCACACTGCCTTCTTATAATGGTGATAATAATTATTTTGGGCCAAAAAGAATAATAGAGTTACTTTGATCACACACTATATTCATTCAACATTCTTCTTCTTATGAATTCTTTCCTGCCAGCTTATGTAAACTGTAGAGCAAAAATTAATAGACCACTTCAAATTTGTGTGCTGTATTTGAGCATGTATGTGCTTCAGTTAGTATCTTAATGTGAATTTGTGGCCTTTTGAGAAGAGGATTGCTAATTCAGCATATTGATATACTGTTACTCAGTTCTTTACTCTACATTTACTAGGTTATAGTGGTACCCTGAACATGCCTGCTCAGCAGTTAGCATCAATGAGTTCAATGGAACTCAAACCCAGGTCACCTCCAGATTGTCAGCATTTTACAGAGGGATTGAAGCACATACTGGAACGTTGAGTTTGTGCAATTGAAATGGACTAAAGCTCTCTGATGACATAGAGCATCAAACCCACTTGGCGGCAGCAATAGGCTTTTTGAGGGTAGGAAAATGACAGGAAATGCATTCAGAAGTGTTGAATGAAGAAATGATTGATAGGAAGTGATGTAAAAAACACACAAGCCAATCAGGATGAATGCTTGTTGTTGTATAACTTCCTTACAAACAAATGAGAATGAATGCTCAATAAAGACCAAATATAATCTTAGCCTCTATGTAGGCTTTGGGCAAGTACATCAGAATGAATGCTTAGGATATATAGGACTGCAGCCTATTTGCTATGTTCCCATAATGTACGATCATATGATATGTCTTGTCTTCTTGTTGTACATTGTAAAATTTATAAATCGACTACTGAAGCACACTCTTGCAACAATTCATTGCATTTTTGTGTTTGCATTTTCCTATCAACTTTCCTTTTGCTAATTTGTAAAGGGTTTTAACAGTCTGCCTGGGATCTATGCTTTAACCAGAGCTTTCCCCCCAGCCAGAACTCGCTGGAACTCAGCTCTGACATCTCTCAGGTGGACGCCATTGCCATTCTAAGAGAATGAGGGGGGTGTTCATGGTGAGTTCTGGCATCTCTTTTTCTAGAAAAATAGCACTGGCTTTAGCCCACAGCCACATTCATTCCTCTTGTGTAGGGCAGGGATGTCCAACAGGTCAATCGTGATCTACTGGTAGATCCCTGCGAGGTTTTGGTAAATTGTGATCTCTGGCTCCCTTTACTTAGCGTCGCTCATACTGATTCCTGCCAAGCCCCCAAACCTGTTGGGAAACTGTGTATTTACAGCTACTCACACAGAGTCAATTAAGGTTTGGCAGACAGCCAGAAGGCAATCTGAAGGAGTAAGTCTGCCTGGTGATAACAGAGGCATGGAGACCGCTCCCTGATTGGTCAAGCTCTCTCAAGGGAGTGATAATTAATGGCCTACTAACTGGAGGTTCAGAGTTCTGTGTGTCAGTGTAGGAGTTGTGAGTCAGAGAGAGCTAGAAAAAGATCCGTGTTCTGTTCCTGTAAATAGTCCACTGTATATAATAAACACCTAACTACAAGTTCCTGGTTCCTGCTTCGTCTATCCTGTCTGCAGCCAAGTCGCCAATTGCTTCCGTGGATTCTGTGTTTACTCTGCTAGGTCTGGCTAAGGTCCTGCAACTAGTCAGAAAGTTGCAAAACACCAGTAGGTTTGTGCTGTTGTTTTGATCCATAACGATCTTTTTGTGAGTGACTTTTACCTTTAACCCCCCCCAGCTTTTTAACCCCTTAAAAGGGGGCTTTTCTCCTCCCTAAAAAAAGCTCAATCACTTTGAGCTGAACCCCCCCAAAACAAGGGTAGATCACTGCCAGTTTTTAATTCTGCAAGTAGATTGCAGTCTCTTGAGAGTTGGCCACCCCTGGTGTAGGGCATTTCTGTGTGAAGCAGGACGATGCTTTTAGCCCTGCACTTAACGTAACAACTCCTTCCAGAAAAAAACCAAAAACCCAACAGGTGTGTATGAGCGTCTGCAGATAAATCCCAACAGGTAAGCATCCTCTTGCCTGAGAAAACCCATCCCTTGCCCTCCCCCCCCCCCCCCGGGTTCAATAATGTGTAGGGAGACTCCGCATGTACAAAGCTTTCATTGCATCAGACAGTCACTCCTGCAAACTAGTGGAGCTCATAGAGGAGATCAAAGAATAGGGGAGTTGGAAGGGACCCTGAAGACCATCTAGTCCAAGTGCCTGCAATGCAGGAATATGCAGCTGTCCCATACAGGGATTGAACAGGCAACCTGGATATTATCAGCAACATGCTCTAACCAACTGAGCTACAGAGGTATAGAGGGTGACAGGAATGATGGCAGAGGACAGAGTTTACTCATCTATGAATATGCATGTGTAAGGAGGACTAGATATAAATTATTATTATTATTATTATTATTATTCTCCACATACCTACAAGGTGGCTTGTGCTGCCTCAGACATATGGTACCTCAGACACAGAATGCTTATTAGTGGCATCAGTTTATGCATTCAATGGCCACTCATGTGTATGCTAATTAACCATAAAGAAATCAAATGACATGCATTACCTTGTGAGCCAACCCAAGTCCAAGAAGGTGGGATAGATTGACCTAAGCTCATCTCTTGTGACAAATGTACTTATGGCATACTACATCAATAAAAAAGATAATACTCATGAGTATATTAAAATTTTATTACGTACAGCCTTGCATGAATGAAATTTTAATTGCTACATCTCTCCGTCTCCACCCCCCCCCCACCGACACGCACATTTTGAAATTATAAGCATTTCAGTTGACAGACATCAGCGAAAGCTGAGCAAAATTCTGTTAGCAGTCAGCATCCCTGCGATAATTACCTATGGCCAATATAAATTCAATAGCTGCACGATTTGAAGGCAAAAAAAGCACTAACACGATGCAATTTCACCAGGCCATTTATTAGATTTTCTCAAAGGGACTTTAAAAAGAGAGGATGAGAAGGAAGGAGTAAGTTAGGCACCTAACTGAATTAGCCACTGTCCAAGTAATTCCAAGGCACTTCTTGTTAGTCACACTGGGCCATAGCTGGGATAAGAGCATTGTGAGGCAGTAGAGGTTTGTCTGAGTTTTGTTTCCGTTTTTTAAGTCCGAAACAGGTTTCTGACTTTTCCCCAGCTGCACTTTTTTGTGACTAATCACCAGACTACTTTGAGGAAGGAGGGGTCAGAATTCATTAGGATGGACACAACTAAATAAAGCTGATGGGGCAATGCTCCTTTAATCACATCTGGCCTTTGGTTTGGACTCAGTCTGACCCTTATGTTTCCCTTATGTTCCCCTCCCCTTATGATTTTGATCTATGGGCTAGTTTTAAAATGAGGCTGCATTTTAAATTGCATTTTAACCTGTATTTTAAATTGGTTTTCCCCCCCTATTATGTTTTTACTGTAATTTTACTGGTGTTAGCTGCCCTGAGCCTGGCTCTGGCTGGGGAGGGCAGGGTATAAATAAAAATTATTATTATTATTATTATTATTATTATTATTATTATTATTATTATTATTTCTTCTGTATCTAGCTCAATTTACTACACATGCACACACACTTCCTACATGTGCTGAGACCTATGGATGGGGAAACCGAGAAAAGTGGTATAAATCTTTGTGGTGGAGAAGCATAAAAAGACATCACTGAGACATGGGGGTGGAGGCCTGGGAGGTACAGACATGGAGAAGGAAGCGTGCATTATGAAGTTCATAGAAACAAAACAGCAGAAGTCTGCTCTAACTTACAGAGAAGTTGTGAGGATTAAATGGGGCTGGCAGGGGGTACAATGTATTCTCCCTTCAGCACCTTGGAGAGAGGTATCTGCATGCTTGACAAAAGAGAAGTGATGTGGGATGTAGAGAGAAAACAGGGATCTATAGACAATGGGTTAAAAAGAAAACACAGACCTTAAATGGTATTCTGATGTTAATATAGCACCATGGTTTTCTTGATTTGGTGAAGTTTTTTGTTTTTTGTTTTAAGTATCTCTCATAGTGCTTTGTCTTGTGTTCCCCTGTCTTAGCACAAAACCCAAGGATTCATTGGCTGTGACTAGTGGTAAAGGAATTTATATCTAGCCAGCTGTGCCACACTCTCCAGGAATAAAATGGTATTTTTAGCTGCAGTGATGCAGCTAAAGCTTAATGCCTGGATGCTGCAGCAACACTTAAGAGTCACAGCCTGCCACAGAGCATGGATGGATGGATGCTTCAGCATGGCAGTATATTATTATATCCTTAAGAATTGCAGCTCATACCCTTGTTTGCATTCAGAATTCTGTCTTCCTTGGAGTTTCTGTAGCCTGGCCTCAGATTTAGGTTTCCCAAGATGCTCAGTGGAGAATGGAAAAGGAAAACAAGAAGAAAGATGTGGAGAGGAGAAAGGCAGGAGTTTGGAGAAGGATAAATAATGACCAATGGGAACCCAATAAAACATTTGTGGATTGGGGAGAAGAAGGTATCAGCCATGGGGAGGAATAGTGCATCAGTTTGCACTATTATTATTACTATTGTTGGGGGGGGGGGGACCTCATGAAAAATTTCAGCATTTCAGCATTCATTTCTCCTAATAAACACATTTTTGTATGCAGTTTTCACTAATGCATACATTTTCCAAGCAATTTTCCCTAATATAACACTTTTTCATAAGCTATATTTATGGACATATTGATTTTTATGCAGACCTTGCCCTAACATACAAAGTTTTGTAAACATTGCTTGTTTGGAGAACTGTGTCACAAAATATGGGTAGCTGCAAATTTCAAAGGATAGCTTATTGGTTTGAGAAGTGGGAATTAGGTAGTTTCTCACTGAAATGCAAGCAAAATCAAATTTGCCCCCATTTCTAACTGCATAGCATCCTTCTGGCCACCTTCTTAAGCATCTTTTAGATATAAAGGATTGAATTCCAACCCTGACTGTCAGGAATAAAGAGGAACTATTTCCAGATCACACGTTTTATTCAATTTTATTCAGTTGGAAAAGTGTTAATAGCCCTTCAGGTTGTTCTTACCTAAGTATTATATCCATCAGGCTTTCAATGGTCACATCAGATGGATATATTCTCTTTGCTCTTTTGAAACCATTCCCTGATTCTATAAATGTAAAAATGAGTCCCATCTCTGTTAACACCCTCCCTTCATTCATTCATCAACTGAAAACCATGGCTGTTCCTTGCAACCCTTGCAAGGAAGTTTGGAATCTCTCTATATTTTTGTAGCATTAACTATTTAAAGCAGGATTTCCCGAACTTTGGTCTCCAGCTGTTTTTGGACTACAACTCCCATCATCCTTAGCTAGGAGGACCAGTACTCAGGGATGATGGGAACTGTAGTCCAAAAACAGTTGGCAACCCAAGTTTGGGAAACCCTGATTTAAAGCAAGGTGTGAGGAACGTTTTTCAACCCAAGAGCCCCATGATCTTCTGGGCAACCTTTTTGAAAGCCTGGAGCCATGTGGGTGGGGCAAGTAACACAGATCCATCCCACCAAATCACCGTCATATGTGCCAATTTATTAGTAAGATGTTCATGTGATTGGCTCCACCTGTTCCTTAGCACCCAGACATTACTGTAGTAATGGGAAGAAGACACAGGGAAGCATCTTCTGTGCATCTCAGGCACAGTGCTTAGTTGCAGGGCTGTGCTGTTGGGAAAATACAGTGTAATGAGAAAACCCTGCTTTACAATAACCACAATTACATGCTGTGTTTTACTTGAAATTCAGATGATTGCCAAATTCTTAATATGGAAACACATAGATATTGGAGTGATATGGAAAATAAAAGCAGGCTGGTGTGGGGAGAAACCCAGCTCCAAAATGCTTGCAGAGATCTTTTAAATCATAAGGCTATAACTATTTGCACCAAGAGAGGTTAATGGGCAGAATGATAGCTAAACATTGCACCACCTGGTTTATTAGCATTTAGAAAGAAACTGTACAGTTGAGAAATGGAGAGCATATTATGGCCCCTAAGAAAGATTGCTTAAGCCTCATCTTTTGCAAATATGAATCTGGAGAACTTTAATAAAAAACACAACTTTCCAGCTGTTTCCAGATTTGCAAAATCAATGCAATGAATTTTATAATCCTTCCACCAGATGGGGGAAATGCTCACATTTCCAAAAGTGTTAATGGAATTTAGATAGAGTGACGTTTTGAACCATACGTTAGGAGAAACAAAGTGTATACAGATTTTTAACAGCTCTGCAAGAGACAACATCTGTCACAGTGAATTCAAAGTGCAGAGATTCCCCTCTCCTATATCCCCAGTGCAAGTATGAAAAATGCACAAATCAGTTTTTACAATTACACAATCCAGCCATTATTAAGCTCTTTAAAATGTTGTCGATTTCCATGAGAGTCTTTTACATACCCACTTAACTCTGCTCAGATTCATGGAACCCTGTACAAATTCAGGGTGTGTGTGTGTGTGTGTGTGTGTGTGTGTGTGTGTGTGTGTGTAAACCAGATGATGATGATGGACCAGAGGGGATGTGGCTTTGGCATGTGTCTTCATTCCCCCTGTGTGAGTATTCATATGCATGTAATCTAAGTGCACCAATAGACTTATGTCCATGGGTTGTTGTTGTTGTTTGTTTTTTGCACCAGTTGCTAGATACAGTGGTACCTTGGGTTACATACACTTCAGGTTACATACGCTTCAGGTTACAGACTCCGCTAAGCCAGAAATAGTACCTTGGGTTAAGAACTTTGCTTCAGGATGAGAACAGAAATCGTGCTCCAGTGGCACAGCAGCAGCAGGAGGCCCCATCAGCTAAAGTGGTGTTTCAGGTTAAGAACAGTTTCAGGTTAAGAACGGACCTCCGGAACCAATTAAGTACTTAACCCAAGGTACCACTGTATTGGGATTCTAGTAAAAATAACACAGTAGACCCTATAGAACTGAAATATGACCACTACTACCTCTGTTTTAAGATATTCAGCTTTGTATATGATGTTGATTGATGCTTAACTATTTGCTAGTTTTGGAAACAATTTGCAGAGTATTTTTTACAAGGGGGCCTTGCAACAATGGTTTGCTCCTGTTTAGAGTTACATCTAGCCATCTTCTGAGGTACTTCTTCCATCCTATTCTACTCTCCCATCACTTTGCAGGCTTCCCTAATCTTTGCCAATAGCTAGCCAACTTCCATGGCTACTGAACATGTTCAACTCTCATTGGCTGTTTAGTCCCCCCCCCCCCCCCCGGACTTGATTTTAATTTTGTCCCACTTGTCACTTTTCCCCAGAATGATCAGGAACCATTAATGAGTACCCTTTAGGTTTGGTCAGTTAACCAGCTACAAATCCACCTAACAGTTACCTTATCGTGGGGGCCTTTGTCAAAAGCCTTCCTGAAATAAAGATACACTATGTACACAGCATTTCCCTGATCCACCAAGCTTGTAACTCCATAAAAATAGGAATGAGTTTTGTCTGGCATGACTTGTTTTTGAGAAACCCATGCTGGGTCTTGGTAATCATAGCATCCTTTTTCTAAGTGCTCACAGACCGACATCAGTGGTTTCTGGTTCACTTAGCACTACATAATATTTCTCTCTCTCTCTCTCTCTCTCTCTCTCACTCTCTCTCACACACACACACACACACACACACACACACACACACACACACACCATGAACATAATATATATGATTCTGGAATGCAGAGAAAGGCCTCCTATGAAGATATGGGGGGAAAAACAGGGAAATAGGCTCTTTCAGGTATCTGAATGACAAGCTATTCATTCCTCTCTCCCATGATGACAACAGTGCCAAGAAGAGAATAATACTGATGTTGATGCTACTGATTAATCCTTGAACTGGAATGTGTCCTGGAATATGTCCTTGAACTCTGCTAATGCTTCTTGCTTTCCTGGCTTCCCCTGGCTTCTCCTACTGCACAAAGGTAAAATGTTGCGTTTGGTGCTTTGCACACTTTTGCCTCTGGCCCTGGTATTTGCCCTCTGGAAGGTTGCCCAGCAGGGAGTGTGGCCTTCAAGTAGAAAGTGATTCTCCTCCCCTGTTAGGAATCCAGCAGATGGGTTTTTTTTAGCTGAAGGCACTAAATTAGCCGAGGAAGCCTCTCCCCACCTTTCTGTAATCCTCCCCCTCCCAGCACATGCTTGATACAAAATATGAGGAAAACAAGGTGTCTAGATTCAGCAACGGAAACAAACTTTGCCAGTAAACTACAGCCTGAAATATGTCCAGTGTTTGAGCAGTGATTATATTAGGGACTGGCCATTAAACAGAATCAGGGAAAGGTCATTAATATGTGGAATTCCCCCCCCCCCCCCAAGCTTTCCTGTCTAGTGAGGAAAATCTAAAAGTAACTTCCTTCTCCGACACTTCAATGAAGGTTAATGGGATTTTAAAAAGAAAACAATGTGTGACAACTTCTGAGATGCTCCTCGAAGATCAGAACAATTGCAAACTACACCAGCAAGGTGACAGTTGTCTTCTGGCAGGATATAAGGGTCTAACTAGGCAGTCGAAGGGAGACAGGGCTGCCAGCTCTCCATAACTCTCCTCTGCCTATTCCTCATTAACAGCTAGTTGAGCACAAGGGGAGATGAGCTATCATGATGCTGTGTTGCCACAGCTATAACTCATGTCTTTGGCTGCTGATGTTGGGAAAGGGCACAGATGGGGATAGCTGGAGCATTGCATTTCCAATCTGTGTCAGGTTTGCATGTGTTCTGTTCCATTTCCACACAATCCATGGCACATATATTTAAAGCTAAACCAACATTTGCATTCACACTTCATAAGCACTTTATCCTGAAATATGCATGTTGGTACTTTGTGGGGCTGAGAACGATACCACAAAAAGAAGTGGGAAAAGCAGAAGATAACTGTGTTCCAAAATGGGCATTAGTACAGGAAGTGCAAAACAGGTTGGCTTGTTTAAAAATGCAGACTGAATGAAATCCTTAAGCACCAAGACATGCCACACAATGAGATCATGTCACATGCTGTGTTTAACTAGACCTTATGTGGAAGAGGAGGAAAGAGACATAGAGCAATGGTAGCTCTGTGTCTTTCTTAACAACCCTAACAGTGCAGTCCAAACTCAAGATCTGCTGGGGTGAGTAGGTTTGACATAGATGGATTCTGGGCCACTCTAGGAGTATGAAGGTGTTACTCCCTCAACCCAGCTAAACGAAGACTATGCTGGCACAGCTAGGGTTCAGCCAGGGTAGGTCTTCCAAGGGGGTGTTCCAGGAGCATGGCAAGGGTGGGACGTAGCAAGGAGAGACTTGCATTTACTCTCTCCCCCCCCCCCGTCAATCCCAGCAAAAATGCAATTAAGCACATAGCCCCCACTCCTTAGCTTATCTGTGCAGTGGTCTAAGGAGGGGTTGTGTTAATCCTCTCTCTGTCCAGCCAATAATCAAGCTGATGACCAGGGAGGAGTGACTTGCATCAGTATCAGTAATGTAGATACACCCTGGTAGTGTATCTACTTTATTTATGGTGAGATCTTGGGTAGGGGTGGAAAAAAACATATTGGAGGGCCAGATTAGGCTTTTCAGGTGGGGGTTAACCACTCCTACTATAGGCTCTGGTTTGGGTATCAATGTGGTGCTTGACCTTGAATTGCAGAATTATACCCTGAAGGTGTGCAGTAACTTTCATTTTTATATTTTGGTCTTCACTAAAATTCTATGTTGTATCCTTCCTGGCTGGCTTGAAAATAAAAGATAGAGGCTTGTGGGTTGGTGCAGGCAGCATTCAAATTCTGAAATGAAGAATTATGCCTTGAACATGAGTAATGCAGGCATGAAATTAACCACTCATCTGGGGCAATTAGAAATGATCCCCAGTGGAACAGGAGCTGATTGCGATCTGGGCTTGATATCTCAGTTTGTTAGCTACCTATTGTTTACACAAGCCATAGTTTGGCTTCTTTGGGTGCAACAGGAAACTGCAGTTTGTTCCAAACCACAATTTGAATTTTTCTTCCCTTATGTGTGATGGAGGAGGAGAAAAGGGAAGAGAGGAATGCACAAGTCCGAGGCTCACACCAGTTGCTCACAGGTAGTTTGTAACTTCTGAATGCAGCCAGGTTCTCTGATTTGCACCACATCATTGGCATGGATTATTCTTTAAAAGAAAAAAGAAAATGAACTCCAGTGCACATATTCAGTACACCAGTGGTTCATTCAGTTTCTATCAGAAGCTTCTGCTTGTTTTACAAATAAACAGCCCGCTGCTGCATTTCTATAGTTGCATTTAATTGAGGCTCATTAATCGCCACAGTGACACACAGACGGCCTTACCATTATCTTCTGTTTATCTTCTGCCCCGGGGCTGCATAATTGAGAATTGGTGAGAAGTGAAATGTGATGGTTAGTGAATCATTAGCTGTTTCCATTTAAAGAGGAAAAGACAGGTATTTCTATTTTAAGAAGAAACTGAAGGGAAATTGATTCCCCCCCAGGAATTCTCTCTCCTAAGATTACCGATTCATTTATAAAAGTATTTCTGAACAGCCGACTCACTCAAAAACATAGTGTGGTGGTTTTCAATAAAACATCATATAATTATAAAATCATACAATGCAGAACAAATGACTCACACTGAATCAAATTAATCCTAATTTGCCTAATACTAGGCAAAACAGAAACTTTTTAGCAGGCAGAAAAATATGAGAATTGTGGGTGCTTATCTGATATCAATGGGAACAGTGTTCTAAAGTACTAGTACTACTACTCTAAATGTCTTAGTTTGAATAGAAGCTCAATGAATATGTGAGAACTGTATGGCTGTCAGCAGAGCTTCACTAAAATGATCACAGTGATCAGGCTGGTGTATAAAGGAGAAGGCAGTCCTTCAGGTAACCTGGCCTTTGGCCGTTTAGGTTCTATACACTACCAGCAATACCTTGAATTTAGCTTGGCAATGTACTGGTAGCGAGCAGAGTTTTCAGAACCAACTGATGTGGAACAGCTCCATTCAGCATTCTTCATGAGCTGCAATCTCCAAACTAACCTCAACGGTATCCCCACTCAGAGTGCATTCCAATCTAGAGGTTACCAAGGGATGTATACCACCGTCTTCAAACTATCCTGCTCAGGATAGTTAGTATACCAGGTGAAGCTGCAATAAAACGTTATTAGCCTCTGAGAACACCTGTGCCTCCACTGACAGGGATGAATTGAAGAGTAATCCCAAACTATGAACCTGTTCCTTCAGGGAGAATGGGAGCCTGAACAGGCAACCTGACTTTTTTTTTTTTTTTTGAACCTGGGTACCACTGACCATGATGCAGTTTCAGTTTATTGACCCACATCCAGTTCATCACCAACACCAGGCATTGGTGCAACATTTGCATAGTCTCACCTCACTAAGATGAAACAGAACAGAGTGTCATCAACCCACTAGTGACACCTTGCTCCAAATCTAATGAATATCCAAATATCTGATCAAACAGATGTTTAAAAGCACTGGGGACAAGATGGTATACTGTAGCTCATTTCTGGGTGCCAACAGCCAGTCACTCTAAGCTACCATCCATGAATGGTCTTCAAGGTTGGAATGGGACCACTGGAGCACAGTGTCAACAGTTCCCATCCCACAAATCTGGTTAACAAGGTTACCATGGCTGATAGAATTAAAAGTTGACCAGGGAAGGAGTAACAGCAGCAGAAGGCAATCCCCTCTCCCACTCGCAGTCAAGGCCATCCATCAAGGTTACCTAGACTGATTTGGTGACTTATTCTGTAGATGCTTTTAAATGTATTTTTGTACACTTACATTTTATTTTCAATGTGAATGTTATTTTAATTTTTGCACCCTGTGTAATGAGCACAGAAAAGCAGGGTGTTGTTTTTTTTAAAAAAAGTTCCATTTTTTTATTAACCAAAATCTCACCCAGAGGTAAAATAGGGACATTGATTTAACACCGACAGGTAGCAGAAAACAGAGGATGTCCTTGGTTATTTGAAAAAGGAGGGACAGATGGAGAGTATGAAGAAGCCCAACTAAAATATAAATCCATTGAATCACAATTCCCTTAAAAGTTTTTTTTAGAATTATTGCCACGCTGCTGTGTGCTATGGTGTATGAGAAATAAATGCTAGTAGTTTTGAAAAATAGGATTTATAGAAACATACCCTTATGAATGCAAGAGAAGAAAGCTAGGGCATTGCATGCACTTTGCTTGCTATAAGAAATTCTCCTTTCATGGTGATGATACACTGATAGTCTCATCCTTTCTACGCTGTTCCCATCTGTAACACCAGCTTGCTCACTTTCCCCCAGGACTGCGAGGTGTTTTAGTAATAAAGCTTTCAAGACCCCCAAAGCAACAAGAAGTCTACTGAAATGAAGAGACAAAAATATGTTGAAGTTATCCCCATTAGATGTAAAACATATTTCTAGTTTTCATTTCCTCTTCTATTCGGAATCATGGGATGAGCCATTAGGAGCCCATGGGCATTGTAGAGAGGAAAACGTATTGCGTCTGCCAGGCAGTGATTATGTTTTTAAAACATTAGCCTGCACAATTTGATTGTAGTCTTTAGAAGGGCACAACAATAAGTTGCCCAGTTCCTTTTACAAAGCCTAAACCAAGAAAGCTGAAACAGAAACAAGGGCAGGGATTGCCAATGTTCACCAATTCATCCCACATCCAGAATGGAAATCTGTCCAGAAAATTCTATTGGTATTGATGGTGGAGGTTGTCTTTGTTTTTGGGTGCACAAGCAATACATCATTGGTTATGTTTTCTCCACCCCTGTTTGCATTGTGTTTCCTTTTCATTGAAATAAACAGCCTTTGCATTGAAATGAGAAGCATGGAGTAGCATAATGAGCACTCACACTATATTGTGGATGCCTTCTGCGGGATCGTGTGTGGTGCTACAGTTCCCAGGGAACTTGTTAGTAGAAGGGGGCTGGCCTGCTTCTCCGTGTATTATTCAGAGGTTCATGCCCAGCCTCAGCTTTAAGTTTCGTTTCCTGGGAAGTGGGGCCAGACTCATTATAAATAGGGGAGGAGCCAGTATTAGCCAGGCAGACGGCTCTGGAGATTCACCCTCCCAACCCTCCCTTTGTTAATGTTTCTTGGTTACTTATTCTTCCTGTTTAGTGGGCGCTGCTACGGTCTTTGATTGGTTGCTGTTGAAGGACCGGGAAGAAATTTTCCAGCATTGGCAGGTTTTGTCTTCCCCATAGCAATTCGTCACAACTTGGGTGGTTATGGCCTTAGGTGGAATCCTTTAGTCTTTTCTCCCCTATAATGGGGGGCAGGTGAAGTGGTGATTCACCCCCCTGTGGTGGCAATTTTAGGGTCCCCTCCTAAAGGGGTTACAGTACATAAATGGGTGTCACTGGTCATACACTGAAAGGTTGTCAGTGAACTACCCTGTGTGTGGGGATATGGGCTCGGCTGCCTGCCTACACGCAGAGCACCCCCATATCCCATTTACCCTGATGTGCTCCAGTTCCCCAGCTGGGGGGCTGGGAGGGATACACGCCCAAGGCCTAAGCCAAGGTCTTCCTACATTTGGAAGTATAATAAAGTTGTGGCCTAATTTTAATTCCATAACGTTGTCAGAGTCTTTATTTCCTTTCCCACATTCCCTGGGGGCTGGGGCTGTCGCGCCTGGTCACGCAATGATACTTACTAATTACGTAAAATTGCACCACAGTGGTCAGCAAGACACTATTGCTGTTTTTGTCAGAAGTTGGCCTTCAGTGGAACAGAAGCACCTCTGCACGCAACAAACACAGGTTGGAAGGAAAATTGTTTCCTTCCTAGAGCCCAAGCTCAGGGGTGGGAGTTTCTGCTGGTCCTTGGTGTGGCTGCCCCACAATGCCTAGCCTCTCCATTTGATCTGAAGGTGAAGCAGCCCTGCATTCACTCGCTGATAGTCCTATCCTTCCAACCTGCAAAAATGTTTAATACTTCTGTTCTCCTCCCATAAAGGCCTTACCTATTCTGAGGTTGTTAAGGCATCAAAGACACTGGTGAGAACACATTTCAGAGTAGCTGAGAATTGTCAAAATTTGGTGCTAAGTGGCTTTAGAAAACCCAGCTGCTTCCATTACATCCCTTGTAAAAGGACAACACACATAATATAATGTTGTTTCCTCTTACATGATGGGTGTTGCTGCTGCTTTTTTTAGAGATGGGAACAATGGCAAATGAGTTGAAAAGGGCATTTCAACAACAATCACCTAGACAGCAGGGTTGTTGTTTTTTAATTAAAGGAGAAAATAAGTCAGATTGGAACATCTGGCCACCTTTTGGTTTCATTTCCAAACGGAGGGGTTAATTTCAGGGAACGAATGTTTTGAAAGGCTATCTAGATACTTGTTGAAGGTACTCCTTAGCAAAGGTTACCAATTCAGTTTGTTCTTGCTAGAATAGCCTGTCTCTTTAAGCAAAAAATGTCCCAAAGCTTTGCTTCATCAAGCAGATGTAGCTATTGGGCGAGCTTGGGAGGGCAGTAATCTTCTGTGCTAGTGTTTTTTGGTTTTCTCATTACAAAAATTGGCTTTCACTTTCTGGCGAGAGAACAAGAAAGAGAGGCCTGATCACTGTCACCCTACCCTCAGGGGCTGTAGAACAGGAGGAGCAACAGCCGCAGAACTGCCAAGAGCTACAGCAGATAGTTTAAGCAACAGCTGTCTGGCTCTGTAGCTTCTGCTTGGACATCAATTTGAGCTCTGCAGTTTAGGCAGCTTCTGATGTTTGTCCCCAACTACTCGCACTGGGCCCAGTTAGAATCAGATGCTATTTCTATGCAGCAGTAAGGACAGTAGTCTCTTTTAGTTGCCTCAGCTGGTAGCAGTCTAAGGAATAATGACCAGTGACAAGCCTTGGGGCCTTTGAGGGGTCTATGGCCAGGGCCCACTGTGAAAACTAGAAACGTGTGGTTTAAACTGCATACTTTCTGCATTACAGAGGCAATGTGTTGAACTTCAGGGGGGTGGAGTTTGTTTTATTTTTACAGGGATATCACTTAAATTCTGTAAAGCATGAACTGGACCTGAATCTGTCCCAAGAGCAGAGTGTTTGTACACACATACAGTACGTCTAAACCCCTGCAAGTGCAGTCATGTAATCACATTTTGAAGTTCAGAATAATTTTGGATACCCACACGGTGCCAAATCCCATTGAAAGTAGATTCATTTGCACAGGGGTGAAACACCACTGATACATTTGCAGCTTTGATTTTTATGTTTGTACACCTCTCCAGTTGGACATCACTCTGGTGAGTGAGGGGACGGCAGCTTTTCATTGTTATTTCTTGCTCCCTCAATGCATGTGCTATATTTTGCATCTAAACTTTTCTTCTCACCATATGTTCATAGTCTATCATTTCCTATTTCAAGGAGGCAAGGAGGCAGTTCTTCATTCTGGAGGCCCTTTTAAATGCACTCATTGTTAATAGGAAGTCCTCGACTCAGTTAATGCCCTCCACCCTTGACACATAATTTTAGGGCATTTTATGATATTTTATTTTTTAAAAGACAAGCTCGTGGAACTGCTAGTTGGGGAGCTATGACAAATACATCCTTGTTGCTGCATATTAGTTTTGCAGTTGTCTAGAATGTGAAGCGAGTCTGAGCTCACAAAGCTTTGGCCTTCCTGAATACCCTGCTGCCTCTCGCAATGTTCACCCCAGACTAAAGTTGTTTTGGCCTGTATTTTATGGAGAATTTGGAGGGCCATGGACGAGTGAAATGTCTGCAAGATTCTGAAGCAAGTTGTTTGTTCGAATTGCAGGACAACTAACACAGTTTCTTTGGTGACTTGTTTGACATATTACTAAGGTTCTCTAATGTATGTTCCTACCACTGATTGGGAGTTGGTACTTTTCTGTGACAGCATGTCTAAACTGCTGCAATATTTAGATCAGCAATAGTGTAATGGGGAACCTCTGGCCCCAAGAGTAAATGTGGCCCTACAGGTCATTCTTTCTGGCCCTTTCGACCCTCCCTCTCTCCTAGGCCACATCCCCAGTCCAGCAATACCCACTTTGAATGTTTCTATATCAGCCACAGAGCCAACCTTCTGAATTGTTAGCCAGTAATCTGCCTGATGGTGGGACGCGGGTGGCGCTGTGGGTAAAACCTTAAGCGCCTAGGGCTTGCCGATCGAAAGGTCGGCGGTTCGAATCCCCGCGGCGGGGTGCGCTCCCGTTGCTCCGTCCCAGCACCTGCCAACCTAGCAGTTTGAAAGCACCCCCGGGTGCAAGTAGATAAATAGGGACCGCTTACTAGCGGGAAGGTAAACGGCGTTTCCGTGTGCTGCGCTGGCTCGCCAGATGCAGCTTTGTCACGCTGGCCACGTGACCTGGAAGTGTCTCTGGACAGCGCTGGCCCCCGGCCTCTAGAGTGAGATGGGTGCACAACCCTAGAGTCTGTCAAGACTGGCCCGTACGGGCAGGGGTACCTTTACCTTTAATCTGCCTGATAACAAAGGAATATTAATAGTAGTTTCATTGGGTATGAGAGAGGGGATGCATTTGAACCCCTCCCCAGTGGTGGAGCTTCATGCTATGGCACTGGGGGCGGGGGCGGAGAGCAGGCTGGGGCAGGGCATGCCGTCTGTGGGGGCGGGATGTCCACTGCGGGCAGGGGGGCAGCCGCGATGGCACCCTACTGGGATCACACTGCCAGGGGCGGGGCCCTCCCCCGCACTCCTCTTCTTCCTCCAGTGCCCCTCTCTTCCACCTATTTGCTAGTCCTACAAAATGTTAGGGGTTTTTTTTGGTTTCATGGGAAATTCTTTGGGTGTTTTCTTTGGACAGGATCCTCTGAGTGTTCCTCCATGTTTCTTCTGAGGTTAAATGTTTACCAACAGTACAGCAATATTTGTATGTATCTCCCCTAAAGTTAGTTTCATGGAATTCAATTCAATTGCACTGCAAATTTGTATTGGATTGCAGCCTCAGCAGCAACTCTAGGCATAAGTAGAAGTCAAGGAGCTAGATCTCACAGTTCAGGAATCTGTGTCTATGAAGGCACACCACTGTTTCTTTTCATATAAGAAAGTCGCCTGACTTGAATGTTACAAATATACCTCAAAATATCTGGCCACGTGTGCCAATTTCTACATCCAAAACCTTTCAAGGCAAAGCTCTCCCATCTCATCTGAGTAGCCGTATTGCTGTAGTACAGTGGTTCTTGTCTTGGTACTCTGTATGAATGGACTACTTTGACTTTTCAACACATGCAACAAGCTGAGTATTAACATCCCCAAAGCTGAGATTACAGTCATGCATCATACAGATGCTTTGAGATATATTACTGCAGAAGAAAAGAAAGGGGGATCCCTTGTGACAAGCTCAAAGAAGGAACTTACAAGGCTGAAATGACTGGCAGAATCCGAGATCTGGGAGAGGAAACAATGGAAGAGGACTGGAAAAAAATTAAGGACTATTTGCAAAAACATTATAAGTTGTACGAATGTTAAGAAATATGCACGATTAGGAAATTTTCGCTTTAGCAACTTGATTAGGTAAATTGAAAATTAAGACAAGAAAAAAGAGGTGGTAATATGAAACAACTTTATTATGTTAATTTTAAATGTACAAAGTTTGGGATATGAGATTGTGAATTCGGAAACATAATAACTGAAAGATACAGTAAGTTAAGAAACAAGGTAACAAATTGCTGAAACTTTTATCGCAGAGAACGTAGGGTCGGGAGGATGTGGGGAAGTCCACCTAGAATATTGAAAAAAAAAAAACTATTGAAAGTTGGATAGAAATAACCTTTTTTTTTGTTCTCTAATATTTCTTTTTGTATTTGTTTCTTGCACTTTCATATTGTTATCCTGTGTTCATGAACCTAAGAAAAGAAACTCAATAAAAAATATTTAAAAAAAAAAACAAAGAAGGAACTTACAAGTCTGCAGGCAATGCACAACCTTGACACACTTATGCTGCTGTTTGAAAGTAATTAATGATGATGTCTTTTGCTCACTTCCACTGCCCAACTTTTGACATACATTACGCATTGCCTTTGTGTCATAAGTTGCAAGCAGGCCAAGATCAGGAACATGAGAAGTTACCTTATAACAAGTCAGACTATTGGTCCACCTGTCTGAGTGCTGAATAGAGTGACTGGCAGAAGCTCTCCAAGGTTTCAAATAGGGATCTTTCTCAGCCTTAAATGAAAGTTGACAGTGAAAACCTTTGTGCATGAATGTGTTCTACGAGAGCTATGGTCCTTAAAATTGCTAGCATCTTGTGGCTAGGAGACAAATCCAGTACTCCTCCCTCCCAACCACCCCCACATCATCAGCCCTGTGATGCACAGCAACCAGGGTAGAAGGTAACAAAGAATTTGGCCTGATGCTGTCATGTGATGACAGTGGGGTTGTCTCAGTATCCAATAGATCGCAGGCTGGACAGCAGAACTTTCCACAGGCTGAAAGGGTGATCTCCATGACGATGGAATGACACTGGCACCATTTTGCAGGTGGTGACCAGTGGAAGGATGACAGGACTGCAGGGTCTCAGACCTCTGCCTGATACTTTTTTAAAAAACACACAAAAGCTAGAGGAGCCAAGGCTTGAACTTTGGACATTCTGCATTCAAAGTATGCGGCCATCCACTGTTAAAGAGTCTTCAGAGCAGTGGCATAGCATGGGTTGCCAGTGCCCAGGGCCACACAGCGGGGATGTGTGGAAGGGTAGAAAACTGACAGAGTCGCATGCACATCCAACTGCCTAGCGTGTCCATGTCACCCAGGAGAACATAGCCACAGGGATAAGAAAAGAAGAATCATTCCATTATCTGGAGAGGTCACTTCCTGTTTCACATGGAGAAGCTGTTTTCAATGGAGTCCAGCTACAGAAGTGTGCAGCTGTATTGTGGCAGCACTGGGAGTTGAAATTTTATGCCGCCGTCCCCAACAATTTTGCACCTGGGGCAGTCACCCCTCTGGCTCCCCCATGCTATGCCACTGCTTCGGAGACATGCCAGTCAGGAATAACTTTCCTGTCTAAACAAAACAAGACAGAGCAGCGACAGGAAGCACCTGACTCCACCCAGGTGCAGTTAAGTCCAGCGCCACCTAGTGGCTCTATAATATAATGACACTATTTTCCCCCACTCTACTCTCGCTCCAAAAAATATAGTTGGGGTATTGTTGTTGTTTTTGGATGTCCTAGCTTTTGTCTATCTGGTGCTCTGTGGCATATGCAGAAATAAGCAGTGACTGCCTGTTGAAATCATGTATGAATATTTGTTTATATTTCAGTTTTATGATCAAATACAATCCTTTCATCAAATAAATGGTGTGGTAAAGTTAATATTTTGGTGATATGCATTTGAATGTTTCTGTGTCCTTAGCCACATCCAACAGCTTTTCAGGGGCATTGGTATTTATGTTGGTCTCCTGCCATCCCTGGGATTCACTTGGCTTCTAATGATTTCTTTAATTACTTTGCTGACATGGTTTAATGATCTTTGTCTAGTAATGCCTTCCCACTTTGAAATTATCGGTCTTTTGTGACTGAGTTTGGTTCTTCAGCATTCTGCTCCCTGCATTTTATTAGCACGTAACTCTTTTTGACTTCAAAGCTGTGTAATTAAATGATTGCTGCATTACATTAAACTGCCGTGAGGTAAAGGCAATGGATCTCTTAGCGCATTGCAAAATGAATGACAGGACTGGCATCTATTTGTTTGCTTTTCCTAGAGAGGAAAGTTATTTTTTTCATAAATGCAAAAATAAAATAAAATAGTGTGTATCTCATCCCCACATTGCTTTCATGCCTTACTATATTTTAATCACCCAATATATGCTGTTTGGAGAGGATGACAGAATTAGTTGATACTTGGGGTATCTTTGCGAAAAGATGTTTATTGTAAGGAAAATATCCTAAGGTCCAACTCGCCTATGCTGAGGAATACTTTTTCACAGTAAGATATCACATGGAACAACCGTAAGGTAGTGCACAGTTTTCACCAATTTCGTATGATGACTTGTTGCACAAGGCACAGCAGCCTCCAAGGCTTGCCTCTATCTAGCACTTGAGATTATTGCAGGACTGAAAATATTTGAGCAAAATTCCCGACAAAAGAACAGTGGCAATAAAAATTGATGAGCTATGC
Organism: Podarcis muralis; assembly: GCF_964188315.1. Classification (NCBI taxonomy): domain Eukaryota; kingdom Metazoa; phylum Chordata; class Lepidosauria; order Squamata; family Lacertidae; genus Podarcis; species Podarcis muralis. Next base: position 69,589,674 of record NC_135662.1, on the reverse strand, counting down.
AGAGTTGGCCAAATTGACATACAAACTGCGGGACAAGGACAACTGTGACTTCAAGGAAGAACAGGAGCTTCTTACAAATTATCTAAAAAGACAACAAAATGAACTGGATTCCTTGGCAGGTTTTGAATAAACATACAGAAATTTATTGGTTGATAACATGATAGATAGACAAGGCAAGGATATGTATAATTTTATAACATGTTCTTTTCTGGACCTTTCCCAACTATACAATATCCATTTTGAGTTGAAGGGACCATAACTGTACACAGTATTCCAAATGCAGTTGCAGTATAAATTTGCATAATCTCATGATACTGGCAGTTTTATTTTCAATTCCTTTCCTAATGATCCCTAGCATGGAATTTGCATTTTTTTTAAAGCTTCTGCACACTGGGCCATCATACTCATATTCATTGACCTACCTACTATGACCCCAAGGTCTCATTCCTGGCCAGTCACCACCAGTTCAGAAACCATGAACATATATCTGAAATTGAGATCCCCCCATACGTGAATTCTGGGCTGCATCAATAGGAGTATAGCATCTAGATCAAGGGAAGTAATAGTGCCACTGTATTCTGCTCTGGTCAGACCTCACCTGGAGTACTGTGTCCAGTTCTGGGCACCACAGTTCAAGAAGGACACTGACAAACTGGAACGTGTCCAGAGGAGGGCAACCAAAATGGTCAAAGGCCTGGAAACGATGCCTTATGAGGAACGGCTAAGGGAGCTGGGCATGTTTAGCCTGGAGAAGAGGAGGTTAAGGGGTGATATGATAGCCATGTTCAAATATATAAAAGGATGTCACATAGAGGAGGGAGAAAGGTTGTTTTCTGCTGCTCCAGAGAAGCGGACACGGAGCAATGGATCCAAACTACAAGAAAGAAGATTCCACCTAAACATTAGGAAGAACTTCCTGACAGTAAGAGCTGTTCGACAGTGGAATTTGCTGCCAAGGAGTGTGGTGGAGTCTCCTTCTTTGGAGGTCTTTAAGCAGAGGCTTGACAACCATATGTCAGGAGTGCTCTGATGGTGTTTCCTGCTTGGCAGGGGGTTGGACTCGATGGCCATTGTGGTCTATTCCAACTCTATGATTCTATGATTCTATTATTCTATGAACCTCATGCCTGTTACAAGCCATCCAGTCTCCACAAATTGCTGTCAGATTTTTGCAACCAAGTGATGGTTTATCTACAGACTTCAGTTCTGATACAAGATCTTGATCCTGTAGTTGTACACGATAGATCTTTTCTCTCATCACACTTACCTAACTGGTTAACTATTGACATGGTGCAAATGAACTCCTAACAGTATAGAAACAGTGTTTAATTAAGTTAAACTGCATTTGGTCTTGGCAAGAACAAAGCCTATGTGTTTTATACACAACAACGCCAAGAAATTCTTGGATATAAAAGCAAAATTCTGCCATGGGGGGTGGGCGGGTGGAGGATGGTGAAACTCAATTTAGCATAGTGTGATGACATAAAATTCATAGTTTGGCTGCCAGATTTCTAATTAAATTGTCCTTTATTGCCCCTGTTTTGGGATTTATTTCTCTTCTTTAACACATTGGCTTGTCTATTATGGGAAATTTAAGACAGAAATGTTCCTATCCTTCAACTGCCCTTCAGTGGAAGCCTTCCTCTTGCTAACTTGGAAACAAAATTCACACGCAAGGAGAACCATGCCAGCCACATGTAGACTTCTTCCTTCTCTTCCTTAATGAACTTTCAAAGACTAGTGTAATAGTGAAAAGTGTAAATAACATGAAAAGGGATAGTGAGTAATATCCTCAGAAGTTGCCAAGTACAATGCACAATTGTTATAAGAATTTTAAGGATAGATAGATAGATAGATGATAGATATAGATAGATATAGATATATACTTCATAACTGTATATATAAACCACATGTCTGACACCCCATAGAAAAAGTCATGAACAAATTGACCTCAAATATTTCTCTGCAAAGTCAAAGTGGGAAACCTCCCCATTGTCTCTTTCCTCACAAATCCTGTCTTAAGCGCACATTCAAGATATGAACAGGGTGTGAGCCTGTGACCTAGATTCAGGAATTAAGTAGTTATAATAACAAAAGAGTGGCCAAAACCCAGATAATGCAATCAGGTAACTTGCCAGACAGGAGATAAACAACGTACTCAGATTTCTGTTGTAGACCGCCTTTTCTGTGATGTAGGTATGATGTATCTGGGGTGTGGTCTTGGGCTACACCCCTTCTGTGATGTATGTATGATGTTTCTGGGGGTGGTCTTGGACTCCAGTGTGGGCAATTTAAAATGTCTATATAAGGGCAGGCACACCTTTGTTCTGGGTCCTCCTGCGTGTGAGGGGAGCACCCTGTTGCAACAGCTTTAATAAAGATCAGGATTACTAGCTGCTTTGCTTCCCAGTATTTTTTAGTTGGTCTCTGTTATTTTCTCCTACCGGTAGAGAACCTACAAAAGGACTCTCTATGGGCTCTTTGGTACCCCATAAGGAAAAAGGAGCAGTGGTGTTTTTTTACTTATATCAATAATAATACTCAGTCTCAAGGCTTTCTCCTTGGTGGATTTCTTTCCTGCATCAAACTGATGGCTGCAGTGCTTAGCACTTTTATATTCTTATGAATTTATTTAGACAATTTCTAAAACACATCTTCAGCCAAAACTTCCCACACCACCAATCTAACCCTACAATGTTCATCTGCAGGACTTGGGCACCTTCTAGATCTCACACCCATTCTGCAAAACTGAGTGTCAAGTGGATAGTGCCCCACAACACATGAGTGTGCTCCCCTAGCATCCTGTACAGCATGTGGAACTTCTGAGGCAGATCTCCAAGAGTTCCTCAATTCATAGACACAAGAAACTGCCTTATATTGAGTCAAGACCATTGGTCCATCCAGCTCCATATTATTGAGAATGGCTGCAAGTGTTTTTCCAGGGTTTTTTCTCAGCCTACCTGAAGGAGTCACAAAGCGGCTAACATTCCCTTCTGCCCCCACAACAAACCCTCTGTGAGGTGAGTGGGGCTGAGAGACTTCAAAGAAGTGTGACTAGCCCAAGGTCACCCAGCAGCTGCATGTGGAGGAGCGGAGACACAAACCCATTTCACCAGATTACGAGTCTACCGCTCTTAACCACTACACCACACTGGTAAAACATGTGCTCTAACACTGAACTATCCTTTCATTGTTTTAGCTACAAAAATAAGCAGGGCTGGTCTAACTCAGCCCTGGATGGAACCCCGACTCCATTGCAAACAACAGTACATTATTACAGTACATTGTATTCTGCCCTTCCTCAAAGAGGGTCAAGTCAACATACAGGGTTATTCTGCCTCACAATAATGCTATGCAGTAAGTTAGGCTGATAGATAGTGATTGGCCCAAGGCCAGCCAGAGCATCTCCCCTTTATAGGAAAGAAATGGAATGGTTTAACAGTTCCCCAAACACACCACCTTTTTAAAACACACATCCTTAGCAAGTCAGAATCTTTGAAATTAGTTTTAGCACACCTCGTTCACAAACAAATAAAACCTGGCATGTTAGCTTGAAAGCATAAATTAATCTGTTTCTGAAAAGGAGAAGCAGATTATAGGGCAGGTAAGGGATTAGGAGAGGGGGGAACTAATACCCGCCCCCAATCCAAACCCTGAATCTTAAGTTATTCACACTGATGTGTCCCTCCCAAGCCCAGTAAATCAGAGCAAACGAGTTTCAGGAACAATCCACCAGATGGGAAAATGTTCACATCCCACAAAATGTTGATCAGATTTATTTGAGAAGCAAGCTGTAACCATATGCATATCAGAGGAAGGAAAATGGATTTTCTGATTGTCAGTGACTGCTGTCAGCCTTGCAGCTGTATGATTTTAATGCCGGATTGCCATTCCTACAGTAGGTTTGCTCGTCTCCACTTACCTCTTTGCCAGCTAGTATGATTAATATTGATTCAGTTTTACAAGCAATTAAATTGGAAAACATAAACAACCTTTTTATTGGCTTTTTGCTAGACAGAAATAAGCATCTGGATTCCCTGCTCTCCCTGAGATGTATTAATATCACAGCAGCCAGAAGCTTCATGGTCACAAGGAGGCTCAAAATAATGTCTATATATATATATATAATCTCAAAGCCCTTTATATCCCTGGAATTTACTCATTCATCCAAAGCTTCAGGTCATGGCAATTTATGGGCATCTCATTGCATTGACTGAAAGTATCCCATGATATAAGAATGAGGAACATACACAGGACTTTTTCCCCCAGCTGGAGCTCACTAGAGCTCAGTTCTGGCAACTCTCAGGTGGGCACCATTGCCATTCTAATATAACAATGGAGAAGTTCATGGTGAGCACCTCTTATTCTAGAAAAATAGCACTAAACATACACACACACACACACACACACACACACACACACACAATATGACAATCTTTTCTGTTAACTGCTTGAATAAGGGTTTAGTCATTTTCCCTCCCACTTCTGAGTTGCCTTCCCTCTTTGAGCTAAAGAGATTTTGGGTTGTAAAAAGTTGTGTGGGTGCAGTTTATTAATTTCTATTATGCTTTTCTTCCTGAAAATAAAGCATCTCTCGTAAACGTCAATTTAGAATACAACAAAAGTGGATTAAAATATTGTTAAAAGGAATAAAATGTCAGCAAGAGAGCAGAAGGGGAACAAAAAGGACCCACAGCAGCAGCAAAAACAATACATTATCTAGCCAGCCCTCTCAAAAGCCCCGACAGAATAAGAACATCATAGCCTGCCAAATGGGTGGTGGAAATTACCATGGATTCAGGGTAAAACATGTGATTCCTGTAACTTGGGACCAGATCAGAAAATACCGCATGCACACTCCGAATCCATCCCAATATGTAGAGGGGAGCATTCCCTTCCAACCGGGCATACATCTCCACCTACATACCTCGGAAATGGGAAGATGAAGAAGAAGAAGAAGAAGAAGAAGAAGAAGAAGAAGAAGAAGAAGAAGAAGAAGAAGAAAGAAGAAGAGAGTTTGGATTTGATATCCCACTTTATCACTACCTGAAGGAGTCTCAAAGCAGCTAACATTCTCCTTTCCCTTCCTCCCCCACAACAAACACTCTGTGAGGTGAGTGAGGCTGAGAGACTTCAGAGAAGTGTGACTAGCCCAAGGTCACCCAGCAGCTGCATGTGGAGGAGCGAACCCGGTTCCCCAGATTACGAATCTACCGCTCTTAACCACTATACCACACTGGGTAGGGATGGGCAAATTTGCCAATTTTGCTAAATGCCCAATTCTCATCTTGCTTTTGGTTCCATCTCAGTTTGTGACTCTTTTTAAGTCCCCATCAAAATCCATCCACATTTAAGTGAACATTTCTCCTAATATTTTTGTACACGATTTACCTAATATGCACGGTTTTTTGCAAAGCAATTTCCTAATAACATGCACTTTTGAATTACTGTCACTCACACATGTATATTTAACCACGTTTTACCCTAGTATATGCATTTGTGTGCACATTACTTGGCTGGAGAACTGGAGCACTGGAAAATTTGGAGAAGTGTACATTTTGAAGGAGGGCTGTGTTTCAATTTGCATGCTGTTTCAGAAATTGCAAATTAGGATGGTTTGCCTATACATGTTGGGCCAGATCAGGAGTGAAGTATTGTTTACCCAGCGGCTTGGTCTATAAAGGTTTTAGGATGAAGGACAGTGGACCTCCTACGTTCATGATGTATCAGTGATTCATGCCAACTTTGTATGGGTTTCTGACACTTTGATGAGCCTTCTGGGTGCAGTTTAGACTCAGTTCAGTTTGGACAGGGCAAGCTCTCAGATTGAAAATATCCAACACTTAGCTCAGTAGCAGAGGACTATATATTATTTTTGTTTGACGTGAAGAATAGTCTGTGCCATGTTCCCTATTGGGAAAGATATATGTTATGATTCGAAATCAAGAAGACTTTGGCAACGACCCATTCATTACAACCTTCAGATGAGCTTGGCACTCAGTTGGCACTCCCCCACCCCCACCCCACAAATATAAACCTGTTGCACATCCATAACACTTTCCCAGCAAAATTAGACCTGTGCTATTCATATCAGAACCTGCAAATCTTGAACATTCACAGCATCCCAACATTGTTATTTTGTATTGTGAGGTACCACAAGTCAATAAAACAACCAACCAACAAAATTGATCCCTATCACTGTTGTAGGCCCTGAAGAATTCTAGGGTTCAAGGGAAGATCTCCTAGACTCCCCCCCCCCAAAAAAAAACACCCACATGCATACAATATACTCATAGCTGTCAAGCGTCCCTTATTTGAAGGGACAGTCCCTTATTCCAGCGCCATGCCCCGCTGCTGTCCCTTATTGATAGATGTCCCTTAAATGTCCCTTAAATGATGTCCCTTAAATTTCAAAGGAAGCAGCTCCTCTCCTTCCCTCCCTGCCGGCCAGGGAGGAGGGAGGCTCCAACTGTGTTGCTTGGCTGTGTTGCTCACCCAATAAGAAGTCTAAGAACGACTGGGGGGTGGAGGTTGCATGCCTTGTGTGTGACTAGTTAACGCAAGCTGAGGGGGTTTTTGAATGCTGGACGCCATTTTGTTGCACGTGCTGCTGCAAACTTTGCAGTGCAAAGCCAGCTGGGGAGCCATCTTAAGTTGAGGCTGCATAGGCCTTGTGGTGCATGTGATTCAGATTCTATTCAGTTGAACCTCTGGTTACAAAGTTGGTTGGACAGTGTTCTCGAAGCTACCAGCATGAGTTTGACCAGGAGGATAGGAAGACTGGAGTGCCTGGAACAGGTGAAGCTGCAGGTCCCTTATTTTGGCTGCTGGTCCCTTATTTTCAAGGCTGCTGGTCCCTTATTTTCAAATCTGTAAGTTGACAGCTATGAATATACTGGTTATACTGCCAGAAATCAAACAGATCATATGCTACAATTGGACCTTCCAAAAGAGCAGATCCAGTTGCCTACATGGTAAATATTGGTTGCATTTGGTTACCTTGTAACATATCAGTTGCATCTTGTTTTGCAACTTACTAGTTACATGTCCAATAATCAAACTGAACTTATGCTACACTTTCCCAAGAGAACAGATCTATTTGGTTAACGTGCCTGCTTAAATTCCCAATTTACATTTTGTCAGGAGGCCAACTGTGGAATTCTCAGCTTAAATTCCGCTAGACTCCTTTCCTTCATTAAACATCACATTCACCTTCTGCAATGAGCAGAAAGACATGGCTTAATAGTAGAACCATTTGCTTCTTATGAAAGAAAAAGGAGCTTGACAATGAAACATATATAGGTTGGCTGTTAATGGCTTTCATACACTTTGCCTTATTAAGCGATCACCGTCTGAAGGCCTCTGCCTAACCCTGCACTGGAAGACTGATTAAAAATTATCCTGACTTTGCCTTTCACACTAATTTAGATTTATGAGCATGCCAGCTTAAGGAATAGGTCTCTCTCATCAAACTCAAAATTGTAAGTTTCCTCCCCCCCCCCCCCTCACCAGAATAAGATGTTTTATTCATTGGCAAAATTCCCAGTTCAACAATATGATGAGAATAAATTATGTACATTTGCATGGCACTTTTGTGGGTTCCTAATTAAGAAATGGCACCGCATCATCCAAGGGGATGCATTTTATTTAGTGACTAACGGGACAAATTCATTAACCCCTATAAATTCTGAGATTTCCCGGGAAGGATGGATTTATGATTGCTGTTAATTTTTCTCCATTGTGTTAGAAAACCTTTCACCTTACAATATTGATTAAGAGCAAAGAGTACATAAATCATGGTTGCTTTGCAGGTACAGCTGCTGGTTTGACAATTTTAGCATGACACAGTTAAGCTTGGGGTTGTTTTACTTTCGCGTTTCCTGCAGTAGGTTATCTCTCAGTACACATATGTTATGTGCAGAAGATTAAGGAAAAGTGATTCTATGAATTCCATATGTGTTAAGGAATTTTAAGCGGGGGGAGGGGTGAGTCAGAGATGAGTGTCTGTAACTTCTATTACCAATGACATACTTGGACAGGGAAATGTCTATCCCACCCTGTGGAACGCCCTCCCACCTGATGTCAAAGAGAAGAACAACTACCAGACTTTTAGAAGACATCTGAAGGCAGCCCTGTTTAAGGAAGCTTTTAATGTTTATCAGACTACTGTATTTAATACTTTGTTGGAAGTCGCTCATAGTGGCTGGGGAAATCCAGCCAGATGGGCAAGGTATAAATGAATTATTATTATTATTATTATTATTATTATTATTATTATTATTATTAGCATCATCATCATAATCATCATTATCAATGTATCACTTTTCTGACATATTGAAGCAGCACAGGAATGACAGCTCTTCACATCAAACGGAGGGCTTCCTTTTCTGTGCCCACACACAGCACCCCTGATCCTACATGACTCCCGGCAGAGCACTGCTGGACCATCTCCGCAAGTCATGAACCTTGAGGTTCCCACCAAACCTCGCTTCAAATAACCAATTCTCACTGGGGAGGTGGAGCCAGGGGAGCGGACCAGGTAAGGGTAGGGTCAGTTCTTTAAGCATAAAGGGGGGTGGAGCCTACCTGGGTGCTCTTGGGGGGGAGCGGTGACACAAGCCCCCCCAGCAGCGACAATCCCAGGGTTCCCCATTAAAGGGGTTGTGTTGAGGGGAGTCACTGGCCATATGCTGAAAGACTGTCAGTGCACTCCCCTGTGTTGTGGTGAAATGGGGGGGGGGGCTCTCTGCTTAAACATACATCTTCCAGAGCCAGCCCAATCCCCAGACAGATAGGTGAACCCTGATGTGTCCCAGATCCCCGGCCGGGGACTGGGAGGTATAAACGCCCAATTCCTAAGTCAAGGTCTTCCTGGGATCAGGGGGTCTCTGCGTGGACACACAAATAACAGTAGCTAACCAGCAGCTAGCCTTGACAATGCTTTTCTTTGGATAGTTATGTACAGCATGCTGCTTTTTCTCTATTCCATTTAAAATATTTTTTTGGGGGGGAACCAGAACAACAGAAAGGAACCAGAAGGACATAAAATTCACCCCATCAATTATATTTCTACAATAACTATGTTGTTGAAATAGCAGAAAGAAGCAATCTGAGAGCAGAGCTATAGCATATATTTAAAGTACAGAACCTCTTCCAAAGAATCCTGGGAACTGAAATTTTCCCCTAACAGAGCTATGGTTCCCAACACCTTAAAAAAAAAACCTAGCTAGGCCTGATCGGAGTTGTAGTTCAACATTATCTGGAGGTCCAAAGGTTCCTCCCACCTGCATTAGAACAACAGAAAAGTGGTTGATCATATTCCTGTATTCTGAAAATACATGATAATTCTTGCCCAAACATCCCTTTGTATGATTAGTTATTTCAAAAGATGCTGTGCACCAGATAATTAGAGGACATTTCTGTGGCAGGTACTCTTGAAACTGCTGAATTAAAAATATATAAAAGAGTTAAGGTAGCATTCTTTAAAACAGTTGGTGACTGTTATATATATATATATATATATATATATATATATATATATATATATATGCTTTCGTATATTTTCACGGGTACAGGAATGCAGGTTTTGGTGTCCTCGGGTGTCTTCCCGTGTAAAAGATGGGGTGTCTAGGCGACGTTTCGGCGAGGTCTCACTCGTCATCTTCAGGCTGGTGCTTTCGGCTTCTTGTTACTGGAACAGAGCAGGATCTCAGTACAAGAAGCCGAAAGCACCACCGAAGCCGAAGACACCTGAGGACACCAAAACCTGCATATATATATATATATATATGCTCAGCTGCTGTTCAGCCATCAAAAACAAACCAATGAAGGAAAATGGCTGCATAGAGTACTAATCCTGCAATGACTTTTTTTTTTAAAGAGAGGTATAAATATACGTTAACAGAACCTTACATTTCAATTTGATAGCGGGAGCAGGCCATTTTCAATCATGGAAGCATTTACCCTTAGAAAAATGTAAATGAAGCTAAAATGGCAAGAAAGCATCCTGCGCATATTCAAATGAGAAAGAAGCACACAGACCAAGCTGGAGATGAAAACATAATGTTTTGTGCTTATTAATGCAAGCTGTCATGGCACCAGGTTTTTCCTCTCACCCCCCCTCCCCCTCGAGACTCTTCTCCGAGTGGAAGGTAGGCGAATGTCTCATTATTCAAATCAATGCAAGCTATCTGGCAGCGAAGTCTCAACAAACAATCAAAATATTTATTAAGGATTTTAATATGGAGAAAAGGTCAAATACATAATTTGATCTGATTTTCTCTTCACAAATAATATCTGACATATGATATTTTTTTTTTAAAAAATGACCTGAAAACGAGGAAGAGATGATCAAAACAAACAAATAAACCGAAAAGAATCTCTTCACAAACGTTTCTTCCAATGGCCTCAATTTACTGAATAATGTAATGCTTCTTATGGAAAAGCACAGAGTCACTGGAACTCAAAGAATTGATCTGGTGGAGTGCAGACCAAACTAGACATTAACTGGAGATCACCAGTCAGTTCTCCCCAAGTGTCGCACCCTGGAAATGGACTGGGGGTGGGGGTAGGGATATGTGATTTAATTCACATTTAAAAGCAACCATGCCTAATCTGCTCTTTCCAAAACAATCTACAAACTTGAACACCTCTCCAAATCTTGCCCTGTAGTTCCCCAGCCACGTAATATGTACAAAAATGCATATATATGAGTAAAATGTGCATAAAATGCATATATTAGCAAAAATATGCAAACATGCACCGTCTTATGGAGAATAATATACAAAGATGCATTGTATTATGGAAAATATGCTCTGTAAAAATGTGTATATTGGGGGGAACTTACACTAAAATGGTGATGAATTTTCTTGAGGGCTTTTAAATTCTAAAAGTCTCAAGCTGATGTGGAAATGTAGAGAACCAAACTTAAGAGTGGAAAAATGAGAAGCAGAGAAGCCCAGACCGACAGAGTCACACATCCCTAACCACCTTCCACCTTTGTGTAAAAACAGCTTCAGGCTTTGGGTTGGGGCTGCAGTGCTGAGAAGGAGTCACATTACTCTTGTCCAAGAAGATATTCATTATTAAGGGAGAAAAAGACAGGTATGATATGCTTATTCACTGCTATGTTTTCCTTTTCATGGCTAATAGTAGCTCTGGAGGAGTGGATTTGCACTAAGGAATTGCTATATCCCAGATCCAAATTGCCCTTTGCAATAGTTGCTCTTAAGAAACCCACCCCCCCAAAAAAAGATGGTGAGATATCTATTTTTATGCATTTTTATTTGCTAAATTTGAATCTTGCCCTTTCTTCCAAAGAAGCCCAGGGAGGCATCTAGTTTAGTGCTTGTTCTTAGACTGAGGTAAACCCAACATGCATCAGTTTCAGCACCTCTGAGGTGGGCGCCATTGCCAGCATAAGAGAACAAGGGAGGCATTCATGGTGAGTTCCGGCAACTCTTTTTCTAGAAAAATAGCACTGTTCCAACCTAGCCACATGATAGTTAGGATAACTAGGATAACTCCATATATTCTGCCCTGAAATCCTTAGTGGGAGAAATCTGGATACAAAAGGAATAATCATCAACCAACTGCTCAGCCAGTAGACATGCTGCTTTTTAAACTGCTCACTGGGTTATATATTTGGCTGTGGGAGCTTTGGCTATGAAAACTGAAAAGTGCTCCAGCTGTGTGTTTGTTTGTTTTCTCTTGCATATGTCCATATCTCTTCTTTGGGATCCAGCCAAAATTGTCAAGGTGACCCAATCTGGAGAAAGTTAGTCTTACTTATTGGTTCATCAAAATCAACAGGGCAAGCTACTCACTCTTAACTGATGTTACTAGGATGTCAAGGCAACCCCTGAAGCACAGTCCTATCTACTGCCACTCTGAAGCAACATCAAAAGCCCTGAAAAAAGAAGTGACTGTGGTCCATGCAATACCTCCTTCTTAATTCCAATTTCACCACAGTTTGGGGAAATATGACAGTCGGCACAGAGATGAGTCAGATTGAGCCATGTGATTCCTCCCACAAGTTATTGGGTGTCTGTCATGCTGATAGCAGAGTTCAGATAATGTCAGAACAGATCACATAAGCCACTCTACACATTCTGTACTGTGAAGTGTTAAGACAAAGGTGGTAGAATGATGAGTTGTATCCTTCTGACTGCAGGTCAGGTGGTAATTTTTAGAATGCTCCTCTACATCTACAAAGACACAGGTGGCTCTGAGGTCTAAACCACTGAGCCTCTTGGGCCTGCCAACCAGAAGGTTGGCGGTTCGAATCCCCACAATGGGGTGAGCTCCCGTTGCTCGGTCCCGGCTCCTGCCAACCTAGCAGTTCGAAAGCACACCAAAAGTGCAAGTAGATAAATAGGTAGCGCTCTAGCGGGAAGGTAAACGCCGTTTCTGTGCGCTGCTCTGGTCTTGGTGTTCTGTTGCGCCAGAAGTGGCTTAGTCATGCTGGCCACATGAACCGGAAAAACTGTCTGCGGACAAACGCCGGCTCCCTCTGCCTGTAAAGTTAAGATGAGTGCCGCAACCCCAGAGTCGTCTGTGACTGGACTTAACTGTCAGAGGTCCTTTACCTCTACCTACATTTAAAGTTTCCTGGATCTCAGGAGGGGCCCTCCAGATGCTGTTACCCTGTGGCCCTCCAGATGCTGTTACCATCACCCTTGGCCACAGGTCCATCCTAGTTAAGAATCCCATTGCCAGTCAAGGGTAATCCAGCCATACCCCCCATGCTGCTATCTTTCAAGGTCGTCTCCAAACCTTATGACAAATATTTAAATGCCCAAAGCTGAATACCTCAGCTTGGATAATGGAATTGGGTTCTTCTTGCATTTTTAAAAAATAAAGACGCTGTTGTCACACTCTTCGAAAATTCCTCCCTAGGGGATTACCGTGGTTTACATTATAATGTGTCCTTAAGAAGATGAAAACTTTTGAAGGTGCATTTCTGCAAACAAGTGTGCTTTCAGACCTAAAAATATCTCACTGCTGTCAGAGATTTTTAAGACCTAAATCCTTATTTGTCATTCATGAAACTCTATGTGCAATTATACTGTAGAGGAATTAAATCCTGCAGCCTCTATGGAAAACCTGACAAATATATAAAGGGGAAGAGGGACCACCAGCATTCTAATATGAAAGAGCAAAAGTAACCAACTGGTATACACCTTGTGGAATTGGGATTCAGCCTGTGATTCTGTTCCCCTGTGATTCCCAGCAACTGGTATTCAGATGCATATTGCTTCCAAGAGTGGAGGAAGAACGCAGCCATCATGCAGAGCAGCCATTGATAGACTTATCATCCAGTAAAATGCTGATGATGTCAGGATGCTGTCCGCGGCTCCCGGTTGCTTGCCCAGAAAAATATAAAGCCAAGGGAAAGTTTCTTACAGTCCTTTTTTATTTCAATCTTTACAGAGAGAGGTTATAGAACCAGCCTCTTGGATAATGGCATTGTCCCGAGAGAATTTCCACACACACCCCGTCTCTCCCACTTCCTCATTCATCATCATCATCATCACCTCCTCTATGGGTGCCACTAAGTTCCATCTGTCTTTGAGTTCTTTGCTCTCCTACTTTTAAGGCTCGCCGGGTTCTGGGAGATGGTGGGTCTTGGATGCTTTCTAATGACAACATGTCAGCCAGATGTTGTTCTGGTTCTCCCATTATTTCCCAACTTTCCCCCTCATCTGCCTCTGAGCTGCTACCTCCCTCAACCCCCTGTTGTAGGGTCAGGATGGGGAGGAAGTATCCACAGTTCCTCCTCTGCTCAGTCCCTGACAATTAGTTTTCTTTAACAGTGGAAGCAGGTTTTCAGATTATACACAGCCCTTCTTCAGGCTTTGATTATGAGAGCAAAAAATGAACATCCAATAGTCTAGATAGAAACAACTGGGTAGTCAGGCTGATGGTTACTTGGTTGCAGAAGGTTACTGGCCATTGCTGTTGTCATGGAGATAGTCTAAGTTGAATGCAAACATGCCATTCTGATGTCATGTGTGATGTCACAAAGAGGCTATGCTTTAAGTCTTGGTAAAACCAGAAACAGTTAACAGTCAGACTGCATCTCAGCATTGTCAAGATGGATATCCATAACAGGTGATGAATAGTTTTATTTGGGGGATATATTAACTTTTACTACTAGGGGAAAGTTTTAGATTGGTTTGCCAGTTTGTACCCCATCAAGTTGAGGCCAATAAATATACATTCACAACCCTGCACCCAACAAATAATCAACTTTATCTGTGACTTTGGGACTGATTCATACAACCACATTTCTTTTCTCCACTCTATACCTTGCACCTCTCCCACTTCCTCATTCGTCAAGGTGCTGGTAAGTGTCGGAAATATAAGGATTGGTAGTAGTCGTTAATTCTTTCAGAGTTGGATCCCTTCCAGTTGAAGTTGGCATCGTGGGGCAGAGGCACATATCTGACTTCCCAACAGCTGAATCTCTGTTGCTTCCTGGGAGGAAGAGAGGGATGGGCAAGGCAGCTGGAAGGTTGGCATGGTGAAAAACTACCAATAGTTGCGCCAGATTGGCTCTGCCAGTGTGTTTGCACCATGCTGACCTCTCTGCTGTCTTGCCTCTCCCCTTCCTGTTAAGAAGCTGCAGCTCAGCTATCAGTAGCTTAAGTAAGCATCCCACCCTCACAAATAGTTGCTACTGCTGTAATCAAATAGTATCAAATAGCACCACAAGCCTAATCTGAAAGTAAACCATTCCAGTTCTTCACCGCTACCACCACATTGAGCATTGTATCTGATGGTGGCTTGGTTATTTGGCCTACACTGTGCCATACAAGGAGCATATGGGCAAACAAAATTCACCAGGCCAGAGGTGGCTGCCCAGCAAGACATACATTAAATAATAGAGCCTCTAGATAGTCCAAGGCAGACCATAACTTAGCATCACAATGGAGCTAATGCAGTCTGAACTGAAGCTGATACATTCTCAGAAGAAATGGAGGCATGAAATTGCTGAATTAACCTTTTGCTACACTGAATTAGCTATGTCATCTATCATTGCAGTGGTAGTGTGTGTGCGTGTGTGTATGTGTGTGTGTGTGTGTGTGTGTGTGTGTGTGTGCATACAGTACTATTCCGCTGAGACAGACTCAATTTTTTTCCTTGTTATATCAAATGACTATCATAGTCAAACATGCTATGTTAATATTAAATCAAATACGTGTATGAAATCTAACTATATAATCCTAAAAATATTCTGAGTTGTGCGTAGGTGCACTGGACATGAACTTATCAATGTTTAGTATTTTTAAGTCCCTTTGATTTCAGTGAAAGCATGGAAGAGATCTGTAATCTCACTGAAACAAACAGAAATTCAAAGCACTCTTCTCCACAATTTTCAAGCTGCCATCTCCAGAAATAGGGTGATGTCAGGGACAGGAGGGACACGAGGTGGGGGGGGGGCTGTGGGCAGAGAGGACAGAGGAGGAGGATCTAGGGGAAGGGGCCAATAATTTGTTGGTTCTTTGCCACCCATGCAGCAGCTGCTGGTTGTGGAAGAAGAAGGGCGTCAGGAGCAGGAGACAGGGCAGGCAGAGACAGAGAGAAGGAGGAAAGAGAAGAGCTGCAGAAGGTCCTGGGACCAGGAGAGCCTGCAGAGCTCTGGGGGAGGGTTGTGTCTGAGGAATCCCCTGAGTCCCCCCCCCCCATTGTCTCTCTGTTCAAGAAGAGGCTTGAAGTGAAGGGAACAGCTTGATCTGCTGTTGAGGTGGAGCCTCTGAGGGCTTGAGCACACCGCATCAGCCAATGGGGGTTGAGAAGGAATGGGGGTGGAGCTAGGCTGTTGCTCCAACTGTCTGAGATAAGGCCCAGGTCTGCAGTCATGGGTTGTCTAGGCAACTAGCTAGTGGGGAATAATGCTGTGTATATTACTTGAACTTTAGGAGCTGATGAAACTGAGTGCTTTGTCAACAAAAGTTAATTCCCCATAGCTTCAGACACCTCTCGAGACATCATCACCAAACTCAACATGAGGTTTCCTGAGGGCAACAGTAATTCTCAACCTTCGGATGCCAGCTGCCATTTTGAATCAAGATGGTGGCCCAAATATGACTTTGGCATGACTCTGCCCCCTTTTTGGCACAAATCATCACCAAACTTAGCACAAGGATTCCCAAGGTGAGGGTGACAGACATCATCAGTGTTTAGATTCCGGGCACCATTGTGAATCAAGGTGGCAAACCAATCTGTGACTCTGGCAGGCCTTTGCCTGATTTTTGGCACGACAGGTCCAAACTCACAAATTGCACTATTTTAAAATCACAATATATTTTGTCCTGAATGGGGTTTGGAGCTGGTGTAACTTTATGCTGGCTTAATTTATACTTTCTTCCTTTATGCCAGTGTATTGTGCATAGGAATTTTCCCTAAGTGAACACCATATCTAGAACAAGAATGTGGATGTGACAATATGCACAACAGGATGGATTGCTTATTCAAAGCAATGCAGCATGCACAGAATGCATCCTAATCGTGAACACAGATTCAATTTCAATTTGTTCTTGGATAAACTTGTTTATGCTGGTGGATCTCCAAAACTGGACATTCTTTCAAAAAAAGAAAAAGATTTTTAACTGTCTCTATTTTGTATTCATTTAGGAGTTCATTTTTTCTCCAGTCCGATACTGAAATAGCTGAATGGTAGAATGTTTGATGCTGGAAATTCATTTTTGGTTATTTAATTATGGATGCAAAGGCATTGTTAGGGGAAGAATATTTTATGTCAAGCTTTTATATGATGACTAAAGGGCGGATTGTTCAAACGCCTTTTAAAATGCTTAATGAAATAAAACTTCCTTTTGTACTTGAGTGACAATCTGCTTTTTCCTTGTTTAATCTGCATAATATATTGCTTAGGGTTTGTGTCTTCATAAACAGCCAGCATCAAAACTAACAACAAAGAAGTCTTTGGCTGTCAAATATGTTTTCCTTCCCTACTCCCCATGTTCCCCTCATCCTTTTTTATTTATTTATTTAGTGGGTGAGTTTTCTGGAATTTTAATTTTCCTCTTCTATTGATCTCTGTTGTACATTCATAGAAATTCAATAATTAATTAAGTGATTTCTGTGTCGTATGCATGCACAGATGCTAAGCAGATCTGGATCTGATCAGTGCCTTGGGCAGGGGTCCTCAAACTATGGTCCACGGGCCAGATCCTGCCTGCCAGGGTCCTTAACCCGGCCCGCCCAGCAATTACAGAACTCGCCACTGTCTAGTGGGTCTATGTGTGTTTCCATTCTCCCCCCCCCCTCCCACTGCATGTGGGGACCAGAACTGACGTCAGGAGCCCCATGTGAGGTGATTGCAACAAATGCAGCACAGAGGAGAGGAGAGGGCGTGAGCGTGCGAGGGAGGTGGAAAAGAAAGGAAGGAAGAAGCCAGTCAGTGACGTCATATGCGCCATCGTGAGGAGCCCTTCGCTGCCATCTGGAGAAGGAAAAGAAGGGAGGTGGCGGCGAGGCCTGAGGTAAAAACATGCACACTCACCCGCCCATTCTTTCACCTTAGAGGAGTTCTTGGCTGTGCTTGTGGTGGCAGCACTCCTGGGGTGAGTAACCTTGCCTGCACTGGGGGGGGGGGGACAGCTTTTATTTTACCTCAGCCGAGGCTCCGTTCTCATTTCTCTCCCCCCGCCCTCTGTGCAGCGGTTTGTTAGTATTTTGTGAAGTGGCAAACAAGAAAACTGAACATCACAAGAAATCAAACAAGGTTATACTCAACATAGACAATTTTCTCCTCATTCACATTGTGACTGGTAAGAGGGCACTGACAAATTGCCGTTATCATAGAAATGCATTATTGCTATTATATTATCATTAGCCAAAAGCAGGCCCGTGTTTAAAAAGTTTGGGGACCCCTGGCCTTGGTAAACTAAAAATTCTGCTTTGAGCTCCATGGCAGAAAGGTGGGGTATACTAATAATAAATAAAACCAGCTTTCTTATAACCAGGACAACCTGGCAGAAGTCTCAATGCATTGCACTCCAGGCTTGATGATGCCTGCAATTTCCCCAAATGCAGGACATTCAACTGCATAACTTGATATAGATAACACTGGTACAAAATCAGAATTTGTATTTCCCCTTAATGCACACTTTCAATTTTATCTCAGCATGAGTCCACACCTCAAAAATACCGATCATATTTCTTGATTATTTTCCATTCTGGACATGGGATGAATGAGCAAGCAGCAGGGATTTCCTCTCCTCTTTCCATTTTTGTCCGATTTCTCTGACATCCCTAATTGGGGCCAACATTTTTGGTTCCAAGGGCAACTGAATGCCTGGTTTTTTGCATCCCCACCTTCTACAAGTTTTTGTAAGGTGGTAGAAATGGGATTGGGAGCAGGAAAGAAAAGATTTGAAGGTAGGTCAAGGTTGATAGCAAAACATTACCAGAAAGGATTACGGAGCGCCATTTCAGAAAGTCATATTTTCAGTTGCATTTATGATATTGCTATTTGCCATACTTTAGGTGTGATTAAACTTTGCCATGTATACAAAAAAAATTCTTCCCAAGTCTCTTAACTGCAGAAACAGCAGCCAGTGTGTTTATCAGGAAACCTATTGCAAGGCATCAATAATGCTGTTAATAACACCTCATGTGTTTTCACCTTGTCCCTGCACTGAACCGAGAAACAGAATTATCCAGGAAGACATCAATGCTATTGTTGCAGCTAAATGGGGGCCATTTTTAAACGGCAATGAGGAACAAGTTGAGACACAATAGCCATTGCTTTATTTACTTGATTAGAGCTGATAGTCATGTACTCGTTCCTTAAAATTAAATGCAGTCTATGCATTGAAGTAGAGGAGGTGAACTTTTCATAACAAGAAAAGATTGTTTCGAGGAATGGAGGACGGCCTTGACAAAATTTGTTTGGCAAGGAAAGAAACCTTGCATTAAACACAAACTACTGGTAGACAGGAGAGAGGAGGATTCGCATTACCAAATTTCAAAATCTATTATGAAGCCGAGTGTCTAATTTGGATTAAAGACTGGATTCTATTGGAAAAATTAGATATACTGGACCTAGAGAGCTTCAACAACAAATACGGGTGGCATGCCTATCTAGAACACAACAAAGTCAAAGTCCACAGAGGTTTCACTAATCACATCTTTAGGAGCGCTCTGTATAAGGTGTAGACAACTTGCCAACCATTATTGGAAGTGCATACACCATGGTGAGTTAAAAAATCAAATATGACAGGGAATTGGGCAAGTACAGTGGT
The DNA here is from genome assembly GCF_964188315.1 of Podarcis muralis. Taxonomy (NCBI): domain Eukaryota; kingdom Metazoa; phylum Chordata; class Lepidosauria; order Squamata; family Lacertidae; genus Podarcis; species Podarcis muralis. The sequence goes on along the minus strand of NC_135662.1, from coordinate 69,570,403 downwards.
ACCTCGGTTTACAGACACTTCAGGTTACAGACGCTTCAGGTTACAGACTCCGCTAACCCAGAAATCGTGTGGCAGCGGCATGGGAGCAGCGGGATGCCCCATTAGCTAAAGTGGTACCTCAGGTTAAGAACAGTTTCAGGTTAAGAATGGACCTCCGGAACGAATTAAGTTCTTAACCTTACGCTACAACAGCAGCAAGAATACTTATCGCAAAGTATTGGAAGACTCAAGATCTACCCATCTTGGAAGAATGGCGGATGAAGATGATTGACTACATGGGACTGGCAGAAATGACTGGCAGAATCCGTGACCAGGGAGAAGAGACGGCGGAAGAAGATTGGAAGAAATTTAAGGACTATTTACAGAAATATTGTAAAATTAATGAATGTTAGAATGATGTCGGATAGAAATTAAGTGGTTTCCAGCTGTAAGGTTTTGAGTGATATGGAGGGGGGGGGAAGGTGCAGAAATAGGTTAAAAAATACTGATAAGGATTTGCTGAACTAACAATTTGAACTGGAATAGAAAAAAGGGAGGTATGAGGAGGTCGGGGAAATATGTTAATGAAAAATAAGTATTGTGAACTTTATGTGTTTTTAAACTTTTTTGTATTTTTGTATTTTTTGTTATTTTTTCATTTTCTCTTTTTGATTCTTCTTTTTTATTGTATTAACTTTGAAAACTCTAATAAATATCTTTTAAAAAAAAGAATTAAGTTCTTAACCTGAGGTACCACTGTATAGTCAATTAGTAAGAGAAGAACAAGACCAACTGAAGTTAAAAGAATTTGAGGAAATAAGGCACCATCTCACAGACTGGCTTCAATACTACCAATTAAACAATGTCTTTACCTTGTATAAAAAAATCAGGCTTTGGAAAGGAAGAATCAAAACTACAAAAATTATTATTAAGAAACAATAAAAAAATATTAACTAAAGCATATGATTTATTATTAGAGTAGGATTTAAAAGATGAACAAATAAAAGAAGTACAGGTCAAATAGGCCCAAGATATCAGACATGCAATCCAATTAGACCAGTAGGCTTTGGGAAGGAGGAAGGGGGACTCTAGGACCCTGTCAGAGCCCTCATGCCTCCTTCCTGTGGGCAAATGCTTACCTAATGCCCTCTCTGCTTGGCGCCCAGTGTGGGGGAACCGGTTGCACTGCCTTAAAACAGCCTCTGTGTGCCAACCTTGCTTACCAACATGGAGACCTCCAGATGTGATCAAACGCCCATCACTCCCAGACAACATGCCCAATAGTCAAGGATCATGGGAGCTGAAGTGAGGGATGGGTGTATATGTCATTTTCACTCAGTTTTTTCCTAATTTTAAATTCAGTTCTCACATTTCCACATCAGTTTGTCCCTCCCCCCCAATTAAAATTTCTCCTGCAATATGTATTTTTGCATGTGATTTCCTGCTTATATAATGTACTTTTCTATGATATGCACTTATATGCACACTTTACCCTGGTGTATGCATTTTTGTACGCATTACTTGCTGGATATATATACACTGCAGAATTAGGAAAGTGTGCTCTTGCTACAAACTGAATTGAATTCCTGCCCTCACAACATTAGTTGTACTCCAACAGCATTCTGGAGGGCACCACTTTGGCATAGCAATGCCAATTTTCATATTGCTGGCCTCTTTCTGAAGCTTCAGAGATTAAGGGAGCAATCCTACAGCAAGATTGGCTGGGGTGAGCAGGTTAAATCCAGCAGATATACAAGCAAGCTGGGAGGTTCTCAGTGCCGTCAGTCTGTGTTGGGCTTATTCCTTCAGCCTTGGCTAAACTGGAGATACACCATTGCATCTTCTCCATCTCGGCTCAGCTGAGACCCAGCTGGCTCAACCAAGCCCGGCAGATCTTAAACCAGCATAAACCCTGAAAATGGGGTGCCCTGGGTCTGTGGCAGGGGCAGGCCCAGAAAGGGAGAACTTTGCTTGGATCCTTAGCCTGTTCAGTTGCATCATGTGACCTCACAAACTGCCACAAGTTAAGTTTGCGGCAGTGGTGTAACTCAAACATTATTTTTAAAGCTTCAACTGGCTCAGTCAGCAGTAGTCCCACTGCTGAAGCAGCTTTTAATGTGGTGTAACTTTACACCATCTTCACTTACACCAGGTTGTTTTACACCAGCCTTCCCTGGAAGGTTAAGAAGAATGAAGGGTGGAATTATTTGGGCGTGTTAAAACAATGCAGGTAGATTACTAAATGATCTGTTTTACAGAAGATCATTAAGACATCATTGGACCTCTAGGAATGAAAGAACAGACCCAATTATATTTTAAGATGCATTAGGCCCTAAGAATTGTCAACGTGGTTGAACTATTTATGGATATCTAAGGCGCTTTGAAGTATTAAGATAGATGAAGCAGATAAGTTGATACTGAGCCACAGTTCAATTGTTTCATCACTGAAATGTCAATCATCTCCATAAGATGATATACTGCCCTTTAGGCAGGTTTAGTGAGAGAGCCATTTTTCTGTGAAAATATTTTAGCCAAGATAGAGCATAATTATAAAGCCCAGTACTGTCATTTTTCTACTCTATCGGATGATCCCCATTTAATATTTATTATTCCAGGTATCTAAAAAGTCATTATCTATAATGTACCAATCAAGATATTCCTAGAGACTCATACAGAAGTAATGAAAAACTCTGGCATATTCAGAAGAAAGAAATTGCTGCAAAGACAGATTCCAGTGATTTGATCAGACATTTCTAAAAGTTCCCAGCTGTGGAGCTCGCAATTTGCAACCAATCCACACCACTTATTCCAATGGAAGAATGTGCTTTCTGTAACAGATAAGTTGCAGTCATGAAGAACAGATCCCTTCTCTCCTCAGTACAGGGGTGACTCCATGGGGTAGCAAGGGGGTACCTATCTACACCTCTGAAATATTTCACACTGCCCCATTTCCTTCCCCAACTTTCAAATACAGTATACAGTGGTACCTCGGGTTACAGACGCTTCAGGTTACAGACTCCGCTAACCCAGAAATAGTACGTCAGGTTAAGAACTTTGCTTCAGGATGAGAACAGAAATAGTGCTCTGGCGGCGGCGGCGCGGCAGCAGCAGGAGGCCCCATTAGCTAAAGTGATGCTTCAAGTTAAGAACAGTTTCAGGTTAAGAATGAACCTTCGGAATGAATTAAGTACGTAACCAGAGGTACAATTGTTCTAAGTTCATGTATAACATGGATTTTGTACCCAAAAAACTAGGTCCTTACCATCCATTTGCTCCACCAAATGAGTTTCTGTGGAGTTGTCTGTGCCATGAAGCTGATCTCCATTTCAGTCTTTTACGGAAACATAATTTCCATAATTCCCCATCCCCCAATGCTATGAACTTTTATATATATATACCTTCAGTTTAAATAAGGGATCTAAATCTCAGAATCAAAAGATATCTGCTCCATCAGACTGATTTGCTCATTTTAATACAAAGGTGTCTTCATTTGCTCCCTTCTGCTTTCAGTTTTAATAAATATTGGTTCAAAGGATTTTAGCAGTGACACAGGTGCTTTATCTGTTATCTTCATATTTTATTCAAAGAGCTAAATGAGAATCCTTTGATGATGAAATACACGCGGGGAATGTAGCGCCATGTACCTCTGACTTTAATCAATCCCCGAAGACGTATCTACCATACTAGATCAAACAAACTGCATTTTTGATTTAGTCTGAAGCTAGGAAGACCTAACAATGCACATTTCTTTCCTTCTTCTTGATGGGGCTCACGACAAGTTTCTAAGGCATTGTCTCTTTCATATAAAGGGACACAGGCATGCATCACTCCATCTGCAAATGCATAATGTAACTCTACGTTTCTTGGAGATAGCATATTTACAGCTTTATCCTCCTGTATTAATAATAATAATAATGTTTTACAAATTGCAGCATAATTGAGAGCAGCAATAACAAAGATCTCTCACGTGCCATTGTCACAGTATATACCGTAATTTTCTGTGTATAAGACTAGGTTTTTCAACTCAAAAATAATGTTTAAAAACGGGGCTCGTCTTATACACAGTCAGTACATTGTGGGGCAGGATGATTGGTTGCAGCCCCCAAAAAAGGGGGCATTTTATATACAGGGGCGTCTTACACAAGGGAAAATACAGGAATTCAAAAGTGGAGTTGCCATATGTCCTCTTTTTCCAGGCCACATCCTCTTTTTCATGGGTCATATTGACTCATAGTTAAAAGTAGAGGTCGGCAAATGATAAATCTTTTTGCTTATCAGAATATGGCAAACATAAAAATCAGGGGGTTTTTTAACAGGAACTCGGAGAAACTGAGTTCTCTCTCTCTCTCTCTCTGTGTGTGTGTGTGTGTGTGTGTGTGTGTGTATATTGGGGGGCAGGAACAGATATACAGTGGTACCTTGGTTTAAGAACAGCTTAGTTTATGAACAAATTGGATTAAGAACGCTGCAAACTCAGAAGTAAGTGTTTTGGGTTGGGAACTTTACCTTGGAAACAGAACATGTTCCGCTTCCTGTTGAGTGTGTTCCATTTGTAAACTGAGTCCCTCGCTGCTATGGGAAAGCACACCTTGGTTTAAGAACGTTTTGGTTTAAGAATGGACTTCCGGAATGGATTAAGTTCGTAAACCAAGGTACGACTGTATGTTAGAATTCCTGCTCCGTGATTGCAGTCATGGGATTGTTGTCTTTCACATGACGGTGTATGTTTTGACTCCACAAAGTGGGAAGTGATGGAGACAGGAGGTTTGTGTTACTGCGTTCTGTGAAGTGGGACTATTGTCCTTTGTTCTTTCTCTTTGCTGTCTGATGCTAGAGAGAGAGGGAGCCATGCTGTAGTGCTCTGTGGGTGTTTATATGTAAATAAAGTAGATTAGCCAAAATGCTGAGTTGCTGAGGTCTGTTACACAAGCTGCGAAGACTCTGTGGATCCCTAAATATGCCGATGTTGGCATTGGTCGCCGTGATGTTCGGGCTATAGTAAACTTTTGAAGCTCCTGAACAATCAACCAGGAGGGAGGGAACATGCCAGTCGGGCATATGTCTCTGCCAGGGTCCTACTTGAGTGTAGGACAAGCTCCTGACACTGTACACCCAATGCCTGAACCAAAAATCCACCTATATCTGTAATCAATAAAGTTGTGGCCATTTCTAATCCACGACATTGTCTGCTTGAGTTTATTAACCACATCTTACATTTAGGCACAGCCGAGCGGGGGGAGGCACTGCAACTGGGCTAACAATAAACAAGTAAACAAACTTTGTGGTGAGTTTCGTCAAATCCCCCCCCCTCCAGGAAAAAAAACACTGATGAAATCAGATAAACAATTTGATATAGTCACTACAAATCCAGCATGGGTAGTTGGAGGTTGTGAACTCTCAGGAGAAATGTTTATGCAAGTTAAGAATGGAACCCATTCCATGTCCAACTGATTAGATATAACTTGGCCCCTCCCATTCAACAGGTCATGTGTTAATCTTTTAATGACAGTGAAATGCTAAACAAGCTTGTCCCAATTTGCAATTAAAAAAAATAAATCAGAAGCAGTTTTACATTCTACTGTATAATTGTTGGCACATAAAATCAATCCAGAAAATGCTTCAAAAGGAAAAGGAAGCATCTTTTAAAATATAAGTGCAATTTGTTTAGGTACGATATCTTCCTAATGAGATTTTGGCAGGAATCCATTTATTCTTTGTTGTATACTAAAATTTGTCCAGATTAAGCTTCAGCATTTGGTAGGTCCAAAACATTGATAATAGTAGGCCAACGAACTGGTCAGATATTGATCACCGCTCTTGCATTTGCTGTAAGTTGACATCATAATGAAGAAGACTTTGGATTTGATATCCCGCTTTATCACTACCCTAAGGAGTCTCAAAGTGGCTAACATTCTCCTTTCCCTTCCTCCCCCACAACAAACACTCTGTGAGGTGAGTGAGGCTGAGAAGAAGAAGAAGAAGAAGAAGAAGAAGAAGAAGAAGAAGAGGAGGAGGAGTTTGGATTTGATATCCCGCCTTTAACTCCCTTTAAGGAGTCTCAAAGCGGCTAACATTCTCCTTTCCCTTCCTCCCCCACAACAAACACTCTGTGAGGTGAGTGAGGCTGAGAGACTTCAAGGAAGCGTGACTGGCCCAAGGTCACCCAGCAGCTGCATGTGGAGGAGCGGGGACACGAACCCGGTTCCCCAGATTAGCAGACTACCGCTCTTAACCACTACACCACACTGGCTCTCCATTTCAATGCCAGATGGCATTTGTGACTTCACGGGTAACATAACTGATCAATTGACTAGTAAATTCAGTGATCCAGTGTTGCATAGCAAACAATATGGTGGACTTTGACTTGAAAAACTGTGTCTTAACTTTCCACTGGCCCATGACGCTATGGGATATTTTTTTGATGTGATGCTTATTCTGAAAGAGCAGAGGTGGCCTAATCTGGATCCTCTAAAGTATAAGTTGTGAACAGCCCTGAGATCTACGGATGAAGGGTGGTATGCAGATTTAAATAATAATAGAAATAATTTCTGTTGTGCTTGAGTGTGGCATGACACCCACTTTTGGCCATATTTATTGCTGGCATGGTCAATCAAGGGTGAATGTTGTTTTGGGGCTCAGGAATGGTTGTTGTGGCTTTGCAAATTCTTATTGTTAATGCTACTGTAGAAGGACTGTTTAATTGCATGCACTGAAGGTGCTTTTATGGCCCCCATAAACCTGCTAATCTCTGTGATCAGTGGCTTTGAGCTCAATTTGATTGCTTCTCTGTGCCCAGCCTATCAGACTTTCCTCACCCCCTTAAACCAAAGGATGATGCTTCCAGAGTGATGAAGGGAACCCTGGACATAAGTCAGTAGTGTTCAGCAGATATACCCATCACTTTTCCTGCTCATTCTGAAATGTTACATTCTAAAATTGACAGCTTGATCATGACTGTGTTTGCCTCCTCAACAAATAAGTTTAATTGATTTAGTAGGACATGCCTACAAGTATATATGATTAGGATTACAGTAATGTATCCACAAGAGCTGGGCATTCATTATTGCAGCCCCAATTTTCTAAACTCCCTTTCAACCGAAATTACACAAGATCCCTCTGAACTGAACTGCCAGCACCTTCTGAATACCTTTCTTATTCTAGCAGGCATTTTAAGTCATTTCTGGTGCTATAGTTTTAAAACTAACTTTATCCTGATTGTATTGTGGAGTAGGATGATACTGCTTATGGACAATTGTGATTAAGCAGTATATAAATTGTCTAAATAAGTAATAATAATAATGTTATTTATACCTCACCCATCTGGCTGGGTTTCCCCAGCCACTCTGGGTGGCTTCCAGCACATATGAAGGTAAAGGTAAAGAGACCCCTGACCATTAGGTCCAGTCGTGGCCGACTCTGGGGTTGCAGCGCTCATCTCACTTTATTGGCCGAGGGAGCCGGTGTACAGCTTCTGGGTCATGTGGCCAGCATGACTAAGCCACTTCTGGCGAACCAGAGCAGCACACAGAAACGTCGTTTACCTTCCCATTGGAGTGATACTTATTTATCTACTTGCACTTTGACATGCTTTTGAACTGCTAGGTTGGCAGGAGCAGGGACCGAGCAATGGGAGCTCACCCTGTTGTGGGGATTCAAACCGCCAACCTTCTGATCAGCAAGTCCTAGGCTCTGTGGTTTAATCCACAGTGCCACCTGCATCCCTCCAGCACATATAGAAACATAGTAAAATGTCAAACATTAAAAACTTCCTGATACAGGGCTGCCTTCAGATGTCTTCTAAAAGTTGGGGAATTCTTTATCTCCTTGATAACTGATGGGAGGGTATTTCACAGAGTGGGTGCCACTGCTAAGAAGGCCCTTTGCCTGGATCCCAGTAACCTCACTTCTCTTATTGAGGAAACTGCCAGAAGGCCCTCAGAGGTGCACCTGAATAAAGATTTGGTCCAATCACAGTTTGGTCCAATCACAGTTTGGTCCAATCACAAAACTGCTTACTTATGATGTGGGATACTTAAATGTCATTGAGATTAACTGGACTTTTTTCCCACTGAAACCTCACTGTTTATTGTAATTTACTCCCTAGTAAGTGTGTGTAAGGTATGGCCATGCAAATCTTTGCTCTCTAAGTAGAGTGGCACACAAGGCAAGATATTTCAGCCCCTTCCAGTTTGGTAAAAATGAAATGGAACCAGACCCTAACATTTCTCTCTCCCTTTAAGAAGCAGCTTCAAAAGAGAAACATTGTAAAGGGGAATTTCCTTACCACTTTATCCATCACATAGAGCGTGTTACAACCTGAGTCAACAGGAACAGAGAAATTGTGTACAGGAAGCTAGCTGTGCTATGGCTATCTGTGTGTTGGAGGTGTTTTCCTTTATGTCTTCACCCCACTGTGCTTGTTACCGAACTGCAGGCAAGATATCAGCAAGACACACTACAAAAGCATGATACGAACACCAATCTTCAAATCTTGCATGAGAAGCTCAGCTGGGGGAAAATGAACAAAAATCAACATGGTAGTAAGAGGCTGAAAGTGTCCATTTGAGCACTGTAATGGTTATCAGTTCCAACAAGTTGACAAAGGATGACAGATTTTCCCTTCTTTGAATGAATCTTCAAATGAGGATAGGGAAGCCATACCATTCAGATGAAAATGAGAACAGGATCAGAAATTGCCAGTGTTTGTATTTTTTTTTAAATGATTTTTTAAAAATGATATTTATTACTTTTCCAACAATTTCAACACAACACTACAAACAAAAAAGAAAAGAAAAAGAACAATACAAATACAATATAAAAACACTACATAACACTAACACATTAAACTAACAAAACAAAGCAAAACAAACAAAAACAGTTTAAAAACACCTCAAACATTTTCAATATCTTATCTTTCATTCGCTTATTTCCAACGACCTCCTCACACCTCCCTTTTTGTATTCCACTTCTATTAATTGTTTCAGCAATTCCTTTCCATCTTCCTCTGTTTTCTATCCTATAATTATCTTAACACATTCTAGCCTTATTTTTTTCCTTTAATATTCTATTAATCTATTTATACTTAATTCCTTATAACATTTCTACTAAAGCCATATAACTTCATTCCAACATTCTTCTAACATTCATTAATTTTACAATATTTCTATAAATAGTCTTTAAACTTTTTCCAGTCTTCTTCCACCGACTCTTCTCCCTGGTCTCGGATCTTGCCAGTCATTTCCGCCAATTCCATATAGTCCATCAACTTCATCTGCCATTATCCAACACTTCAGTGTTTTCAAGAAGCAGCCATTCTCTCAGCCAGCAAAAAGCAGATGGTTCACAACAAAGTTTAGGGGTCTGGCAGGGCAAGTCCACCTCCTTCTTTGGCATCCGTCAATATCTTACATTTTACATTTCCTGCCCTGCCCTGCCAAACAAATCTGGAAACATCCCTCTGCCACCTCCTGAAACAATCCATCCCATCCAAAGCTTGCAATGTTTGAAACAAAAGCAACATCCCCGGCAACACAGCAACCCTCATCCCCACCACAGCAACTCGGCCCAACAATAACAACTTCAGATTTGTCCATATTTCCAAATCCCCCTTCTCTTCAATCCAACGTCCTTCACAGTTATCCTTAAATAGATTCACATTTTTGGCGGTCATACTAACCCCCAAATACCTCTCTTTCTCAACCGATGTTAGTCCTGTCTCCTCCTGAAACTCTGTCAAGCTTTCCTTTTCCAATTCAGGTTGGGCTCTGGTCCTCAAATTCGTCTGTTTTTCTTTAAGTTCAATCATAATAAATGTCAGCTTATGTTCATCAAGTTGTCCTTGTATGGATGGGACTCTCTCTCTCTCCAGTTGTATTGCTTTACATTCAGCAGCAAGGGCTTTCTCCCTGGCTTCATCCGCAGTTTGCCGTATCAAAGTAGATTCCTGTATCAATTTCTGGATGGTTTCTGTATTGGTATTCACCTTTTGTCCCAGATTATTTATACTTTCTGCAATTAAGTTGATTTTAATATTTGCAGCATCCACTTTCACATTTATCACGTCTGTTTTCTTGTGAAGATGTTCCAGCGAATCGTTTATTTTCACTAATGCGACCGCTAAGACCTCTTCTGTCGACATTCCGTCTGTTTTTTCCCCTTTCCATTTGCCATAACACTTAAGAGATTCAAGGTCAATCCCAGAGTCTCACAATTTTTTATCTTGCAGCTGGAAATTCCCCTAGCCCAGCTCCTGTAAAGCAACCAATTTCAAAAGCTTCCACTAGGGGAAAACAGTTTCTATTTGTATTAGTCAGTAATGTCCTCTTTTAAACACAGTTCCAATAATCCAAAGTTAGTTTCAGTTTTCAGTTACTTTTACTCCTTTTTTTTTTTTAAAAAAAGCCGGAGACAGTAGAAACAATGTATTCTCTTGTTTAGCTACCTGTCAATGAACATTCTAAACGCTGTCAATGAACATTCCAAGAGACATCAATCCTGTTAGCAGCCCGTTTCCAGGGTCAGAGCGGCGGTATTTTAACTCTCTTCACTCTCTCCTACAGGCATATTCAGTCCACCACTCCCCCCCCTCTTCTCCTGTCTCCAAGGGGGGCTTTAATGTTCTTTGCCGATGGAAATTTAGTCTTTTACAAAAGGCTTTCCAAGACTTCAGCTTGCAGCCTCATTGCTTCAGTTTATTTACAAAAGGGGGAGGCGGACTTCCTGTATTGAACCTCCCCGTTTCAATACCGAATTAAACATTTAAAAACCCAATTCTCCCACTTCAGCTCTACTCACGGGTAATTACTTTGGAGTCAACTTGTCCACAGGAAAAAGTCAGTGCTCTCCGGCAACAGCTATGCGGCTTCGCTCCGTGGAAAAAGCAGACGATTCGAAGCACCGCACCGCTCACCCCACGTTGCTCCGGATCCCCGAAACCGGGTTTCCCTGCGAGTAGGGGAGGCGCAAAAGGTGCCCGCTGAATCCCACGCTCACAGGCTTCTCCCGCCTGTGATTTTTACAGGTCTCTGCCTTCGCTGTGGCGGTACAGACCCAAATTCCCACGGGGCGAATTCCTCCCGATCAGAGGAATTCCGCCATTACCGGAGGCACCAACCTGGAAGTCTCCTGTATTTTTGTAGTAGTAATTTGCCCCATGTCCTGAATGGAAATCAATCCATAGAATATTATTGACATTACTGACATTCACTACTATTGTTGCTTTCAGTCTGTAAAGTATACGTAATTGATTATTTCCCTCCACCATTTACATTGGAATAATGTAAATAAATTGTAAAAATAAATGTAAAAATAATGTAAAAAATAATGTAAAAAGAAATTGGAATAATGGAATGGCAATGTATTTTATGTAATTATGTAAACTATGTTAGGGTTAGGGTACCTCTGGTTACGAACTTAATTCGTTCTGGAGGTCCATTCTTAACCTGAAACTGTTCTAACCTGAGGTACCACTTTAGCTAATGGGGCCTCCCACTGCTGCCGCACGATTTCTGTTCTCATCCTGAGGTAAAGTTCTTAATCCGAGGTACTACTTCTGGGTTAGTGGAGTCTGTAACCCGAAGTGTTTGTAACCCCAGGTACCACTGTATCTATATCTGTTCCTCTGTTCCTATCAAATATGGGCATTCCATGGGTTGTATGTGAAAATTAATATCAGATCAGTTGGTTGTTGCTAATGCCTTGTAGACTTCACAATCACACAATTCAATACAGAAAAGCATTCAGAAACTGTTATGTACTAAGCTTGAATCCTAGAACAATAGGCAAGTAGGATCCTAGAATGCAACAACTGATTGGCTTGCAGGAAAAGACCAATCAGGCTCCAGGAGGGAATCAGAATCAGCCAGTCAGAAAGGACTCATTGTGTAAATAATGTATATAAAAGCCTGATGTTTGGGGGACAATTCAATCACTGTTTTGCAAGCTGCAATAAAGAGCACGAAATCACTACAGGACTCCGAGTATATTTCAGAAGCAAACATCTCAAAGAACAACCACCTCCCCACGAAATAAAGCCAGCTCATTTGTTTTTCCTGTTATGCTAAAAGGATAGCTTTTAACCTCACAATTGTTTCTGTGTTCCCGGCAAAGGAAATTATTCCTGTATTTATTTGCAGAATTACTCTGTTGGAACCCATACAGAGTGAAGAGCCTACAAAGGGGCAACTCTGCAAGGACAAACTCTGTTGTGAGAACTTGGTGGCAATGAATCTGTCAACAGTGTATACCATTAGCAAGAATTGTATTCCAACATATTTAAAAACAAACCAGTGACACATTTTTTTTATTGTTTGGTGGTGCTTCCAATAATATGCTTTATTGGAGCTATAACTTAAAATCCTTGCCCACATCTGCTAACCTTAACCCTCAATCATCCAGATCAGTCAAAATTCCTGTTAATGTCCAAGACACAGGAGAGAAGCCAGGAAAAAGCTGGCAACCCTGCTGAGACTTTGGCAACAGTTTAGATACAGATTGTTTATGACGTAATAAAAAAAGGCTATGCAACAACAATACAGTTTTCTCATCTACAAAATAATAATAATAAATCTATTCAGTGGGCACTGGACCTGGTAGGGTTGAGGACGATGAAGTGACAGGGGTGTGGCTGGTTGTCCTCCTTCACCCCTCCCCTCCCAATCCCTCTTGCTTTACAAAGATACTGTAGACATTTATTTGCATTTGTGTAAATATGTAGCACCTAATAAAACTGAAAAGTGTCTAACTTTGGTTTGGAAGGGATTCCCGCTGTCACAGTTGCTTCTCTGCTGGGAGAAAAGTTGTGTGGCTTCTACCTGTTCTGATTCTCTCTCACGTCTTCTTTTAAATGAAACACTTAACACCTTACTATGTGAAATACTTTGCTTCAGAATTGCTGTCACAGTTTCTGGTGGAGGTTCATGCCAAAGAAACAGGACATTGCTCTGAGCTAAGCACCACTGGTGCTGGAGGAGACTCTTGAGAGTCCCATGGGCTGCAAGAAGATCAAATCTATCCATTCTGAAGGAAATCAGTCCTGAGTGCTCACTGGAAGGACAGATCCTGAAGCTGAGGCTCCAATACTTTGGCCACCTCATGAGAAGAGAATACTCCCTGGAAAAGACCCTGATATTGGGAAAGATTGAGGGCACAAGCAAAAAGGGACAACAGAGGACAAGATGGTTGGATAATGTTCTTGAAACTACCAACATGAATTTGATGAAACTGTGGGAGGCAGTGGAAGACAGGAGTGCCTGGCGTGCCCTGGTCCATGGGATCATGAAGAGTCGGACACGACTAGACAACAAAAGACGAAGAGGAAGAAGAAGAGGAAGAGGAAGAGGAAGAGGAAGAAGAAGAAGAAGAAGAAGAAGAAGAAGACGACCACTGAGGTCCATGATACAGATAATCCTGGGAAGAGGGACAAACTGTTAAAACATCTCAGAGTTGTAGCTCTTTGGGGGGAAATGGAGGTCTCCTAACAACTCTCAGCACCCTAAACAAACTCCCATGAATCATTTGGAGAAGTCACAACTGTTTAAAGTGTGCTTTAAGTGTACAGGACAGATAGGGCCTCAATATCAGAATACAGATTTTTAATTCCATCTGCTTTGAATGAGGCTCAATTGCAGCAGGGTTGACAAACACATTGAAATAATAATAATTTAAGTCCTCTCAATATCCCCTTCCAAAAAACCCAACAAAACAAAAAAAGGTATAAAGAAAACCTTTATATTACAAACAAGAGATTCTCAATCTGTCCTGAGTTGCTCATTCACACAAAAAAGACCAAAAGGCAGTGACATAAAAAGAAGCAAAAATCCACAGAGAGCATCTCAGGTGTTTTTTGTTCCTGATTGAAGCCTCTTCTTCCTTTCCAGCCAACACATGATTGGGGTTTGCTGGCAGAGTAGAGATGAAGGTCTCCACCTATCTCTGCTAGCATGCTCCTTTTTTATCACTGGTCACAAATGAAGGAAAGTGGCCAGAATAGGAAACAGGCAGTCTAGTAAAGGAGGGTCAGAGTGTTCTTTCAGTTATCTGTCAACCTGCTGCAAATTGGGCATTGTCAAACACTGGCTTGAGCATCAAACCATGAAGGATTTCAATGTTTGGAAGGAGGCCACACAATGAGGTCAAATTCCTTTTCAAGCCAACAAGGAGGCTGGTTGGCCAGTACTAGATAGAAGCTGTTTTAAATCATTCAGATGGAAATGATCTCCATGAATTGGACCTTTTCTGGATAACGGTGCCAGTGTTGTTTATAGGCTGTGCTCCTGGGCCTGTAAAAATTGCCCGATGTACATTTAACAGGAGATGCTTACTTCCATCTCCATGAAAATCCTTCCTTGCTAATTTTTTACATGACCTGTTTTTCTAAAGGTACAGGAGGAGGACTGGTGAATATCTGTCTGTGTAGAAAATACACTCAAGCTGACTCCCATATCTCCCCCATCTTATCTGAAACTTGGCCAGAAGAACCAGCCAAAAGTCAAGGAGGTCCTTTGCCAAGACCCTGTTATGCCAACTTCACCTCCTCTCAAGGTTCAATTATTATTGTTTTGAAAGCAAGGAATGGATATGGGAATTGTCCAGCTTCACTCACATTTGAAATGGCTTTCACTGGGTCAAGCAGCTTTCTATATGTTCATATGTTCTATATGTTCATCAGAATGAACAAAACATCGTAACAACTATTCCCCCATTAAAATACCTAAGATACCCATAGTGCTTGAAAATGGTCAGAAATTGGTCTTCATTTAGTGCTATCTATCTGGCACAATGGGATGCAGGTTGCGCTGTGGGTTAAACCACAGAGCCTAGGACTTGCCAAACAGAGGGTCGGCAGTTCAAATCCCTGTGATGGGGTGAGCTCCCGTTGCTCGGTCCCTGCTCCTGCCAACCTAGCAGTTTGAAAGCATGTCAAAGTGCAAGTAGATAAATAGGTACCGCTCCAGCGGGAAAGTAAACGGCGTTTCCGTGCGCTGCTCAGGTTCGCCAGAAGCGGCTTAGTCATGCTGGCCACATGACCCAGAAGCTGTACACCGGCTCCCTTGGCCAATAAAGCGAGATGAGCGCCACAACCCCAGAGTTGGTCACGACTGGACCTAATGGTCAGGGGTCCCTTTACCTTACCTTTATTTGGCACAATACCATAAAGTGTGTATGAAGAGGGAGACAGCTGAATTTGCTCAGACGTCCCATTCAAACCTTCCCACTCAACACAGGAAGGTTGAGAGTGGGATAGGCTAAGCCACAGACATTGGAGTCCACACCCTACATACTTAATGCTAGGTGTAGGGAACCTTTGGCCCTCCACGTCCTGCTGAGTGACAACTCTCATCAGCCCTAGCAGACATGGCTAATGGCCAGGGATGATGGGAGTTGTCATTCAGCAGCCTCTGCAGGTCCAAAGTTTCCCCACATCTGCTTTATGCCGTGTCATCATTGACTGAATTCCTGAACACATCTTATTGTTCTTCTGTTATCTTTTCTGGCTTTACCTCTGGGATCGCTTTGGGTCAGCTTCCTCTTATCAATCTCATTATTGATGATATTTTCTTCCACACACACCTGTGATCAGTATTCTCTTTCCCTTGCTATCTATCTTGGTTCTACTCTGTGTTTTAAAAATACTCCCTACAACCTAACCATTAATCTGGGCTTTCCTCCCTTAACATTTTTTTAAAAAATGTTATCTTTGTAAATTAAATTGGGGGAGATGGAGGATTAAAAAAACAGAACTTCCAGCTTTCACCTATGTTTTATAAATCACACCTTTATTGTCCATATCCTTATCTCCTTTTCTGTCCTCCCTACCTCTTTTCCTCTTGTGTCTTGTCAGTATTTATATCGTAATCCTTCAAGCATGTCGCTTTAATTTCTGCGAAGCACAGTTTAAGTGCTAAGGAAAAGAACAACAACAAAATAGTTTTCCTGTATTTTTCTCTAGCTCAGCTCCTAGAATATCAGCCTGCCCAGCAGAAATTTCCCTCACCAGGAAATGCTTCATCTACTAAATTTCTCCACTGCCATTAACGATGGATAAGCCTTCTTTAAAAGAAGTAGAAACAAGGATGGCAACCCCATTTGTGTACATCAGTTTATCATAAGTTTTGGGCAATTCCCCCTGACCAATGCAATTTCCCCTGCATGCAAAGACATGCTCTGTCAGACTGAGTAGATGAGACCAATAGTGGGTTTAATGGTCAAGAAGGTTTTCTGCAAATGCTGTAGAGGGAATTGAGGAGAAGATGGGGCTTGGCAACCTGGTAAAATAGGCCATCTAAGAGAAGGAAAAATCTGACCCTCAACCTCCACTCCCTTGCAAAGAAAAGGCTAAGGAGTAAACCCAAAATAGTGGAGTGGAGTCCCTAAGATGGTTGGATGGCTCCTTGTAGATCTCCTTCTGGCAACTCCTGCAGCCCAGCTGATGCCAAACATATTGCTCTGGTTTCCTTTGGACCACATCAGTGAGGTTGAGAATGAGGGGGAGATCTTGTCTGGGTAGCCCAGGACCTCCATACACACTGCCCAGGCTGGCACCCCATGGAGGTCACTTCAATGCTGCTAATGCAATGCTTTGATTTCACCCCTGGAAGCGCACTCCATTGTCTCTGGGTGGCAGTGAAATTGGTTGTTACTGTCATCATTTATTAAACCACAGAGCCTAGGACTTGCCGATCATAATAATAATAATAATAATAATAATAATAATAATAATAATAATAATAATAATTTATTATTTGTACCCCGCCCATCTGGCTGGGTTTCCCCAGCCACTCTGGGCGGCTTCCATAGAAAGCAAAAATACACTAAAATATCACACATTAAAAACTTCCCTGAACAGGGCTGCCTTAAGATGTCTTCTAAATGTCAGGTAGTTATTTATCGCTTTGATATCTGATGGGAGGGCGTTCCACAGGGCGGGCGCCACTACCAAGAAGGCCCTCTGCCTGGTTCCCTGTAGCTTTGCTTCTCGCAATGAGGGAACCACCAGAAGGCCCTCAGCACTGGACCTCAGCGTCCGGGCAGAACGATGGAGGTGGAGACGCTCCTTCAGGTATACTGGGCCGAGGCCGTTTAGGGCTTTAAAGGTCAACACCAGCACTTTGAATTGTGCTCGGAAAGGTACTGGGAGCCAATGTAGGTCTTTCAAGACAGGTGTTATGTGGTCTCGGCGGCCGCCCCCAGTCACCAGTCTAGCTGCTGCATTCTGGATTAGTTGTAGTTTCCGAGTCACCTTCAAAGGCAGCCCCACGTAGAGCACAAGCGGGAGATAACTAGAGCATGCACCACTCTGGCGAGACAGTCCGCGGGCAGGTAGGGTCTCAGCCTGCGTACTAGGTGGAGTTGGTAGACAGCTGCCCTGGATACAGAATTGACCTGCACCTCGATGAACAGCTGTGAGTCCAAAATGACTCCCAGGCTGCGCACCTGGTCCTTCAGGGGCACAGTTACCCTATTCAGGACCAGGGAGTCCTCCACACCAGCCCACCCCCTGTCCCCCAAAAACAGTACTTCTGTCTTGTCAGGATTCAACCTCAATCCATTAACCACCATCAGAAGGTCGGCGGTTCAAATCCCCGCAACGGGGTGAGCTCCTGTTGCTCTGTCCCTGCTCCTGCCAACCTAGCAGTTCGAAAGCACGAAGTGCAAGTAGATAAATAGGTACTGCTCCGACAGGAAGGTAAACGGCGTTTCCATGTGCTGCTCTGGTTTGCCAGAAGCAGCTTAGTCATGCTGGACACAGGACCTGGAAGCTGTACGCCGGCTCCCTCGGCCAATAAAGTGAGATGAGCACCGCAACCCCAGAGTCGGCCACGACTGGACCTAATGGTCAGGGGTCCCTTTACCTTTACCTAGTCACTTGTTACCTGAAGGTCTGGAAGTGTCTTACAACACTGTTAAATAGAGAAAGAAGTTTGTTATACAATAAAACAGAGAAAAATGAAAACCCCAAACTACCATAGCAGATACAAGAAACGTTGGCAGCACACTAATAACAAACAACATCCCCTTAGTCTATCAAAAGCCAGGGGGGGGGGGGAGAGAAGTCCTTACCAGGTGCCGAAATATGACAACAAAGGTGCCCAGCAGTTTTTGCTGCTGTTGCAACATTTATATCTCACCTTTCATAGAATCATAGAATCATAGAGTTGGAAGAGACCACAAGGGCCATCGGGTCCAACCCCCTGCCAAGCAGGAAACACCATCAGAGCATTCCTGACATATGGTTGTCAAGCCTCTGCTTAAAGACCTCCAAAGAAGGAGACTCCACCACACTCCTTGGCAGCAAATTCCACTGTCGAACAGCTCTTACTGTCAGGAAGTTCTTCCTAATGTTTAGGTGGAATCTTCTTTCTTGTAGTTTGGATCCATTGCTCCGTGTCCGCTTCTCTGGAGCAGCAGAAAACAACCTTTCTCCCTCCTCTATATGACATCCTTTTATATATTTGAACATGGCTATCATATCACCCCTTAACCTCCTCTTCTCCAGGCTAAACATGCCCAGCTCCCTTAGCCGTTCCTCATAAGGCATCGTTTCCAGGCCTTTGACCATTTTGGTTGCCCTCCTCTGGACACGTTCCAGTTTGTCAGTGTCCTTCTTGAACTGTGGTGCCCAGAACTGGACACAGTACTCCAGATGAGGTCTGACCAGAGCAGAATACAGTGGTACTATTACTTCCCTTGATCTAGATGCTATACTCCTATTGATGCAGCCCAGAATTGCATTGGCTTTTTTTAGCTGCCGCGTCACACTGTTGGCTCATGTCAACAGTGTGACGCGACGTCAACAGCTCTTTCCTCCAAGAAGAGCTCAGGGTGGTGTACATGTTTCTCGCCTTCTCCATTTTATCCTCACCACAAACCTGTGAGGAATGTCAGACTGATATACAGAGACCAGCCCAAGGTCACTGAGTTTCATGACTGAGTAGAGATTTAAACCCTGGTTTTATAGGTTACAGTGGTACCTCAAGTTAAGTACTTAATTCGTTCCAGAGGTCCGTTCTTAACCTGAAACTGTTCTCAACCTGAAGCACCACTTTAGCTAATGGGGCCTCCCGCTGCCGCCGCACCGCCGGAGCATGATTTCTGTTCACATCCTCAAGGAAAGTTCTTAACCCGAGGTACTATTTCTGGGTTAGCGGAGTCTGTAACCTGAAGCGTATGTAACCTGAAGTGCATGTAACCCGAGGTACCACTGTACAGTCCAACACTCTGACCGCTCCACTCCACTGGCTCTAAACCAGGTCTCAGTGCTATTTTTTCTAGAAAAAGTAGTGCCAGAACTCACCATGGACTCCACTCTTGTTTTCTTAGAATGGCAATTGCACCAACCTGAGAGGTGCCAGAAATGAGTTCCTGCTGGGAACAAAAAGCCCTGCTTCCTCCACATCTGACTGTTTTAGTGGCATGGTGCCCTGATCTACCGTATACAGTGAATCTAACCACACACAAGACAGCAGTGACAACCTTCACACGGCACAATTTATGGCATGATCCTAAGCACATTTTCTCAGAAGTGAGACCCACTGCGCTTAACATAGCTTACTCCTTAACACACTTTGGTTCTTCTTTGCCATTACAATACTTTTGGCTTAGGACTGATTGAATGATGCAGAGAGGTGATTGGCCAGAGAATAGGAGATTGATAGAAATGCCTCTAAGTTCGAACATTTTTTATGTACGCTACAACAGCAGCAAGAATACTCATCGCAAAGTATTGGAAGACACAAGATCTACCCACCTTGGAAGAATGGCAGATGAAGGTGATAGACTATATGGGATTGGCAGAGATGACGAGCAAAATCCAAAACCAGGGAAGAGAAACAGTGGAAGAAGATTGGAAAAAATTTAAGGATTATTTAAAGAAATATTGTAAAATTAATGAATGTTAAAATGACGCTGGATTAGAAAATATGTGGTTATTAGCGGTAATGGATAAGTTAAAGAGAAAAAGTAAGATTAAAATTAAATTAAAAGTAAGGGAAGGATTTGCTGAAAAATTTAATTAGAAATTGGAATACAGAAAGGGGAGGCATGAGGAAGTCGGGGAAGTAAGTTATAAGAAAATAAGGGTTGAAATCATACTTGTTTTTTATATTTTCTTGTTTGTCATTTATATTGTATTGTTTTGGTTTGGTTTTGTTGTTATAAAAAAACTTTTGAAACTTTAATAAAATGTATTAAAAAAAAGAAAGAAATGCCTCTAAGTTCAAATAAGTGTAACACATATGGAACAGGAAATATTGTGTAAGTTTGAGATTTGAGGAGGAATTTTGTTTAAACCACTTGACATCTTCAGTGGGAGAGCTGTGCCCCCGGAGTCTCAGTGGATCCGCCTCCATTGGGAGTAGGCAAGGTTCCAGCAATCATAGAATTGTAGATTTGGAAGGTACCACAAGGGTCATCTAGTTCAACCCCCTGCAACCCAGGAATGATGCCCTGGGCACTGACCTGATGCTGACAACACATTCACAACACCTCACAAAAATATCTCATTGTGCTGAACTGGAGAAGAACATCTGGCAGAAATGGCACTTAATTCATAATACAGTGGTACCTCGGGTTACATACGCTTCAGGTTACAGACTCCACTAACCCAGAAATAGTACCTCGGGTTAAGATTTTTGCTTCAGGATGAGAACAGAAATTGCGCAGCAGCGGTGCGGCGGCAGCGGGAGGCCCCGTTAGCTAAAGTGGTGCTTCAGGTTAAGAAGAGTTTCAGGTTAAGAACGGACCTCCGGAACGAATTAAGTTCTTAACCTGAGGTACCACTGTACACCTCCAAGCAGGAGGAGCTGAGCTCATTTGTATTCTAGCTGGTCAACTGTATGCGTCATAAGATGTAGAGACCTGAGGGAGACTAACCTCATTCATTCAAATGCCATGTTCATAACATTTTAATATTCAAATGTTTGGATAAGCAGAGATTGCAGAAAACACCGGGCTGTGCTAGCATGAGACTGTATGGGAAGAATATGCATTGTGAATTCAGAATTATCTGAGCATCCTACCTGTGGTACCTGCATCTTTTGGTTAGATAGCTCCTCCATCTCATTTCTTCTGCTAAACACCATTCAGACCCACTATCTGAAAATTTCTGAAATATCCGGTCAAGATATTTCTGAAATATTCCGGTCAATACCACAGTGCTTGGCATTCATCTTGATGACCCATTAACAAATCCTTAGGTGACACAATGGTAGAGATCATACAAACACCATACTGTAGAACAATGTACAGTGGTGCCTCGCAAGACGAAATTAATCCGTTCCGTGAGTCTCTTCATCTTGCGGTTTTTTCGTCTTGCGAAGCATGGCTATTAGCGGCTTAGCAGCTTAGTGGCTATTAGCGGCTTAGCGGCTTAGCGGCTATTAACAGCTTAGTGGCTTAGCGGCTATTAATGGCTTAGCGGCTTTAAGAAAAAGGAAACAAACTCGCAAGAACTCACAAGACGTTTCGTCTTGCGAAGCAAGCCCATAGGGAAATTTGTCTTGTGGAACGACTCAAAAAACGGAAAACCCTTTAGTCTAGCGAGTTTTTCGTCTTGCGAGGCATTCGTCTTGCGGGGCACCACTGTAGACACTGCAGCTGTTCTGAAAATGAATTTTGAAGAACTGTTGGGTGCCAGCATTAAAAATGAATGCCATTTATTAGACATGTGGTTAGAAAACCTTAAAAACTCAGAAATAGGTTGGGTGCTGAAAGAGTCCAAATCTCAGGATTCAGTTTTGAATGGAAGGAAGCTGGCCCCTTTTATTTCAGTGCTTTATTAACTTATTAAAATCATTTTATTAGAATATTTTTGAAAATACAGCTTTAAAGCAAATGCAATATATACGATTAATGCTCTGTACTGAAGTGTACCATTGCTATCATTTAATCATAATTATATTATAAAATGTGTAATACAATAATAACAGAGAATTACAAAATATCAGCATCATATAAATGGATTACTATAGAGTCTGCTGTAATTGTATATCTGTCATAGTGCCAAACCCAGCAGCATCTTCAGATGAAATGTGTGCCACTTTTTGTACAAACCAAAGTGCATGTTAATATTGTCCAGGTTTTAACTAACAGTTCATGCATGGTAGGGAGTTTCTTCTTTATTATTATTTTCAATTTATTCTTCATTAATGCTTCATCTTCTTATTCTTTTGCAAATAAACTCTCTGAGTGGTTAACAGAATACATAGTATAGTGGTACCTCGGGTTACATATGCTTCAGGTTACATACGCTTCAGGTTACAGACTCCACTAACCCAGAATAGTGCTTCAGGTTAAGAACTTTGCTTCAGGATGAGAACAGAAATCGTGCTCCGGCAGAGCGGCAGCAGCAGGAGGCCCCATTAGCTAAAGTGGTGCTTCAGGTTAAGAACAGTTTCAGGTTAAGTACAGACCTCTGTAATGAAATAAGTACTTAACCTGAGGTACCACTGTAGTTGTTGTTTTAAATCTCAATTTCTGTACATTTTGTTCTAGCAGGATTGAAAGCAACAAACTAAATATCTGTTCTGTGTAGGACCTGCTATCTTGTCTCTCTAAACATTATAGTACTACATGTCAAAAAGGACATTTTAAAGGAAGCAAGCTATTAACCTGCTGCAGAAGTTGTTTGTTAATTTTTGGCAGGACACGAGAAACTCACGTGGATGCAAGTCAGCTCACAAAGCCATTTTTTCCAGTCCCACCAAGTTCCAGGGCAGAAACCTGTTTTGCTGAGAGTTACTTTGCTTCTGTTTCTCTGTAAAATGCCCTGATGTAGACCAGCTTTTCCCAAGCTGGTGCCCTTCAAATGTTTTAGCTCTGACTGCCACCAGCCACTCCCAGCATGGAAAAGGGTGAGGAATTATGGAAATTGCAGTCCAAAAGATCTGGCAGGCTCCAGGCTGAGTATCAGCGCCAGATATAGGGGGCACTAGGGGCTTCAGCCCCCTCAATATTTTGAATCAGGGGGTCCAGGCCTCCACAATATTGAGG
Organism: Podarcis muralis; assembly: GCF_964188315.1. NCBI lineage: Eukaryota > Metazoa > Chordata > Lepidosauria > Squamata > Lacertidae > Podarcis > Podarcis muralis. Next base: position 69,547,435 of record NC_135662.1, on the reverse strand, counting down.
GGGGTGACCATTGGGTGCCCTCCGCACATCCCAGGCCTCACCCGGGACCCGGGTGGGGGCTGGAATGAGCAAGGATGAAGATCTCCCTATGCATGTGTGCTGCCAAATACAGCAGTTCTTTCCAAGGATATCAGGACCAAAGGATTGAGGAGGTGGAAGAGGAACCAAAACAGTTTTATTAACAAATAAACAGCAGGCGTACAAAGCATAACATAAAACATACCCGACAGGGGCTACCCAATCTCCCCTTCAGCTGCCCGGAGCCTGAGGTACAGCAGCAGGAGAAAGACCCCGACCGCCGGTCTCCCAGCATCAGGTCCTTTGATTTGGGCAGAAGCTCACTAGGCCCCTCCCACCTATGGCTTTTATAGCCTGCCTTGATGTAATCAAGTGTACCTGGCATTACTCATGATTAATACAGAGTCTCCCACTACCTGCAGCCGGCATCCAGCCAGCACTTGCAACACAGAAGAACCCAAGAAACTCCCGAAAGGTGTGTGAAACACAAGAATCCAGCAGACCTCAAACTGGGGATGTTAAAGGGAAAGGGACATGCCACCTAACTCCTTGAAATACAATTGTCTTCCGCATTTCCACTACAACATGTTCTGCCCCCGCTAGGTGCGTGCCTCAGGGAGAAGCAGGTGGGCCATGAAGCCCAGCAGCATGCTTGCTTCCTTCTCCCTGTGCAGCATCAAACAGGTTGGAGGAGTAAGAATGCAGTGCTGGGCTCCACGCTCTGCCTCCCTTTCCCCACGGCATGTCCTGCTGGGCGGGGCACATCACATGACATCACATGATGCATCATGTGATGTGCCCACCCTGTTGGGGGGAGAGTTGGTGCCCCTGAGGCTGAGGAAGGCTGATGTGCACTAATATTGCTGTAACAACAACTATTACAACAGCAACATCTATGTCCTGTACCCTGTCGGCTCTATACGAGTACAAAAGACTAGTGGGTGCTGTGGCTTTCTGTTAACGTTGGTTGTAATCAATAGTCGTCATGCCAGTAGCGTAGCATGGGTTGTCAGCACCCGGGGCAAGGCAAGTAATTTGCGCCCCCTAACTCGTGGATTTGCGCCCCCTAACCTGTGGATTTGCCCTAACCCCAGATGTTGCGCCCGGTGCGGCCGGCCCCCCCCTGCACCCCCCACACTACGCCACTGCATCATGCACAAAGCTATAAGCAATAAGTGGCCTGTAATTAGCACTTGAATGGACATTGCACTCTAATGTCAGCAAGCTGCACTTGGCATTCAGAAGAATGCTATGAAAGGTTTTGTTTTTGCAGGGGATTGAGTGCTGTCTTCAGGTCACAAAATACAAGATGAGCTATGGAGAAGGAGGAGGCTTCACATTCAGTATTTCATAGCCTGCATCAGTGTGAGGTCTACCAAACAGAAGACTATGAAGTTAAGGATCAGAATGCCCAGCTGCTATTTTTACACTACAGTTCTTTTGTAGCATTTATACCGAAAACAGAGGCACTAAGGATGCACAGGGCACCAGAAGGCTAGCTCGAGCTGAATTGGAAAATGTCACTAGAATGCCAGCAAGAGATGGTAGTGGTGGAGAGTGCTATTTATATGATATCAGTAGGTCAAGAAAGTGGAGCAAGATTAATGATCTATTAATGCTTTATGGAATGTGCTTTGCTCCTGGAGTGGAGCTTCACCTTTATGAAATAGAGTTTGCAAGCTTAGTTCCCATTATTGTTAGAAGAGGTTACGTGCCAATTTCCTCTAAACATGCACATGAATTTTCTCTTGTCATTCATGAGCCTAACCAATGGAGCCATGTAGTACTCAGCCTTTTGTGCAAGAAAGCTCTCTTGGGTGTCATCACAAAGGAAAGGAAGTGTCAGGACTTTATGAAATTATGCTGCGCTAGAGGAGGAGGAGGAAAAAACTCTCTAATAGACAGAAAACCTGATCATCACTGTGATATTTCTTTCTGAGCACTTTAAGTCTGATGGGTGTTCATCTAAAACATCTCTACCTATTCCAACATGGTCTCATTGACAGAAACTCGTTAATTAGGATTGGTTCTATTTTAAAAAGTGTTTTCTGTTTGCACAGCAAGTTTAGCAATGTTTAATATGGTTTAGGACTGTACTGATTTGGGGGCACTATTTGGCAAATTGGACTGGATCCTCATTCATGCAGGATCAATCCAGATCCGATCTGGACCCTGGATCCAAATTGTTATCTGGAAATATTCACCCCTTAAGAGGGAGTTATCCCTGCAAAATTTCAGACAAGTAGCTCCGGGGTTCGTTGTTCTAGCGACATTAAAAACAAACATAAAAAAACCTAAAACGTTCCTAATTTTCTTGTGTCATGTATGTGCATGCAGCTTCTTAATTTCCCAGATTGCGGCTGCTGTTACATGCTTACAGCTTCTAGGAGCCACAGATGAGAGCTGAATGCAGGGTTGATACCAAAGGTGGACAAACTATCCCAGAAGGAGCACAATATAGAACATACATTAATTAAAATAGTTTTTTTAAAATTAAATATTTACATCAGGTTTATGGCACATAAAAAAACAGAACAATAATAATAACAAACAAAACAAACAAGTGTGGGACACTGACATTTTAAATCAATGACAAGCAGGTTCAGTATCTATGCCAAATACACACCCTTGTGCAAATTAACTGAAACAAAGCATGTTTTCTATCTTACTCGTAATCCTGTACTCAAAACAAACACAAAAAGTCAGTTGATCATTATGGTGTTGGAAGCCTGCAGTCAATAGAAGGAGTGATGCCCTCACCACAATATATTGAGGTTCTACAAAAGAGAGTTATTCCAGAGCTGGAAAAGAGGTATCCTGACGGTACTAGGATATTGCAGCAGGACCTAGCCCCCTGTCACACATCAAAAGTGGTGAAGAAATTCATGATTCAAGCGCTGATTCAAGTGTGGTACAGCAATCCAAAAAACAACAGTGACTGTTCAAAACTAGTAGACTCCATTCCAAACAGTGTTCAAATGCTGCTTAAAAATAACGGAGGTCATATCTGTTACTAATGTACATATATGTGAATTTTGTGCATATATATGTGAGTTTTGTATAATAAACTAAATTGTTTGTTTCAAGTAATTTGCACAGGGGTGTATCATCCACAGTGTTCTGGGCACTGTGTGAAGGTGAAGAATGCTCTCAGGCCTAGTTTTATGCTGAAAGAATTTATACCATATGGCATGCATTAATGAGAACCACATCCAGAAATGCATTATAGTGAGGGAAATTGCTTGCAAAAATGTGCATGTTAGGCAAAATTACCGTATTTTTTGCTCTATAAGACTCACTTTTTCCCTCCTAAAAAGGGGGAATGTGTGTGCATCTTATGGAGTGAATGCAGGCTGTGCAGCTATCCCAGAAGCCAGAACAGCAAGAGGGATTGCTGCTTTCACTGCGCAGCGATCCCTCTTGCTGTTCTGGCTTCTGAGATTCAGAATATTATTTTTTCTTGTTTTCCTCCTCCAAAAACTTGGTGCGTCTTGTGGTCTGGTGTGTCTTATAGAGCGAAAAATACGGGTACATGTAAAAATGTGTATATTTGGACCAAAACACTGAAGAATTTAAATAAAAATAAAAATAAACTTACACAGAAATATAGAGAACTGAATTTATGACTGGGGAAATAAGAAACAGGGATAAGCTGAAACTGACAAATTTGTCCATCCCTGCTCCTTCCGTATCCATTCAGTGAGTAGTACAATCTCAGCTATCAGGCTTCACTAGCTTTTCTCTTTGACTCTTCATCCGACGACCAGGATAGATGTTCCACACGATCAAAGGGAGAGATTATTGGGGGATTTTCGAGTTGTTGTTTTTATTTTGATTATATATTTTGTGGTTTTATATTTTGATGTTGTTCTGTGAAGTGCCCTGAGACCTCCGGGTATAGGGCGGTATATAAATTCTAATCATCATCATCTTCATATTTGCAATAGACTAAGCTGGGTCTCTGCCCAACATCCTCTGGAATGAACGTGCTCTAAATTTAATAAAACAGAAAGAAAAAAAAAAGAAGGGGAAAAAAAGAATGAACTTGCTCTGATCTACAGCCAAACTGAGTCAAGCACATTTTACTCATTTACTAGACATACTTGATGATAACAATGGTGAATAGATGGTTTGGCTTTATTTTAATAGGTTTATAGCCAGTTGATGCACAATTTATCTCACAGGAGGGATCCTGATTTTTTATCAGTGAATGATACAGCTCCTCTTGCAGGAGAGAAACAATTTCCCTCTGACTTCTGAGTGGACACTCCATAAAATGACTAATGATCTATTTAATTGCTCTATCTAAAAGAGCATGGACATGTCTAATGGACAAAATAAACCAACTCTGGAAGCCACACGCAGTTACTCACCATTCTTAAAGTAATGAAGCATGATTCTGATTTTCTCTTACTAATCTGTCACTCATTCATGTCTACCTTTTGCTCTCTGAGAAGCGAAATGATCTACAAGAATGTTCTGAACATGAAGAAGTCTGGACTTCATCATTAAAAATCACTAGCTTCACATAACCCATTACATCTGACATTTCCTTGAACTTAACTGTAGGAGAACCTTAGTAGTTTGAGCTGCGTATAAATCGTTTAGAAAGCCCGAGGTTAAGGCTAAGCAATTTGATGTGGGTGACACTTAAATTCACATAATCAAATTACTTTACATAAAGTTTTCAGCGTGTATGTGCAGCGTTGACCTTGAATCCTGTTGATGAGGAATGGTCTGGTTTTGTGGCTGATGAAAATATTACCCATTCCCGCTTCTTACAAGCTATACTTAGGTGTTCACTGTAATGGGTTGCACTGACTCCACTATTGTACTCATCCCACCCAAACCACTGCCTAGTCTCTCTCTGTAACCTGTAGTGATCCTCACATTGGGAAACTGAGTAAGCAACCACACCCAGCTCTGCCAAATGGCCAATTGCCATTGAGCCCCACGTCCAATATCCCTGGGCATGTGGGTTGTTCTATAGACCTTATCTACTCATATTGATTGAAATGGACTTCAGATACAGATTCAACCAACGTCAACTGCCGTTTACCAACATTCGTAAAATGAGCAATTATTTCCTCCCCCAAACTCATTAAGCATTGTTTACATTTTTTTAAAAAAGAAATCCACTGTGTATGAAAAGATACTACTTTTATTTTATTTATTTTTTAAAAGAAATGTACACCTTTAGTTATTTCTTTTGAAGAATCTGCACTGTAGATCATTGTCACAGACTGATTTGAGAGCCCCTAGAGGCTAAATTTAGCACAATTTCCTTTTTATATACATGATTCTGGAAAACTGCCCAGGAAAACTGCCCATGAGACCAAGATGTGCCCATTGTGTGGTTGTGGTTGTTTTTTTGCACCGTGTTTAAGTTTCTGAGGTTATAAATCTGTCCCTTTTCACAGGCACTAAGTTCACTCAAAATAATTTTCTAGAGTAGCAAATAAAAATAAGTGCCCGTTTAAACAAAACTGAAACATTTGCAGCACCTGCTAGGCGTGGAGCCCCATCAATGTCATTGCTAACAATTGGGCATCAATCACACCTCACTAGAAATATCACATGCTGTAATAGACCTGGCTTCTGCTTTGTCTGAATTATAAGAGCAACCAAGTTCTGTATTTCTCTCTCTCTCCCCCCCCCCCTGTGTTTAGCTTCACTAATCAAATCCATCTTTGAAAAACGATGTTATGTTATTAGCTTCTTTTCATCGCAGAACTCTTTTTTTTAAAAAAATGGGTTGAAGCACTGGAGGAATCTAATCCCTTGCCAGTTTTTCCTCTTTCATATATCCTGATATACGAAAGCATAAAAATAAGCCCCCTCCCTCAATAACTATAAGATGTGAACAGCCAGCCATTCCCCTGCCCTGTTTCAGATTAACAGATTATACATTTAATTTCGAGCAATACTTAGCTTGTTCTGATAGATTTGCAGGGATTCCGGCGCAACGTTAGCGACCAATCGGAGCAAGCAAAGGAATGAAGTGACAACGGGACTACAGTTCATTTCCTGGCACGGTCTATGAAATATATGAGCCAGCATTGGAGATGATAACTCTATTGCAAACAGCGTGATTATAGCTTTCTCGTCAGGTTGTGGGAGGTTGTAACTCCCTGGGGAGTCTGCCCAATAAAGAGAGGCATAAAAGTAACCCAACAAAAAGATGTTTAGCTTGACATTGTTTCATTGTAAAAGGGCAGATTTTGGAATAAATGATCAAATGGAACTCTCTGTAGGTGCAGCTAATATCTATCCTATCTCCTTCTGCCTTGCTGTATTTCCTCAAGGTTTCCAAATGCATTAGAGTTACCCAAAGAGCCGGATGAACAGATTCATCACCATTGATCAAAAGCCGACTTTGAGGGTGTCCTTCAGGTGCGTCAGATAGTGATTTGAAACAAGTGCCACTTCCTGGCTGTCTTTTGCGTTTTTTATGGCTGCTGGTGAACATCAATAATATGAATTCCATTTTAATTCTTCTGTAAGGGATCTTATTTATAGAGCAATTTCCACTGCAGTGTCTTGTCCCTGTGAAATGATTGCCAACTCAGGCTGCAGTTAAAGTTTACAGCTTAGGTCTTCCTTCAAGGTACAATATGGATATTACTTTTTTTCCAAAAGTAATTTAAAATACAAAGCAACGGGAACACTTTAACTCCTTGTAAGCTTGTCCATTCAGGATTGCGACTTGGAGATGGAAAACTGGTCTAGCTCCATCCAACAACATGGAAGGGAATGATGGTGTGATTGTTTCCAGTGTCTTTTGGTAAGGGAGCGGGTGGCGCTGTGGTCTAAACCACTGAGCCTCTTGGGCTTGCTGATCGGAAGGTCGGCAGTTCAAATCCGTGCAATGTGGTGAACTCCTGCTGCTCTGTCCCAGCTCCTGCCAACCTAGCAGTTCAAAAGCACAACAGTGCAAGTAGATAAATAGGTACTGCTGCGGCAGGAAGGTAGACAGCATTTCCATGCACTCTGGCTTCCTTCCTGGTCCAGTAGCAGTTTATTCATGCTGGCTACATGACCCGGGAAGCTGTCTGTGAACAAATGCCGGCTCCCTTGGCCTGAAAGCAAGATGAGTGCCACAACCTCATAGTCGCCTTTGACTGGACTTAACTGTCCAGGGATCCTTTACCTTTACCTTTGGTTAACTGCAGCCAGGCAGAAACACAAAGGGGTTTGTGTGTTTGTGCATATGCAGGAAAAGCTTTATAAATCTTCTCTTTCCAGAATAAAACAATCCAGATTGCTAAGAAAATCAGATATACTATTAGTGAGTAGCTCATCGATTACCTGATGACATTGAGGCATTTACTTAATTTATAAGTTCCCGAATGCCATAAAAAACACGTTTACTTATCAAAATAAGAAAAACCACCACAAAATCCATTAGTCCAACATATTATGAAAAGCTTTAGGTCTATGCAATGTCAGCTGAAAGTAAATACCATTGAATTTGATTGAGTTTACCTCAGAGTAGACATATATAAGATCTCCATGCAAATAAACTTACTAAGTTGCAGCAGCTGTACAGTGATTATAATGTATAGCCTAGCATCCCTAATGCCTTGTAAACTAAAATGTTTTAGCAAATGTCCTAATGGACAGCAGATAACCAACCTGGGAAGCTTATGGAGGTGTGTGATCCCATCTAGGACAGTCAAATCACCCAGGTCCCAGCCAGTTGGACTCCCAGCACACGCACGCACACACACACACACACACACACCAGTGTCTTGGCTTGATCAAGTTCAAGTTTGTTAACTTTAATAGGCACATTATTGCTTTCAGGTGTCTCTATAGAAAATCCTGTATAAACCTGTATAGGAAATCATCCAGGAGTAAAAGGAGAAAGACAGTTGGACATACAATGCAATCCCAACCCTCCCATGATATTGTTACATGCCACCTCCAATCTCTGCTAAGCGATAACAAGATTCCAGTGGATATCAGGTTGCGTTTCCTTCTGGAAAAATAGGCACAGTAAACACTGTGCCTGACTAGGACATGCATTTTGAGGACACCTATATATTAGGTCCGTATAGTTAAAGCTATGGTTTTCCCAGTAGTGATGTATGGAAATGAGAGCTGGACCATAAAGAAGGCTGATCACCGAAGAATTGATGCTTTTGAATGATGGTGTTGGAGGAGACTCTTGAGAGTCCCATGGACTGCAAGAAGATCAAACCTCTCCATTCTGAAGGAAATGAGCCCTGAGTGCTCACTGAAGCTGAGGCTCCAATACTTTGGCCACCTCTTGAGAAGAGAAGACTCTCTGGAAAAGACCCTGATGTTGGGAAAGATTGAGGGCACAAGGAGAAGGGGATGACAGAGGACAAGATGGTTGGACAGTGGTCTCGAAGCTACGAACATGAGTTTGACCAAACTGCGGGAGGCAGTGGAAGACAGGAGTGCCTGGAGTGCTCTGGTCCATGGGGTCACGAAGAGTCAGACACGACTAAACAACAACATATATTATTCTATTTCACATACAATTTCAAATCCAATAGAGGTGTAGATTGAGGTGGAAATCTCTACTTAAAAGGCTTGTTGAAAAGGGAATATCTTTAAATAGGTGCCGAAAAGATAAGAGATTTGGCACCTCTGATATGTAACCTCATGAATTTCCCAGGGGAGGGGCTGCCACATCTGGATATATCAGGTACTTAGGGCCTCTGGGGTCTCATGGTTAAAAATAATAATATGCACGATCATTTTCAATGTACTATTCATAACCATCTATGTTTACATGCTATGTGAATGAGTCCAGCTGCACAGCCAGTTTTTAACTAGATTCTTATTATTTCATTTTAATTAGAAAATTCATGGCATCACTGACTTTTAATGTCATCTGTTTTGGGAAGTAATGCCAGAGCTGAACACAGGAAATGCACAACGTCTTGACATTTAGAGTATGGAGGGGCGGGAGGAATGAGAACATTCTGTGGAAAAAAATAAAGAGAGCGTCACAGAGAACTGATGTGAAAATTAACCTTTGTGTAGAACCTCAACAGTTCACCAGCAATACAAATTGGATCAACAAGGAATTCATTTATTAGGGTATAATTTCTTCCCAAGCAGCAGAGTGGATAACATTTTCCCCCTCTCCACTTTATTTGGTTTTATATTAATTATACAGCTTTGCACTCTTTCAGTGTTGACACACACAAAAAAGGGCAACCGCAACTTTGTCTGACGATCATGAACATCAGCTCGAGAGACTGGAAGGTTAAACAAAGGCACCAAACAAAGTATCATTGTCATAATTTAATATATTATCATAAACATTTCTGGCACTGGATTGCCAATGAGCAAATATTGGTTTGATGATACTGGCCAGAATCCAATGTCCTGTGAACAACATGTTGAGGTCTGTGTTGCATTGTTCAAGTTAATTTAAAACAAACAAACAAACAAATGAGGCCCACAACAAAATACTGCAACATGGAGTGGCCCCATTCAGGATTCTCCATCCCATAGTTAATATATGTTCACTCAAAGTAGGTTCCACTGAAATCCATGGGACTCCAGGCTGAAATCCTAAACACAGTTCCTTTTCAGAGAGCCAGTGTGGTGTAGTGATTAAGAGTAGTAGACTCATAATCTGGGGAACCAGGTTCGCTTCCCTGCTCCTCCACATGCAGCTGCTGGGTGACCTTGGACTAGTCATACTTCTTTGAAGTCTCTTAGCCCCACACACCTCACAGAGTGTTTGTTGTGGGGGAGGAAGGGAAAGGAGAATGTTAGCCGCTTTGAGACTCCTTCGGCTAGTGATAAAGCGGGATATCAAATCCAAACTCTTCTTCTTTTCTTCATAATGCAATAAAATAGCTTCTAGAGAAAAATAGAATAAAAAAGACAAAAAGAGGAGAGAAATAAAGAGAACAAGAAAAGAAAAAGAAAAGAGGAGGGGGGAAAGAACAGAGAGATAAGGGGGGGAAATCCTAAACCTGGTTCCTAGCGATTAAGTCCCCTTCTCCACATAATTTACCCCTGAGTAAACATGTTTTGTGTTGCACTATGTCTCCCAAGCAATTACACTGAATTGGAGCCTCAGAAGTGCTAATTCTTGGCTGGATCATGGCTATTGTTTGATATGGCCACCTTCATGGTAAGTACTCTTCAGATGTTGTGGACTGTAACTCCCTTAATCCTTAGCCCATGCTTGCTGGGAATTGTAGTCCACAACATCTGGAAGGCCCCACCTTGGCTATCCTTGTTAGAGGACACACTAGTCCTGCCTAAGCTCATGTTTCAATTAAAAAAAAATATGAGTGAAGGACACTAAGTAAATGCTGTGTAGTAGTTCCCATAAATCTGTCAAAAGTGCAGGTGCTTTTTATTGTGGGCAGATGATTACACACCCACATGTCTTTGTGTTTGCAACCATTATGCTAGCCTGTTGCTACCTGGCCAATTAACTTCTCTGAAATGTCAAGCATTCAGCAACTGCATAATGCATTTGACTTCATCCCCCGCCCCCTTTATTCCAAGGCTTTGCCAAAGTGCCAATTGTTACAATTTTCCCGCTCATAATTCCACTTGTTGTTCGACTGAAGGTTTTTCTAAAATAGGCATTTAAAACACACACACAAATACACACACCAATGTGTGGAATACGAATTGTCCATTATTTCCATCTTTCGCTACACTCTTTTGAAGAGCACCGTAGAAGAGACAGTTCTGTAAAGGAAGACAATTCAGAATTATTCCATGTGCAGATGAGTCAGTGGCCTCTTCACAAACACCCCCCCCCCCATTGGAAGGCACCTCTGGAACTTCATCAACTGTTATATAGCCTCAAATAAAGAATGCTGTTTGGAACGAAGTGTGTGGTATTACCTTGACATCAAAACAACCATCAGGCAACATAGTCCAAGGAAGCAATTCTATGCCCAAGAAGCTGCCATAAAGCACTGGCCATTTGGTTTTTCACCTACCTCGTAGCAAATCGTCACAACGTCTCTTGGTTATGGAGGTTAGGCATTGGTAGGATTGTTATTATGTAGATGTGTTGGGGGGGGGAGCGCCATCATCTCTCCCAAATATTTAAGGGTAGTCGGGTAAAGGATTCTGGGCGGCGTTGCCTCGTCCAAAACCTATGGAGGCCAGGGCCTAAAGCATGCCCCCGAGCGGTGACCCCGAGGGAGTTCCTAGTGATGTGCATCGCAGGGCTCCCCCTGCTGGTGTTAACCCTTTCCGGTTTTCATGCTAACAGGCTGAAGCCGGATAGTCTGATAGGACCAATGCCTAAAGCCAATACCGCTCTTACCTGTAACCAATAAAGTTGTGGCCAGTTTTTGCCCATTAACCTTAAACAATGGTGTCCTGTGTCTTTATTTATTCCAATTGAGGGGAAGCAGGAATCACCACACAAAGCAAGCTGCTGCATGATAGGCTGGTGTAATGTTGCACTAGATTCCCATTCCATTAACCAGCAAAGCTGCTGCTCTGCCTAAACCTGAGAGATGAGAAACAAGTTGCATTTGACACCTTTCTGTAACCCAGTTTGACTCTCTGCATGTCTCTGTGGTGTCTTTTGCCCTCTCATCTCACTATTTGGCATAAAACACCCTTTCCAGCTGCTCCTCCCATACAATTTGTTATTTCAATAGGATTAGACGTGTAGATTGCCCTTTAGCTCCTCCATACTCCATTTCTCTTGGCGCTCCACATCTGGTTCATCTATAGAATTAACCAAATAATCTGATCTGAATACTTAATCTATTTTTGTACTAAACTGCATATTCAATTGCTCAGAATTCTGGCTTGTTTTCTCAAGTTTCCTTCCTCCTCCTGGTAACAACATTTGTTGCTGTGGTGCACCACAATCTGGTTCAAGGAGTCACCAACAGGGTGCCCTCAGGGTGCCCACTGAGGCCTTTCCTGGCTCCCATAGTGACCCTTCTCTCCACTTCCCAGGCCTTCCTTGGTGTCCTGCATTCCCTCCCTCCCCTGAAATTCACCTTGGGGAAAAAGCTTTCTACTGTAAATGATAGTATAGGAGCTGTGATGTGTGCTTAGTTTTGGGGTGCCAATGGCAGTTTTCCAGTTTGCAAATGTTCCCAAAGACCCCAAGAGGATGACAGCCCCATCTCTAGGTTAAAAATAACAATGTGTGTTCCTTCGGTGTACGTGTGTAGCATTATGTGGTAACAAAACTACTACTCCTATTAGTATGAACTTTATCTTGATCTTCAAAGTGTTGAAAGGCCAAAGCAGAACATGATCCTTAGATTACAAATTCCATCTGACACTCTTCTAGTCCAAGTGCAAGTTCTGTAAATCTCTGGAGGGATAGAAAAGTATAGGTGTTGCTTTGGCCTGTTGCATCTAAGATGGGGTTGATTTTTTCAAGAGTTTTGCTTTTCATGTGGAAATTTGCATGTTTGATGAGAGCTTTTCATCTAACAGGTAAGCAAATTACATGAAAATCAGGCATCTCTCTCTCATTTTTGTCCATGTCTTAGATACCAATCACATCTTGGAGGGTGTTTTTCAACAACAGTGAACACAAGCAAAATGAAAAAAGAAAGAAAGAAAAGAAATTAAATAAGATTGTTTTGACTCAGCTCTAATTATATTCTTGCTGTTGAAGGAGGTGGTGGGTCGGTGAGAAGGGCATGAATACTCATTCCAATACCAAGTCTATGATCTCTAGAATCGTGTTCTTATTTCTTGGTTCATTTTACAGGTTTCCGCTTGAATTTTTCATATCGCTAACTATCAGCCTTTCTGCGTGCACCGCCTTTGATGCAGCTCTTTTAAAATATTATGAGACAAGGTCAGTGGAAGGGGTTCCCTTGTTATTGTTTGAATTGTGTTCTAAAATGTAACAAACACTTAATGGGTAAAAGAAAAGAAAAGAAAATATTCAACCTATTCCCTATGGTTCTCCTAACTTGCTACCTGCTGAATCATGAGGCTACAGCAGTGTTAGTGACAAGCACAACACAGCACCTGGTCACCCAACATGACACCTTAGGCCTTATCCCACAGCTAGCAAGATTGATCCCTTATAATGGACCATTGCTTGGGAATTTTGAAAGGGTCATGTTTCATCTTCCATCCTTCTGACTGAGTGCTATAGCATATGACATGTTAGAATTCCTGCTACATGATTGCAGTCATGGGATTGTTGTCATTCACATGACGGTGTATGTTTTGACTCCACAGAGTTGGAAGTGATGGAGACAGGATGTTTGTGTTACTGCATTCCGTGAAGTGGGACTATGGTCCTTTGTTCTTTCTCTTTACTGTCTGATGCTAGAGAGAGAGGGAGCCATGTTGCAGTGCTCCGTGTGTGTTTATATGTAAATAAAGTAGATTAGCCAAAATGCTAAGGTCTGTTATGCAAGCTGTGAAGACTCTGCTGATCCCTAAGTGTGCCGATGTCTGTTGGCATCGGTTGCTGTGATGTTCGGGCAGAAGAAAGCTAATGAAGCTCCCGAACGATCGATCAGGAGGGAGAGAACATGCCAGTCAGGCATGTGTTTCTGCCAGGGTCCTACTCGAGTGTAGGACGAGCTCCTGACAGAATGACAGCCAGTCCTCAGCTTTTGCAGCTTATAAAGCATGAAGTAGAAGCACCAGAGATTGTGGCCACGGTCCAACAGAAAGTTGAGTGTACTCAAGCTCACTGAAATCAGTGGTGTCAAGTGCACCTAGCTTTCTGGTGGGTTGCGGCTGTTTACTTTTGAAAAGGAAACTGATCAGCAAGCCAAACATCTCTTTTCAAATAGGTGCCCATCCAAGGTCCTTGTTTACTTCTTGCTGGACCGCCTTTTTGGGCATCTCAGTTCTAGTGCCATTTAGAGTACATATGCCATTCCTAGGAACTTGGATGTCATTCTGCCACTACTCTAATGAGTCAGGGAGCATGAATTTGCAGCATTGCAGGCACTAGTGCAGTTCTGATATTGATGAACTCTTACTTCATGTACCACTTGTGATACCCATGCCACAGGTTGATTTTTTGATGAGCTACCTGATCACAATCTATTTGCAATTCACCTCTAACACTGGAGTATTATCTTTCAGTCTTGTTTTACTCTGGCACAGTAGTTGCTGTGCCCCATCCTAATGACTGTTTACTGGGTACCTCCAAGCAATATTACAAATTCTCCTTATTTCATAGGTTCCATACACCAATAGCAATCTTGCTTAGGTAGATGTTTTAATTAGTGATGTGGGGACATTTGTAGTGGCAATGATGAGGTTCATGGATGAAACATCCCAGCCCATTTCAAAACAGATCCAGATCTTTCTAACATGTTGGTCTGGTTTGAAATTGTTTGTTGTCCACCCACCCACCCACCACAACCTCTCTGCTGCCCTCTTTCCAGTTTCACTGAGGACAATGGTGAAGATCTGGGGAAAGGAAAGATTTCAGGATAACATCTTAGGAAATCTGCCATCTCTCAGGTTCCCATCTATAGCCCAGAGGAGGTCATGCTAATATATATTGTAGGGTTGTTATGACAACTGCTGGGGGAACTGCTCGAGGCATAAGAAATTCACCTCATGCTTCCCAGCAGGCTTGGATACGGCCACAATATGATGTTTCACATCAAACCACTTACCAAGATGGTAAAAGGTAAAGAACCCCTGGACGGTTAAGTCCAATCAAGGGTGAATATGGGGTGTGGCACTCATCTTGCTTTCAGGCTGAGGGAGCTGACATTTGTCCGCAGACAGCTTTCTGGGTCATGTGGCCAGCATGACTAAACCGCTACTGGCACACAGAGGACTGTGAGGGAAACCAGAGTGCATGGAAACACAGTTTACCTTCCTGCTGCAGCGGTACCTATTTATATACTTGCAACGGCATGCTTTCAAACTGCTAGGTTGGCAGGAGCTGGGACAGAGCAATGGGAGCTCACCCCTTCATGGGGATTCAAACTGCCAACCTTCTGATTGGCAAGCCCAAGAGGCTCGGTGATTTAGACCACAGTGCCACCCATCCAAGATGGGTAGGATGACTATGAGGTTAGGGCTGCATGGATGCACTAGTGGGAATGTAGATTTGATTCCACTAGAGCAGCCACACAGTTCCAACTTCACCACTACTCTAGCTTCCATTGTTGTGATAAGTGGCTACAACACCACTGTCAGGGTGGTGTTGGTGGCAGCATGGCACCACCTCAATATGCCAAAAGTTTCTGATCACAGATATGAAGGAGATAAACAATATTTTCACATATTTTCCCCTCAGTGAACTTTAAAACAGAGATGTATTATCATCTCTATATTGCAGGTGGCTTTCCTAATGCCATTAGAGAACTGGGATCTTCATTACCTGTTGTTCACCTGTCAACCAGCACATTATGTGAGGTAGCAACAGCCCACCTTGTCCAGGGAATCTGGGTAACCAGGACCACAACTTTCCACAGGTGCTTAGCACTGAGTGGCAGTCTGAGAGCTAGTCGTGTGAACTGGTGAGGCCTTGAGTCCATGACTCACCTAGTATCTATCAAGCCAGGATCTACCAGCCTAACTCACCTCACTTTTTAGAATTGAAATTCTGTTGTAATCTATTGAGGTGAGAGGTGAGGAGCTTGTGGCCTTCCAGATGTTGACAGGCTGCAACTCCCATCACCCCGGACCACTGGCTACGCTATGCTGGAAGGACCTGATAGGAATTGGAGTCCAACAATATCTGGAAGACCACAGGTTCCCCTGATTCAGATTAGACTGATAGGTTACTCTGCTTTCAATACAGTGCCTCAAAAGTTCATCATCATTCTACACAACACCCACACCCCTTAATTTGCCTCAGAAATCTCATTTGCATGATTGCAAGTTGTATTCTTTGTCACAAAATATGTTAAGTGCTACTGTTGATTGGAATAAAAGATTGTTGTAGAGGCACAATTTGCCTCAAGTGCCATGTTATGTTATATTTTGCATGATAAACCACCGATGATGATTTCATGGCTTCAGCTTTCCTCACTCTCAGCTATTCCAGAATAACATTGAAATAATATTAACAACAAACATAAGGACTTACAGCTTGATGCTTTTCCTGTCTCCAGGTGCATGTTTTTGACTTGTGAATGACTCCATTTTAGAGTGCAAGCAGGGCTCTCCCATTGTTATTCTTGGAAAGGGAAAGCTCCCCAGCTAGAGCTTCAGTTTCCCAAGTGGGCAGTTGCAGGCCCATATGTCCACAAGGTACAGTGGTGCCTCGCAAGACGAAATTAATTCGTTCCGCAAGTTTTTTCTTCTTCGAGTTTTTCGTCTTGCGAAGCATGGTTTCCCATAGGAATGCATTGAAAATCAATCAATGCGTTCCTATGAAAACCACCTTCAGACCAGGTCCGGGGACAGTCTGTCCCCCGAGCTCTTCTGAAGGCTGGGGGGGAGGGCTTTTCTTCCCACCCCCAGCATTTTTAAAAAAACCCGGGACAGCGGAGGACTTCTCCGCTGTCCGGGGCGATTTAAAAGCCCCCGGGAAGGCAGGCAGGGGGGAGCAAAGACTTTTGCCCCCCGCCGGCCTTCAGAAGAGGTCCAGGACAAAAGCTGTCCGGGATAGCGGGAAGCACTTCCCTGCTATCCTGGACCGCTTTTTACATGCTGGTGGTGGGGAGCAAAGCCTTTCGGCCCCCACCAGCCTTCCTGGACCTCTTCTGAAGGCTGGAGGGGGGGAAGGCTTTGCTCCCCACCGCCAGAATTTAAAAGAGGTCCCCGGAGATTTCCCTATGGGCTTTCTTCTTGCGAAGCAAGCCCATAGGGAAATTCGTCTTGCGAAGCAACTCGCAAACGGAAAACCCTTTCGTCTTGCCGGTTTTCCATCTTGCGAGGCATTCGTCTTGCGGGGCACCACTGTAGTGGATTATGCAGATGGCCCATAACTCAGTGGTAGAGCACAAGTTTTGTATTCACAAGGCCCTAAGACAGAGACATAGGGAAGCTGTGGGAGTCTAGATGTTTTGCAACACAACTCCCATTATCCCCAAATTTCAGACAGGATGGATGGTTCAGATGGTGCTTGTATTCTAGAAGGTCTGGAGGGCACCACGTTGGCAAAAGCTGATATAAAGTATATTATTAAGATAGGCTTGGAACAAACATGAAAAACCACAGTTACAGCTGGCACTACTGGGCGAGATGTCCAAATGATTCAATCCAAAGCACCTTTGTCTTGACCACAAATTATAGACTACATGGTTGGACACCAGATATCTTAGCACTGTGTCCTTGGGATATGCATTTCTGTGACTGAAAGGAATTTTTTTATTAGAAGCAATCACTGTTAGCCCAGTGTCACAGATCTGAACACACAGATAGCTTTCATTTAGCAAACTCAGTTACAGTGGTACCTTGAGTTACAGACGCTTCAGGTTACAGATGCTTCAGGTTACAGACTCTGCTAACCCAGAAATAGTACCTCGGGTTAAGAACTTTGCTTCAGGATGAGAACAGAAATTGTGCTCTGGTGGCACGGCAGCAGCGGGAGGCCCCATTAGCTAAAGTGGTACCTCAGGTTAAGAGCAGTTTTAGGTTAAGAACAGGCCTCTGGAACGAATTAAGTTCTTAACCCAAGGTACCACTGTACTCACACTGATTCTGTATACATGGTTCAATTTACTCTGCACTCTCACCACTGGTTTGAGAATTAGAAGCAGTCCATCAAAAGATTCCATCAACGGAGTCTCCGATAAAATTTACATATCACTTGGGAAGGCAGACAAACTAATGCTAGTGTACTGGAAGAAGCAAAGATCAACAGTGTTGAAGTAATGATTCTTCAACATCAAACTTCGTTTGACAGGTCACATTGTTTGGATGCCTGATTATTGTCTTCCAAAGCAACTACTAAATTCCAAACTTTAAAATGGAAAGCATAATGCTGGTGGTCAACAAAAGAGGTTTAAAGACTCTCTCTCAAGTCAAATCTTTTTTAAAAAGTACTATAAATTCTGACAAATGGGAAACACTGGTCTGTGAACGTTCCAATTGGAGAACAGCCTTTAGCCTTTAGCAAAGGTATCATGGACTTTGAAGATACTCGAACTCAGGACGAAAGGGAGAAACATGCTAAAAGGGAGGCACATTTGGCAAACTCTCACCATGATCAACCCCCACCTGGAAACCTTTTTCCCCACTGTGGAAGGACATGTGGATCCAGAATTGGCCTCCACAGTCACTTATGGACTCACTGTTAAGACTGTGTTTATGGAAGACAATCTTACTCGGCTACAAGTGATTGCCAAAGAAGAAGAAGCACTTTCACCACTGGTTTGAGAAGTAGAAGTGGTGCATGCAAGTAGGAGATGAACCATTAAAAGAGGGCAAAGAGAAGGTGCAGAGCCATCAAGAAATCAATTGACAAAGCAAAGAATCTCTGCCAGTTGGTAAATAGATATTACCCCTCCCTGAGCTCTGAGATCATTAGTCTGAAGACAAAGACATATTTTCTCTTAGGAGGAAGTTTTACAATTTCAGTTGGTTGTGGCATGATCGAGGAAAAATGTGTCATTCTATTAGGAGACCTTCTTGGGATATAATGCTTTGAACCCCTTCATTGTAGGCTCGGGTTGTATATATGTGTACATAAAACATATATCTTAAAGACACCACAGTGTCTGTCAGATGGCAGGTGTGGTTGCTCACGAGTAACCAGGCAGGACTCTGACCTGTCTTTTACACGTTTTATTTGGTGCAGAAACTATTTACAGTGTGGAACCCCAAAGTTCATGTCTGCCTCAATCGCTAGCAGAATCCGGGAGTGGCTTTTTCCGGTTTTGTCCCCAGCATAAGAACTTCGTCACCCCCAGCCTTTTCCTTCCTTCTTTGTGCTTTACCCCTCTGCGTAAGGTGGGCAACGGAAGAGGTGTGTTTCCCTCCTGGCTGGCTTGACCAGGAGCGGTGCTGGGGCTCACAGCAGCATCCCCTGATCTCTTTCCCTCTTCCTCACTGGAGGTGTGGCTTTCCCCACCGCAGGTTGAGGAACTGCTTCACAAGACTTTCAGAGGATCCCTGTATCCCAACTGCCCTTCTACCTCCCTTCCCTGTTCCAATGGGAGTTCCCTGACAGTGTCCAAAGAAAACATGAATCCTGAGTGAGGAATTGGACCCAAGGAATCCTGAACTGCTCGTGGGTTGAGTGGCATGTAACAATATTGAGGTGTCAACTTTAATATCAGCTTGAAGAACATTTTCAGGTATGAGGAAAGATATATAAAAGCTCAATGGCATGAGAGCTAATTAACATTTTGATTCTCAATATTCACAGAGCATTGTGGGTGCCATTTTTTTCCAGTGGAAACAGTAAATGCACAACATTGGAAGCTATGACTGTAATTTCAGACTGAACGCTTTTCGTGAATGGTAGGTGTAACTGTAGAAAAGTGGCAGTGCTAAAATGTTTTGATCTGTCTGCATTAGTACCACCTTTATGAACACATATTATTATATCCACTTCACTAGGTGTACCATAAATGTTTAAATATGCTTTCTTAAAACCATATTTCTGCAATGCGCTATGATCAAGCCATCTATCATCAAATGCAAGCCAATTCTCACTCTTGCAATAAACCACAGAATTGTAATATTGTAGAGTTGGAAGGGACTTGAAGGGTCACTTCTAGTCCAACTCCCTGTAATGCAGGAATCTCAACTAGAGCATCCATTATGAAATTAATGATCTGCATTTTATTTTATTTTTGTTCCTGCTGTTTTGTGAGTAACTACATAAATTACAGTTTCACATCTCCTTCAAAGTAAGTCACATTTAAGTTCAGTGAGAAGCGATGCCAGGTAAATGGAGACATAATTGTAGTGCATGAAAGAGAATATTGTCTCTAACATAAGCTAATGATAGCACCATCCCCATTATCAGTGGTGCTGTTAGGGCAGGACTTTGGGAGAGACATCTATGGCCACTCAAGAAAATGAACAAGAGGTGCCCGCAAATGTCATGGGGCTGGTTTGCTATTTTGAAGATAGCAAAGTCCTGCACATTACCACCTAAGGAGTGGGCCCTTGTAAGAGTCTAAAATTACCTAGCTTCAGAGCAACCAGCTACTGGTTTCCAGGTTCTGTCTTAAGAACCTCTTGGGATAAGGCAAAAATAGCACTGGTCTGCATAGCTGCATGTGATGCTTCAGTAGCCTTAATGTGAGAAAGAGAAGGATATTTTTAAATATCAAGGCACGAACACCTTCAGCGATGTGGACCTTTGCCAGTGCATTTGCTGTTCTATTTGTTCTGTCATATTTGATTACACTCAAATTCCCTCAAGGCCCTTTAGCTGAATTACACAATCATGGCATTGTTTTGGAAACAAAAGATGCCCACAAAAGCATTTTGCACCTATTGTATTCAGAGTATAGGTTTATTGACTATTGTGATGCATTTAAGCATCTTTGGGAACGTCTCCTGTCAGTCATATAATTGAATCTGATAGATTTAATTCCGTGGCTATGGGAAAATATAATGCATCATACAGATTGTGCTTTAGATCCTTAGACAACAATAAATTAGTAGGCTTCCATGTGCCTAGAGGAGGTGACATTTGGCAGAGATAGAGGAGCAGGGAAGGTACATCCAACTGTTAAACATTTTTTTCTAGGGAATCATTCACAGCACATTCAATCACTTCTTTCTGCCTTTATTTTGGAAAACTGTCCACAGGGAGATGATTATTTGTGTCTTAATATATTCACCATCACTTTGCAGTAGCTACATGTAGGGATGGAGGAGCTACCGTATTTTTCACTCCATAAGACGCACTTTTTTCCTCCTAAAAAGTAAGTGGAAATGCCTGTTCGTCTTATGGAGCGAATGCTTGGCAAGTTTTGCCCAGGGGCGTAAATCAGATTGGGCTTTTTTTTGGGGGGGGGGAGAGGGAAGGGGCTTTTGAAACAAATCCACTGAACAGCTGATCGGCAAGGGATTGGGAGGGAGATAAAGGACTCTAAAGATAAAGGAGGCTTCTGGGGGGGGAGGTAAAAGCACATGGGTCATCCTCAGGATTTTTGCATTGGGTTACCCCAAATTCTCCATCAGATCACATAGCATGTCCATGGCTACAGCCTACACCAAAAAAACCACGCATCCACTGTTTTGTGGGCCACAATGGTGCAAAAAAAAAACATGGTTACAAAGCACGGATCCACATGGATCCTCAGGAGTTTTGCACTGGGTCACCCCAAATTCACCATCAGATCACATAGCATGTCCATGGCTACAGCCTGCACCAAAAAAAATCACACATCCACTGTTTCATTCAGAATATTTTTTTTCCCCTCCTCTAAAAACTAGGTGCATCTTATGGAGTGAGAAATACAGGTATTCCCTTTTGCCTAATTCAAAGTTCTTACTACAATATGTGCAGTGAAATGCAGCTGTCTTTTGAAATTCACACTGTTTTGCGATATACTTGCTAAAAGGTGTGTTTTTTTTAAGCCGGGTGCCCAAAACGATATAATGAATGCACATGACCACCACCTGCAGCACATCAAGTATCTGTGATGCATGTCATTATGTGTCTCATAGTGCACACATGCATTAGACTGCATTCTTGTGTGTGCGACTTTTCCTTCGCATCTGCATATTTGCAATCCTAGGTCACTTTAGAGTGTGACAGAATACTGGGGATTGCCCTATACTGACCTGCTTTACTGGGCCGCTGTAAGAAAAGGATTACGGTAAGATAAATGATGTGAAGTGTCAGCGCTTGAATTTTAGGGAGTCATAAGATAGGTCTTCTGTACAGTTGTACCTTGGAAGTCGAAAGGAATCCATTCCAGAAGTCCGTTCGACTTCCAAAATGTTCGGAAACTAAAGTGCGGCTTCTGACTGGCTTCCAAAAATAGTTCGCAAACCAGAACACTCACTTCCAGGGTTGCAGCGTTCAGGAGCCAAAACAAACTGAGCTGTTCGAAAACCAAGGTACAACTGTATTTCATTAATGCCCCCTACCTTTCCACCCATAATCTGAACACACAGAACTATGTTTAGTTCTCAAAAAGCACAATATAAACTTGCCAATATTCAGATATACCAGTACTTACTGTTCATAATGGGAGCACTCAAGAAATATCCAGTATACATTCCTACCACCCATGTTGCACCCATTCCAATATGAAATTGCTTCCAAGTTCAAATTAACATTCAGAACACCCTTTGGCTGTATTTCTTCTTCTTTCATTGTTAGGAAAGATCTTTGAAACGATGTCTAAAACTTTGCTTTAAGAGTTGAAAAGCCATGTTGTGTTTCACAGACAGTGATTATGCAAGCCTAAGTGCAGGGATATAATTCTGCCGAACCCACGACTGAAAACATGAATAGTGAGCACCTCTCTGCTGCAATGGCAAAGCATATTCAATACACTTTGAAGAATGAAGATGCAGCTTAAGTAGTAGAAAAGTTGGCCCCTGAAGGCATCTCAGATTTGCCGCTAATCAGAATGATCCGTGAATAGTTGCTGCAGTTATATTAAAGCACGCTTTAGTATCTTGCAAACTAATTCCCTGAAAAAGTGATAATTATTCTAGGCCCATCTACATTGTCCTTAGCTCATGCCAGTCTGTCTTCATCTCCCAAGAAACACACCTGAGCAGAATTCTTTTATTCCCAGTCCAACAGAATATCTATCTATCTCTCTCTCTCTCTCTCTCTCTCTCTCTCTCTCTATATATATATATATATATATATATATATATATATTCTGAGCCAAATTCAAATAATTGCTGCTGGTATAGAAGCTCAGAAAGGCCTGGGTCTAGAGTCCACCACAATGTTAATTAAACGAGAATAGTGGCCAACATTGGTTCTCTACCCACAGCCGATGGCACACGTGGATAATAGTTCTCCCTCTTCCCCTATAAATATGCCTTTTGAAAATACAGCAACTCTTTGATCCAGTTGCTTTATTTAGTAATTTTTTTTTTTTTTACTAATATAATTTATCTCCCGTTTTTCTGTGACCAGTCAGCTCCACTGGGGGCCACTTACAGTGAATTAAAAGAGAAACCTCTAAAGCGATAAGAAAATAGCAGCGATGTACAATAAAAACCCACAGCAGCTTTAAAATATCGACTTGCCATGCTGGAAATGGATGTATTGGCTTGTTTTGTAATACTGTGAACCGCCTTGTGATCCTTGAATGAAGGGTGGTATATTAAACAAACAAACAAAGAATCAATCAAACAAACAAACAAACTGCTCCTTTCAGCGGCGTAGCGTGGGTTGTCAGCACCCGGGGCAAGGCAAGTAATTTGCGCCCCCTAACCCGTGGATTTGCGCCCCCTAACCTGTGGATTTGCGCCCCCTAACCCGTGGATTTGCCCTAACCCCAGATGTTGCGCCCGGTGCGGCTGGCCCCCCCTGCACCCCCCACGCTACGCCACTGGCTCCTTTTGTTCACAGAAGGGACTCCAATCCAGCAAATCTTCCCAGTGGCAGCATGCAGGTAGATGGGTTCTTACAGATTTACCTTCTGTCTTGTGCCCCTTGTCCCAGCTCCCATGCTGTTACTGAGGGTCCTCCAACCTTCTGGAGCAGACTGTGGAAGGCGCAGGGGGCTGAAGGACAAAAGTGCAATTGGCTAAAATCACCTCTGCCCTTGTTCATCAGTCGAAGCGTCTGGTGAACAGAGTTCCGCTCATGCAAGCTTAGAACTCTAAATTCAGTAGAGAAATTAGCATGGATGTTACTAGCCCAGAGATGAAAAGAAGACAAAGTCCTTGCCAGAGAAGAATGGCAAATTAAGCTTTTGGATTATGCCGAAATGGTAAAACTGACCGGAAAGCTCAGGAACCAAGAAGACCAAAATTTCAATTAAAAATGGGGGTTAATTATAATTTCCTTGAGAGACCACTGTAAGCAGATGAAAACATTATCAGGATTGCAATAACACTCGTAATGTAGAAAATATTATGGACAAAATGGAAAGACATAAAATTTGGAAGATGAAATAATATGATGTTGGGAAGTCTAGAGATTCAGAGAAATCTCTAAATATGGATATGTATTTTGTATTGTTATAACTCTATACTTGTAAAATCAAATAAAAATTATTTCAGAAAAAAGGAACTCTAATTTCAGATGGAGGAAAAATTCCGCTCAGCTCACATTTCAGTCTAAATCCACCCAATTCACACTTCTTAGACCCCAAAGTCAACTGAAACACACAGCACTTCTCTGAATTTTGCCATGCAGTTCTCTAATAAGAATAAATAGATAAACCTAGCTGCATTCTTTCTGAGATTAATATTCCCATTGCTTTTCCAAATAAAAAATGATCAACAGGAAAACTATTCCAAGAACTTCATTTTACGAATGGGACTCATAAGCCCTAACCTCCCCAAAGTGTAATGCAGAGCTCTGAAAGAGGACTGAGGGGGTTTGAAGTGACATAGAGAAAGCAGATTAAGTTGTTCGGTTGTTCATCAAAAGTAAATTATATCATAGTTACTAATTAAAGTTTTATTACATGCATTTGTTGCTCGCTAATTAGGTAACTGAAGCTCTTTGTTTATAGTTGTATCCACTTGCTTTAGAGGGCAAATGACAATTCGTGCAAACTGGCTGTTGCTAGTCTTCCGTATCCATTCCTGAGATTACTATCATTATTTCTACTCTACCGCGGTCTCTCCCAATGTTTTACACATCTGCATAACCCCAGAGGAAAAAAGGAAAAGAGAGATAGTAATGCTTGGACAGATTTAGACTTTAAAATATATACAAGTGACCATAGGAGCCAACTCCTAGGAGCCAAGAGCCCTAAAAAAATGCTCATGAAAATTTATCACTATTTTAGTGTGAGTTTCTCCTAATAAACACATTTTATATGCAGTTTTGACTACTCTACACATTTTGTATGCAATTTTCCTTAATACATTACATTTTAGTATGTGATTTTTACGAATATCCTCATTTTCAGGTCCACTTTCTCATAATATATGCATTTTTTCTAAATATTATTTGGTCTGACAACTGCATTGCAAAATTAGGATTAGTGCAATTTTCCGTTAAATGTTGGTAAATCCATATCTGGATTCTGAATCACGACACTGAATCAAATACAAGACAAGAATGCTTCTATTCCAAGAGTTAGGCAACAATTATAAGGTAAATTACGAAGCGTGTCATCTGAATATCAAAATCTGACAATGTTATGTACTAAGCTTGGCTCCTAGAACAATAGGCAAGTAGGATCCTAGAATGCGACAACTGATTGGCTTGCAGGAAAAGACCAATCAGGCTCCAGGAGGGAAGCAGATTCAGCCAATCAGACAGGACTCATTGTGTAAATAATGTATATAAAAGCCTGAGGTTTGGGGGGCAATTCAATCAGTGTTTTGCAAGCTGCAATAAAAAGCCTGAAATCACTACAGGACTCTGATAATATTTTAGACAAGCTTCTGTGAAAACAAAAGATGGTACCATAAGAATATGCAAGATTCCCAATCTGCCCTCCGGTTTCTCTAAAGTTTTCTTTCTCTGCGAAATAAGCTATCATTTTTCTGCCACAGTCTGAGGGCACCTGAACGCTTCCTGAAGCTCTTGGTTGCTGCAAGCTTACTTTCTTGGTTCAGGGTTACCATGGGGGGTGGTTGTGTTTCTTTCCAGTAAACTCTTCAAGAACAATACACAGCCCCCCTTACCGTGTTCATTCTTCCTGATCTGAAAGTCTTTTATGAAGGTGTAAGGCTGCATACAGGAACGCAGGTGGCGCTGAGGGACATGGGTGGCGCTGTGGGTAAAACCTCAGCGCCTAGGACTTGCCAATCGCTTGGTCGGCGGTTCGAATCCCCGCGGCGGGGTGCGCTACCGTCGTTCGGTCCCAGCGCCTGCCAACCTAGCAGTTCGAAAGCACCCCCAGGTGCAAGTAGATAAATAGGGACCGCTTACCAACGGGAAGGTAAACGGTGTTCCGTGTGCTGCGCTGGCTCACCAGATGCAGCTTGTCACGCTGGCCACGTGACCCGGAAGTGTCTGCGGACAGCGCTGGCTCCCGGCCTATAGAGTGAGATGGGCGCACAACCCTAGAGTCTGGCAAGACTGGCCCGTATGGGCAGGGGTACCTTCTTACCTTTAAGCCTGCATAGGAAGGAGACTGGTTCATGTGACTTCACTTCCATCCCATTTCCCACATCCTTCTATACATAAAAAGCTTGGCATGTCATTGAAAAGTCTGGGCTCTTGAGCTCTTTCTCCTGAGATCTAGTTTCTATGTGGAAGGTTTCCTTTTTATTTTTCTATTTTTGTGTGGAGAAATATTCAGTCATGTGGGCTGACACCGGCGGACTAAAGTGGCACAGATCAGACGGAGGACCTCCACCCGGTCTTTGCAGTTGCTGATAACTGCGCAAAACCTAAGCCTCCCCCCCAAACTGTGAGGCCACTCAAGGCGACATTTTGTGTTGTCCTTGGGACGGGGGGAAGAGGTCGACAGGCTTTGCAGGGAAAGAAGTCGGAACAGGAGATTAAAGGAAGACAGATAGAAAAGCCGCTGTTATCGTTTTACACATAAACTTCACAGCTGCCTCCTTATCAACCTTCCAAGTAATAAAAGTAAGGGGAGCAGGCGGAAGCCTGCACAACTTTTGCAGCTCAGGGAAAAAGTCAAAACTACAGCATAGACAGGCAGACCAGAGAGATATCATGGGGCTCGTCTTTTATGTTTTCCTTGCGGGTTCTCCTCTTGTTCAGTGGTGCTTATATATTTCCCCCCACCCTGTGCCAGCTTTCCTTTCTTCCACCCACTCTGCAAAGGCACTAGAGCTTGAAAATTATTATCAGATTATTCCCAAACAACTCCTGCTTGTGTTGCTTGTGAGTGGCACGATAATGTGCTCTATTATGTACCCTAGTTTCTGGCATGCCGTCTTTTCATTCCACTTGACAACAAAAACAGGATCTCGTATAACTTTGGGGGTTGCTTGCCTTCCCCTCCCCTCCCCAATCTACCCAGAGCTATTCCTGAATATCCTTCAGAGCTATTCCTGAATATGTGCATCAAATTCTGCCCCTCATCCTGAACCCACCCGCTTGCCTAGACTTGATTATCTGTACTCTGTGAGCACATGAGGGAGCAGTCAAAAGTTGCTCACATACCCCTAGGAAGCCGTACCTTTCTAAAGTGTATGTGCTGGCAGGGGATACCATAACTTTGATCTAGGTGCACTAATGATGTTCCTTGCTCGGCTTCCCTACAAATTTTTGTCCCTCACAGAAGTGGTAGGCAAAGTGTTCCCCCTTCAAATGTCTGAGCTGACTTTTCTTCTTGACAGAAATCTCTCCCTGCCTGCTTCCCTCCCTCCCCACCCGCCCATGTTTCGCTTTATTGAAGGCAATGCACCAGGGAAGCTATTGTGTGTGTGTGTGTTTTACAAAGGAGTCTATTCAACACAGCAGCCAGTTGCTTATAGCAAAGACAGGCCCACCTTCTTTAAAGTGGCAGGACTCGAAAGACGGAAAAGGGGCTTTCAATCAACTCTTAAAAATATCTCTGTGGCAAAGGATGCCTGTTACCAGCTAAAGTTATCATCACATCACTTTGCCGAAGGGTTTAATGCCATAAGCAGCAGGCACTGTATAGCTGCTGGAGTTTCCTTCTGTGTGGTGTCAGGGAACGCAGCCACACTTCAGAACTGGAAATTGCCTCAGGTAATGGTACTTATTAGTCCGCGGCAAGTGAAAGCCCCTTTGCAATTTTTCATCTGAATTTCAATGCGGGAACAGGCCAGAAATCAAGAAGTTGCCTATGGTAGATACAGATAACCTTTCAGACTTGCTCTATTTTTGCAATCAGGAAGCTATTACAACTGTTTGTGCCTTCATCCCATCACACCCTGCAGTTGTTATCTTATCGCAAACGTGCTCTCAGTTTGGAACGTATGTAACTGGATGCAGAGCAATTTGCAGGCAGCGTAAAATTTCACAGGAGAAGCACCTTCCATTTTATTGACTGATAAATGTACTATATCTGAATACAGCTTCTTAGCAAAAGAATTGCGAATACAGGAGCCGGTGTCTATCTTCTGCTGATGTATTGAAATATCTCCACACTAAGGATTATATATTTATTTATTTATTGCCCACACAATCCCAAGGACTCAGATAGTGTAACAGACAATGAATGCATCCCATCTCACCCTGTCTCACCCTATCCTTGGCCAACCAAATGCTACAATTCCTCAAGAAGCCTCAAGTGAAATTCACGGGATTCTACACCTGAAGAGCAAGCAGCAATAACAGTTCTCTGCATGCACTCGGCAACTCTCTCGTTAAAACAGATCCCTAACCTTAAAAGCTGGATTTTAATCATAGTGGAATATTAGGTAGATATATGCCAGGCTCCTGCTAATTATATATTTTAGGTAATCACCAAAATCAGACATAGGCAAACTCATCCTCCAAGTGTTTTGGGACTACAAATCCCATCATCCCTAGCTAACAGGACCAGTGGTCAGGGATGATGGGAACATCTGGAGGACCGAGTTTGCCTATGCCTGACCAAAATGTTTAACTGAACCCAGATATCAATAGGAAGCTAAAGCAAACATTGGATCACTGTGTTCCACTGATGCAGGGCCAGCCTAAGAAATTTTGGCACCTATGGTGAACCACAAAATACCTCCTCTCCCATCAGGGAAGAAAGGAGTGAGTGAAGATGTACACTAGGAACAAGGGAAAAATAAAGATCTACATTGGGAACAAGGAAGTGAGCTAAGATCTACACTGGGAACAAGGCAGAGAATCAAATCAACATTGCCCATAGCTGAAGTGGGAATCAAATGGAAAACGAGCAAGGTCCAAACTAAACAGAAATGGCAACTTAAGCTGATGGAATATGTGCAGCTTGCAGACTTAACATATAGAATAAGACAACAAGAAGAACATACGTTTAGAGAAAATTGGAAAATGTTTATTCAATATATGGGGGGGCTGTGTACACTTGAAAATGTTGGCAGCATTAAGATAAATTCAACAGTGTAAATAAGTTTTGATGGATGTGATAATAATGGAATACTGAATGGTTTAGTTTATGTAAAATATGCAGGGGTTTATGATATGCAAAATGAACCATGGAAAGAGAAGAAGGGAAGTATTTTAAGGATGTTTAAATGAGTAATCTAAATTGTAAAACAGTATACACACACATACATACACAAACACACACACACACACAGTGGTACCTTGGGTTACAGACACCTCGGGTTACAGACACTTCAGGTTACAGACTCCACTAACCCAAAAGTAGTACCTCAGGTTAAGAACTTTACCTCAGGATGAGAACAGAAATCATGCGGTGGTGACGTGGTGGCAGTGGGAGGCCCCTTAGCTAAAGTGCTTCCTCAGGTTAAGAATGGTTTCAGGTTAAGAATGGACCTCCAGAACGAATTAAGTTCTTAACCAGAGGTACCACTGTATATATGAATCAAATACAGTCATGGGGCTGGGGAAAGAGGCCTGCTCTGAATTAAGCCAAGTGGTTGCAGAGCCCAGGAGACCCCAGGAGGCCCTAGGAGAGGGCAGCCCCCGCCATTTCCTCCCTGGGGGGAGGGAGGAAACCAGCAGCGCCTCCTATTCGCTGAGAGGTGGACGCAGAGACAGCATTTTGGAGGTCCTCCAAGGAGCGTGCCACAGCCATTGCTGCCACTGCAGCCATAGCAGCAACAGTGATTGATGCATTCCTAAGAGGCCGGATCTTCTGACCCTGTGGATCCTGCCACCCGAGGCAGTCACCTCACCTTGCCTCATGGGTGGGCCAGCACTGCACCATTGGAAGGGTTTTTGTCTGCACACTGGGCCTTTCCCGCTCTCATCTCTCGGCAACATGTTCCACACCCTCCCGCTATTTCACAGGCTCCCATAAAAGGATGAGCAAATCTATCATGCTCAGTTTTCTCTCAGTGTCTCACTTTCCCATGTTTAAATTCAGTTCTCTACCTTTCTGCATCAGTTTTTTTAAGAAAACCCTCATGAGAATTTATCATCACTCAAGTGTGCATGCTTCCTAATATATGCATTTTACCTGTTTGCCCAGATTTAACAGAGCCACTACAGAGAAGGCTTGTTCTCGTGTTGTCACCCTCTGGACCTCACGTGGAGGAGGCACATCAAGGAGGGGCTCAGATGATGAACGCAGAGTCTGGGATGGTTTATACAGTGGTACCTCGGGTTACAGACACTTCAGGTTACAGACGCTTCAGGTTACAAAATCCGCTAACCCAGAAATAGTACCTCGGGTTAAGAACTTTGCTTCAGGATGATAACAGAAATTGTGCTCTGGTGGCGCGGTGGCAGCGGGAGGCCCCATTAGCTAAAGTGGCACCTCAGGTTAAGAACAGTTTCAGGTTAAGAACCAACCTCCAGAACGAATTAAGTTCTTAACCCGAGGTACCACTGTATGCAGAGAGACAGTCCTTGTACACATGTCTTAGCTGGAGAACTGCATTTCAATATTCAGAGAAGTGCAAATTTTGAAGGATAACTGTGCTTGTGTATTGTGCAGCTTAGGTTTTCACTGAAATTTGAACTGAACCAAATATCTTTCCCAACCCTGCTCAGTCAGAGCTACTAATCCCTAAGTATAAATTTCTGATAACTGGGCAGAATCTGGAGTTGAATCTGGAGACAGAGTTGAGCCATTTTGAATGGGAAGCAGAAAAAGCTATCTAAGATGCACATTTAATGATGATGATGATGATGTATAAGGCCCTGTGCCTTACTTTTCTCACAACCAGACTGAAACACCCACACAGTCAAAACAACAGTGTTTTTATTATTATTACTTCTTTGGTCAGTTGCCAACTTTAGACTCAGGGGTTGCTACAAAGTTAAAAATGGGATAACTTCAGGCCTGTTACCCTTGGCTTAAAACATCTGAAACAAAGTGTTTGTTTGGGCACCAGAACAGAATGTCTGCTGCATTTTGTAAGTTCATTAATAGTGAGGATTATCTGTATTGCAAAGAGAAAACAATTCTGATGCATTTGTTGTCTAAGGTAAAGGTACCCCTGCCCGTACGGGCCAGTCGTGTCCGACTCTAGGGTTGTGCGCCCATCTCACTTAAGAGGCCGGGGCCAGCGCTGTCCGGAGATACTTCCGGGTCACATGGCCAGCGTGACAAGCTGCATCTGGTGAGCCAGAGCCGCACACGGAAACGCCGTTTACCTTCCCGCCAGTAAGCGGTCCCTATTTATCTACTTGCACCCGGGGGTGCTTTCGAACTGCTAGGTTGGCAGGCGCTGGGACCGAGCAACAGGAGCGCACCCCGCCGCGGGGATTCGAACCGCCGACCTTTCGATCGACAAGTCCTAGGCGCTGAGGCTTTTACCCATAGTGCAGACATTATGATCTCACCATATAACTACCCTAATGAATAACTTAAAGACAAGTTCAGACAAGCCCCTTGCTGTGAATTCTTTTTGTGTTTTTGTGGGGGGGTTTTGAACCTCATTATAAATGATGTGAGTTTTTAAAAACCATTGCTATTTCTGAGGTCTGAAAAGTTGTGTTGAAATCGCCCATGACAGAAACAAACTATTAGAACATTTTAGATAATTTAGCGTGGGGAGGGCTGTGTTTGCTTTTCTGGGAGGTGGTCTCAGTATAGAGCAACGGAAGACCTTCCCTCCCCCCATGAAGTTAGGTAATAGGGTAGTGGTCTGGATGTGCAATCTTGCAGTGTTTAAGATGGTGGGAGTGGCAGTTTGAAAGTAATTCCACTTACCTCAACTTTACCTAAATAAGAACAGGTTTCTTCAAAAGTCTCCATCTCAAACCAACACTTTAAAGCATGGGTAGGTAAACTAGGGACGCGGGTGGCACTGTGGGTAAATCCTCAGCGCCTAGGGCTTGCCGATCGCATGGTCGGCGGTTCGAATCCCCGTGGCGGGGTGAGCTCCCATCTGCGGTCCCAGCTCCTGCCCCCCTAGCAGTTCGAAAGCACCCCTAAAGTGCAAGTAGATGAATAGGTACCGCTTTCTAGCGGGAAGGTAAACGGCGTTTCTGTGTGCTACGCTGGTGCCGGCTCACCAGAGCAGCTTCGTCACGCTGGCCACGTGACCCGGAAGTGTCTCTGGACAGCGCTGGCCCCCGGCCTCTTAAGTGAGATGGGCGCACAACCCTAGAGTCGGACACGACTGGCCCGTACGGGCAGGGGTACCTTTACCTTTACCTAGGTAAACTAAGGCCTGGGGGCCAGATATGGCCCAGTCACCTTCTAAATCTGGCCCATGGATGGTCTGGGAATCAGCGTGTTTTTACATGAGTAGAATGTGTGCTTTTATTTAGAATGCATCTCTGGGTTATTTGTGGGGCATAGAACTTCATTCATTATTGTTTTTCAAAATATAGTGCGGCCCCCCACAAGGTCTGAGGGACAGTGGACCGGCCCCCTGCTGAAAAAGTTTGTTGACCCCCGCTTTAAAGGAACATCACTGCAGTGCAAATGTCTTTCATCCCACTCTGTTAGAATTGGTTTATGTTCATTGCTTAGTCACTAAAGCGTCAGGTGTGAATAAGAGCCAACTAGCACATTGTGTGAACTGGGTTATAGAAATATGGGCTGTTAATTTTTATTTTTATTTTTATTTTTATTTATTGAATTTATATGTTGCCCTATACCTGGAAGTCTCAGGACAGTTGATTAACAACAACAACAATTTTATTTTTTATACCCCGCCCATCTGGCTGGGTTGCCCCAGCCATTTTGGGCAACTTCCAACACATATAAAAACATAATATAACATCAAACTTTTAAAACTTCCTGATGCATTTGCCACTTATCCACAACAAGCTGTGCTCAAAGCAGATTACAGCAAACATCCCAAACATCAAAACAGAGAACGCTGGAAACACAAATATCCAGTACAAAGAACATGTCTCCACAGAAAGCTCAGTCAGTAGCGTATGAGGTTGTGGGTTCAAGACCCAGGGTGGGCAAAAGTTTCATACATTGCAGAGGGTTGGACTACATGATCCTCATGGCCCCTTCCAACTCTGCAATTCTATGCCAATAAATTCCAAATAACAAACATGAACAATTTAGCAAATACGGAATGAATTCAGTATTCCGAAGACACAGTGGGATAGTGTCTTCCACCCACAAGGACGACAGGATAGTTTAGGAGGCATGGGACTAGCCATATGGCACACTCACTTGTCTTCATAACACCACATTGCTTTTCCCAGCATAAAAAGGCGGCCACCTGAGGTGGCCACCTCAGTCTGCCAAATGGTAGGGATAGCTCTGTCCATACAATTCCTTGGTAGCCTTCAATAACTTGAAAATCAATATGTGATTGTGTTGAGCTAGGGCCAGTTAGACCTGGGTTTAAATCTCAATTTGGCATTGAAGCTCACTAGATTACCATGGACAAGTCACTATCATGTCGCACAAGCTTGTGATGAGGGTAAAATGTTGAGTAAGGGAGACCCATATATAACACCCTGGTTTCCTTGGAGGAAAAGGGAGAGAAAAATATAATAATAAAAAATGATAAAAATTTTGATCTTCCTGTATGTTTGTAGTAAGGAAATATGCTAAACATCTGGAAGGACTTTGCACATTTAATGTATTGTATAATTGACTTATTGCAATTATTATATTTCTCAGTTTCTGGAGTGAACTGTGGAGAATCCCTAATGAGTCTATATTACTGAATACAGAGGTACCTTGGAAGTTGAACAGAATCCGTTCCGGAAGTCCGTTCAACTTCCAAAACGTTCGGAAACCAAGGCGCAGCATCCAAATGGCTACAGGAAGCTCCTGCAGCCAATAGGAAGCTGCAGAAGTCACGTCGGATGTTCAAGTTCCAAAGAACGTTCGAAAACTGGAAGAATCACTTTCAGTTTTCAATCGTTTGGGAGCCAAAATGTTCAACTCCCAAGGTACAGTGGTAGCTCGGGTTAAGTACTTAATTCGTTCCGGAGGTCCGTACTTAACCTGAAACTGTTCTTAACCTGAAGCACCACTTTAGCTAATGGGGCCTCCTGCTGCTGCCACGCCGCCGGAGCATGATTTCTGTTCTCATCCTGAAGCAAAGTTCTTAACCTGAAGCACTGTTTCTGGGTTAGCGGAGTCTGTAACCTGAAGCGTATGTAACCTGAAGCGTATGTAACCTGAGGTACCACTGTATTTGAAAACCAAGGTACAACTGTATCAGCATTCAGCTCTAGAATTCTGAGCATCTAGCCTGTAAGAATGTTTCTAGGTCCAATTTGGGGTTGTACTCCACAACTTTGTGGATGAACCACAATCAGATTAATGGGTTTCTTGCACAAACATATATTTAGCCTTGTTTTATATGAAGCCTAATGACAACCATAGTTCAACACGCAAAAGAGCTAAAATTACTTTAAATGTAAGAATTCTCATTAGCGTAAACACCATTTTTAAAAAGCAGCTGAACACACACTGATCACAAGGGGAAAACTAGAAAAAAATGCCTAATTTGGAGGAAAGATTGTTCTCTGCTTTTGCATTGCAAAGCTGCAGGCTTCATCCTTATTTAGCTTGTGATTCATTTGCATTTACTGTCTTAGATGATGGAAATCTTCCTATTTCCCTGCAGTACAGACAATTGCCTTTTCCATTCTTGCCTTTAGTTTAATTAAAACCATTTTATTTCAGCTCAGAGCCACTTTCAAACTTCCAACATTACATATTCTGAAAAGGTGGAAAGGGAGTGAGATTTGAATAAGTGGTTTGCCCTTTCATTGAATGAAAGAATGACAAATTGACTTTTGTATTTTTCAACTCAATGCTATCTACCTACAGATGGGGACAGGACAAAATTGTTGCTCATAGGATGGACTTGGCATTAGCATGTCAATTTAGAGCAGATGCATTCTCCCCCCTTTTGTTCATAGGAACAATGCAGTCCCAGCTGTAAAAATTTAAAAGCAGATAGGGATGGTTTAGGTTTTGGATTCCAGGATGTTGCAGTCAAATGCAAAAAAGAAATGGAGAGCACAGATCAACTCAAGATTCTCATTTATTACTGTACATGTTTGGGATTTTTGCACTCAGTCAATAGTCTACAACTTTATAATGTGTGACTTTGCACACATGAACCACAGATTACACAACTATGTTCCCTTCCCTAATCTTCATTCTTAACATTCAGAGACCGCCTTTTTCCTGAGAGGAGTTCCATGTGGTGTACATGGAACTCCCCTTGTCATTTCATCCTAACAACAAGTCCGTGAGGTAGGTTACTCTGAGATATAGTGTCTGGCCCAAGGGCACCCAGTGAGCTTCATGGATGAGTGAGGATTCAAATTATATTTTCACAGGTCCAACACTCTAACCGTTACACCACGCTGACTCTCTAAAGGGAATGAGCACTTTGAGAATGAACCCGGTTCTGCTTTTGTAGCAATTATTATAAAATACACACCTGTACACAATCTGCATAATCAGGGCTTTTTCTTTCAGCAGGAACTTGACGGAACTGAGTTCCAGAACTTCTCAGGTGGGCGCCATTGCCATTATAAGAGAACAAGGAAGGCATTCGTGGTGAGTTCCGGCACCGCTTTTTCTAGAAAAATAGCACTGTGCATATTGATAAAGGTAACAAGAGGCCCCTCCCACTTGGCCTGGGAGCTTCTTGGTGGGGACAGCATGAGCTTGTGAGATGGGGTATTGTGCACTGAAAGAGCATGACACTCCCCGCTCAAGGTTCAGGGACTTTCCATTACATGGGCACAAGCATACAAGAGGGTGCCCCAGGAGGAGCTTATGGTGTATATAACCAAGACAACATTTGAAAGTAAGAACTGGTAATTTTCCATAAAAGATGTGTGTCACCTCCATCGTTCTGCCCGGACACTGAGGTCTAGCCCATAGGGCCTTCTGGCGGTTCCCTTGCTACG
This sequence comes from Podarcis muralis, assembly GCF_964188315.1. NCBI lineage: Eukaryota > Metazoa > Chordata > Lepidosauria > Squamata > Lacertidae > Podarcis > Podarcis muralis. The sequence goes on along the minus strand of NC_135662.1, from coordinate 69,511,560 downwards.
AGAAGCCAAGTTACAGGGAACCAGGCAGAGGGCCTTCTCGGTAGTGGCACCCACCCTGTGGAACGCCCTCCCACCAGATGTCAAAGAGTATTTTCAGTCATTCTGCAATGGGACACTTCAGCTGTGACATGTAGCACAAATACTGTCCTGCCTGCTAGATACAGTGAGCATCTAAGACAGGGATGGGGAACCACCAACCTCTCGGCCAGAACTAGCCTTACAAGCCTACCATCATCCTACCATTTTTTCTCAGTGGCAGGTGTACCACCGGAGCTGGTGGTTAAATAAAACAAAGAGAAAATTAGCTATACAGTGGTACCTTGGGTTAAGTACTTAATTCGTTCTGGAGGTCTGTTCTTAACCTGAAACTGTTCTTAACCTGAAGCACCACTTTAGCTAATGGGGCCTCCTGTTGCTGCCGCATCACCGGAGCACAATTTCTGTTCTCATCCTGAAGCAAAGTTCTTAACCTGAAGCACTATTTCTGGGTTAGCGGAGGCTTTAACCTGAAGCCTATGTAACCTGAAGCATATGTAAGCCGAGGTACCATTGTATCTCTATATAAACCAACAGCCCATTGTTTCTTGCCACTCCTGTGCTTCATGCATTTGTGGACAGCCACACTACGGGCAGCAGTGACGATGGAAAAAGCAAATCCTCAAAATGGTGGCCTTTTCATAGGATGAATTCAGCGGGTGAATTCTGGTGTTCTCAGTAATCCAGAAGTTCCATGATCTTCCTGATGTTGCAGCCTGGCTGGTTCTGCCAAACAAACCAGAACAAAGTGTCAGGGGAACAGGTTCATCAACAGGTCAGAAGGAAGACTGAAAGTAAAGTTATCCATTTTATTTAGGAAATTGGTATACAACAGAGATCACTTGACACTGCTCCCTCCGTGAAGACGTCGCCAAGACTGGCTCTGAGAATGCTCCTGTCCTCCTAGCCCTTCTCTTCCAGACATCTTCCAAGAAGACACAAACTCCAGCGTGGAGGAGAATTCCCCCCTCTTGTGGTTTTCTATCTTTCTATTCAGCTATGATGTATGGAAATGAAAGCTGGACCATAAAGAAGGCTGATCGCCGAAGAATTGATGCTTTTGAATTCTGGTGCTGGAGGAGACTCTTGAGAGTCCCATGGACTGCAAGAAGATCAAACCTCTCCATTCTTAAGGAAATCAGCCCTGAGCGCTCACTGGAAGGACAGATCGTGAAGCTGAGGCTTCAATACTTTGGCCACCTCATGAGAAGAGAAGACTCCCTGGAAAAGACCCTGATGTTTGGAAAGATGGAGGGCACAAGGAGAAGGGGATGACAGATGATATGGTTGGATAGTGTTGTCAAAGCTACCAGCATGAGTTTGACCAAACTGCGGGAGGCAGTGGAAGACAGAAGTGCCTGGCGTGCTCTGGTCCATGGGGTCACGAAGAGTCAGACACGACTAAACAACTAAACAACAGCAGCAACAACATTCAGCTATGTGTAAAGTTCTGTGTGACTTCAGAGTCAAAGTGATAGGGGAGCTCAATGCAGAGGGACCCGGCAGCTGCTGTGAAGCTGTTGCAGTATCTGGCTCCTCCCTGTCTTTTCCTTCAGATCTTGACCTCATAGTGTTTTCCTCTCCATCCAGTCCTGTCCTTGGAGGACTCCCTGCCTCTGACACTTCTTGTTCCTCCAGCCTCCTGTGTCTTCCACCTCCCAGATTCTCTCCTCCTCTGATCTGTCTTCTGTGTCCCACAACTTCTCACATAGGTCTGAGCCTTCTTCCTCAGTGGCTTTCCTAGGGAGTCCTCGGCTGGAGTCTCCCACTATTCGTTGTCATTCAGCCAGTCCCTGACACAAAGAGGGGGTTCATCAAGTACTTGACAGGTCTCAAGACAGGCTGCTGGTTTGCATTTAGCATGGCATATCACAGGTATGTGGAGACTGATGTGGAGACTATCAACTTGGTGCATGAGCAGAGACTTCATTCCACGTCACAGGTTCTCCAAATAGCTCTTATTGCCTGCACAAACTTCCACTGCCTAAACTAGCCTGCTTTCTTTCTTGGCTTCATAACCAGTCACTTTAAATGAAATTACCGAATTTACCCACCCAAAGATTAATTAAAAATAGGGGAAGAAACAGTTCAAAGCACTCTTCAACCTAAGGACCCAGGGATCATCACCTAATGAGTAATGAGTGCGGTTAATGAGAATTCACCAAGTGCTGCCATTTATGAATAAACATAAGGTTTCTGGCTATGATTATAGATTTGTTTTCTTCTCTGGACTTTTTCACCTTTGCACATAATGGAGGTCAGGGAACTTGCAAGCACTTGGGTTTCTTCAGAACAGACTGTAATTTTTAAAGCACCTAGATGGGAGATATATCTGTGTGAGCATTTCATCCTCAGTTTTTTGGCAGCTTGAGTTAATTGGCTGCATTTACCTTGGAGTTTGGGGCGCATCCTGAGATGGTGAAAACTCTGTTGATGTGATCTTTCTAGAAAGGGGCACTTTTGAATGGGCTGGAAATCTAAAGGTTAACAGATCAAAGCATCAATCACAAGTTAATATATACAATTAAATTAAATTAAATTAAGTTCATGGTGCTGTTGGTATTCACCAAACGATTTTGATGGTGGTAGTACTACTAATAGTAGTTTTGTGCTGGATTCAGGCATAGTGAATTAATTGTGCCCAGAAATACAGCCCAGACTTTCACCTCCCTCTCAGACTAGGAAAACTCTAGCTTGCAGTATATTCTATTCTTAGCTATTCTATTCTATTAATTTGTATTCCACCTAGGGTTGCCACCTGTCCTGTATAATACAGGATTGCCCCGTATTTCAATGTAAAATGTTACAACTTGTATTGATGCAGTTTTGTTCTGTATTTCAGGTCTTCTCCCTCCCTCCCTCCCTCCCTCCCTCCCTCCCTCCCTCTCCCTCTCCTCTCTCTTTCTCAGCCAAGTTAGGGGTCCTCTCCAAGGTGGAATCAATACACATATAAAAAACACTGTGAAAACACTTTTAAAAAAAATGTTTTGAAAAATACATTGAATCTTGCATAGCTCACTCTCGCCATCTAGTGTCACATTTGTATATCACACTTTACAAAACATTTAAAATGTTTTGTTTGCTGCTGTGTAGTTCAGACTCAAATCTCACTCATGGGATCATCACCTTGTCATGGTGTGTGGGTTTGCACATTCCTATGATCCTTGTGAGCGAAGTCATCAATAGTCCCATACGCCAAGCAGGGTCACCCAAGGTGGCAAGGTTAGGGCTGCCAAATGTCCCGGTTTCCCCAGACATGTCTGGGATTCATCCATTGCAAATAGTGTCTGGGCAGGATTTTTGGAAATGGTTAAAATGTCCGGAAAACCCAGATGTATGGAAACCGTTCTCGGAAGTGTTTAATTTTAAGTGAATTTCCTTTTAAAAAGCTCCAAAAACTTCAAATTTGAGGGGAGGGATTTTAGCAAGAAAAACTCAACATCTTTTCACTTGGGCAACCAATCAAAATGTCTGGGTGTTGTTGTTTTTCTGTCGCCACTGGTGGTTTGGCCACTGGTGGTTTGGCAACATGCGCTCTTCCATTTCACCAAGCAGATCTTTGCAAAAGGGAAGGGGACTGAACACTTTGGGCTTAACCTCCCTCTGAACCAGTGACGACTCTGGACAATCGTGGGCTCTGCAAAGCTCTTTACATTGGCAGAGTCCCCTGTGCCCCATGGCCACTCTCTCCAGTGCTGGATGGCTGGTGGTGGTCTCACTCCCTTTTGGGAGGAAGGGAAAGGCAGCAGGAGATCCAGCCCCTCCTTGCATGTTTCCTCTACAGCAAGAAGCGCTGTTTGGATGCAGCACTGCAAGCCGTCTCTTTGCCCTTTAACCACATGGATGGTCGGTGGTTCTGATACACAGAGCTCTTTCTGCAGAGAGTACAGCCCGAAGCTCACATTTGCCAGCCACTGGAGGGAGGAAGGGAGGAAAGGGAAGAGAGAGAAGGGAAGGAAGGGGGAAGCACAGGAAAGAACCCTACCCCTCGCTTGTTCAGAATCCTTGCAAAAAAGAAAAGAGAAAAGAAATCATCTGGCCAGGGCTCCCCCCCCCCCCAATCACCATCAAACTAAGAGGATTCTCCATTCCCCCGCTTAAAATTTTAAAATTGCATTTTTGAAAACGATTTTACCTAATATAATGCAATTTTAATGCAATTTTCACCAATATCTTCATTTTCATGCACACTTCCCCCAATGTATTCATATTCATGGATATTCTTACATTGGAGAGCAGCATCACAACATTTGGAAAAGTCAGAATTTCAAAGCATAGCTTTGTTTTATTTCACTTTTGAAAGTGTGAATTTGATAGATTCTGCTTCAATGTGTACTGAATCAAACTTCTCTTCTGTCCTATTGGCCTGAATTGTAGTTACTGGTTGTTGTTGTTTTTAAAAATGTATATTTAGCCGTACTTTCAGGGTTATTTGAAATGAAATAGAAAAAGAAAGCTAAGATATAATGTATCACAGTATGTTAAAACAGCAACACGTCAACAAATCTGGATTTCTTTTTAGTTACAAAGTCTTAAATTGCTGCTGAAAAGACAGCAATATTGGCAACAGGCGGTCTTCTTTGAAGAAGTAGTTCCATAAATGCTTAATCAACACTTGAAACATGTGGCAAGTATTTGGCAGTCAATTGAGAAAATACTTTTTGACTAGTTAGTCTCCTTCAAACGGGGTACATCCATTCCATATACTATATCTGACATTTATAGTGATATCTCAGGTAACTGTCAAACCGATAAGAATATCAGGAGATCATTCTTTATTTGTCCTTTTTGTCCTCTTTTTCAATTAGGCATTTTTTGGCAATGTATAAATTGCTACCTTAATATACGGTGGTGGATTTTTCTAATGAAGTGCATCATATTTGGAAGCATCCCGAATCCCAATCTGAAACCTTAAAGCGATTTGGGACTTGTTAGAAGTGAAGTGAAATCTCTGTGGGTCAGGATGACTCAAGTAGGAAGGACCCTTGAAATGGTTTGTGACTGGTCATATGGACTGTGCACTGTATTTTTCGCTCTATAAGACGCACCAGACCATAAGATGCACCTAGTTTTTGAAGGAGGAAAACAAGAAAAATATATATTCTGAATCTCAGAAGCCAGAACAACAAGAGGGATCGCTGCGCAGCAAAAGCAGCGATCCCTCTTGCTGTTTTGGCTTCTGGGATAGCTGTGCAGCCTGCATTCGCATTTCCCCTTACTTTTTAGGAGGGAAAAAGTGAGTCTTATAGAGCAAAAAATACGGTATATCAATCTATATGTTTAAATAGGGATTGATGGAACCTTATTGGGACATGGGTGGCGCTGTGGTCTAAACCACTGATCAGAAGGTTGGCGGTTCAAATCCCCATGATGGAGTGAGGTCCCGTTGCTCTGTCCCAGCTCCTGCCAACCTAGCAGGCATATTGAGGCGGTGTCATGCTGCCCCCTCCTGACAGTGATGTTGCAGCCACTTATCACGACAATGGAAGCCAGAGTAGTGGTGAAGTTGGAACGGTGTGGCTGCGCCAGCAGAACCAAACCTGCACTCCCACTAATGCATCCATGCACCCCTGACCTTGCAGTCATCCCAACCATCTTGGATGGGTGACGCTCTGGTCTAAACCACTGAGCACCTTGGGCTTGCCAATCAGAAGGTTAGTGGTTCAAATTCCCGTGACGGGGTGAGCTCCCGTTGCTCGGTCCCAGCTCCTGCCAACCTAGCAGTTCAAAAGCAAGCCAGTCCACGTAGATAAATAGGTACCGCTGCAGTGGGAAGGTAAACGGCATTTCCGTGCACTCTGGTTTCCGTCACAGTGTCCCATTGCACCAGAAGCAGTTTAGTCATGCTGGCCACATGACCCGGAAAGCTGTCTGTGGACAAATGCCGGCTCCCTCAGCCTGAAAGCAAGATGAGCGCTGTAACCCCATAGTTGCCTTTGACTGGACTTAAAACCTTCCAGGGGTCCTTTGCCTTTTACCTGATGAAACATTCTTATTTTTAATGTCAGCTGCCAAGGTTTATATTTTATTTTTCTCTTTTCTTCCAATAGGATTGCAAAAGAAAGAGAGATGAAAAGGCACTAACGTTGCTTTGCAAAGTTGCAAGCAGAATGGGACTGCTGGTAAAAGGGAAATACAATTCTTGTTACAATCTCAGCGTGGGGAGTGGAACTCAATCGCAAGGAGAAAATATTAAAGTACTGAGTTCCCTCTTTTCTCCTTATCACAGGAGACAAATTAATAGTTGTGTGACCCTCAGTTGCAGCAGCCAGAAACTGTGATTACCAGTGCAGAAGGGTGGCCTTCTTCCAGCTGTACAGATATGCTGAACTAACCAAATCAGGCTAGAGCAGCTGTTAAAATATTAGCTTGTTTGCATCTATAGCAGGTGTTTTCAAGTACGCCAAGTTTGGCCTAGTGATACAGGCAGATCTAGGGGTAGACGTATGAGAAGCCATCTTTCATTTCAGATACCATCATTCTTAGGGCTAATACCGATGAGAATCAAACAAAAGAAAACAAGCATGTATGATTCCTATACATTTATTTCATAAATAGAGAAATTACTAGATGTAAAATGTCTGACAATCTGGGAGAGAAGGGTTTAAGATGGGAGATGTTTGGAGAAATTCCCTCTCTATGAGAGAAACAGTTTGGCTGAGGGAAGGTTTTCGGCGGCTGGCTGAAGTGAATGCTGAGTCCCAGAAAGTCATGTGTGGCTGCGTTTGGCCACCACAACTTCCAAATTGTCCTGTGAAATGGAGTGTCATTGGGAAAGTGACTGTTACTTAACAATAGAGGGATTATGGGATTTTACCCTTTTTGATGTTTCGCTCTAAAAATCCTGATCATGTCAGCTCATGATCAAATACTCAAACTGAGGGCCACAAATTCAAACAAACACGTACACACGATAATTTGTTTCATTTGATGCATAGAAGATTTCAGCCTTTTTCAGGCATTGCAGCAAGGTATTATAGTTTTGCATCATCTGGGAGGCCAATGTTTCCTCTCACCTGAATTACAGCCATGGGTTATGCCTTTAGCTTTATTCCAGTCATCTCTCGTCTCCTTATAGGTTGTAATGTAACTGGGAATTTTCATGAAGCCTACTGTATAAATTGGAATCTGTACTATCCTCAACATATTCCCCCCCCTTTTTTATTTACTTCTGTTACTGGTTATTATCTGTTAATCAAATGTAAAAGAAAGAGAGGTGGGAAATATCAAATTTGCCTTAAGTTCTTGTGGTGGGATGCATGGTGTCCTCAGCCTTACACATTATTATACATGACCAAACTTCATAATAAAAAAGGATTCAGTGGCCAGGACAGTGTGTGGAACACTGTACAGTGGTACCTCGGGTTACATACACTTCAGGTTACAGACTCTGTTAACCCAGAAATATTACCTCGGGTTAAGAACTTTGTTTCAGGATGAGAACAGAAATCGTGCTCCGGCGGCGTGGCAGCAGCAGGAGGCCCCATTAGCTAAAGTGGTGCTTCAGGTTAAGAACAGTTTCAGGTTAAGAACGGACCTCCAGAATGAATTAAGTACTTAACCCGAGGTACCACTGTAATCTGTTTCTGTAGTGTGTCCTGCACAACCAGACAAACAACAGTCACCTGGTTTTTCAGGGGCAAATTGGATGCGGCAATGTTCGCTGCTGATTGCCTTCTGAAGCCCACACACTTCAAAGTGATATGAGTTGCAGTAGGTGAAATTCATTGACTTTAAAGTTTACATTTGCCCTTGGACTCCTCCAACAGTGAAGAATGGTGTATTGAAGCTGTCCCACATCAATCTTGAGAACCTTGGAAGTTTCCCTGCCCTTGTCTACAAATATTATTAAAATCTTTAAGTCCTAAAGAAAAGATCGTCTTCATTTCTGTCAACCTGCTCTGAAGTTTGGGCCCCCTTATTAAAGTTTATAATGATGGAGGGCTTGTTAGGGCATAACAAGTAGAAGGACATCTGTCATACGAGATAGAAATTTCCTCAACTGTTACGGACACCAATTTCTCACAAAAGAGTATTTGTTGGAGGGCAGATAGCCATGTTCATCTGCAGAATAGCAGAGGTGGATTTAGGGAAGCACAGTTGGTTTGCCTGCGTGAGGCACTGAAATGAGAGGGTGCTGTGTGTGGTGTTTTTTGGGGGGGGTGAATAATCTCTGCTACTGCGCTCAGATTGAAGTTCTCCAACTTATTTTATTTAACTAAGTATATCTAGGCTTCCTTTTGGAGTAAAATTTTCAAATGGCAGCTTACATAAACAAACATAAAATAATATCATGTTTAATTGAAAGTGCTCATTTAAAAAGGCAGCCTAAAAACGATTAGCAGCCCAAGAATACACCATGCTGATTAACTAGTTATAATTGACAGCTTAAAAACAGCTTCAGCCCAAGAGTGTGATAAAGCCTTTAAGTGTGTGTGTGTGTGGGGGGGGGACAGCACTAAATAAATGTTTTTTAAAGGCTGGTTTCAAAGCCTATACTGATAAGGCCATCACTCAGGGCAAATCACTTGGGACAAAGTTCAAACTGGGATCAACACTAAGAAGATCCTGGCCTGTGTGATACCTATCTGACGTATTCCACTCTTCCCACTGAAGACTCTGCTGAGATTCTTTCTTCTTCTTTGGCGATCCCTTGTAGCTGAGTAAGATTGCCTTCCAAAAACATGGTTTTAACAATGAGTCCGTAAGTGACGGTGGAGGCCAATTCTGGAACCACACATCCTTCCACAGTGGGGACATTGGTTTCCGGACAGGAGCTGATCACGGTGTGGATTTGCCAAGCATTCCTTCCTCCTAGTACGTTTCTCCCCTGTGTCCTGACTTTGAGTGTCTTCAAAGCCCATGACACCTTTGGTAAAGGCTGTTCTCCAAATGGAGTGCTCGCAGGCATTTCCCAATTGTTGGTGTTTATACTACATTTTTTAGATTTGCCTTGAGGCAGTCTTTAAACCTCTTTTGTTGACCACCAGCATTACACTTTCCATTTTTAAGTTCTGAATAGAGTAGTTGCTTTGGAAGACGATCATCAGGCATCCACACAACATGACCAGTCCAACAAAGTTGATGTTGAAGATTAGGGGATCACAATCATCATGATCATGTTTAAATAATCTTGGAGGAAATAACCATTTATCTGTTATTACAAAGTACATAGCGGACTAGACAGGATAAAGAATTACTTAAATATTTTCTTCATCTTCCACATACGCACACACAAATCTATCTGGCAACCATCATTCATTGATCTCAACAGAAAATTAAGTGATGTTCACTATCACTCTTCCATTGAAAGCGCTGAGACTTTAAGCTGCTTAATTTTGGGCTTGATTGCTTCCTTATTCTGTTTCCTGACCCGCTTTTTGTATTGGTACACAACATGGAATTAAAACCACATGTTTGAGGAACAACAATCTGCAGCTATTTTTTCACTCCATAATTATAAGAATAAAACATTTTGTTTGTTTTACAGGTTTTGGTAGCCTCCACTCACTGTGAACTATTACAACTTTAATTTATAGCTTCATAGCTCAGGCATTTAGTTCAAGGTGTTTCGTAATTAATTTTCCATTATACTCTACTTTTATACAGCCTGCGTAAACTCATCCATAGATTTAGCTTTTAAACACACAGTGTTTCTGTAGTGTTTCAACTAACTGTTGCTTAAAATAGATTCATTGGGTTGTGTTCAGCTAAGTCTGACTCAGAGTGGATCCATTGAAATTGATGAATCAAATTTAGGGCATAATCCTAACCATCCACTGGAATGAGTATGATAGGATGTGGTGGATATCTGACTCAGTCAGCAAGTTCTGAGTTTAGCTGGGTTGTTTTGAATGCCCTGAGAAGTGGTGGAGGCCGGACTGGTCAGGAGAGACTAACACTGGATCCTAACTCCATTCAACCTTCAGTCATGTGATCTGGCAACCTATTGAAACTTACACCATCAAAAAGTGTAGTGTAAGAAAAACTCTATTGTAAAGGCTTGTTTCTCTCTACGCTTTTTTATATATGCTGGAGGCCACCCAAATTGGCTGGGGCACCCCAGCCAGACGGGCATGATGCAAATATTATATATATATATATATATATATTATTATTATTATTATTATTATTATTATTATTATTATTATCATTATTATTATTACAGGCTTAGGCCAACTCAGCCTTCAGTAGTTCCAGTCCTGTATTTTATGTCAACTTCCCATCGCTCCTTTCATCATGTCCATTATCTCCAGTGGTTGTACTCTGAGTAGGACTATCATTGAATACCATCCACTGAAATTAACATAGGTCCATTAATTTCAGTGGATCTGAGTACAAATTAGTTGAATACAGCTCCATATGTCACTTTATTTGTTCTGTTTTGTTAGAATCAGTACTTTATATAAATTAAATACTCACCGTTATCGCCTGTTTTCAAACAGCAAAACAAATTTCAGACCAAATCATTAACGGGGGGGGGAGGGGACCTTCACCCACCACTTTTACAAAATATCATTTCTGATGTGAGGGCATTCCACAGGGTGGGTTTCACTACCAATAGGCCCTCTGCCTGTTTCCCTGTAACCTCACTTCTCTCACTGAGGGAACCTCCAGAAGGCCCTCGGAGATGGACTTCAGTGTCTGGGCTGAACGATGGAGGTGGAGATGCTCCTTCAGGTATACTGGGCCGAAGCCATTTAGGGCTTTAAAGGCCAGCACCAACACTTTGAATTGTAGTAGGAAACATACTGGGAGCCAATGTAGGTCTTTCAGAACTGATGTTATATTGTCTTGGTGGCCACTCCCAGTCACCAATCTTGCTGCCACATTCTGGATTAGTAGTAGTTTCCAGGTCACCTTCAAAGGTAGCCCCACGTAGAGCGCATTACAGTAGTCCAAGCAAGAGATAACCAGAGCATGTACCACTCTGGTGAGACAGTTGTTCATAAGATGTTGCTTGCCATTTGTCTCAACCTGTGAACAGGAAGCAGGGATTTGCCAGAAAGTCCACCCCTAATATCTCCATGCACATAACTCCATTTGCTAAATCCCCGCCCTTCCCTGTGTTCAATGGAGAAAGTTTACAGGGAGCTTTTGCTCGTGTTCATGTGAATGCAAGTATAACACCTTACACAATCAGCGACCTTGCGTTATCAGTGACTGAAGCGGACAGTGGTTTGGGGGCAAGGCTTGTGTGCACATCTCTGCCCCCACCCCTCATCCATGGATATAGTTTGCATGTTCAAGGAAATGCCTGAACACTCCTATAGAGCTGCATTCAAATTTGTTACCTTCAGAGGAAACGGAAGTGTTTCAAAATCAGAATTCTAAATCTTCACCAATGGCAGACTTTGCAAAGGTAGTCTGGCCAGCTCTCTGATCTTAGACTAGCTCCATTATTGGAGATTGACATCAAATATTTTAATTGCTAGGAAATAAAAGAACAGCTTCCATTTCCTTTGGATGCAGGTAATCTAACCCATATGGATACATTGATCCCCCCTCTTTTAAAAAGGAAATAATTATTGCCTTCCTCTTGCCTAATGAATGTTAGATTACCTCTGTCGTGGATGTATAGTACTCTAGGGGGCCCTTTGAATTGTCACAATTTAACTTGCATCTTTAGCATCACAGAATTAACTCCCTTGAGTATCTGCAACAACAGATCTCTGGAAGGGGGTGCAGGAGCCATTAAAATTGTGGCTTTGAAGGGGCCTAGAAAACAACTGGAGTCCTCTTTTAATTATGGCCTTTACCAGCTATTAAGTTTTCAGCACAAGATCTCCAAAAACAAAGAATTAAAAATATTTCCTTTGTACTTTCTCTTCACGCTGTTCTGTTAAGCAGGTGAAAATTCCCCAAGAATGCTGTCATCCAAATGAGCTCCTTTCAAAAACAACATATTGTAGGCTTTGTAGTTTTAGTTGTCTAATAGGAAGGGATGAATATATTCTGGGAACCTCTGCTAAAAGACAAAGCGACCTCTACTCTTTTACAGGTGATAAACGCTGGCTCAATCGGTGCGGCTGGTAAAGAGACGTGGGCCACTGGTTTTTATAGGATTCAAAAAGGCAATTAAAGACCATAATTAAAATGCATGATGAGGGTCAGTCATACTCTGCTCTGACACTTTCTCTAATTATGTATCAGTCAACTGTGGACAATTTTGCTGGCATCAGCTTCATCCTCATTTATTATGTATACCTCCCAATCAAACCAATTTTATGGTTTCATAAACATACTGGGCCAGCCCCCTTAAAAAAAAAAAAAATCTAATCAGTAGCATATCAATAGCAGTCTAAGAAAATGTTCCATAACCACTTGTATCTTAGATAATGGCAATGACTCACCTGTAGCTTCATCACTAGAAAGATGCATTGGGTTGGACCCAGAAGGTGGGATGTGGCATGGGAGCAGCCCTCAAATCAGGCAGAGGCACCTGAAGAAAAGTACTGGATGATATTCAACACATTCATTCCATTGCTGCAAGGACTTCTGGCTGTTCAACCTGACCAAGGCCTTTGACACTGTAAATAGTAATGCCTTGAGGACTGTCCTTCTGAAAATTGACTTCCCAGATAAATTTTTGAACATCTTTCGACTCCTCCATGATAATATGACAGCAACAGTCGCAGATAACAATGGCTCTCAAAGTGAACCATTCATAGTGGGATCAGGTGTTAAACAGGGTTGTGTCATCGTCCCAACTCATATTTATTATTTTTTTTCGCCATGATCCTACACTTTGTCAAAGGGAAACTCCCCACCGGAGTAGAAATCGTATATTGAACAGATGAAAAGCTCTTTAATCTGAGTAGGCTGAAAGCAAAGAGTAAGGTTACCATAACTTCCACCATAGAGCTTCAGTATGCTGATGACAACATTTTGTGTGCACACTCAGAGGATGACCTCCAAACCATCCTAAATATCTTCATGCGCCGTTGCTATTTATTTGGTGTGGTTTTTTTTTTTTTGCTTGAATTACCGTATTTTTCGCCCTATAGGGCGCACTGGCCCATAGGGCGCACCTAGTTTTCGGGGGGGGGGGGGATCAAGGAAAAAAATATTATCCCCCCCCACAGCTCTGGGAGCTACTCCAAGACCTTCTCCCTGCTTTTGCGGGAGGTGGCGGAATTCCCCCACCTCCCACGAAAGCCCACAGGAGCCACGCGCGACTCCTGCGGGCTTTTCGACCAGGAGGGAGAAGGGACTGAAACGACCAGTCAGTCCCTTGTCCCTCCTCAGGGAAAAGCCCCCAAGAGCGGCGCGCTCTTTAAAGAGTGTGCGGCTCCTGCGGGCTTTTCTATGAGGTGGGGGAATTCCCCCACCTCATAGAAAAGCCCGCAGAAGCCGCACAGCCTTTAAAGAGTGCGCGGCTTCTGCGTGCTTTTGCGGGAGGTGGGGGAATTCCCCCATCTCCCGCAAAAGCCCACAGGAGGGAGAAGGGACTGACTCAGCCAGTCAGTCCCTTCTCCCTACTTGGGGAAAAGCCCCCAAGAGTGGTGTGCTCTTTAAAGGCTGCACGGCTCCTGTGGGCTTTTCGACCCAGCTTGTGGGGCTGGCAATGGGGGGAAGCACTGCTTCCCCCCACCGCCAGCCTCCAAACCAGGTCGGAGAGTAGCGCGAAGGTGTCACGCGCCTTCCTGCTGCCCCCCGATCCTCTGGGGCTGGCGATGGGGGGAAGAGCTGCTTTCCCCCACCGCCATCCTCAAAGAGCAGACTCTCCTGGCTTCAGCGAAAGCAACGTGACGCCTCCGGAACGCAGGCTTCGGAGGCTTCGCGTTGCTATCGCTGAAGCCAAGGAGCCTGCATTCGCCCCATAGGATGCACACACATTTCCCCTTCATTTTTGGAGGGGGAAAAGTGCGTCCTATAGGGCGAAAAATACGGTATATCTTGCCATTCCTCCCATGAGGAGGAAACAGCGTATATGGTTGTTCCCTCTCCCACGATTTCAACCTCACAACAACCCTGTGAGTCCGTCAGAGTAAGAGTTTGTGAGCAGCCTATGGGCACCCAGTGATTTGAAATGGCTGGTTGCTTCTCTTTAGTCCTTGTCTCACAAACCATGGTACCACTACACTGGCTCAGAATGGTACTGACTGTCCAAGATTTTAAGGCAGAGTTCTATCCAAGTGGCCTCCAATTGCCTACAGATTGCAGTGCCCATGGGTGGTACCCTTATCCATCACCTTCTGTTTCACGGTAGCATTTATTTTAATCTCTCGCTGAGGGTATATAATTCCCTTAGTCATTTCTTATATTTGGAACTCTGACTTGGCGTGGCGGGGGGGGGGGGGGGAGAGTTCCAGCAAAGTAAATTGTCTCAGCAGTTCTCTTATTTTGCTGACGCATTGAAAGAATTCCAGTGGAGTTCTGAGAATCAAATTTCCTTTACAAAAGCCTTATCAGGAAGTTAGCCTCAACTTGGTGGTAGACATTTCTAATTTGTTTCCCTCCCACCCACTCCTCTTAAAAAAAATAAAAAATCAAGAGGTGAAACAGGACTGCCTTTCTGTAAAGATTGTGAAAGAAATAAACTACGCAAATCCCCCCTTTCTTCACTTCCTTTACCTTTTCATCCTGGTTCTCCTCTCCCTTTTCTAGGATTATGTTATTTAAATTAGTTAATAATTTTTTCTAGAGCCATGGAACTGGCCCTTTAAAGTTGGGATTTGTGCCATATACCACTCCCAATATATAGCCAATTGGAAAACCCAATAAAAAGAAGAAGTATAGAAATTGCTTCCTCTACCCAGCATTGAGAGAGAGAGAGAGAGAGAGAGAGAGAGAGAGAGAGAGAGAGAGAGAGAGAGAAGTGAGGTGCCATTTGAGGTTCAGAGACTGGTTACAATTATTAGTTGGAAAGCAGCATTCTCAGCACAGTTCATAAGGATATATTCAGTGCTATTTTTCTAGAAAAAATGAGGTTCCAGAACTCACCACAGACACCATCGTTGTTCTCTCAGAATGGCCACGGTGCCCACCTGAGAGTTGCCAGAGCTCATCTGAAAGGTGCCAGAACTGAGTTCCTATGAGTCCCCCCTGGGGGAAAAAAAGCCCTGGATATATTCAAGATTCAGTTTTAGAATAAAAAGGTGGGAGACATAATCCAACAGAAGGGGAGCACTACCAGGGCTCATCTGAATAGTATTGTCTTCAGTTGGCAGGTGTCAGTATCTTTCCTTATAGCATGGGGAGAGAGACTGTGTTTGCCATCAGGGGGTGGCTGTGCAAAGGAAAGTCAAAAGTTCGACCTAGGATCCTAGCAATTCAAGGGAAACAGAAATCTAATCAAAACTCCACTCTCTTTCTGATTGGCTAACACGGGCATGGGGAACTGTTGGGCCCTCCAGAGGTCACTGAACTACAACTTCCATAATCCCTGGCCATTGGGCATGCTTGCTGGGACTGACGAGCCTTGCGATTCAGCAACAACCGGAAGGCTAAAAAGTTGTGCTAGAGCAGTGAATTATATATGCCAAGGTAGAAAATAAGGGGCCAGAAATTTTTTGAGGCAAAGCACTACTAGCGAGAAAAAGGGCTGAAACACTTTAAGAGGGCTGGGATACTAGAAAGGGTTAAGACAGTACTGTTGGGCACTACACCCAAAACTAGGAGAAGACTCAGAAGGTGAACCAAGGGATGCAAGTTGACAAGTATTATGTAGCTTGGTTAGGTAAACAGTTTAGAATAGATTTAGCTGGGTGTGTTTATCGCTGGGGTTCAGTTGTTGCTATTAGTTATTACGGGTAACTGCTCAAACTGTGAGGGGACACGGGTGGCGCTGTGGGTGAGCGACGGGGTGAGCTCCCGTTGCTCGGTCCCTGCTCCTGCCAACCTAGCAGTTCAAAAGCATGTCATAGTGCGAGTAGATAAATAGGTACCACTCTGGCTGGAGGTGAACGGCGTTTCCGTGCGTTGCTCTGGCTCGTCAGAAGTGGCTTAGTCATGCTGGCCACATGAAGCTGTACGTTGACTCCTTCGGCCCAGAGTCAGCCACGACTGGATCAGGGTCAGGGGTCCCTTTACCTTTTACTCAAACTGCAGTGTGATTTTTTCCCTTCCAAAACTATTATATCAAAGACTGTTTAACTAAAACAAAACCTTAACTGAACTGACAGTTTGGTTTGGGGGGAAATGGGCCCTTGTTATTCACCCCTTGTTTAATTTCTAGCCCACTCTACCTAGTCTACCTGTTAGTATACTTTTAGTACAAGGAGGAGGTTGGGACAGTTACAGTCACAAAATTTAAAGGGGCGGTTAGTGGTGGTGGCCAAAGGTGGGGGGAAAATATCAATTTAACAAGATGGTGGTGTTTGTTTGCCTGTTTGCCTGTTTGCTTGTTCCCTTCCCTCTCTCGGTGTAGGCTATAGCCCATGCTGCCACAGTCCACAACATAATATTTTTCATGTGAACTGAACCAGACAAATTGTGGTAAAGTCTGAAGAGGCTTACATGTCATATTTCCTCAGGATCTGAATAGTATGGCTGAATCCAGGCATGGCATGAGCTACCCTTCATCTGTTATACCTTTATTCTTCATTGTTTCTCCCATATTGGGGCACTGAGGTTAATAAATGTATTTCTTTCAAATTGAGCCCTGTTAAAAATGACAAAAGTTTGAATACTGCTGTCTTGTGCATGTCATCTATTAACGCTTAACATCATTTCCCACTGAGCTGTCGTTTTCCATTCCTCTTATCGCTTTACCAAATGCAAATGAAGTAATTATCTAGTTAAATTCTGAACAGGCATTATTCATTTCAGAAATCCGTACTTTGTAGTGCGAAGGAAGCATTTTCTCCACCTTTGGCACTTTACAATAAACTCATTTTGATTTAAATTGATTGCTGTGGGATTATCTTGAAGTCATTAAAATATTGCTGTATTGACATTTGCTAATGTCTTTAATTAGCCATTTCAAATTCTAGGGTTTGGTATTAAACATGCACAGATATGACTGTAGCTCAGTAGCGCCGGTTGTTTTCTTGTATATTTCTGCTAAGGGAATTGATGTTTCATTGTGGGAAAAGGATGCACAGGAGTTCTTCAAAGAGTTTGCCTCCTAGCTGGAAGTCCCAGAGTCTGCATCACCTGGGGCTGAGCTATTGCCCAGCTCCCACCCATGCAACTCCCACAAGATGTGCTGCCATGCCATTGGAATTGAAGAATTCCAGTGATTTCTGTCTAGGGCAGTAACTTCGCCTACCCTAGGTGGAATCTACACACATGTTAAAAACATTGTAAAAATGTGTTGTTTTTAAATCGTTTTGAAAAATGCATTGAATTTGCTATAGCTCACCATTACTGTCTAGGAATGGGTACAATCCAGCCAAAATTGAGCACATTTAAGTTTGACTACTTCAATGGAAAATAATGCATGTTCTGCATACTTTCATCATAATCAATGGGCATCAAAAGTGCTTAATGTCTGGATCATACCTCATTGATCAACTGCACTGTGGGAGTCATGATTTGCTTGTACAATTACATAATGGAACTGGTAATAGGTCCCTGTGTAATATCTCTTCAGTGGCATTTATACCAAGGACAGTGTTGACCAAACTTGGGTCTCCAGCTGTTTTTGGACTAGCATCCCCATCACCCCTGACCAGTGGCCCTGCTAGCTAGGGATGATGGGAATTGTAGTCCAAAAACAGCTGGAGACCCAAGTTTGGCCAACACTGACCTAGGACAATGATAACAGCATTCTACACACATATAAAAAACACATATATCTACACACACATATCTACACACATATAAAAAACACTGTGAAAATGCTTTTAAAAAATCATTTTGAAAAATACATTGAATTTTGCATAGCTCACTGTCATCCATCTAGTGTCACTATTGTATATTGCACTTTACAACACATTCAAAGCATTTTATTTTCAGCTGTATAGCTGAGTCTTCTAGTCTAAGGTTACCAGACGTCCCCATTTCCCAGGGAAAGTCCCCGGATTTACAAATCAGTCCCCATACAAAATTCATTGAGGTTGAAAAGTGTCCCCAGATTCATTGAAAAAAATTTGGTAACCTTATTCTAGTCGGCAACTAGTTCCACACCCTAGAGCATGTCCCCAAGCCTAGATATTGAACTACAACCTCTATCAAACCCACGCTGTGTGTCCAATGGTAATGGGTGATGAGAACTATAGTCCAGAAATCTGTGAACCCCAATTGGGTACAAGCTGTTCTAGAAGAAGTGTGGAGCTGTAACCGCAGGCTGCCTCCCAGCCTCGAAAATGATGAGAACTCTGAAAGTGCAACTGGTGATAAGGTGCACAGATTCACTAAGTATGTGGCCTAAAGAAAATGGGTCTGTTCATAGAAGACAACACCTGTCTGCTTTCTTACTGACTTAAAGATTAGTTTCTAGTATAAGTTTATAGTCTACTTTGGATCACCAGCCCATCTAAGCAGTTATTATCAACTTGGTACCCTCCATATGTTTTGGACTACAACTCTCATCGTTCCTAACTATCAGTCTTGAGGAACCCTTTCCTTCCCCCTGATGGCACCAAGAGGCAGGGAGGAAAGAAGAAAGTTCTTATGTATGATTTTTTCAGTCATCAGGGTAAAAGACACAGAATCCTGGTCAATCCTCCATAATGCTCGCACTGAACTCCTCCCCCTTCCCTCTCTAGCAACAACACCTCTATGGCATTCGCCAATGGACAATTGTCTCTGTGCTCTTTGTTTTAGCACCCTTAATGAATGGTGTGTTTGGGGAGAAGGGGGGGGGTTGGGTATGCTGACCATTGACGTGCCAGCTAGCTGCTCCGTCTCCCCTTCTCCTTCTCCTAACACAACATAACTCGGCTGTTTGCCTGTCTCTCAGCTGCTATCTCCCTCAAAGTCCTACTGTAATTCAAAACTGCCTTCCTTCTCACTGTAAGCTACAGGAAAGGGGAGGAAGACACCTCCACCATTCCTTCTCCATTGGTCATATGGGGCTGAGGAAGTTAGTCATCCTCATTAATTTCAATGGGTCTACTCAGAGTAAAACTCTGTTGAAAACAACCCATGGAAACTGGTTCCCCAGTTTCAGGAACATGTCCATACTATTTAAACACTATTAATTCCTATCTAATCTCTTTCTCTGATACACAGGTAACCACTAGTTTATGTTTCTATATTCCTGCAGAGCTCAAAAGGCAACAATAATGACTAATAATCTACTCCTATGGATTAGTTCTATCGCACTAACCTGAGATGTCAACATGAGAGAATACGATTTGCACATCAGCATAATGTGGCAGTAACTCATGAAGCCTGAAATCCTTTTCTTATTTACTCAGATGTATACTCTGGTTTCTTTTCAGATCATACCCAAATGGAAATACCATTAATTCAATGGGATTTACCTCCAAATTACATGTGCACAGGATTGTGGCCTTGGGGTTGGGTCATTAGTCATTAGGCTTATGCTCAGTTTTGTTGACTGATGTTGAATTTAAATTAATTTGAGAAGTGAGACGTACATATTTCATTGGAAATTTCTCTACCTCTATTTAAAACTATCAAATTGTGGAAGATTCATGTTCCTTGAGAGTATGAGGAATCAAACATGTGAAAGTCTTATTTTGTAATGCATTGTTAAGTCTTAAAGATCACAGCCTGGAACGGAAAGACTGCTATTTCAGACCATTATTGCGTTTCAATAAAAAATGAAAATTACCAGGTAAGATTCATTGGATGAGATAATGCATATAAAAGACTCCTGTAATTGTTATTACTCTCCTCCCTGTGCAAATTATCAAAGCAGTCACTTTTAACTAGTTGTGCGTGGGTGGTTTAATGCTCACTCCATTGCATTGGCATAACAACTGTATACATTTAATATTATTGTAGTGTCACTATATCAGAAAAGGTAGATATTAGTCCTGCTTAGGTGTTCATTAATTGTATCTGTGGATGGGCCACAGGTCTGGGAATACCAATCCCTGTGGCTCCATCCTTTTCCTTCCTACAGTGACTGGGAAGGTCTGAAGCGGGGTTCTCAACTAAGGTAAAAGGTAAAGGGACCCCTGACCATTAGGTCCAGTCATGGCCGACTCTGGGGTTGTGGTGCTCATCTTGCTTTATTGGCCGAGGGAGCTGGCGTACAGCTTCCGGGTCATGTGGCCAGCATGACTAAGCCACTTCTGGCAAACCAGAGCAGCGTACAGAAACACCGTTTACCTTCCCGCCGGAGTGGTACCTATTTATCTACTTGCACTTTGATGTATTTTCAAACTGCTAGGTTGGCAGGAGCAGGGACCGAGCAATGGGAGCTCACCCCGTTGTGAAGATTTGAACCGCCAACCTTCTGATCAGCAAATCCTAGGCTCTGTGGTTTAACCCACAGCGCCACCTGTGTCCCTCTCAACTAAGGGGAGGAGTGTAAAAACATGCTTACACACTCCCTTCAAACCTTCTCACTGAATGAGAGTAGACTGAGGTGGAGTGGACACAGCCCTGTGGCCCATCCATTTATGCAACCACCTGCCTCTATATAGATGTCACAACCAGGTCCCAACATCTCATCTGCCATTATGCAGCCCATCCTACAAGCAAGAGGGGAGCCCCAGGTGTAGCATCTCAGTACCACTGGCAAGCCATCAAGATGACAGCAGAGTGAGGAAGGCTGCATCCCCCCTCTTTCCTTTTAACAGGACATCTCCTCTTATTCCATGGCTGCTATGCTTGCTTGGGAGTCTTTGGTAAGGACTCTACCAAAAGCTTCTTGTAAGTCAAGGTCAGGCATAGACAAACTCGGCCCTCCAGATGTTTTAGGACTACAACTCCCATCATCCCTGACCACTGGTGCTGTTAGCTAGGAATCATGGGAGTTGTAGTCCCAAAACATCTGGAGGGCCAAGTTTGCCTATGCCTGGTCTAGGTCAACTTGATCACCTCTAACTATATGCTATATGTTGACACTCTCAAAGAACTCTAGTAGGCTATAGAGGCAAGATATATCCTTGCAGAAGCCAAGCTGGTTCTGCTTCCGCAAGACTTGTTCTTCTGCAAACTATTATATTTGTCCTGTCTGACATTCAAGGCAGCCAATATGGCATGCATGTGTGTGCACACACATATTTTCCCTCTCTCCATTAAAAAAAATAAAGCAGTAACTAAAACAAAGTACAAATCTCATTTTACCTCAGTGAGAGGGACTTTGAGGTTCAAAATCACAAGCTCAGGGTTATCAATGAGGAAAAAAAATAAGAATGTGTGGCCTAAACCAGGGGTGAAGAACCAATTATACTCCAGATGTTTCTGGACTACAGCTCCTATCATCCCTGACCACTGGCCAAGATGAACTGTTACTCATGGCAGTTGGAGCCCAACATCTGGTGAGCCCTATGCCTTCTACCACTAACAGCAGAGATAGGGAATCTATGGCCCTCCAGATGTTGTAGGACTACAGCTCCCATCATCCCTAACTATCGGACATGCTGGATGGGAATGAGGAAGGTTGGAATCCAACAAAATCTAGAGGACCACAAATTCCCTATCCTTGGCTTAAACTAGACCACTGAGCCACTCTTCCCAAGATGAGATGGAAGAAGTCGCTCAGCGAAAAGGGAGTTGATAATCCAACATAAGTGACTCAGAATATCTTAAAATATTGGTTTATGGACCTCTCTAAATTTGAGACCGTATCCTCACAGACTTATGAGGATACAGCCTTGTGTTTATGAAGAATGCTGGATTAAAATAGATCCATATTAAAATTCTAGGAACCAGCAAGATGGGGGTCCATTTTTACATCAGAATTTCTTCCATATTCAGTCATGTTCCCTCTGACTCACTGGACACAGATTTAATTTAGCAAATATATCAATATTTAAGAGTCTTCATTACTTTTTCATATATTACTCATTAGACATTATAAAATATGAAAATTGCATGTGCTCTTTTAGAAGTATGGGATTCAATATCTGGAGGGCAGAAAATGTCTCCTGTTCGACTGTGAAGTTAATTTTTATTTCAATCATTCTGCAAAGCATTTTACTTTTTTATTATGGGACCAAGTTTTCATAACTTCATCATCACTTCAAGGGACTATCATGTTAATATCTACAATACTGATGGAAAATAAAAGTTCTTCCATATTAGCAGTGAGATTGGGTGATTCAGTAAAATCTTTCCCACAGCAATGGCCTTCACATATATGGAAATTCTTTGGATGTGAAGCCCTTTAGGAACCTGTAAAGAAAGACCTTCAAAATGCAACAGGACTCTTGAAGGCCATGCATATTATTTCGTGATTTTATAACTGCTCGCATGGAGGTTAATGGCACTTCAGCCATACTGTTTTGGCGCACGAAATGAGGGTGATCTCATAAGACATTAGATGCATATGCAGCTTTAGTTATCTAGTATGAATATAACCTAAACCAATTTTAGTTGCCAAAATACACTATGAGGACAAAATTTGCCACATCCATGCAGACTTGAGTTCCACCATTGATACAGTGTCTGTCAAGGTGTCCGATAAACCATTCTGCCTTATTTTGTGGGATCAGTGTCAGTTACCAGTGCCAGAAAATGTGGACAAGATGCTTGCAGCTGTACAGTCTATTATATGCTGATTTGTGTCAACCATGGAGAGTAGATTAGGTAGATCCAGGGTGTAGTGAACAGATCTTTGTGCAATGAGGTGGTTGCTCCTCACTGCCTAATGTCATAGTCTTAATTTTGTCTCTCTCTTTGGCAGTGTTCTGCTAATGTTTCCATGGTAGGTATGTTAGATGCAAGCTTCACTAATGCATAAAAACACACACATGTGAATCTCAGAAAATCTGAACCCATCTTTGACACCACTGCCTCTTAGGGAATTGCAGCACCAGAGGATAGTAGCCTGAAGATGATACATTGCTTTCCTTGGACTAAAAGGTATTCCGTCTCAGAAGCAATAGTAGAACCCCAGTCTCCCGCATACTCCTGGAGACAATAGCTTCTAAAACAGACTGGGACCCTTTAAGAGGAGAAGCTATCTGCTTTGTAGATTAAGCTACAATTCTACTTAAGGCTCAGACTTCAGTTATTACAGCACTTTCAAACCTGCCTCTTCTGACTTCAGGCCTAGGCTCCATTTGGAGGTCTCCAATGTGCTACCTTCTTTTCCCATTTGCCTTCTGGACTTTGTTCTCTGCTTTGTCTGGCTTTGCTTGTTGGTCTCTACCCTGTTTTGCTTGAATTTAACTGGCGGTTAAAACCTCATTTCTGCTTGACTTATTGGGTTCTGAACGTCCCTGGGATCTGCACACACTTAATTCACTTTGGCTAGAATCCTGTCCTGTTTGGCTGACGTCACTTCTTGGGACAGAGTAGCTTAGAATTAGTTAAAATCAATGATGATTCAAGAATTAGTGAGAATTCTCAAATGTTTTAGTGAGCTCAGGATTTAAGCAAAGCAGCAAAGCACAAGAAGTTTGTTGTTTTTTTAACTTAAAAAAATATATATCAAACTCAGTCAATTTCTAGCACTTGGTGCCTGGTTGCTGCTGATTGTCAGAATGGGCACCTGTTGCCAGAAGGTGCTCAGGAAATTGGTAGCTCATATTTTCATGCTGTTGATGCCATAAACATTATTTTTTCTTTTAACCGCTGCCGGTTTATGACTTGGCCTCTCCTGTTGAGAAGATTGCTAACGGAGACATCAAACACTGGCAGTGTTTAGTGAAGCATTTGTGCTGTTCAGAAAGATTGTCTGCGTTTGGGGAAAATATGTGCAGGCTTATGAAAAAAGGAATATTCCTTTGTGTGTGCCTCTACCCATCCCTTCCTCCTGCTTTGATGCAGAAATGTTTTTGTTGTTATGCATCGAAACTCTGCACTTTCCTTAGGCAAAATATAGTATGGAAATATCTTCAATAGGTTAACTTAGTTGGCTACGCCCCACAGCTTTCCTGCTTCCAATGGATTGAGCTCCTTTCCCACCCTTTGGTAGTACTGTTCAGACCATTTTTTCTCCATCCTTATATCATGTCTCTGTTTATTCTATCATTACATACACCACAAGATTTTACATACAGTGAAGTAGCCAGCCTGGCTGTAAAAAAAGACTATAAAGAGTGTTGTAAAAATGGGTAATATATGAGAGGCTTTATCCTTTAAAAAAAACTGATGGAAATCTAGATATATACAGGATTCAGTGGAGGGGATCTTTTTCAAGAAAGGGCACCCAGAACACAGAGGGCAAAAGTGAACACACGAGGCAGTGTGTGATGAAGACATAAGCCTTAATGCCACACCAGGCTCTAAATCCAAAGAACTATAGTGTGCATATATGGGGGAAAGCAGGGCATCATTGGCTGCTTTTGTCCAGTGGTACCCACTGCAAAAGGAAAAAAAACCCCAGTAGCCTCATTGGGCATTAGCACACCTGTAGCTAAATACCGGCTCTCCCCCCTCCCCAATGCAAATCCACTAAATTCACTCATTTCCTTGGCCATTTTTGATGCTGCAATAGCAGCAACCTTCTGCACTTCAGTAGCAAAACTTGTTAGTTGTGGAGTGTGTCTTTAGTTCAGAAAATAAGTGTTCCGCAGGACCTGAAATTTGGGAAATGCTCTTTCATAGCAGCAATGTTTGGTCCCACTGGTGGCAAAAAGGGACAGACGGCAATTCTAGCATGAAGCAGATCTTGTAATTATGAGATGAACTCATGAAAATTGTTATTAGAAAAGCAACAATACCGAAACTGAATGCCAGTTCCAGAAGACATATACTCCTCTTTCACCTAATAGCTTGGATTACCAGACATTTGCTTGCTAGCTTTTGCACCTGTTAGCAAACGAGAATGCAAATGTGTACTTTCTGTCTTCTTTTTAATTAAAAAAAAGATTGACGATTTTAGTTTCTTAAGTGTGTTCTACCATGTCAATTGCTAGTTAGAACAATACTGATACCCATGCAACTTGCCTCTAACTCACTATCCACTGTGGTGAATCACAACCTTAATTTCTCTGTCAAACTTCCAGTTTAGTCACCAAATGGGTGCCAAAAAGGGTAAAATGGAGTCATGTGACAGAAACATTTTTATCCTGGAAAATGGTGACTGCGCTAGCATTCAGAAGCATTAGAACTCCCAGTTATGAATGTTATGTATGAATGCCATGCACTTTTTGCTATTTAGGTTGCAACTCCAAAAACTCCCCTTATGTCTGGTTGTGGGCTGGAGGTTTAAACAAAGACATCCCTCTACTTGCTTTTGTTGGCTGAGCTGAGCTGACCAGACACCAAATGTGTGGGCTGAAGGTTCACGGGCAGTATCCTTATCAGTGGAGCCCAGCAGAAAGCCACCAAGTCTGCTCCACTTCCCCCTGGGGAGGAGTTGCGGTGGACCACATGGCCACCTCCTCTCCTCCAGGGGTGGGGGACGAAGTCCCACATTGCTAGGGGATCCCGGTCACGTCATCGCCAGCTGGCCAATCCTGGGGCTGGGGTGTGTGGCTGGGACCGTTTAAGCTGTGGCGCGAGCCGGAGGGCTTCCTCTTGGCTTGCATCTTCAAACTCTTGCCCTCCCTCCCTCTTTTACAGGTTTCTTTTTCCTTGGCCTTGCTATGGACCTCGGTTGGTCACTGTTGAGGGGCTTGGTAGGAATTTTTCCACTTGGCAAAATTGGCATGGGGCCATTTGGTTTTTGCCTACCTTGTAGCAAATGTCACAACTTTGTAAGGTTTTTCAGTTAGACATTGTTTGACCTTATGATGGGGGAGGTGAGGTGTGGCCATCACCTGCCCCTCCAAGCTTAAGGGTATTCCTTTAAAGGAATCCGGGTGTGTGGTCTTGTCCGAAGCCCAGGGCAGGGCTAGGGCCATAACACAACCCTGAGGGGAACATCTCAGAGAGCTCAAGTTGGTCTGCATCGACGGGGCTCCCCTGTCTGGTGGTTTACCCTTACCCGACTTCCTATGCAAAGGGCAGGAGTCAGATATAGTCGGGTCCATTCAATGCCTAAGCCAATACCACTCACAGTCTGTAAACAATAAAGTTGTGGCCAAACTTTGCCCAATAACATTAACATAATATCTGTGTCCTGGTGTCTTATTCTCTATGAGGGGGTGGTTGTGGGGTCTTGACACGCAAATGAGGAGTTAGGAGGATGGGGGTTGAGCTGAGCTGACATTCACTGAAGCCTGAGCCACGCACAGTCAGCGCCAGCCAGCATCAGGCCCAATCCAGGTCTGTTTGCTGTGCCAGCCTGGTTCTGAAAGTGTTGGTGCTCCAACTGGCACTCAGAGGTCTGATTCAATATATGCTTAAAATATATATATGCTGTGCACAGACAGCTGAGAAGAAGAATTTAATTTTATGTATTTATTTATTTTAAAAATATTTATATACTGCTGCATCTTAAAAAAATATATCACTGCGGTTTAGAACCATATAAAAACACAAAATCATAAAACTCAGTGGAAACTCTCCCGGTTACAGCTATTTTTGGTTTGGCAATTTTGAATGACTGCATTTAAAGAAACAGATTCAGGATGGATCACCCTTGCTCTGAAAGGGCATAATTTGCCTTAAATGTAGTCAAATTGTATTGGCTATGTAGCCATGAAGCTACTTTGCAAATCCTGATTAGCTGGTATCACTATCCTTGTTTTTGGGTTCTGAAGATTCACAACTGTTTCAATAGCCTTTGTTCTAAATATGACAGAAACAGTAAGAAATGGAGCAGGGTAGTTCTGTCGGTAGAGCATGAAACTCTTCATCTCAGGGTTGTGGGTTTGAGCCCCATGTTTGGCAAAATATCCCTGCATTGCAGGAGGTTGGTCTAGATGACCATCGGGTCCCTACCAGCAATTATAAGATTCTGTGTAGTAGTGACTGGAACAGGAGTGAGAATACCTTTAAAAGATAAAGGTAAAGGACCCCTGACAGTTAAGTCCAGTCGCGAACGACTCTGGGATTGCGGTGCTCATCTCGCTTTACTGGCTGAGGGAGCCAATGTTTGTCCGCAGACAGTTTTTCTGGGTCATGTGGCCAGCATGACTAAGCCACTTCTGGCAAAACCAGAGCAGTGCATGGAAATGCTGTTTACCTTCCCACCGGAGCGGTACCTATTTATCTACTTGCACTTTGACTTGCTTTTGAATGGCTACTGTAGGTTGGCAGGAGCTGGGACCGAGCAACGGGAGCTCACCCCATTGCAGGGATTTGAACCGCCGACCTTCCGATCGTCAAGCCCTAGGCTCAGTGGTTTAGACCACAGCTCCAACCGCGTCCATACCTTACTTCCACCCTATATTTGGGCACATTATGGCAACTAATTCACTTGTTGCTGCTGTCAAGGAAAGTAGGAGCAGGAATAGCTAGTGCAAAAATTCATGAGAATAGCTACCCATCAGATATGAAACTGAACAATTACCGCTAAGGATGTGTGCAACATGCAGTTCACACATTAAAACTGGATCTTCCACAATGAATTATTTGCTTGCCCTTTGACAGACTTAGGGTTTACTGTGCTTTTCCTATAGTGCATTAACCCTAAAAATAGACAAATTACTCAAATTTTGCATACACATGCTTGGATGTTCAACACCCTACAGCAGCTACCCCCATTGCTTTCAGAGACATTGATTCTCTTGTGATTAGGATCACAAGTTTGCTCATTAGAAGATATCCCTCTTCAGTTGCAATACTGTGGGTAGGGGAGAAATGTAGGGATGTCAGTTACTGTGTGAATCAGCTAGATGGCACTCTAGCATAATAACAAGTTGCCCACTTTGCAGGCCACTGGAGGGAAGTTCCATGTGTACTGGTGAATGAGATTTAATAATGGCATAGAACTTTACACAAGTCTTCCCCTTCCCACTCCCAGCCATTTCAGCATATTCTGGGAATGCAATTTATAATTAATGGGTTAGAGGCTGCAGCAATTTGTTCCTTCCACGGCTCCCTGAGATGCACCACTAATCCCTACCCCAATTCAATGTTCTTTCCTATTCTCCCTGGCCTCTATGCTGTGGCCATTTGTAGTGCAGTGCATATAGCCAGAATGCATGTGGTCATCTGCTGATACTACATGGTATCACTAGTTGATGGGGCCACTGATGGCTACTGGTGGTTTCATGAAAATGGCTTCACTCAAAATGCAGGTAATCTCCCCTCTTCCTTATGAAATATATATTAAAAAACCATTCAAGTCACTTTAGGACACAGAAGCGGGGCCACAGAAGTTCTTGGACTCCTGGCCACAGATGGTTTTAGTGTTCGGCTGAGTAGCTACATCATTTAGGATATAGTGTAAGTCTCCCACCCCAACCACTCCCTTGGAACACCCACTTTTTCAGAATTTACACTGACATAAGAACCACCCATCTTAGCTCAGCTGGCTAAGACCCAGCTACACCAGTATGTCAGACTTACACCAGCATAGCCCAGAAACTGGCAATCGATCAGATAAACCAGAGATTCACTGGGTCCTAATTTGTTCATCCTTGCCAATCTTGGGCTTGGATTGCTCCCTTAACTGCCAATCTCCGGCCTGCACTGTCACTATGTCAGGGATGCACATCAAAGACAGTGCATCACAACAGATAACCAACTAAACAACTTTGGCACAAGCCTATAATACCTGGAAGCAGGGATGGACAAATCTGAAAATTTCAGGTTCGCTCCATTTCTCATTTTTCCAGTATTTGCTTCAATTTAGCCCATTTCTGCATCTGTCAGCAATTTTTTAAAATAAAAATAAAAATAAAAATACAACAGAAACATTTGTCAGCATCTTCATGCACATTTCTCCTCATATACACATTTTAATATATGCATATTTTTAAGCAAACAATCCCCCCTACATTATGTAATTCTGTGCACTTTTCCCACTAAGATACACTTTTGAGGACGAATTTTGTAATGAACCGGATTGCAAAATTCATAGAAGGCCACATTTTGAGAGTTTGCTGCATTTAGAGCCACATATTAATTTGGGAAATGTGAATTATGTAAGTGGAGCATGTGTGTATTAAAATGGGGAATCAAATGAAATTCTAGCCTATCCCTCTGTGGAAGTAACAGAACTTACTTCAAGAGTAGACATGTTTATGATTGCTGTTACATACAATCATATGCAATCATCTGGAAAAGACCTCAATTGCGTAAGCAGGAAATAATATGTTAGAAATGTCGGTGAGATTATTTAAGTCTGCTGGGTCCTTAGAGGGTGGGTAGGTGTTATCTTGATGACGCTTGATATATCTTCCAGCTATGATTCTATAGCTCAGTGTTTACATTTTCATCGGTTAGGAGATGTGCATTTCCCTACAGACTCATATTTCGCAGAGAGGTGAAATCTGAATTCCCCTCAGAGCGTGTATTTCATTTCTGACAAATATTTCCAGAGGACCTCGAATCAGGTCCCTGTTGCAAGGCGTGCGGGAGATGAGCGTTCTGATTTTTCTCATTAGAGTGTTTTCAGACTTTGATTCTCATTATCTGCCCAGCTCTATGAAGGGGCAAGCCCTTTAAATTACCCGTTGAGTATAAATAATGCAGTAATTAGTCTCATAAACGCGCTCAACTTCCTATAAGAAAATAATTGTTCCTTCTCCTTATCTCTTTCACTCCTTTTTTTTTTTTTTTTTAAGATTACCCTAATGAATCCACGATAACACCAAGCATCCTGATTCCCCTAGACTACACACTAGCAAGGAAACTTTATAAAGGAAAGCAGATACTTAAATCTTTAAAGCTAGATTATATTTGCTTCACTAATTTAGCGGAGGAGGAGGCAGAGTAGCAACACCTCAAGAGCTTAAATCCAAGCACTGCCTTGTCCACCTTCTTTGTGCCATCTTTTCACTCTGATGTCCACTGCATTGAAACTGAAATGAGAGAGTAGTCATTTTCCTTGACACTTTCTTTGAGAAACGACAGCTTCTTTGACGTGCACCCCACAACCATTCTGCAACATCTGGGTAGTGTTTTTGTTTGTTTGTCTGACTGTTGTTGTTCCTTCCCTGTGCTCATTAGTTCTGAAGAGCGGCTCCATCGAGCTCAGGCTGATCCAACCTCTCAGACCAAGTGGACCGCGAGAGCACTTTGGAACAGAACCTGAGGGCCAGGTCTGAGGGTGTAGGGCTATATCTGCACTGGTTCCACCAGGGCCAGGGCCTTCTCAGTGATGGCTCAGACCTGGTGGAAAGCTCTGTCCCATGAGACCAGGGCCCTGCAGGATTTGACTTCCTTCCGCAGGGCCTGTAAGACAGAGCTATTCCTCCTGGCTTTCAATTTGAACTTAGCCTGATCTTTTATTCCCCTTCCTTTCCTCCCCCTCCCCTTTTTATGAAGATTACCCGCTCTGGGATCCCACAGCTAATTCTCCCCTGGTCTCCTCGCTGGCCCAAATAGGACTAATTTAGCCAGCTAGCCCTGGTGATCATCTAATGTTTATTGGATGGATTTCCCCCCCAAACTGATTTTTGAATTCTGAATTTATTGTTATTCACGTTTTATACGGTTTTTTATGCTGTTTTTTGTTGCATCAATTAAGTGTTTTAAATTTGTTGTTAGCCACCCTCAGCCCGGTTTTCTGAACCGGGAAGGGCGGGGTATAAATAAAAAATTATATATTATTACTATTATATCTGAAAATGTTACACTGAATGCATGGAAGTCAGGGGTGGGGGGGCACACATGACATCAGGGTCTGGTCCAGCAAGCATGATCCTGGTTCCCCTCCACTCTTTAGTGTGCATACAGAGGATACCATCTGAAGAAATAAGCCCTATCTGTTTGCATGAAGCAATGTGAGACAGATCTATGTTTTCTATCATTTAAAACTTTTTCTTGCCCTCTATTAAAAATCCTGTTCTTTTGCTTCAAGATGTTCAAACTTCTAAATGGCACACACAGATATGGATCCAATAAAATGTGTAACCTAGCATTCTCTAATACTTTTTTCTGGTGTTTTGCTTACTGGTAGTTATAGTGCATAACTTCATAAGGCACTCAGATGTCTTGACAAATGAAGCGGGGGCCTTTAATCTACCTGTTTCATCCCATTTCCAATGGGGAAGAAATTCCCGCTGTTTGTTTGCTTATGTACACAAATATAATGGGTAACGTACTGATCACACACTGTGCAAAATGTGTGTAATCATCTGCCAGTATGCCTCAATCCGAAAGCGGCTTTTGGATGTAATTTTAAACTTGGACCTCTTTCGAATAGATGGTATGAACATATATCATTAATTATCCACAGTTGCTTTCAACAAAGGCCTGTATTTGTTTCTCCCTGAGCTGCCATGCTGATATTCAGTGCAGGTAAAAGATGCAGGGAGTCATTTTTATGAATGTGTGGCTTAGGGTCATACAAGATGAATCATTAGTGGGAATATTTAAAGGCTGCAGAAATATTTTTGTGGCAGATGTGTAAGATGAGGGACGCTGCAGTCACACTCGCAATTATCGGCATATTCCCTGCTGAGTTGCAGGTGTCATGTGGAGTGCTCCTGCTAGCCTACGAGGTTACGAGTTCAAGAACCATAGCCCACTGCTGAAAGAAAGGAGATGGGCATGGCTATAAAAAAAACACGTTCTTCCGTTTTCTTCCGTAATGTCGCAAATTAGATTATAAATTCTTTGGGGCACCTCTGTTTTGCTTGCAAAACTCTGGAATGTTTCTTGAATATTATCTTTAATTGGGTGTAGGGTTAGGGAAAAAATTCAATTCAATTAAAGGTGAACCTGCCTAACAACATCTTCTGAAACTAAATGTGAACAAAGAACAGCCTTCCTTTGAAATTTGCACTTATTTGAATTTTGCAATGCATTCTCTCTCTCTCTCTCTCTCTCTCTCTCTCTCTCTCTCTCATCCATCTATCTATCTATCTATCTATCTATCTATCATCTATCTATCGATCAATCATCTATCTATCTAATCTCACCTTTCCTCCAAGGAACTCATGGTGGTGTACATAGTTCTTGCTACTCCATTTTATCCAAAAGGAGGGTCCCTGCCTTAATGTATTTTTAATCTCCTGTTGGAAGCCACCCAGAGTGGCTGGGGAAACCTAGCCATATGGGCAGGGTATAAATAATAAATTATTATTATTACAGTGGTACCTCGGGTTAAGTACTTAATTCATTCCGGAAGTCCATTCTTAACCTGAAACTGTTCTTAACCTGAAGCACCACTTTAGCTAATGGGGCCTCCTGCTGATGCTGCGCTGCCAGAGCACGATTTCTGTTCTGATCCTGAAGCAAAGTTCTTAACCCGAGGTAATATTTCTGGGTTAGTGGAGTCTGTAACCTGAAGCGTATGTAATCTGAAGTGTATGTAACCTGAGGTACCACTGTATTATGCCTGGACATAGCTAACAACTATGGGCAAACAGCATGGAAACTTCAAACCATTAGAGGGTAGGACTCGAATCAATGGCTTCAAGTTACAAGAAAGGAGATTCCGGCTAAACATCAAGAAGAACTTTCTGACAGTAAGAGCTGTTCTATAGTGGAACGGACTCCCTTGGGTGTGAGTGGACTCTCCCTCCTTGGTAGTTTTTAAGCAGAAGTTGTATGGCCATCTGCCATGGATGTTTCAGTTGATATTCTTCCATCCTAGGGGCTTGAACTAGATGATCCTTAGGGTCCCTTCTAGCTCTACAATTCTATGATTCTATGAAACTTGACTAAAGCAACTGCTTCGCCAACCAGGGCCCTCCAGATGTTATCAGTCTCCAGTTCCCATTGTGCTCGTCCACTGCCTATGCTGACTGGAACTGATTGATGCCAACAATGTTTCAGTTTCTGTAGCTAGGGGATGAGGATGAGACACTTGAAGGAGCCAGGCAGACTCCATGCCCTCTTGGTCCTTGCCCTTCTTGGCTGCTAAGAGTTTCAGACACACACCCAATTCAAAAGAGATGAACATTAGATGCTACCATAGAAAGTATAGGTCAGGGGTCAGCAACCTTTTTCAGCCATGGGCCGGTCCACTGTCCCTCAGACCATGTGGTGGGCCGGACTATATTGGCGAGGGGAATGAATGAATTCCTATGCCACACAAATAACCCAGAGATGCATTTTAAATAAAAGCACACATTCTACTCATGTAAAAACCATGCTGATTCCCAGACCATCTACTGGCCGGATTGAGAAGGCAATTGGGCCTCTTCCGGCCCACGGGCCTTAGTTTGCCTACCCCTGGTATAGGTGTTCTTCCCTTCTTCAGGAAAGAAATATTTGTGCATTTTAACTCTCTCAGAGTAAAGGTAGTGAGTATAGCCCGTAATACCCCTGACTCGGGGTGGCCTGTCCCATTTAACCACCTTGGGATTCTGCTGCCCAAGGTGGCTGCCATCAAATGACCTCATTTTGGGGGCAGCCCTGCTCTTACCATCACCAGCTTTCAGATGTTACCTTCTTCACCTTACCAACAAAATGGTTATGGGAAAAGCAGAGAGATAGCATGAAGAACACATACACAAACTTGCACAATGTATTTTCTTGGCTCATTTCAATATTCAGAAGTAGCATGTTAACATACAAACCATTCTGCTAAAACAGGTCAGAGGTCCATCATCTTTGCCTGCAAGCCTATTCTTCTCTACTTTCAGTCAAGATTTTCTTTCCACACGCACATGAAGTATTTGTGAATGTGTCTTTCCTTCCAAAGAATTCTGCTGTTGAAAACTGTTGGCTTTTTGTTTTTAGATAGGCTGCTCCTAACAAAGTGACGTATTTTTTTAGTAATAGCCAAAAGCTGTTAATCTCCCTGCTTCCAAATGAGGGTTTGCTTTCCTTTTGTGTGTTTGCTTCTCTCTCTTCCTCTCTCTTTTTGTTTCCTTTTAGAAGCGTTAGCAAAATTTAGAAACAGTTGAATTGGTTGACAATGCCATTCTAGTTTAGCCATAATTAAGATTAATTTTTATTTAGCAAAGAGCTTTGCTGCTGAAGAGTTCAGACTACTGTTTGACATCATAAATCATGATTAGGAAGCAGTGAAATGCTTACGCCTCCCCCCCCCCAAAAAAAGAGGTTATATAAATAAAATATAAAGAAAAACATAACACATTAATAGCTACAGCAGGTAATTAAATATGAAATTGCAATCCCTTTTTGGATTTAGGAATCCAAAATCTCCCCCCCCCCAAAAAAAAGCATCCTTGGGAACTGTGGTTTGTTACTGGTGCTAGGAACTGTACCTCTTTGAGAGGTACAGTCCCCAGCATATTTGGGGGGGGTAATTTAAATGTGTGTATGAACTCATTGACACAGTTTGTGCACCCCCCCTCCTATTCCCTTGCAAAATACAAAAATGGATGAGGAGAGAACCAGGTAATGTGGAATACTGGGGATGTTTCTCACTAAGAGAAGCTAGTTTTAAGCTAAACCAAATTTTGGCAAAGCCTCTCCTCTTCCCGGAGGGGAGGGGTTGTGAGCAGGAATCGCTTCCCTCACTCGCAGGGTGTGTACGGCTGGGCCCCTTGCGTCAATGGAGTCCTGGGCCCATGTCATGCACTCCAGCCAGCCAATCCGGTTGGCTGCTGGGCGTGGCTTGGCCGCTTTAAAATGGCCATGGGCCCACGAGTCCTTCCTTGTTTCCAGGCTTCCTCAGATCACCCTCCCTCCCTGTCACAGGACTGCCAAGGAATGCCTTTGAGTCGGGGGGAGGAGAAGAGTCAGAGCAGGAACAGTCAGAAGGAGATGGAGAGGACGTGATGGGAGGGGAAGAGGGAGAGAGCCAGGAGGTGGGAAGGCTCTCTGATGCTGAAGCAGAGCCCCAGCACTGCACAGGGAGCTCAGGAACAGGCGGAGAGCCTAAGCCTGTTGCTTTCAGCACAGGAAAGGGTTAAAGTGCAAGGATCAGAGACGTCCCATGAAGCTCCCCCACCTCTTCTGTTGGAGGAGAAGCAGGAGAAGGCCACTCCCCGAATCTGAACTGGATGATTCGGATGCATAATTGTACTGTGCTGCTTGTACATATGTAAAAAAAAGAATGTAAATATCTCTCTGCGTGAGCAGAGGGTGCTTATTGCGAAGAGCATACACAAACCATCACACTCTCTCCCTCCCTCTAGGTTTTGCTTCTGCACCTGACCTTGCCATGGACCTCAGTTGGTCGCCTTGGTTGTCCAAGGGCCTGGTAGGAATTTATTCCACTTGGTAGACAGCAGATTGTCACAATTAGGTAAAGTTTGGTGGTTAGGCATTGGAAATGTGTTGTGTGTTGGAGGGGAGGTTGTGGCCATTGCCTACCCCTCACCTTTAAGGTTTTGCATTAAAGGAATCCGGCAGTCATGGTTCCTGTCCGATACCCAGGTGGTGGCTAGGGCCATGGCCTGACCCTCCGATGACTCTAGGGGAAAGCTTCCAGTTGATTCACATCAACAAGCTCCCCCTTGTTGGGGGCCAGTGTGGTGTAGTGGTTAAGAGCGGTAGTCTCGTAATCTGGTAAACCGGGTTCTCGTCTCCGCTCCTCCACATGCAGCTGCTGGGTGACCTTGGGCTAGTCACACTTCTTTGAAGTCTCTCAGCCCCACTCACCTCACAGAGTGTTTGTTGTGGGGGAGGAAGGGAAAGGAGAATGTTAGCCGCTTTGAGACTCCTTTGGGTAGTGATAAAGCAGGATATCAAATCCAAACTCCTCCTCCTCCTCCTCCTCCTCCTCTTCTCCTTCCCCTTCTTCTTCCCGTACAGGTTGTTAACCCTTGTGTGACTCCCTGCAAGTATAGTCTGTTCTCATCCAGTGCCTAAGCCAATACCTCTCACATTCTGTAACCAATAAAGTTGTGGCCCTTTTTAGCCCATTAACCTAAAATACTTGTGTCCATGTGCCTTATTTCATCATGAAGCAGGGAGCGGGGCCTCGACTCACCAACATTTTAGCTGCTCCAAAGTGAAGGGAGTTCATTTACAACACACACACACACATACACACTGATTCCAAGGTTTAGCACCATCTATTCTTTCAATTGGGTTTAAGTAAAAAGTGTTTATGGTGTTCTTGTTTTATTTTAAAGTAATAACAGAAAATAAATTCTTAGAACTAAAGGGGGGGCGGATAAAATTAAAATCCCACTTCTTCAAAAAATTACAGTCCGTTGCCACACTTGCCTTGCAAAATAACTGCCCTACAACAAACAAGTCTTAATCCTAATAATAATAATAATAATAATGCCAGCAATTGTTGTACTTTTGCTGAAGAGGCCAGTGCTGTGGTAAGCCCTCTGACAGTAAGAGGCAATCTATTCATAAACGATTCTTCCTTTGTGTGTAATGAGTGGAAGCCATTTGCAGCACAGAAGTGATTGAGTAATGAGTGGATTTAACATGGAAAGATGAGGGGGAAGGAAATAAAAGTGTGCTTAGGTGTAACAAAAACGTTAAAGGGGGAAGATTGCTGTTGGAGGATGGCTGCTTACTTTAGAGGTTATAATAAAGGCAGGAAGTGCCTACTTTTTTTAAAAAAAGAAAACATTTATAAACGACCCTTTTCTTAACAAGATGACTATATTTAAAGAAGCCTGAGGAGGATTTTCCTACACTTTGCCAGTGTACATACATATTACCAGCTTGAAACAGAGCCAGGTAATTCTCTTTTTTCTCTCAATTTGGACCAAAGCTGAGGGGGGCATGGGGGTGGGAAACAGGAGAATGCATGAAAACACAAGGTGCAGGGTGCATACGGATTGTGGCTAATTTCATGTTTACACCACTTCCTGATCTGTATGTATAGCTAGCTCCTGAGTCAAGTGGAAACATATGAAGAGGGAAACTCCTGTAGAGGTGAATGGGAGGAGGAAGCTGGTGTGGGTCTGGAGGCCTAGGACAAAGGAAAGCATATTCTAATGACCATGCACTGGGTTGGGGGGAAAGCATGATGTTGTAATACTAATTCCCTCTCCCATTATTATTTTTTTATGATTGGTTGTTTGTTTGCTCTGTTTATTACATTTAAATTCCATTCTTCCTCCCAAAGGCGCTCAAGGCTCCAAACACATCTGCAATACAAAGACAAATAAAAAATAAAAAAAGTATTTAAAACATTTAAGAAATGTCAAAAACATCTAAAAGCAGTAAAATACCTGAAACAAATTTGAGAACAGATGCCACCAAATCATGCATCAGGATAAGCCTACCTAAACCGAAACATTTTCAGCAGACCTCGAAAGCCTAATATCTATAGGCAGGAAGTTCCACAGTACAGGTGCTGCCACTCTAAAGGAATGTCTCATTTCATATGCAGAATGGACATTGTGTGGCACTTGTTGAGTGCAAGTTCCATGGTAAACATTTATATTTGGTTGGGACTCACTCCCATTAATGTTCATTCAGCTCAGGGTTTCCCCAACTTGGGTCTCCAGCTGTTTTTGGACTACGGTTCCCATCATCCCTGACCAATGGTCCTGCTAGCTAGGGGTGATGGGAGTTGTAGTCCAAAAAATCAGCTGGAGACCCAAGTTGGAGAAACCCTGATTGAGCCCATCATAAGAAAAGTGCATGTAGCAGGTTTTTAAAAACTGTTTATTAAAGGTTTTCATGAATTACCCAAGAATGTGCAATGTCTCTTTTGTAGCCGTTTTGATGAAGCCGAAGCAGTTGCAAGGGAGATGTATGGAAAGTTTTGAAAAGGAAAACAAGGCACAGGATACCTAGTTAGCAATGGTGTGTGGTGAGGTGGGTTGTAAAGGTGACCTCACAGCATCTCAAACCATCTTTTGTAGGTAGGGCCTATAGCTCAGTGATCGAACAGGTGTATATAAGCAGAAGGCAGCATGTTCAATGCTTAGCATCTTGGGTTAGCAGAGTTGTGATAGAACCTAGCCTGAGTTTCTGGAGAGGCACTGCCAGGCAGAGTACACAACACTGGTCCATATGCTCCAATAGCCCAGCTACATAACTTACCTTTTCTATACTAGCTATAATGCAGCCTTCATGAACCTGGTGCCTTCCATATGTTGTCGGACTCCAACCCCCATCAGCACCAACCAGTGTTGATTATATGAACAAAGCGTGTTCTCCCTGAAATGAGAGCACGTGTTGTGGTGTGGTCTGCCAGGCCAACCCTTTGTTGCCAGGCAGGTTAAAGGGTATTGCCTGGAGCAACGATTGGATGGCCGGGTTGCTGGGGCAAATTGCATGTTGCAATTGGGTGGGTGGCACCAAAAGCTTTAAATATTGGGTCACTCTGCTTTTGCTTTCTCTTTTGCTGAGTGCATCGGATCACCCGCCCGTCCTGAGTTCCGGTTGACCTTGCTATGCCTGTCATGGGGTCGCCTGCCATTGGGGCAGGGGCCTAGTAGGAATTTTGTCCATTTGGCTGATAGGCTGGTGCCATTTGGTTTTTGCCTACTACCTAGCAATTCGTCACAACTTGTAAGGTTGCGGTTAGGCATTGGTTATAAAAATTGGTGGAGGAGGGTAAGGATAGGCTGGGCCTGCCCCTCCAATGGTGGTGTGGAAGGGATTTCCGTTAAAGGAATCCTGGGGCTTGCCACGATTTCGTCCAGTCCCTGAAATGGGACCAGGGCCAGTAAGCTTGGGGAGCAGGTTGGGTGAGCGGTGAGGGCCTGGGACCCAGCTCAACTGCTCCCCAATATTGTTTTCCCTTCACTGGCTTCCGAGGGAGTTCGGAAAGTCAGTTCTGTCCCAGGCGGGGGGACAGATAGTCATAACCAATGCCTAAGCAACCACTCACAGATTATGTATTTTAATAAAGTTGTGGCCAAAATTATGCCAAAAACCTTAAACAAAAATTATGTGTGAATTGTGAATTATTTTGAGGGGTGGCTTGGGGACCTCCACGTGCAACTTCTGGAGAGCACTAGCGTTCAGGAAAGCTCTTACAATGTGTCTTGTAACTATGATATGTAGCAATTGCATTGTGTTAAACTGCTCGGGCTTTATGATTCAAGGCAGCTTTTCAGAGCTGAAGAATCATATCCCAAAACCAAAACGTTAAAAGTCTCTCTTCCTTGGGAGTTAATAAAATTCAACTCTCATTTCATAGTTGATGCTAATGATTTGGCACTTTTTATACTTAGAGGGATGCCTAATTCAAAGCAAATGTTTTCCAATTATTACTTGAAGGCTTCATTAGCTCCCCTAATTTCCTGTTGTCTTTGGAGGGATTCGCTCAGGTGAAAACTTCCATTTAGCTTTGCCTTGTTAGACACCCAGTGAAACTAGACTTTGGAAGAATGCTCCTTCTGAATGGACAAATGGCAGAGGAGCACTTCGATGAATGAAAGCCACAGTGGTTTTGTTTCCTGTGGGAATGTTCTAGAACCATCTTTTAATAGAAAAACATTTCTACATGTTCCACCATGCCACCTCACTCTGCCATAAACTTACTGGTAGCATATTCGTCAAATCACTTGAGGAAAGAGCTAGAGCTGTCTAGAAAAGCAAGGAAGTGCTAACTAAATTCCCTTCCATCTTCCCAGTATTTCAGCAACGACTTCTGAGAATGATTTGGATATCAGGAGGACATTGTCTATCACTAGAAATATTCAGAATTTCTCCCTGCAAGTAGCCTTGTGGATACTACTCTGTGTGATGTCAAGGGAAGAGAGCTCAAAATGTTCGTTCCCCCGTGGGAGGTTTGGGCATATTTTAACATCACGTTCTGTCCCTTCAGGCTGGTCCTGAGTCAAAATGTATTGTGCGCCCTGCATACCAGTCACTCTAACTCCCCAAAAGCCTTGGAGAAGGGGTGAACACTCACTTCCACACCGGAATGATGCCACAAGACCTCTCTTTTGCGAGCAAAGACATATGCTGCTGTTGTTTAGTCATTTAGTCGTGTCCGACTCTTCGTGACCCCATGGACCAGAGCACGCCAGGCACTCCTGTCTTCCACTGCCTCCCGCAGTTTGGTCAAACTCATACTGGTAGCTTTGAGAACACTGTCCAACCATCTCGTCCTCTGTCATCCCCTTCTCCTTGTGCCCTCCATCTTTCCCAACATCAGGGTCTTTTCTAGGGAGTCTTCTCTTCTCATGAGGTGGCCAAAGTATTGGAGCCTCAGCTCCACGATCTGTCCTTCCAGTGAGCACTCAGGGCTGATTTCCTTAAGAATGGAAAGCTTTGATCTTCTTGCAGTCCATGGGACTCTCAAGAGTCTCCTCTAGCACCATAATTCAAAAGCATCAATTCTTCGGCGATTAACTTTCTTTATGGTTCAGCTCTCACTTCCATACATCATGACATATGCTAATGGACCATAATTCTCTGCTTCGAATCCAGGGACCTACAAAATTTATCCGCAGGAAATTATACTCCCCAAGGCATGTGTTAGGAGCAAGTGGAGGAAGAAGCTAGGAATCCTTATCCAGTTCAGATTTTAAAATATTCTTTTCTTTGAGGTAAGCTTTAAGAGTCCCCAAAGCTGACATTCAAGTCCAAGCTCATTGAGCTTTCCTGGCATCTTGAGTTATTAGTGACACTGTAATCTTTACTTCATCCAATAATTATCAAATCTTCGCCTCTTGTTTATATAGCTTCCTGCTACTTTCCCTGCACCGCTCACATACTTTATCAAACCTAGAGGGCTGGCATATTTCTCTGCATTTTGAAGAGGATTTTATTTGTATATTTTTTTGCCTTTAAAACCAATTAACAGAAGAGGAAGAAAAGTAGCCGTTTCATAATGTTGCCAACATAAAAGAACTGAAGCATTAGGCGATGACAGGGTCCTATGTTATTCTGGTGCATTAAATTGCTCCACGCGATAGCTTTAGATGTGTGAAAAACAGAGTTACTAAAATCTTCATCCCATGGGCTGTGATTAGCCTTGCTGAAATTCCTCTACTAAACAGCATCATGATGTTAGCCTTAGTGATGCAGCCAAAGAGCTATCTAATTAGAAAGTCAAACGAAGAGACATATCTACTGGATTAGTGCATCGGTATAGCAATATCTTTCCTAACCCAAACACAAATAGCATTAAACCTTTTATGTTTTATATCCGTTACCTCCAGGTTCAGGACAAATGCCTCCGAATATCTATTATTTAAGTGGAGGCAAACAAGAGAGAGGGATATTGCCTCTTTAGCTTTCCAGAAGCTTCTTGCAGGCTACTGGATTTGTTTTTATTTTAACAATTTGGCATACCACTTAATTACAGTCATATCTACAGGAGACTCAGTACAACAGATCTAAAAATGAATTAAAATGCTGGATTAGAATCTTGGCCTAGATGGACCTTCTTATTTTCTTAGCAGCCTTGAAGACGCAAGAAAGAAATCACACTTAGCTGCCCGCCCCCCTATAAAATCTTAGTCACAGTTCTTCTATATAAGGATAATATATTTTTCCTCTTTCTTTTGTATACTTTCACTTTGAACTTTTATCTTTGAAAAGTTTTTTTCACATTTTTGTTTTCAGTTTTTTTAAAAAAAATAAATTTCTCTGTTAGTTACTGTGAAGTTGGA
Organism: Podarcis muralis; assembly: GCF_964188315.1. NCBI lineage: Eukaryota > Metazoa > Chordata > Lepidosauria > Squamata > Lacertidae > Podarcis > Podarcis muralis. The sequence continues at coordinate 69,470,131 of NC_135662.1, read as the reverse complement.
GAAGTAGTTAAGAGGATGGCTACTTCAGTTCTCGAGGAGAATATATCATTTTAAATATATATATATAAAACCTCTTGCCTGTGAAGCGATGAATTTGATTCACTTTCTGTAGAATTAAAAGAAATTCTCATTGAAAATATGCACATGAACTGCATTGCTTTCTGTTTTAGGTATCATTCTTATTTAGGATGACTTGCTTGTTTGAGCTATCTCCTGTAAGGAGTACATAGATATAGTTTTTATTTATATCTTGGAAAGACAAAGGCCAATGTATACAAAACCCTGTTGTGCATCTGGCCGTGAAGAGGTCTATCAAGATTACTGTGAAGAGGCTTATTAAGAATGTGCCTTTACCTAAGTGTTGCCAGCTTGGAGGCTGGGATCTGCCCCCAGAACATAGCTACCTCCAAAACATTCATGCTCCTTAAACGCAGCGGATGTTTCCTGAATGTGTAGCTCACCTGCGAGGGTATGGTTTCAAGGCTACATGATGTTTTTCAAGCAATTATTATTATTATTATTATTATTATTATTATTATTATTATTATTATTATTATTTAACATTTGTGTTGGTGTTCTTTAAGTCACCACAGGCATAGGGTAGGGCAGGAATCTGGATTGGAGTCAGGCATGAAGGGAAGGGGATCACCTCAGCATTTACTTTTAAAAATAAAAATAGAATAAGCATGCACTTGCTAATTGCATGAATAACATCATTTGTTTGTACCTCAGGCCACCATAAACAGTTTATGGGCTGGAATTAAAGTGCTCATCTTAATTTTAAAGCTGCATGTCGCTTGGAACCAGGATTTTTCATGAGCCAGGATTTCACATGAGCTCCCAAGGAACTGTCGGCACGCAGAGGGTCGCAAGGCCAGCTGGCTAGCCCCAGCTGGGTCATCTCCTTCCAGCTGTCCTGCTGTGAAGACCAATCGGCCTCTGCTCCAGTGTAAATCAGCGACCCAGGCTTCAAAGCCAGGGCACACTATATCAGCCGAGCGAACTGCACACACAGAATAGGCATGAGGCTTGTGGAAGCATACCACAACTACAGATTTATTAATCATAAATCAGGACAAAGAAACATGTTGTCTTTTTCTTTGTCTTCTCAGAGAGACAGAGAGAAGCAAAAGCTATACACACAACGGAAATTCCCAGCAAGCTGTGCTGGAATGTAAACAGACATGTGACATGTAACAGTTCCATGTCTGCAGCTAAAGGTGGAATAAAATTTTCCAACAGGAACTGCAATCAGAAAATGATGTCCTTCCTTGGTTTCCACCAGTTTCTGAGATAATAATTGCTCTTATTAGACATAGAGTTTCCTCAGTGGTTTCTGCTTGCCCGTGGGATTCCCACCCCACCCCTGGTTGAAGGTGACCTAGCAGATCTATGCTAAAATAGTGCGAACTGAAACCTTAAAATATTGTGGTAAATAGGGGGGAAAGCCAAGGGAGATATTTGCTTGCATAATATTATGGAAAACAAAACTCAGCTTCATTTCTGATTGGCGAAGAGGTGGGAGGGGAGTGAAATTACCTGCATAGGTAAATCACATTAGTGACTAGGAGGAGAGTTGGAATAATGATGGAGAAAGAGCTAAAAACCAGGAAAATGACATCAGTCTAGAAAGCTGCAGAGGACTCATGCACCAGAGACATAAGATGCTCAGCTGGCCAAGGGATTAGGATGAGCTGAAACTGCTTTAAGTAGAGAGAAAGTCTAGATTTAGGTATATATCGATGTGTCTTTACTGCTCTTATGTTTAATTGTTAAAGCTATTCTGAAATCTGCCCCTGCTCAAATTGCTGCCTTTTAAAAACCTCCAGTGAAAGTTAATTTTCTTCTGGGTTAACTTTGGTATGATGCCTTGTGTTTTACCCTGTGCCTAATTGTGTTACCACAAGTACACAAGTACAGTGAGTGGGCAAAGTCAGTCAGTTCCAGAAATTAAAGCGCTGTTTAATGAAAGCCAGGAAATATATATAAACCACTTGGGGACAGCAGTGAGGACCAGAGAGGAGATTGGGTTCGCTGGTTTGCTCCCTTCCAGCAGTGTGGGCTGTAGCAATTCATGATGCATATGAATAAACTAATTTTTTTTTATGTCAATTGGCTCAAAATGTGTTAGGTCTGGTGTTCTATTAATTCATCGTACTCACCACACTCTGCATCTATTCCAATGCATGTCTGTGTTTCGTTTTTCCTAATATTCTTATTTGGAGAACTCTCCTTTTGTCTTACTACTGTGACACAAATGATAAATGAATAACAAGTGAGGAGATGCTCGAATCTCATTGCTTCGTGTTGTTTCATAGGTCTGGAAGCAAGTACAGTTCTTGGACAATGCACTGAAGGACATCCAGGACATGCTGCGGGAAAGGACCATTTAATTAAATATCACTGACCTATTGGTAGCGATTTGAGACATTTTTAGTTGCTCCAATATATTAGCTGAAATTCCTCTCACTGTATTTTTCGGCGGCATGCCTACACTTTTTTGAAAGTGACCCTCGTTCCTCAGTGGTGTGTCACAGGAAAACAAATCGCAACTCTTTGCCATTCCCTTTCAATGTCAATATTGCCTTAGGGGCTGGCACTTGGCAGCTTGAGATGGCTCAACACTTCTTGTGTCTGAGAAGAGCTTGTCAGCAAGATGGAAGACCTTCCCCGGCAAAAATCTTCGCTTCCAGGTAGAGGTAATGCAAACTCAAATTACCGTTTGGCCATGTCCAAACATGAATGCGTGAGGGGGAGAGGAGAAGGGAAAAAAGTACAAGTAGCCAGGATGAAACATGTCCTTTGAGGAAACGTATTGTTACCTCAGGACATGTTTGCTCAGATATGGACTAGCCTGAGGCAATGAGTTGTTCATAGCTATAGTCCAGAACCAAAGCTTTTGTGGCTCCAGTCTTTCTTATCTGTGTTGTTTCACCTTTGCAGGAGAATTAATAGATTTTCTTTCTACTGACACTCCATTCTTGAGACGAAGACAGGATTTGTACTGTTCCCCCTTTAGCTGCTTTCCCACAAATTGGATTATTTAGGTAATCTCAAATAGCTACATGGTTGATGCTACGCAGGCTGGCAGGAAAGCCGCCTGGTAAATTCTAAGCACAAAGTGACCGTACTGTTGAGATGAATGCATGCCTGGCATTGGCTACATTTCACAGCACTAACTAGCACATTTCCCAGCAACATTGAATTCACCTGTAAGTATCATGGTGTCAGGGGGTGGGCAGAGGAGGAGGAGTGGTGGAGATCACCTTCCCATCCTGACCCTTCCAGGGAGGAGGAAGAGGAAGACAGTATAGATTTTCAACTGTGGTTTGCGGGAGGTCACAGCTCAGAGGCAGATGAGGGGGAAAGTTGGGAAATCATGGAAGAGCCAGCACAACACCCAGCTGACATGTTGTCATTAGAAAGCATTCCAGACCCTCCATCTCCCAGAACCCGGTGAGCCTTAAAAGTAGGAGAGCAAAGAGCTCAAAGACAAAGAGCACATATTCCTGGTTCCTTATCTTCTCCTTCTTGGTTATTTTTTTCAAATACAGAGAAAAACCTGCTATAGAAAAGGAAATGTGGTTGTATGAATCAGTCCCAAAGTCACACATAATTTGATGGGTGCAGGGTTGTGAATGTATATATATTGGCCTCAACTTGATGGGTTACAAACTGACAAACCAATCTAAAACTTTCCCCCAATAGTAAAAGTTAATATATCCCCCTCCCAAAACCTATTCATCACCTATTATGCAGATCCATCTTGGCAGTGTTGAGATGCAGTCTGACTGTTAACTGTTTTGGACTTTACCAAGACTTAAAGCATATCCTCTTTGTGACATCACACATGACATCAGAATGGCATGTTTTCATTCAACTTAGACTATCTCCATGCCAACAGCAATGGCCAGTAAACTTCTGCAACCAAGTAACCATCAGCCTGACTACCCAGTTGTTCTATTTAGACTATTGGGTGTTCATTTTCTGCTCTCATAATCAAAGTCTGAAGAAGAGCTGTGTATAATCTGAAAACCTGCTTCCACTGTTAAAGAAAACTAATTGTCAGGGACTGGGCAGAGGGGAAATGGTGGAGACCTCCTCCCCATCCTGACACTTCCAGGGAGGAGGAAGAGGAAGACAGTATAGATTTACAACAGGGGTTGAGGGAGGTCACAGCTCAGAGGTAGATGGGGGGGGGGGAGTTGGGAAATCATGGGAGAGCCAGAACAACACCTGGCTGGCAAGTTGCCATTATAAAGCATTCCAGGCCCTCCATCTCTCCGAACCCAGCGAGCTTTAAAAGTAGGAAAGCAAAGAGCTCAAAGACAGAGGGCACTTAGCGGCACCCATAGAGGAGATAATGATGATGATGAATGCGGAAGTGGGAGAGATGGTGGGGGGTGGAGATTCACCCAGGACAAAGCTATCATCCAAGAGGTTGGATTCTATAGCCTCTCTCTGAAAAGCTTGAAATAAAAAAGGACTGTAAGAAACTTTTCCTTGTCCTTATAATTTCCTGGGCAACCAGCCGGGAGCTGCTGACAGCACCCTGACACATGGTCTAGTTGGATGCAAAGGAATAGCAGAAGGAACCAGCTGGGGAACCCCCAAGGGAATAAGGCTCAGAGCCTGGGGATTGGTGGTGGGTCAATGATGAGTGGTCAAAGGGAGAAGAGTGAGAAGACGGGGAAGAGGAGGTGTCAGAAGCTGAAGAAGTCACAGGGCTTATTGGGCAGGATAAGCCTCTGCAGAGAGGAATAGGCTTGATTCTTAAGACTCAGTATCACTAAGGGCATGGAGCAGTTTTAGCTCCACCTTAATGGTGCATCTGATGGAACACTTTTTCTATCTCCCATCTGATCTATAGTGTCAGCCCAGATCTGCTGGGGAAAGACTCCTGGAACATCTGGAGCCCCACTGCCAATCAGTGTGGACAATACTAAACTAGGCAGAACAATGTTCTGGCTCAGTATATAACAGCTTCCAATGTGCCTGTTGGGTGAGAAGTCCAAATGGTTACAAACCCACCTAAAATCTCTGCTAGGGACAACACTAAAGGGTCTTGCTGCACCATTCTGAAATTACCTACCCTGCTGTGGTGTTGTCTGAAGAAGGTCATTCCATCCTGTTGTATGGCAAAACCAGCCCTGCTTTGGATCCTGCTGAGAGATGTGAGACCTTCATCATTCAGCAGGTTAAAATACTTTGCCTGAAGAGGAGGTCAGAGCCTTGTATGTATCACACAATCTCCCCCACCCCACCCTCATTTTAATGCAAGACTTCCTTTGTACAGCACTGCATATCACATTCATCGTTTCAGACATGCTTGTAAGTATGATGCCTCCTTTTGTACAAGTTTGTAGCATATGGGGTTATCTCAGTTCCAGCAACAGACATACTGGTGGGGAGCCAAGTTTGACTAGTCCTGCCTGCACTGCAATCATAGCAATGCTGTAAGCTTGGGTCTCCATGCCAGTAATTTCCTCAATCTCCACTCGTTCTTGAACATATTTTTCCTTATGTTTTGATTTCCCCCTCCCCAGGCTTACCTCCAAGGCTGGATCTAGACACATCAAAAAAAACATTTCAGGAAAATGTATTGTAAAGCAAATAATGAGAAATCACATTCGCAAAGGTTCAAACTCTACAGTGCCATCTAGCACCACAGTGTTATAACGCAATTATTTTATTTTATTTTTTACTGATGTAGCTGAGTCCCTAAATTTCCTCTGTCAGCACCTGAACAAAGCACTAGTCCTTATGTGTGAAGTTGTCTCCTTTCTACTGATTTATCTGTCTAGAACAACATACTGAAAAGTCCTCATAAATGGCCAGCTGGGGTACAGAATCCCACCCTTAACTTAATGAATATGTAACACCATGAGACTTTGATGTATTTATTTATTTCAGTGCACTGTCCTTTGGGGGGGTGAGGTTTTCTCTCAGTTTTTGTTTTCAGCTATTAATTATGCTTAATGTATGCTTTAGATATTATGTTTTCCCTTAATCTCTTGTCGTTCCTTCCCTTTGGCTATATCTCGCTGTGAATTGGATCACTGAGCAGTATATATATATATATTTGCCCCAACTAAAATATCTCATCTCTGTGATGCTGATAACAAGTGTTTTGTTTATTTAAATCATGACTGGACTAAATTTCTTCACACGCAAAACCCACCCTCATTTAAAACCCACAGTCTCTGCTGCACACGATCCCTGCAGGCAAAGATTTATTGTGTTTAATATATTTTAAGGCTATCACACAACAAGTAATTCATCTCTTTGGGGGTGGGTATGTTTACTTAAAATGAAAGGGAGGAAATACATTTATGTGTGTCTCAATGCTTCTTGCCTGTCCGCCCCTCCAGCAAAAGAAACAGCTCAGTCTGTAAACAAATATCAGCCACACGATGACTAAAATTCCATGGAGTTTCCTTAAGTAGATATTATTTGATATATATATTATGTGCTAGACTCTCGTGTGACCAATATACAAAACTCAGGCCATAACTATGCAATAGGGTTGTGTCACTTCAGATTCCACTTCAGTGCTACAGACAGGAGCCTGATTCATTTTGGACCATTTAAACATCCATTGCATTTCAGATTCTGAAAACTTGAGACTTTGGATATCTCCCTGTTGTCTATAATGGAGACATCAAAAATAGCTTGTGTTTTTTTTAAAAAAAATATATGTAAAAGTATACATTTGCAAAGAGAAAAGATTGCATTAAGTGAGAGGTTCCACTCTAGGTGAATGCGGAAGACTGGTGTTTTTCTATTTCAGAGGGTTTAGGCTACCTGATGATTCATCACTGGAAACCCGAGCAAATCCCTCATGAGCAGCAAACTGAAGCCTGAGAAACTCAGCATCTTTGTGGGAAGCCAGCTAAGTGTGTTGGGGAAAGGAGTTTCTCAGAGAGAAGTTTTTGGACTGTGTTGTTGTTGTATGTGGCATGAGGTCCACTTGCACAACAGAACTTTCCTCCCTCTGTGCCCCCCATGCCTTCTAAATATGCTCTGGAGGATAGGGGGAACCCCAGAACAGGTATAGGGAGCTCACAGAAAGAGGTGGAAGTCCCATTTTATGAGCCGACACTTGTTCTCTGCACATACTCTTTTATTGCTACATCAAACTCCACTCTGACGTTATGCCTGCAAAGTGCTTTGAGTTCCCTAAAGCGCAAGATAAATCCGAAGTGTTCTCAACTACTGTAATACTGTTGAGCTCATACACTCCTTTTTGAGGATCATCGAGGCCTGTTCTTTTTAATCAAGCAGTTGCAAGAGAATCCGCAGTCGCTGCTATCAGGCATGATTCTAAAAAGTTTGACTTCTTAATACACACTTCACTCTGCACTGCCATAATCAGTCTGGGATTCTTATCGTGATTTCTCCCCTCTATTGTTTTCAATATCAAAGAGAAAGCAATCACGGAAAGGTTTTTGTTCTACCAGAGAACTTTAAGCAGGCTGATTAAGTTGCAAAGGGCATTCTGGAGCCCCTTGTCTCCAGGAAGGAATTTGCAAAGGATGCTTCAATTACTTTGAGAGAAGTGTCCGTGCTTTCCTGACCGTGTGTGTGTGTGTGTGTGTGTGTGTGTGTGTGTGTGTCCTTTTAAAAACATTGAATAAAAAAAGAACAAAAAGGACAAGAAACCGTCTAATCAAAATTCATGTGTTTGTGAAAGTGACTTTGATAACAGAGTCAGAAAAGATGACTTCTCAGATGTGACCAACCTTTTGGAAACCTCATGCCGTCTGGCGTGTTCTTTAGCATGGTTTGTGTCTTATTTTCAGTCCCTCACTCCTCCGGTGCCAGGAAGAAGCTGGCGGGTGGTGGCTGAAGGCCTCATTGAAGATTGGCTTGACTCACAGGAATGCCACCTCCTGCTGGTTCATTTTCCTATTGGCTGGCTATTATTAAAGTTAACCAGGCAACAATAGCAAACCTATAGGAAAACCTTGCGGGAAGCTGATTTTTCGTTGTCAGCTCGGATTCCTCTGACTTAAGACACAGGAAATGATTGTGTTTCCCATACCTGCTGTTATTTCTTCCTCCTGCTACTAATTAATCCCTGCAAAGCAAGTGATGGCAATATTAATTGTTTTCTTGCCTGCATTCCAGGCTCAGTGTGCTTGTTTTGTGATGGAATGGGCTAGCCAAATTCTTTTTGCAGCTTTTGGTTATTATATATTGTTTACAATGCCATCTCTAGAAGGGATTTCAGGTTTTAAAGAAATGTTATACTTTGATGAAGAAGAAGACTTGAGTAGACACTTTGGGTAGTGATGTAATAGAGCTATACGAAAAGCACTGTTCTCACCTCATTTATTAATTTTTGGATTCTAGGTTGCAGCGGTTCTAAGGTTGGGTTCTAGGAGCAGAGAAGAAGAAGAAGAAGAGTTTGGATTTGATATCCCGCCTTTCGCTCCCTTCAGGAGTCTCAAAGCGGCTAACATTCTCCTTTCCCTTCCTCCCCCACAACAAACACTCTGTGAGGTGAGTGGGGCTGAGAGACTTCAAAGAATTGTGACTGGCCCAAGGTCACCCAGCAGCTGCATGTGGAGGAACCGAGACGCGAACCCGGTTCCCCAGATTACGAATCTACCACTCTTAACCACTACACCACACTGGCTCTTTCTTTCTTGATTGTAGCAAAAAGAACAATTATGCATTATTATTATTATTATTATTATTATTATTATTATTATTATTATTATTATTATTATTTATTGACATGCTGTTTTCAAGTGTTCCAAACACTGTGGATACATTACTTCAGTAATTTTCCTGCCCAGTACTTTTTTTCTAGAAAAACAGGTGACGGTACTCACCATGAAGTTGTTACAGTATTATTATTTTTTTATATTTGTTGGAAGCTGCCCAGAATGGCTGGGGCAACCCAGTCAGATGGACAGGGAATAATAATAATAATAATAATAATAATAATAATAATAATAATAATAATAGAATTAGGATGTCCTTATTTTTATCAGAGAAATGATGGGTGGTATGCCATAGGTAAGGAATCTGACACTGGCACAATTGGCAGCTTCTCGCCTAACAGAAATACCAGGTGTGAGTGTGCGGTTTTCCTCAGGCTTGCAGGGTGAGAGTAAATGTTACGCTGCCCTACCAACCCACTCACATCAGCTATTTAAAGTGGGAAGAAACCATGGAATGATAAATTACAGATATAACTTAATATGTAGTTGTTTTGCTCTGACAGGCTCATGGATTATGGCGAATGCTTCCTTCATGTTGGATTTATTTGTACGACATGGCACCCAGATACAAAAGTGATAAATGCCTTAGACGCTCAAAAACAAATAAATAAAACAATTAGGAGGCATTCTTTCGCTTCCCCCTTCCTCTTTTTCTCTTAATGATTCTTTGCTATACTTCATTAGTGGCGCTCATTACTCATCACTGTCTGCCATGCAAAAGGCAATTCCGCACAGCGTTGTGTATTTTCCCCGTAATAGTTCATGCTGAGTCAACACCTCATTCAGTGTCATTTATGTAGTTTTCATAATGAGCTCCTAAAATAAACACAAAAGACAATTAGCTTTATGCATATGACAAATTATTCACGCTCAGCGGATGAAGCAGTCAGGTAAAAAGGAAAGGGGCCCTACCAGGCCTTAGCAAACTAACGTCAGTCTCCAATTACTCCATCTGTACACAGCGGCTCAGGAGACTCAAGGTGGACTTTGATTAAACGCTCTTCTTTCTGTCAATTTGCTAGGATTTACGTTAATGCTCAGTGCTCCATCATAAAATGCCTAACACTTAATGGATCTGAAGACCGGTTTCTAGGAGGTAAATAAGCAGCAGGAGAGAGCTTTTGCCTTCATCCATGTCTGGCATGATGGTTGGGGGCTTCCCAGTAGCATCTGGCGAGCTACTGTGAGAAGTGGGATGCAGGAATAGGTGAACCTTTGGTCTCACCCAGCAGGGCTGTTCTAGTGTTCTTAACTGAAAGGAAACGAATTTAAGCGAAGTGGGATTGTGGTGACTGCTGCTGCTAACCGTGTCTGTTTGTATAGTGTGCTTTTATCCCAATATTCATCTGAAAAAGTCTCTCAGGATGATTTGCAACAACCAGTAAGCTCAAGTAATCCATTGCCTCTGGCTGACAGACTGAAAGACATGTGGCACAAAAGGAATGAGGACTGGGATGAGCAAGGAAAAAAGCAAACTCAGTCACTACTTCTTCATTTGCAAGGTTGGTAGAACATGAGACTCTTAATCTCAGGGTGGTGACTTCAAGCCCCATGTTGGGTGAAAGATTCCTGCATTGCAGGGGGTTAGATTAGATGACCCTCGTGGTCCCTTCTAAGTCTATGCAGTGGTACCTTGGGTTACATACACCTCAGGTTACAGACGCTTCAGGTTACATACGCTTCAGGTTACAGACTCCGCTAACCCAGAAATAGTATCTCGGGTTAAGAACTTTGCTTGAGGATGAGAACAGAAATCATGCAGCAGTGGGAGGCCCCATTAGCTAAAGTGGTGCTTCAGGTTAAGAACAGTTTCAGGTTAAGAACGGACCTCCGGAATGAATTAAGTACTTAACCCGAGGTACCACTGTATTTCTATGATATATGATTCCTACCAGGGAGAGGGAAAGAAAACTCAATGAAGTTGCTCGGTCTTTGGCTGATGGATGGGGCCTGGGAAGCACATGATCAAAAGTAAATTGTTATATGACCATTACCAGAAAGTTGAATCCACATGATCATATATATTCAGGGGCATCAGACTGCTCCTATCGAGATCATAAAGGTGGCAAAGTATTGCATTAGCAGCTAGTGAAATCCAGGAAGTACTCTTGCATTGAGGAATGTGAGCATTTTCCTAACCTTCTGTGAAAGTGATTGACAGACTAATTCTGCATAAGGAAAAATTAATTTGTAGTTGCACTCACAACTCATTCCAACTTGTGAAAACCTTTCGTACCACTGCCAACCTCCCAGAGCTGAGACAAGGCCTGATCAAATGGCAGCTTGCGATAACGGACCCGCAGACGGAGTTAATGGAATTCTCTTCACTTCTGATCTCTGCCAGATTTTAACCTTGGCTCACCCCGTGAGAATTTTCATTTGGACCATTTCTACAAGTTTGGAGAGGTTTGGGCAAAGCTCCCTGGAAGCCTGCTACTCATTATTGCAGGACCGCAGTGGTACCTTTATCTGTGCAAAACATTTTATTTTGCAGAGACTCACGCCATGTGATTCCAAAGTCCTGGAACAGAAGTGCATGGAGCAGAGAAAAACAAGTGTTTACATTCAAGAGCATTGGTCATGAAAGATAAAGATTAGGAGAGAACAGTAAACATGCAGGCATGCAAACACAGAGCTGTGTTACCTGTCAATGATCCATAAAAGTAAAAAATAATCTATTACTTTATGACTGAATCATCTCTGTTATGAACTGTATAAACTCCTAAACAGTGTGGGTCATAGCCAGCAGACTTCTTTTGTTGTCGTTTAGTCATGTCCGACTCTTTGTGACCCCATGGACCAGAGAACACCAGGCACTCCTGTCTTCCACTGCCTCCAGCAGTTTGGTCAAACTCATGTTAGTAGCTTCAAGAACACTGTCCAACCATCTCGTCCTCTGTCGTCCCCTTCTCCTTGTGCCTTGTGCTGAGTCTCCTCCAGCACCATAATTCAAAAATATCAATTCTTCGGTGATCAGCCTTCTTTATAGTCCAGCTCTCACTTCCATACATCTCTACAGGGAAAACCATAGCTTTAACTATATGGACCTTTCTCGGCAAGGTGATGTCTCTGCTTTTTAAAATGCTGTCTAGGTTTGTCATTGCAGGTGTCTTTTAATTTTGTGACTGCTGTCACCATCTGCAGTGATCGTGGAGCCCAAGAAATTAAAATCTCTCACTGCCTCCATTTCATCCCCTTCTATTTGCCAGGAGGTGATGGGCCCAGTGGCCACGATCTTCGTTTTTTTTTTATGTTGAGCTTCAGACCATATTTTGCACTCTCCTATTTCACTCTCATTAAGAGGTGCAATTAAACTTGCCCCTTCCCTCCTCTCCCCTGTAGTCTTAAGATGAGGTGTGAGGCACATGGGCATGTTTCACGGGGAATGGCCTCAGAAGCCAACTTAGTATCTCCGTCAAGCCTAATTAAGGTTGTGGGTCAGAGTTTTCCCTCTTCGGCCTTCCCAAATGCCTTTCCTCTTATGACCTTCTCCGTATGGCAAGGTAAGGTTTGAATCTGAATGCTGACCATATTCAAGGTTAGACTGGCAGGCAGAAGAGTGGTGGCGCCTTCTCAGCGGTGGTGCCTGTAGTTTTGAATTCCCTCCCCATGGAATGACCTGCTCTGTTGCGCAGTTTAGAAGGATGATATACATCTTACACGGGCAAGCTTTGGGAAATAAAATACAGTGGTACCTCTGGATACACACACCTCTGGTTGTGTATCCTTCAGGATGCGAACGTGACAAACACGGAAGTATTTTTCTGGGTTTTGCTGCGCGCGCATGCGCAGAAGCGGCACCTCCAGTTGTGATTTCTTCGGGATCTGATCGGAGCTCCAGAACAGATCCCGTGCGCAACCGGAGGTACCACTGTATACCAAATAGTGCTGGATTCCTTCCCACCCTCTGCCACTTGGAGGGATGTGATTGGATGCTAAGAGAGAATATATTTATTAGATATTACCGTATTTTTCGCTCTATAACACGCACCTGACCATAACACGCACATCGTTTTTAGAGGAGGAAAACAAGGGAAAAAACATTCTGAATGAAACAGTGGATGTATCATTTTTGTGCTTCATGCTGTGGCCACAGACATGTGATCTGATGGTGAATTTGGGGTGACCCAATGCAAAGATCCTGAGGATCCATGTGGATCCATGCTTTTTAACCACGTTTTTGCACCATTGCAGCCCCAGGCAACAGTGGGTGTGTGATTTTTGGGGGGCAGGCTCTAGCCATGGACATGCTATGTGATCTGATGCTGAATTTGGGGTGACCCAATGCAAAGATCCTGAGGATCCATGTGGATCCATGCTTTTTAACCACGTTTTTACACCATTGCAGCCCCAGGCAACAGTGGGTGTGTGATTTTTGGGGGGCAGGCTGTAGCCATGGACATGCTATGTGATCTGATGGTGAATTTGGGGTGACCCAATGCAAAGATCCTGAGGATCCATGTGGTTCTATGCTTTGTAACCACATTTTAAGTGGGGAGGGAAGGAAAAACAAAGAAGGGAAAAGGAGCATGAGAGGGGTGTGCAGAGAAGCAGCTGGCTAAGAATGCAGGAGAGGGATTTAACGGGAGGGAGGAAAGAAAGGCAAAAGTTTCCCCCCACCCAAGCACCCAAACCAGCCATATCTCTCTCTCTCTCTCTCTCCCCCCCCCCCACCTGCATGTTGCCTGCTAGTCCCTAGACGCAGCACCGGGAAGGAATTAGAATTAGAAGGAACGACTCTGCTTTCCCCTCTGCTTGCCTGGAGGGGCTTTCCCTGCTCTTTGTTCCGTTTGAGCAAACACAGCAACGAAACAGAGGAGGGTGGCCAGTAAGACCCTGAGGCAGAATGCAGGAAAGCAGCCACTTCCTCTTTTCAGGTTTCCCTTCTCCGTGACTCGCGATTTGATTTTTGTCTGATTTTTTGGCTCCAGGGACCACACATTCGCTCCATAACACGCACAGACATTTCCCCTTCCTTTTTAGGAGAAAAAATCTGCGTGTTATAGAGGGAAAAATACGGTACATTTCCTTCCTCACGTTTGTGGGTTCAGCAGAGTGCATCCCTTTGCAGATTAAAATGGAAGCCTAGATAGGCTAGTTTTAGCCTTTCAGTTTAAGTAATCCAAGCTGCTTTAAGGCAAACTGGATTCTCCTGGTATTTTCCCCCCTTCCTCCCCCTTCAACCACACAAACAGTCTTGTAAAAGGTAAAAAAATAAATTTACTCAGAATACTAGTTGAAGAGTAACAGATACATCAGCTTTGTTCAGGCAGGCTTAAAATGGTAATTCAGTTACAAAGACATACTTTAGTCCAGCTTAAAATGGAGTCTGAGCACTGGAGATGCATTCACATCTCTGGCTCAGTGGGAAGTGATGAAAAAGATGTGCCCAGGCAGGTAAGATAATATATATAGCTACACCATCCCCCCCTGGTAGGGCACAGTGGGAGATTCTCTCACAGAGTCCTCTCTAGCAAACTTACAGGAAAACTCTGTGAGCTTCAGCGCCTATCATGTGCCTATCTAGCAAAACATGAATTGTTGGTTTGACTGCATTTTAAATATCCCACAACCCCTGCCACCTTGTTTATACATTTTACCTTAATCTTTTTGATCCTCCTGTCTTCAGTTAGTTCCCTTTTACAGGATTCGAACTGCTCTTTGAGCTGCAATACACGTAATATTGTGTATTATGTGCTGCTGACGGTCTTCAGCAGTATTGTGGGTTTCAGTGCTGGAAGCTTCTACAAAGGTTCTATTGAGACTTGCCAGTAGGATATCAAATCTCAGAAGAAGCTTCTTTCAGAGAGGTTGTTTACCAGCCCACCCTTCATTTCCCAGACAACTGTTTTCTGTGGGGCAGAAAAGGGGGCTATATAATAATTCACATACAGAGAGAGCCACAGAGAAGCATTCCAACTTCCCCAAGCATCAGGCTGCTGGTGTTTCTTAAAGATGCCAAGGCTTGGACTTGATTAAGTTTTCATGATGAGATCATGCCATGGGCCTTATCAGAGATGCACCAGTCTATGAAGTTTGCAGTCGTGTCTGCATTCAGCTGACATTCAAAGGAGGACTTGTTTATGTATCCCAGTCAGAGGTAAACATCACAGGAAGTCCTACCAGACAAATGCAATTCTGTCTGCTCACTCAGCTGGTACTGCTGCTTTAATAATGTCTGAACAATGTCTGAAGGCAATCATAGCTGTATGCAGCCATCAGTAGTGCCTTTCTAAATGAGCCCTTAGTGTTCAAACTTGTATCATAAATGGTGTTGCTATCAGGGCACACTAGAGAAACACACATACAGGATGGGAGGGAATTATCTCTCCATTGCCATTCTCTGCACATCCATGTCTTAAGCAAAACTCTGGGGGCCATATCATATTGCACATAGGCTGCTGCTTATGAAAGCTACAGACCTAGCAACACACGAAACTGAACATGCCCGTTTGCTGTCTGTGATATTGTACCCCTGAATGCCAAGTCAGCTAGGATGACATGTGCATGGAAACTAAAGCAGTGCACACATTCCCTTTGTTGCTTCAGGAACCACATGCAGAGGCTGAACAAGTTGTAGCTGCAACAAAATGTTGCCGTATGGAATGTTCCATTCTTCCTCCTCTCCTCCTTTTCCATATCTCCCAGTGTTTTGTTACCACTCAGCATGCTCAATACTTATAGGCCTGGGAGGAGGGGATCTCCCCTTAGAGCCCCCCCCCTCTAAATATTTTTTACTCCCCTAAACCATGGCTTTCTCCAGAACATGCTGATACCTCCCTCTTCTTTCCCGGTGGCCATATTACAGCCACAATCCTCTCAGCAGTCACCTACTGAGTTTGCTGTTAAGAAAGGGTGATGGTGATGTCCTCTGGCTCTCCAGAGGTTGCCGAACTACAAATGGGATCCTCTTTAACGAGGGTCCTGGTTGCACACGAGCCCTTGAGACAACTTCCGCCAGGTTGAAGGCGCTGGGCATGGCCCAGGCCTTGTCTATATGGCCCCACAATCACACCAGGCCATTTGAGCCAATCAGTGCAGGTGGCGTGATTGGTGGGGGCCTATAAAAGCGGCAGTGTGACGTGGCTGAGGCACTTGCTTCACGCTGCCCACCCTCCCATCTCTATTTGTAGGTTTTGCTCCTTTGGCCTTGCTTCAGATATTGGCTGGTCGCCTGTTTTGGAACAGGGGCCGGGTAGGAATTTTTCCATTTGGCAAATTGGCAGTGGCCACTTGGTTTTTGCCTACCACCTTAGCAATCATTATAACTTTGTAAGGTTTAGTGATGTATGGAAGTGAGAGCTGGACCATCAAGAAGGCTGATCGCCGAAGAATTGATGCTTTTGAATTATGGTGCTGGAGAAGACTCTTGAGAGTCCCAAGCACTGCAAGAAGATCAAACACATCCATTCTTAAGGAAATCAGCCCTGAGTGCTCACTGGAAGGACAGATCGTGAAGCTGAGGCTCCAGTACTTTGGCCACCTCATGAGAAGAGAAGACTCCCTGGAGAAGACACTGATGCTGGGAAAGATGGAGGGCACAAGGAGAAGGGGGCGACAGAGGACGAGATGGTTGGATAGTGTTTTCGAGGTTACCAGCATGAGTCTGACCAAACTGCGGGAAGTAGTGGAGGACAGAGGTGCCTGGCGTGCTCTGGTCCATGGGGTCACGAAGAGTCGGACACGACTAAACGACTAAACAACAACAACAACAAGGTTTGGCAGTTAGGCATTGGCTTAATGAAGTGTGTGGGAGGGGTGATCCAGCCATCACCTGCCCCTCCAGAAATAGGGTATTCCAGTAAAGGAATCTGGGAGTCCTGGATCTCATCTGAAGTCCACCTGAGGAACTAGGGCCATGCCAGGACCACAGGAACCCTGGGGTGAGCTTCAGTTGATCTTCATTGATGTTGCTCCCTTGTTTGGTGTTTGCTCTTTCAGACTACCACCCAGAGAGGCAGGAGTCAGTTATAGTCTGCTACCAATGCCTAAGCCAATACCACTCACTTTGCTGTAATCAATAAAGTTGTGGCCTAAATTTTGCCCATTAACTTAAACCCAAATTATGTGTCAGTGTGAAGTTACAGTCATACCTCGGGTTGAATGTGCTTCAGGTTGAGCACTTTCAGGTTGCGCTCCGCGGCAACCCGGAAGTAACGGAGCCTGTTACTTCCGGGTTTCGCTGCTCTCGCATGTGCAGACGCTCAAAATGATGACACACACATGCACGGCAGCGGCAAAACATGACCCGTGCACACGCAGATGCACCGCCGTGTCTTACGTTCCATTCAGGATGTGAACGGGGCTCCGGAACAGATACTGTTCACATCCCGAGGTACCACTGTATTTACTTGGGGAAGGGTTTGGGGGCCTCAGGGCACAACTCCTCCCATCCCTACCTAGCATGGAAAATGGCCAGGGTTTAGCAACTTCTAAAATGCCAAAGGTTCCCCAGTCCTGCTCTACACATTTAAATATGACTCATTCAATATGGCTCCAGTTGGCACTGTTAAGATGTTGATAGGATGTGTCTGCTTGTGGACTGCAATGTTTCATGGAATGGACATCTCCAGACATGGTCCCAGGTCGCATGTGTGTTGTGCTGACCAAGTCTATATTTGGAATTAGATCAGGCTCTATATAGGTGTTTTTTTTTATTATTATCTCCTCTTCCCTACTGAGAAGAGTTATTGTCAATTGACGAGTGCCTCACCTCACTTCCATTCCCCACTTAGTGTGAGGCAAATCTGGTTTTGCATTAAGACTGCAGCCTTAAAAAAATTCAGTGGGGCTGAGCTCTTTATATAAATAGTTACCTTTGAAATATATGTAGTTTGGAAAGACTGAACATTTTTGACAGGCAACAAAATTGTTTATTTAAGATTCCCCCCTGCATCTCCTCCCCAAGTTAATTTCCAGTAGGATGGTAGATGAAGCAGGCATACACTAATGCCAGAAGAAGGTTTAGATTGAAAAAGTTAGAGTTTTATTACCACAAACTGGAAATGCAAATAGCCAATCGCTTGTTTCAAACTGTGCAAAGTTAATCGATAAATCACACCTGCATTGGCCATTTATTCTCTTCTAGTTGTGCATATAGCTGACATTTAAGGCTCATACATTACTTCTTTCATCTATAAATTTCTTAAATATTACAAATATGACACCACTCCTCTGCCACCAAATCCATGTGCTTCCAGAAGACTTCCTTGGTGCTAACTCTCTCTCTCTTTTCTTTCAAATTAATCCTTAAGACCCATTCTAGGTTATAACTAGGGATAGGCTGTCAATTTCGACTTTTCTCAGTTTTTCATTTTTCCAATCTTAAATTTAACTCTCCACATTTCCACATCAGTTTGTGAAGCACTTTTTATTTTTTAAAGAATCCCCATGAAAATTCATCAGCATTTCAGTGCAAATTTCTCCCAATATAAACATTTTTATATGGAGAGTATTCCCCAATATAAAATCATTTTTGATAATTTATTTTCATGAATGTATCAATTTTTATGCACATTTTACTCCAATGTTCTTTTTTGTTTTGTTTTGTTTTGTTTCACTTTGTATTCATTACTTGGCTGGGGAATTGTACTGCAATATTCAGAGAAGTGCAAATTTCAGAGGATGCCTGTGATTCGGTTTGCCACTTGTTTCAAAAAGTTCAGAATAGGTACATTTGCTTTTAAATGTGAACTGAATTGAATTTCTCCCCCATCCCTAGTTATAACTGACTTGGTTTTGGAGAGAAGAAACCAGTTATTGCCCCCAAACTTAGCATTTTAAGTCATTTGTACAAAGGAAGGAGAATTGTATGTGTGCATAGGCCAAATATCCAATTGTTCCTCAGTACACTCATAAGCCTTCATAAATGAATGGAGGATTTCTCCTCACTGAGCCAAAAATCTCTAGAAGTGCTGGCATCTGGACTCTGCCGTACACAATTACTGCCAAAGCATGTGGCGAAGTGCTGGAAAGCTTGCAATTCAGCAAGCTGAACACCCCAGTGCCAGTATGGTGTAGTGGTTAAGAGCGGTAGTCTCGTAATTTGGTGAACTGGGTTTGATTCCCTGCTCCTCCACATGCAGCTGCTGGGTGACCTTGGGCCAGTCACACTTCTTTGAAGTCTCTCAGCCTCACTCACCTCACAGAGTGTTTGTTGTGGGGGAGGAAGGGAAAGGAGAATGTTAGCCGCTTTGAGACTCCTTAAAGGGAGTGAAAAGCGGGATATCAAATCCAAACTCTTCTTCTTCTACCCCACACCACCAAGATATGGCAGTTCATAGTGCATCATAGATGCATTTGACTTAGTGTGTCACAAGTTGGACAGGCCTCAAATGGTGTGTGTTTGTGTGTGTGCATGAACATATTACAGTAGACTTGACAATGGGCTCTGTTCATGCACTGAGAGTGGTGCTCTATGCATAAATTGTTGTTCTCGTGCACATACTGCCATGTTGAATTGGGATCTGGGGTAGAGGATGCTGGGAATTTTGATGCACACCAATTCTAGAGGTGCTTGGATCATGGCCTTTTGTTATTGATATAATCTGGCGTGGCTACACTTTGATAATTCCCTTTTTCCTTTGTTCATTGCATCTGAAACAGCTCAGCTGTTCAACTGGTAAACTGTGTGATCTTGAGAGCTTCAAGCTGTGTTGCAGGTGGATCACCCAGCCTTCGGGTCTCAAAGTTTAGTCACACAATCAGCAGAATCAAATGGCACAGATTTTGCTGAACTCTACAAACTGTGTCCCCCCTCTGGTAGACAGAAAAATATCATCTCAATGAGAAGTTATCAAGCCTTCTTAATAAGCTATATTTCTAAGTGCGGGAAGGTGGCAACCCCCTGCTTATGGTTTATTGTCAAACAAAAATGAACAGCAGCTGCCAAGGGGGAAAAAAGATTGATTAATGCAAATAGCCACCTATCAACAAATATTCTCTAAAAAAAATAACAGCACTAAAAATTCAATATATAATACTTAGAATTAACAATAAGCATGGACCACAATGGTGCTGATTCTATAGTTCAGTTCTCAAGTGCCATTTGGGCTCCTCTTGTTTATGATAAAGGTAAAGGTAAAGGTACCCCTGCCTGTACGGGCCAGTCTTGACAGACTCTAGGGTTGTGCGCCCATCTCACTCAAGAGGCCGGGGGCCAGCGCTGTCCGAAGACACTTCCAGGTCACGTGGCCAGCTTGACGAAGCTGCTCTGGCGAGCCAGCGCAGCACATGGAAGCGGTCCCTATTTATCTACTTGCACCCGGGGGTGCTTTCAAACTGCTAGGTTGGCAGGCGCTGGGACTGAGCAACGGGAGCGCACCCCGCCGCGGGGATTCAAACCGCCGATGCGATCGGCAAGTCCTAGTCGCTGAGGTTTTACCCACAGCGCCACCCGCGTCCCTTTCTTGTTTATGATACTTTATTACAAATATTTTGTGTTTGTGTGCGTGCATACATGTGTGTGCATGAGGTAAAAACAAGACAAAAACATGTTTTGCATGTCACAAGGGAGACAGCACAATAGATTTTTTGAAGTTTTACCACTCTTTGGGTACATAGATGCCTCTAAGTGAGTAGTTTTCCACTGGGCTTCAGAGCATACAAAACCTAGTTGATTGATATTTACAACTTCAAAAAGAAAAGGAAAAAAGTGAAAACTGTAGGGGATTGAACTGTCCATTACTGTCTCAAATGGCACCTGAGTAAGGATAAAATGTTTGTGAGAGGAGAATGGCTTTGGTGGGGGGCAGGGAGTTAAGCTCTACTACAGGATGTCAAAGACGGAAAGAGATTATTCACAGGAAATGAACAAAATCTATTTTTACCTCCAGGACATTTTTGTTATAGATTTAGTCCATTTGCACTTGTAAAAAGGGTGTTTTTAAAGCCTAATTAGCAACAGGAAATCAGAAGTCTGTGAACAGGAATCTATTGTTTTATTTAATATGGAAAGTGAGAAATCTTGCAGAAAGCATCCAAGTCACCAGTCAGGAAAGCAGCTTGCATCAAGTGTGTGTGTGCGTATGTATGTATGTATGTATGTATGTATGTATGTAATGGAATTATATATTGCCTTCACTTTTACCCTTCCACAAAATGAAGCTAGAACACTAATTTGTATGCCAGGACTGGTTTTTAATGCCTTATGTTTTATTTGCTTTGTCCAAATATAGGAAGATGAAGGAGGCAAAATGGATGTGATGTTTCGCAAGCTAGAGTGATGATTTGTACAACATATAAGACCCTATCCAGCTCAGGACCAGGCTACTTGAGAGGCCATCTTATCCATTATAGGCCCGCTAGGCCACTGTGTTCTGAAGGAGAGTTTCTCTCTAAAGTCTGC
Source organism: Podarcis muralis (assembly GCF_964188315.1). Lineage (NCBI taxonomy): Eukaryota > Metazoa > Chordata > Lepidosauria > Squamata > Lacertidae > Podarcis > Podarcis muralis. The sequence continues at coordinate 69,449,053 of NC_135662.1, read as the reverse complement.
AGAATGACAGAAGCCCACTTTCCAGTAAGGTGGAGCAGGACTTGTAGTATAGCTTCCCTTGTTTTGTGAAACAGCATCACTGTTGAGATACAACAGTAACCCGCTATCTCAACTTTTCCAGAACAACCGAAGACATTTTGGTCTCAAAAAGCTTTTGTCCCAGCAAGCTTTTCTGGGTGGATGAAGAGGTCTCTGCCTTAGGTTTAGAAATACAGTGGTACCTCAGGTTACATACGCTTCAGGTTACATACGCTTCAGGTTACAGACTCCGCTAACCCAGAAATAGTGCTTCAGGTTAAGAACTTTGCTTCAGGATGAGAACAGAAATCGTGCTCCAGCGGCGCGGCGGCAGCAGGAGGCCCCATTAGCTAAAGTGGTGCTTCAGGTTAAGAACAGTTTCAGGTTAAGTATGGACCTCTGGAACAAATTAAGTACTTAACCTGAGGTACCACTGTAATACAAAACGAACGCCTACCTTTAGTTATGTAACTTCATTCCAATGTAAGATGTATGTGTCAAAACGCTATAAAAGAGCCATGAATTACATATTATTACCAGACTTCTAAACAACAACAAAGCGAATGCAAATAGTCAAATGCATCAAAACGCTACAATAGAGCCATGAATTACATATTATCACCAGTCTTCAAAACAACAACAAAGCGAATTCAAATAGTCATATGCGTTTGACTAGTTCCCATTTTTAGCCAAAGATGAACATGTGAGTTGAAACAACTTCTGCTTCCTTTGCTTCCTTGACTTTACTAGGCCAAGATTTAGCTTTCTTTGGTCCTTTACTTATAAGTTAATTAATTTAATTAATTTAACTTAATTTAATTGTTGTTTAGTTGTTTAGTCGTGTCCGACTCTTCGAGACCCCATGGACCAGAGCACGCCAGGCACTCCTGTCTTCCACTGCCTCCCGCAGTTTGGACTCATGTTTGTAGCTTTGAGAACACTGTCCAACCATCTCGTCCTCTCTTGTCCCCTTCTCCTTGTGCCCTCAATCTTTCCCAACATCAGGGTCTTTTCCAGGGAGTCTTCTCTTCTCATGATGTGGCCAAAGTATTGGAGCCTCAGCTTCAGGATCTGTCCTTCCAGTGAGCACTCAGGGCTGATTTCCTTAAGAATGGATGTGTTTGATCTTCTTGCAGTCCATGGGACTCTCAAGAGTCTCATCCAGCACCATAATTCAAAAGCATTTAATTTAATTTAATTTAATTTAATTTAATTTAAAGCATTTAATTTAATTTAATTTAATTTAAAGCATTTAATTTAATTTAATTTAATTATAAAATTATAATTTAATATAATAAATTAATAATAAATTATAATTTAATATAATAAAATATAATATATAAATTATAAAATAAAATAAATTGTATATCGCTCTTTGTATGAAGATCCCAAGATGGTTCGCAAGATAAAAATACAAAATGAGAACACAAAATACATTTCTGCAGTCCCAGTGCTGAGTGTTCATATGGACTATATATGATCCAAAACAGCTGGAACGTGCATTCACAGGTGGAAAAGCAATTTGAACATTTTCTCTGGACAGCCATTAGACATGGTTGTGCCACTGACATCCTTAATTTTTAAGGGCCTAGATCTATCTATGCATCTATATATCTATATATTTATAATGTGTAATCAAACATTTTACAGCAATTTGTATAAATGTGGTTCTCTGGAAAAATATTTACTCCCTATCTAGGGTTTATAGTCTTAGATTTAAAAGCTTTGGTGCTGTGAGCTGGAATGCAATGGGCTGGATAATTAAACCAGCCTGGATTTTCAACAGGGGCTTTTGGGCCATTGATAATTCATAACTCTTTCCCTAATTACAGTTTTAGAGATTTACCTCCTACAAGAACAACCAACAGCATACTTCCTCTTAGAAAACACACCCTAAAACATGGAGTGGGAATTCAGGACTTGGTAGCAGCAGAACAAAGATGGTTTCTTTAACATTTCATTGCTGTATTTATAATACAGTGTATTATAATGTTAACAATACAGTGTATGAACAGTGTGGTTTTCATACTCGTTGTAGTTAATGAAACATGGAAAGTCCATGTAAATCTTCACTTACTACATTAGTGATGGCCCAGGGTTTAGAGTATATAAGGCAAAAAAATGTCCTCATAATGACATTTACCCCATCTCCACTGTACATAACTACTAACAGCTACACATGAAATCAAGATGCACTGATTTACATAACATTATTCATGCATAATTCCTTGTCTCCTGCTGTTTTATATTTTCAATTGCTATTACTAATTTGTTGTGCTTATTATGAGTTATTGTTTTAATATAGTCTTTGTATTTAGATTTTTTTGTATTAAAAAAACAGCAACAAAGTCTGGGTTTCATAATGTTGCATTCCCAGTCTTCTTCTTCTTCGTCTTCTTCTTCTTCTTCTTCTTCTCCTCCTCCTCCTCCTCCTCCTCCTCCTCCTCCTCCTCCTCCTCCTCCTCCTCCTCCTTCTTCTTCTTCTTCTTCTTCTTCTTCTTCTTCTTCTTCTCCTCCTCCTCCTCCTCCTCCTCCTCCTCCTCCTCCCCCTCCTCCTCCTCCTCCTCCCCCTCCTCCTCCCCCTCCTCCTCCTCCTCCTCCTCCAGTATGCTGAAGTTGTAGTGAAAATGCATGGCCACCTTGGGGATTATTTTTAAATCTGGGATTGGTCTTCAACATTTGGATCACTCTTATGATTGATTGATTGATTGATTGATTGATTGATTTCATTTAACAGATTTCTAAACTGCTTCCCAGCCAGAGGCCACCAAAGCCATCTACAAGATAAAAATAGTATAAAATACGGAACCCGATTTCTAAAAGCAATAGAATCGTTTTTAGAAAACTAAAAACAATAAAATCATAACTGCAAATATGCAATCAATATTCCATAAGTGATGGGATCCTCCATCATGTAAAACCTTTTTGAATAATAAAAAAACAATGTCTTCAGTAGGTGCATAAACATTGTGCTCGTCTAATTTTGGCTGATACTTAATTCTAGACAGCTGAAGCTGAAACACCAAAAGCCCAGTTTCCAGTGCCAGCTATGTGCACCTCTAGGGCACAAGGACCTCTCAGCAGTTTGAGGAATGCAGTTGCTAGGCAGGGTAGCAACCTGGTTCTAAGATGTTTAGGTCTTCAAATGCTAAGAGCAGAATGTTGAACTGTATCTGGCAGCATTTTGGCAGCAGTGCAGTTTCCTCAGCAGAGGTGTAATATCATGCCAAAGATTAGAGCAAAAGTTATGTACATTGGTACCTCGGGTTAAGTACTTAATTCGTTCCAGAGGTCAGTTCTTAACTTGAAACTGTTCTTAACCTGAAGCACCACTTTAGCTAATGGGGCCTCCTGCTGCTGCCATGCCACTGGAGCACGATTTCTGTTCTCATCCTGAAGCAAAGTTCTTAACCCGAGGTAAGATTTCTGGGTTAGCGGAGTCTGTAACCTGAAGCGTATGTAACCCGAGGTATCACTGTATTGCCCATTCCAAGAGCATCTGAGCCTTGAAATTCCACACCAACCATCCCAAGAGACCTTGTGGCTTGACCTAACATGATGAACTCTATTCAACCACTTGTTACTAAAGTATGGTTACATCCCAATTTCAATAATCACCAGGGCGTTTCTCTTAATGATTTCTCTTCCAGATTTCTCTGCCAGACCTCTCCCTTCATATTTGTTTTTCCATTAAAATAGTTGTCACTTATTTATCTCCAGATTACTTCTTCTCTGAGGCAGCTGAGCAGTGTTTTTCATGCTTGTTGAACTCAATTACGAGCAGCACCTCTTCTGTGCTTCACTTCCCATGTCATGGCCTCATCCAAGTCCTATGATCTTCCATCAAGGGCTTGACCCTCCCACCCTCCAACCAGCTTCTTGAGTGGACTCAAATTTCAATTGCTAATTCTTGTCTCGGGTCAATTGAACTTGTTTGTTTGATTTTATTCTAAGATGCAAAATGGGGATACCTTTTAAGATTAATGTCTAGTTACATGCACAAACACATACACACTTGAACAAGCTGCATAACCTTGTTCCCCTGAGCAATAATGATTTACCCAGGGCCACCAGGTCACCTTGAGCACCCACTGCTGGTCTATTAAGAGATGCATATTACCTAATTGTATGCCTCACTTTGCGAGAACTGAAAGGCAAATATTTAACATGCCACCATCTCTCTGTAGCACTACAGATACAAAAGTATTTAATATAGCATCATTTCAACTAGAGTGCTGTGACACAAAAATGGTCAATGCATGCTCCAGCACAAAGCAGGTTCATTCAGCTTCTCAGCATCGCTAATAAATTTTAATCAAAGAATTGTGGAAGTTTTATTGGAGTCTGTGAAAGGGAAAGAAGCAATGATGTCCCATTTGCCTTCCATTGCTTGGTTTTTTTCTTAATATGGTTTCACGCCACTCCAATCTCTGAGAGGTGCAAGATTTCAGGGTTTCCAGGTGCTTACCTAGGGTTCGTGTTTCCTTTTGGAATAAGGCACAGAGGAGACTGTAGTGTCTTTGTCGTGTATGGTTTATTTAAACATATACACTGTACAACCCAAGCCTATGTTGAAGGGGTTCACAGCATTAAGATCCCAAGGGGGTCTTGTTTCTCCCATAACCACAGCTTTGGTTTCCAGCAGAAATCAGGCCCGGCTCTCTCTCTGCCTTTTCAACCCGGCACTTTTGCACCCTGCTTTTAGCTTACATCACTCAGCTCCCAACTCTGGCCTTTTGTTCTTCTAACTAACCAGGGAGGGAGACCCACCTATTTCCCCTTTGTCACAGAGCCACTCGCTTTATTCCCAAAAGGAGAGCCTCTCTCCTTTGTTCATACTTAGCAGGCCATTAGCATGCTAACCTGGCTATTCCAGCAACTGAATCCATGCTGAAATAGTTACATAAGATGAAATGTTTGGGGGGAGGGGGTGGGCCTGAAAATAAAGCAACTTACATAAGATGAAATTTAAAGCAACCTATAGCAATTGGGATAGGTTTGACTGAGAAGTGGTGAGTCTTATGGTGAAGTGAGAATTATAACTCTGGTCTGCAGGCTTTAGTCCAACATTTCAACCACACAAGCTCTTGGGGAAACAAAACAATAGCTAATTCAAATCTAATATTACAGTTTTTTCACCTTTCACTGTTTTGGAGTCTTTTTTCTTTGAATTTGCATGATGAAGGTGTGAAAACAGTATCCTAACAGTTGCTTAGAAAAACAACTCTCATTCCCCCCTCCAAAAAAAAATAATAATCCACAGGAGCATGCCTATTTATCTGTTCAGAAGCAGAAAATTAGCAACAGAGAGATGATGCCTCAAAGAAGGAAACAGCTAATTACAGACACATTTCATATATCCTCCAACTTTTGTCACTTTCGGTGACAGGATCAGAGATATCAATGTGGCTCCATGTTTGAATCTGTTTAGAAAGTGACATATTTCCCTGTACAAGTAGAACAAGTGCGCAGCACCTGAAGCCAAATTTAGTTTGTATCATCTCAGACGACTTGATAATATTCTGGACATGTGGCAGATATGTTTGGAAAATTAACTTAAAAGCCAGAAGGCAAAAGGGCGAAGGAACCCTCTCCGGCACCTGGGACAGGATGCCAAGGGACGGGGCAAACCACCCGGCGATGCACGCACGACATCTGTGCGCGTGCGACATTCCATATTGACGCCCATATGGATGGTGCATGCGAGTGGCAGCCTGTACGGATGCCACACGAGCGGCGCCCATGCTGACTGTGTGCATGCCCTCGGGAGCTCTACAGCTGCGGGGAGGCAGCAGGCCATTTTGTCAACCCCCAGAGTGGTACCTGGGGTGGACCACCCCCTCCATCCCCCTTCGTACATCCCTGAGCAAAGGGGTTCTTTTTTAGGGATTTGGAAGCAAACGTCAAGTGTTGAAAAAGTCTTAAAATGTTTTAAATAGCATGCAAATTATTCACAAGAATAGTAATAACATACCAACATGCAAGCAGGTAATACAACGCCTTCACACAGCTCCTGGGAGCCCCAAAGCTACAGCAGCAGAGAGGACCTCAATCTGGTCAATGGACCCCAAAGCACCCTTGCCAACTTCCAACTCTGTGCCAAAGCTCAGCTAAATGCTAAAGCTTATCTCTATGAGGTGCGTTTGCTAAATTACCTATACCTGACACCGGGGGGGGGGGTCTCATGATCTGGGCCAGCAGGTAAGCAACGTAATTAATTTTGGGAGCCTCCCAATGTACTGCAGCTGTGTTATCTCAAAACAGGTACACTCCTGTGAATTAGGAATGTTGGCTTGGAAGGCAGTCAAGTCAGCGTGATTTAGCATTAAACTACTGTCAGACTTAGGAGAACAGTGAAGCCCTTCTTCTCTGACAGGCCACATATAATGGTGACATGAAGGACCAATTATTGCCCAGGCCAATATACCTCCTTGAGATACTTTATGTCTTCCAGTGTTTCCAATACATCTCTGGTTATGGTATTTATTTCAGTCTCAAAATATGCTTTGAACATTGCCAGTGGGAAAGTTGGGACTGATTTGGAATGGAGACACGGAGAAAGCATTAAGGACCCATTCTATTTCTCACTGCTTCTGTGCTCTAAGTTGATCCATTCAGCATCACTTTCCTTAAAAACCAAGTCCTGGAACTTGATGGCAATTTATGGATGTGTGCAATTATTTGTTTATTATTTATTAATTGCATTTATATACCACCCTTCATCTGAACAACCACAATGCGGTTCACCACATATAAATACAAAATGAGAACACAAAGTACACAATAAAACAAACAAACAAACAAACACAATGGCCGACTGAGCTCTGACTCAAAGGCCATGATTGGCCAGTTAGAATTCAAGACTTTGGCTAGCTATCCCTCTTCCTTCTTTGCAATCAGCCAGTGCTGAAAATATAGCTGGCCTGTCACAGGAGATAAGGTGTCACTCTTTACAACTCTCAGGGCTGCATCAGACTGCTATCCTCGCTCCTCTTCAGAGGTATATGGTCTTTATCAGTCAGGTTGTTATTTGGTTAGAAATGTTCTATTTACCTAGGAGAGACTAATTGTTGCTAGCTGCAACTGGACTGAGGTCACTTTTCACTTCAGTCCTCTTGTATCTTTAATTGATTTGATTTGCCTAGCCATTTCATCTCTTTCTTAAATCATTTTAGCGAACTATCTAATGAATCACTATGCTGTAATTGGCAATAGCTTCATGGGTTTGTTTTTTTCCCTTTCCCGCCCCCCTTTCCTTCCTTGCAAATGGATACATAGCATATCAAATGAGCTATTTGAAGTGTCAAATTTCAAGGGCAATTTTATGATGCTTAATAGTCTTTCCAGTGGCTAACCACAGCATCCCTTTGTTAACAAACAAGCAATCATCATTTTCATTTTTCCCCCTTCTTCTTTTTTTGTCATTAAGATTGCAAATGAATTGAATGGCTTCTTAATGCTGGAGTAGAGGGGCTTCTTGAGTCTGGTACATTATGAAAGGGACAGATTAAAGTGCTATCTTTGTATAGAAATGAGATACTTGATTCTAAGCAATGTGGTTTCATGCAGAACAAGCCACGCAGATAAAGAGAGAGGACTAAAAATAAAAAACGCCTCCCTAAAGTGCCTTTGTATCTTAATAGAAAAAAGGGCATTTCACGGTATGGCCCAACTGTTCAAAATGTGGTAATGTATGTTTTGAAACAACAGGCAAAGGAAGGAAGCTTTATCTGAGAATTATCACTTTTATGATGGAATGATTCGCAGAATTGCACAAAGGCCTAGGCTTTGTTTGTTACTGTGGATCCTGCCAACCTTTCTGACGCTTGGCAGATGAAAATAGGTGTGCGCTATTGTGTACTTTGTCACTCCCCTATTATCACACCGAAGATCGCTGCCTGCTTGGAAATCGCAAGCTGTGCACTTTATTTGGCACGTAACCATTAATGCAGGTGCGTTAAAATGAAGAGCGCATCTACTATCCACTCAGAGATTTAACTTTTATGGGCCAACTAGATGCCATTTCTGCAATTTTGTAAACAGCATTTTTTAAAAAGCAAATTGCTGTGGAGGTGGGGGGGGGCTTTAAGGGGTCCTGATCCAGACTTCCTCTCCACATTGGGGGGGGGGGGGAGCTTACATGGGCATGCTGATCCAGACTGGGACTACAGTGGAGCTAAAAAGTTAAAGCCTTCCATCCCCAATCCCCATATCAGGGTTCCACTATGGATCCGTGCCTCACATTTACAATTTGCTTTTCAAAAAACATGCTAATTTTCTGAATGCAGTCTCATTTTTGGAGACAAAGGAGAAATAACTAAAACCTGAAGCATGGCAACATAATGTAACATTATTTTAAAAACACATCCCTAAAGTCTTTCCCAAAATGTTGCTCGCTTAGAGTAACAAGAATGGAGTGACTATAAGGACAGAACCGCACCAAATAATAGATTTAACACCAGGGGTGGGCAAACTAAGGCCCGTGGGCTGGATGTGGCCCAATCACTTTCTCAATCCGGCCCTCGGATGGTCCAGTAATCAGTGTGTTTTTACATGAGTAGAATGTGTCCTTTTATTTAAAATGTATCTCTGGGTTATTTGTAGGGTCTGCCTGGTGTTTTTGCATGAGTGGAATGTCTGCTTTTATTTAAAATGCATCTCTGGGTTATTTGTGGGGCATAGGAATTCATTCATATTTTCCCCCAAAATAAAGTCCGGCCCTCCACAAGGTCTGAGGGATGGTGGACTGGCCCACGGCTGAAAAAGGTTGCTGATCCCTCTTTTACACCGTTCTATTATGGCAATTCTCCCAAAGAATCCTAGGAATTTTAGTCACAGCTCAGGGATAGATCTCATGCCTTGCATGTGAAAGGTCTAAGTCCCTGGTGTCTACAGGTACGGCCGGGGAGCATACCCCTGATGAGCTGCTGCCAGCTAGTGTGAACAGTACTGAGCTAGATGGATCAATGGTCTGACTTTGTAGAAAGAAGCTTCCTATGTTCTACAGGGAAAACGTCAATGTTAGAAATTCTGATTGGCAAGCGGAAGCTGTCAGGTTGAGTTCCAACCATCCTCGTGGAGGGCTGAGAGAGAGACACCCCTTTCTGAAATCAAAGACAGCTGTTGCCTGTCCTTGCATACAGTACAGTGGTACCTCAGGTTAAGTACTTAATTCGTTCTGGAGGTCCGTTCTTAACCTGAAACTGTTCTTAACCCGAAGCACCACTTTAGCTAATGGGGCCTCCTGCTATCGCCGCGCCACCGGAACACAATTTCTGTTCTCATCCTGAAGCAAAGTTCTTAACCTGAAACACTATTTCTGGATTAGCGGAGTCTGTAACCTGAAGCGTATGTAACCTGAAGCGTATGTAACCCGAGGTACCACTGTATCGTCCCCTGTGGTAGTCTGATGAGGATACAGAGAACTCTCAGTTACAGAGTTCAAATGCTGCTCCCCAAACTAAAGTTCCCAAGATTCTTTGGGGCAAAGGAATGCTTGTGAAACCAGCTTTGCCCTTAGTGAGGATGTGTCCCATATCTTAATAGGTAAAAAAGTAAAAGTAAAAGACCCCTAGATGGTTAAGTCCAGTTTAAGGTGACTTTGGAGGGTAGTACTCATCTTGCTTTCAGGCTGAGGAAGCCGGCGTTTGTCCACAGACAGCTTTCCCAGACATTTGGTCAGCATGACTAAAGTGCTTCTTGTGCAACAGAACACCATGATGAGTCCCAGAGTGCACAGAAACACTGTTTACCTTCCTGCTGCAGTGGTACCTATTTATCTACTTGCACTGGCATGCTTTCGAAGTGCTAGGTTGGCAGGAGCAGGAATGGAGCAACAGGAGCTCACCCCGTCACGGGGATTCAAACCGCTGACCTTCTGATCAGCAAGCCCAAGAGGCTCAGTAGTTTGGACCACAGCACCACCTGCGTCCCTCAATAACCCCTTACCTAAAATAACCCCTTACCTAAAAGCAGCCTCCTGCTACAATATGAACATTTGGTTCTACTGTAATGTTCTGTCCTGCTCTTCATGTAATCGTGAAATGACCGCCATGTTCTAGGGTGAGTGAAAACATTGGGGAGTGAAAGTCCTTTTGTCCCAGGGGAGGGGATCTCAGATGCTTTTTCACTTTCACACAGACCCCACTTGGGTTGGGACCTGACCCTGCAGCAAGCGTAGCTTAGGTGATGTCTCCTTGTGTTCTGAATCAGGCCTGTGTAACCTCTGGCCCACCAAATGGAACACCTCACAAATGCCCCATTTTAAGGTTTGCTCAGTCTTTATGACAGTTGTAGGTTTCTTGATTCAGTTGCAGACGTGTTGTCGCGGTCCTAGCCTAAATCTCGATGCTGAATAAGTTCTGCACTGGAATGAAAACATAAGGATTAAAACACACACACAGACCTTTGATAGAGGTGGTTTGGAAGCAGAGCATGACTTGCCCTATTGCAGCGAAGAGATTACATTTCACGTTCAGGTTTGGGACAGCTCTTTCACAATCCCCGCAGTGGGTTTTACTTCTGTTGTACACCTTGACCTTTATGTCGTTTGCCTCCGTATCGCCCTTCAGCACCAATCTCTCATATTATAGCCCCAGAGAGGTGGCACATATCTAGTCAGGTCATGTGTACGAGATGCTACGAACAAGCCGCTTGGTCCGTGCAGGCCTGCTTGCTGCTGAAAAGGAGTGAGCACCATCAACCCCTCTCCACATCCCTGTGGCCTCTTGGGTGGTTTTGGAAAAGACAAGAAAAAGCACTTACGTGCTTTTGGGGGCTCCCATACATAATTCATCGGCTTGCCTCTCCTTCTGCTGTTATCTAGAGCTCTTGCAGAATGCCCTTTTTCATCAGTCTTGAATTATTTTTTGAAAAGGTGGAGGGAACGGGAAGAGCACAGCACTCTGTATTTGTCATAGTTCTGTCTTTCACCTACCCAAATCCTCTCTTAATCTTTCCAGCTCTTTTTTGTGATATGGAAAAGTGTCTGTGTTATTGGTGTTATATTCAATCTCTCTCCCTCTCCCATCCCCCATATCACCTTTATATATAGCAAGAATGTTATTGGTAAGACCTTGATGCATTATTCCTGTTGTTTTAAAACTCATACTTCAACAGATCTTTTATTACTGCACTTCCTCCCATGCTAAATTCATTCTGATTTTATTTTAGGTTCCTGTCTTCTTCTTAAAAAAGAAAGCCTGTGGTTTTTAACTTGTCCCTTCACCACATGACTGCTCTGATTGGGGTGACTTTGTGTATTCAAAACAAAATCCATGCTGGTAGTTGCAATACCGTACCTGAAAATACTGATTTTTGTCTGAAAAAGAACTGTAGGTGATGGTAATATCACTGCTGCCATGAATATCTGTGGTTTATGATTTTTGCAGGTCAGTTCATGAGGACAGATGTGATATGCAATTTCACAGCGACCTGGGGAAATCGCCATGTAGAAATAATGCAAATGCAAGAGGATCCATTCTTAATTCACTTTTTACCTCCTTTCCTTTCCATACCCTGCAGCAACCATTTGGTGACTTGTGCCCGCAACACTTTATCAAATTCCCACATGTAGCCACAGGCTCAAAAAGGTTGAGAACCCCAGATTTGTAAGATCAACTCCTTAGACACCAGAGTTGATGAACTTTCTGAAAGACCTTTAACACTTGTCCAAATAACTACTCAGCAGCAGTGTTTCATAATCTTTTGCAAATCTGCAGAAAACACTCCCCCCCCCCGAATTAAAACTGTGAAGCCATTCCTTCACTGGAAAAGCTTCGATTTTTGAGCAGCACTGGGGAACGTTTTTCCTTTAAAGGCTGCATTCCCTTGGGAGTAATTTACCTGCAGTGGGAAAAGCTGGAGGCAAAAGTGGACATGATCAGCCCTCTCTCACACGTGCATATTTTACCCCATCCATCCAAAAACAAAGAGAAACATGCCCTATTCATCTACCCATCATCCATCCATTCTTTTCGATGTTGACACACGGCAAAATTACCTGCCCCTCGCCCCAATGGAGAATGACTGTAAAGCAAGGGCAGAGCACTTAATCATGCAAAAAAATAAAAAATAAAAAAGCACCAGATAAATCTCTTTCCTAGGTGAGCACTTGGGCTTCCCAAGAGACTTATATCTTAAAACTAATTTATTTCTGACTAGTAGTTCTCTCACGGACACAGTTTGGGAATGACTGTGCTACACAAAGGATTTGAGAGCACATTACAGTGTTTACCCTTTGATCGGTGTGACAAGAAATAGCTGTTGTATTTATTTCAAGCAACGCTTGGGGAGGCCCATAGCTCAGTGCTATAGCACATGTACTGCATGCAAAAGGTCTCAGGTTCAGTTCTTGATACATCCAGGTAGGCTGTCTGAGATCCTGGAGAGCCACATCTCCTACAGCAAAGGGTGGGTGGAAGATAGATTGAGATCTGCTAGTAGATATCTGGACGGTTCACAAAGGATCAGTTTCTGACTGTCAACTGTTTAACAACAGCGACAACAAACAACACACACACACCCCACCTAAATTAGGTTGCTGAAATGAGGAAAGGTTATGAGGAGTAGGTAAAGGTAAAGAACCCCTGGACAGTTAAGTCCAGTCAAAGGCGCTATGGGGTTGTGGTGCTCATCTCGCTTTCAGTCTGAGGGAGCCGGCATTTGCCCACAGTCAGCTTTCCAGGTCATGTGGCCAGCATGACTAAACCACTTCTGGTGCAACAGGACACCGGGACAGAAGCCAGAGCACACGGAAACTCCATTTACCTTCCCACAACAGTGGTACCTATTTATCTACTTGCACTGGCATGCTTTCGAACTGCTAGGTTGGCAGGAGCTGGGACAGAGCAACAGGAGCTCACCCTGTCGTGGGGATTCAAACTGCCAACCTTCCAATCGGCAAGCCCAAGAGACTCAGTGGTTTAGACCACAGCGCTACCCACGTTTTGTATAAAGGACTGAATATTAAAAAAATAAATATTTAGGGATACTTTCATTTTCCTACTCATATTGAAATTGTTGTTTAGTCGTTTAGTAATGTCTGACTCTTTGTGACCCCATGGACCAGAGCACGCCAGGCACTCCTGTCTTCCTCTGCCTCCCGCAGCTTGGTCAAACTCATGTTGGTAGCTTTGAGAACACTGTCATATGGAAATACTGCTCCTCAATGCCGCCAAACTAAGATTCACAAAATGTTTAGGGGTATGCATCCCCTTGAGGCCCCCCAGGAAAAAAGCATTGGGCGCACCATGTTCTAATAACATTGAGTTGCAAAAAAAGGCAACTTGCAAGCCTCAAGTCTGGTCAATCAAAGCATGGACCATTCTGAGCTAGGTAGGCCAACAGTATGACCACATGAGTGCTTCCTATACAACCAACCACCCAGGAATAGACCCTGTTTAACACACCACACCTTTTGATTCATTGATGCAGTTCACAGGCGACTAGCAAGGTTAAGACTGTGGCAGAAAGAGAAAGTGTTAAAATTATCTACCCCACCCATAGCCCCGAGGCCTCACTATGTTTGCTGTTTGTCTCTTTCTTTCTGTGTGTGTTTGTACATGAGTGAGTTATTGGCATTGTCCCAATTGGCATTGCCTTAAAATTGGCTATAAAATAGTTCATTCCATGATCTGTTTTTTTTCACCTGCTCTGCCCTTCCTTTTGTGTAAATTAATGGCCAATGATCAGAAATGGGATTTTACTTAATGGACTCCACATCTGCAAAGTAACCGGAGTCAGGGGAGAGAGGGAGGTAGAGAGAGAGAAAGAGAGAGAGAGAGAGAGAGAATTGCCAGCTTGTGGTGATGAGCTGCACAAACTTGAACTTCTGTATTTTTATATTTTATTTTTTGTTTTGTTGCTTTACTGGAAAGGTTTCACTGCAACCCTGTGACATGGCTTTTGCCAGGTTAATTCTGCTCCCTCTTCGTCCACAGCACAGCTGTTTTATTATGGTGATTCTTCTTTGACAGGGCAGGATGGGCATGTCATATATCTTTGTGGCACTGGAATTAAACTTAACCTGGAAAGAATGAACTGCTGTCCCTTTGGTCCAAATGCACTTGCTATAAACTGCGGCTGCTAGTATGAAAACAGGTAATCGTTTGATCTGTAAGGCAGTGACTGGTGCACCAATACTAAATGCATTAACTTGGAAGTAAATCTCACAGAGGTCAATAGAAGTAGCCCGCTGAGTTCACTAACTTTTCAGACTCAGTAAGAATTACCTGGCAGACTATCACTTTATTGGCTGAATCTGTAAAAATAATGTCTGGGGCCTCCACCTGCCCTGTACGTTTAAAGCAGTATTGTGTCACTTTGAACAGTCATGATTTCCCCTAAAGAATTATGAGAAGTTTAGTTTGTTAAGGGTGCTGAGAGGCATTTGCAGTTATTAAGGGTGTTGCAAGTCCCCCTCACAGAGCTATAATTTTCAAAGTGATTTATTAATCAATTCCCAGGTAACTCTGGAAATTGTAGCCCTGTGAGTGGAATAGGGGGTGTCCTAACAACTTTTAGCACTTTCAGCAAGCTACATTTCCCAGAATCCTTTGGGAGAAACCATGACTAGCTACAAAATGGCAAGTCCCCCGAGTTCCTAAATGGTCAGTGGAGCTCACTTTACGGGCCTGCTTGTTAAAAGATGAGTTTTTGATAATGCAGATCTTCCCTGGTTTGTTAGAACCATTTGGGGAAGCTGGGTAGTAGGATAATAATAATAATAATAATAATAATAATAATAATAATAATAATAATAATTTATTATTTATACCCCACCCATCTGGCTGGGCTTCCCCAGCCACTCTGGGCGGCTTCCAACAAAATATTAAAATACATCAAACATTAAAACCTTCCCTAAACAGAGCTGCCTTCAGATGTCTTCTAAAAGACTGGTAGTTGTTTGTTCTCTTTGACATCTGGTGGGGGAGCGTTCCACAGGATCTGTGTTAGGGAACTGCACTTTGGAGAATAGCAACACTGTGAAACAGAGCAAGCCAGATGAAAGCTAGCTGTGAAGGCACCACCTTTGGGTGCTGGTACTTCACTCTGGGGATCTGATGTGGAGCAAAGGGTATTCAGCCTGCAAGGAATGTGTATGCTGTTAGCCTCCACCTTTTCTCTACTTTTGTAAATCAAGGCTTCTCTTCTCCTAAGGAAGCCAAACACATGCATTGCTACCCTGGTTCTCCCCGCTACTCAAGGAAGAGGGGAGCATGTAACAATGTGAAGAGTTATAGAATGGATGACCATCATCATTCTTAATAATAACCCCTCTGTTTCAGGAAACACATCTTTTCATAAGATTATTGCACTGTGATGGGAGAACTAACATTTTCTAGCTTCTTTCTCCCATGCATATTTTGGAGCCAGGAACATGCAACCCACAGAGGATATGACATTGACAAAGCTCTGGCAGATCTTGGGAAGAAGAAGATTGGGTTTCGCTTCCTATAGCTCACCCTTCCTTTTCTTCAGTGGAATAGAATCCTTTAGACTGCTCTAAATATTCACAGAAAATGAGAAGATCCTGTTCTCCTTCAAGGTTAATTGCTGCATGAAAACTTGAATGGAGCATGGTGCAATGTGTTTTGATTTGTGGGTGCATTCAATGCAAATGGTCACAGAAATGCCAAATCTTTTTTTCCAGCTCCCACATAATAAACTAGTCGCTTTCATTTGTTGGAGATTTAGAACATCGTGAGCTATTTTATTTTTTATTTTTTTAAAAAAAAATGGGTTCAAAATGTGGCTTCCTTATTTATTCTTCACACTCCTAGATGTGGCACAATATTCTGAGGATGAGATATCAAAGGAAGCCATTCACTTAGATCTTCCACGCGTGTGCTGTGACAGGCATGCAGCCGAGACATGAAAGGGCAAACTCCCTTCTCTTCACATTCTTTTTCTCTCTGTGTGTCTTTTAAACGAAAGCTTTACAAGGAGGATTGTAGTAATGATCAGTGGGATAGAATGTAATGCTTAAAGGTGCAAATGAATAAAAATTAGATGCTAATGCTAACGATGATGGGGAAAATCTACTAGGAACTTCTGAGCAGACACAAAGGGACAAACTACACATTACACAGAAATTCTATTAACAAAAGCAGCTCTGCGAGGAGAGGATTAAGAGCAGGCATGCAACAAGAAGAGGGGTGCTTAACTCCATTTCTCCCCATCGTTCCCTAAATCCAGATCACCCCATGCAGCCAGATTTAGCCACACTAAATTGAACTTAGATTGGAAATTCTGCAGTGGGGAGGGACTGCTGAAAGTGGAGATGGAGTATAAATTTAATTCAATTTGCATTTCAAGCCAAATGTATTGAATTCACACCTTCTGAAACAATACACAAAACAAAGCACAGTGGTCCTTTGAAATTCACACTTACCTGAATTTTGTGGTGCAGTTTTCCAGTCAAAAAATGTTTGCAGAAATGCATATATTAGGGGAAAGTGTGCATAAAAATGAATATATTAGTGGGAAATGCATACCAAAAGCATTCTGTTGGGTTCAGTTGCTTGCAAAAATGTATACATTACTCAAAACTGCTTATAAGAATATTATTTTTAAAAATGCACTGAAATGCTGGTGAATTTCCATAAGGATTTTTTTTTTAAATGCAAAAAGTGGAAACAGAATGTTAAGCTTGAAAAAGAGAGAAACAGAGAACCAAAGTTGACAGATCCTCCCATCACTAACTGGGGTAATTATTTAGATGGCTTCATTTATTTTCTGAATGTCTATCTCACCCTTCCTCTCAAAGGAGCCCAGGGCTGCAAACACACTCACAATAGATTTCCCCCCCCTAAAATAGTCAAAACACTCTAAATGCAATTGTACTTTAAAACGTCTAAAAACAGTTATAGTTAAAAACATAATTTCATCCAGTTATCTCAGGGGTGCCAGGAACAGCAGTGTAGAAGGGAGTTCAGTGGGAATATTTTGATTACACCATCTATTTTGTAAGAAGAACTGCAATAATTTCATAACCAGGCAGTCAAACAGGGTGGAGAATTTCATCAGAGCCAAGACCAGTCCTGGGCCTAGCTGCCAACTTCAAATAACAGAAAAGAAAATGAAAGTAAAGTAACTGCTTTCCCCCTAAGGCAACTGCCACCCCTGAGACCACAGCTCTCATCAGCTCCAAATACTTTTTGAACCAAGCACATGCTTTTTGTAGGGTTAGAAAAACTTTTTTCTTGACGTTTTGTGGCATTTTGGGAGGTTAAACTCTACAGATGCAGCTTTCCCTTTAGCTATTCCCTTCCCATGAATTTATTCTTGCTTTTTTATTGTCAAGCAATGTACAGTGGTACCTCGGTTTTCGAACAGCTTACCGTATTTTTCGCTCTATAACACGCACCCGACCATAACACACACGTAGTTTTTAGAGGAGGAAAACAAGAAAAAAATTATCTAAACGAAATAGTGGATGTATGATTTTTGTGGTTCATGCTGTGGCCACAGACATGTGATCTGACAGTGAGTTTGGAGTAGCCCAATGCAAAAATCCTGAGGATCCATGTGGATCCATGCTTTGTAACCATGTTTTTGCACCACTGCGGTCCCAGGCCACAGTGGGTGCGTGATTTTTTTGGTGCAAGGTGTAGCCATGGACATGCTATGTGATCTGATGGTGAATTTGGGGTGACCCAGTGCAAAAATTCCTGAGGATCCATGTGGATCCGTGCTTTGTAACCACATTTTAAGTGGGGAGGGAAGGAAAAGCACTCAAGGGACAAGGAGCATGTGTGGCGTGGGTGGAGAAGGATGCTGCTAATAATGAAGAAGAGGGGTATAAGGGGAGAAGGCTCCTCTCCTCTCCCGCTTTGCTCCTTTAAAGCAAGCAGGCTCTGCTTTTCTCCCTCCTCCCCGCTCATCCCCGGCTTAGCGAGCTGAAAAACTTTGCTGCTATGTAGCAAGCTGAGTGGGGAGGAGAGAGGGACAGAGAGCCTGCTTGCTTTAAAGGAACCAACCGGACAGGAGCCACTTACACTCGTGTAAGCAGCTCCTCTCCTCTCCCACTTTGCTCCTTTAAAAGAAGCAGGCTCTCTGTCCCTCTCTCCTCCCCACTCAGCAGCTCTTCTCCCGCTTTGCTGTTTCAACATGAGCCACAGAGGAGGGAAGGAAGGGGAACCATGGATCCTCTGCTCATGACTGCAGCAGATCCCCCGCCACTCGTAGGCATTCGCTCCATAACATGCACAGACATTTCCCCTTACTTTCTAGGAGGAAAAAAGTGAGTGTTATGGTGCAAAAAATACAGTAATTCCTGAACAACTGGGAACTCGAATGCTGCAATCCCGGAAGTCAGTGTCCCAGTTTGCGAACTTTGCTTTGGAAGCCGAACGTGCTCCTGAGCTTCCGTTTTCACTGTTGTGCTGCTAATTTGCGTCCCCCCCATTGTAATCAAAGCTTTCCATTTCCTATTGCAGTGTTCTGAGGTGATATTTTGAGCTTATATTTGGTGCTTTTGTTTTTGCTAATTTCTGTGTTTTAGTTTGTGTGGCTTTTGGGACTGTGGCTTGTTCTTCATTTTATGATTGATTGATTGATTGATTGATTGTGTGACTGCGGAAATGGATAAGTCCCCCATCCAAACAATGACTATCATCAGTGCAGCTAAGCCACCCAGAGTGGCCAGAGGGTATAAATAATAAAATAAAATTATTATTAATTATTATTATTATTATTATTGTTATTATTATTATTATTGTTATCATCATCATCATCATCATCATCATCATCAGCTTTGTCTGACCTCTGCCTTTGCATGATGCTTGATTCTGGACTGTTTTACTGAGTTTTGCCCTTTGATTTACCTATTGGCTGCTTTTTTGACTCCCTTTCCCACCCGGCTGATGCTTTTGGGATTTAGATCCATTCCTACAGTTGCCCTTGTGTGAATTTTGCCCCAGCCAATACTCAAGAACTGAGGATACACCAGGATGCTTCTTAGAATAGAGATGCAGCTTTTGCTAGCAGTATGACAATTCCTATGGCCCAAATCTGTTTTCAGTACACATGTACACTGTGGCAGTTCAATGGTTCTTTTGCATCTCTAAAAATGTAAGGCTCCCTGCTTCATTTTTTATGTGCTTCTACTGTTTTGTTTTTCTGTTTTTTAATGCCCTAGGGTTGTATTGGCCATCTTTCTTTCTTTCTTTCTTTCTTTCTTTCTTTCTTTCTTTCTTGGAAGCTATTGATTAACAGGAACACTGAGAGGTCCAGAATTATTATTTTTTTACCGAAAAATAAAGTTCATTTGCTTGTGCTTTACAGGTAAAATGACTATGCTGCCTCTCTTAAAAATAACAAATTCAAGGGTTTGTTGCTAGTTCTCTTCCCACCCACTGTAGAAAGCCTGAGGGCTTGGTGATAGGACTGGATTTGTAGCTTTAGTTTTCTACTTCTGGATTTTAATTCTCAGCAGAAGTTACATGTCTGATCGGCTCATTCTATTCCCCACTTGGGGGGCACAACAAACTAGAGAGATCTCACCAAAATACTTTGATGAGAGTCGGTTTTCTACGATAATCCTGTTTGGGCCTAGCAGGCATTTCAAAGGTCAACACTGCCATACAATGGCAGAACTATGTGGATAAAATTACACAGGGGTCTCCTCCGTTTCAGTGGTAAGCTGCCATTTCCCCCCTCCTCTTTGTGCAGGCATCTTTCTTCTGCCTACAGCTTACAACTTTTATAACGTGGCAAACGGTTAGCTAGGGAAGATGTTTGAGAATACAATGCTCATAGCAATTTGCCCACCTTCCGTGTCCCTGCAGGTTGGAAAGACAATCTAGAGAGGAAAGGTGAAATGTTGTGTCTGAATATTAGAAACTCATCCAGGTTCAAGTTCGTGTTCACATAAGAAGACCCCAACTAGTATCTATGTTGTATGTCTATAACTTTTCAACCAGGTATAAATATAAGGCATAGCAAAAAGTACCAACAGCTACAGATCACCAGTAAAACATCCATTTCAGCAAAGCCTTTTTCATGTTCCTCTAAATCAGTGTTCCCCAACCTTGGGCCTCCAGCTGTTTTTGGACTACAACTCCCATCATCCCTCGCTAGCAAGACCAGTGGTCAAGGATGATGGGAATTGTAGTCCAAAAACAGCTGGAGGCCCAAGGTTGGGGAACACTGCTCTAAATGAATGATAGTGTCCAATACCTTGGGGAAAGGTTCATAATCAGGTTCCAGCTTGAACGATGAAAAGAACCAGTCTTTCCAGCATAGCTGTTTTTTAGATGTAATTCTCCCATTGCTGTGTTTTTCTTTTAAAAGCAATATATTTCTGGTTAGCAATTGTGCTTCGGTGACTACAGTGGTACCTCGCAAGACGAATGCCTCGCAAGACAAAAAACTCGCAAGACGAAAGGGTTTTTGGTTTTTTGAGCTGCTTCGCAAGACGATTTTCCCTATGGGCTTGCTTCGCAAGACGGAAACGTCTTGCAATTTTGTTTCCTTTTTCTTAACACCGTTAATACAGTTGCGACTTGACTTCGAGGAGCAACTCATAGAATGTGGTGTGGTAGCCTTTTTTGAGGTTTTTAAAGACTCTGGTGATTTTTGAAGCTTTTCCAAAACTTTCCCGACACCGTGCTTCGCAAGAAGAAAAAAATCGCAAGACGACAAAACTCGCGGAACGAATTAATTTCGTCTTGCGAGGCACCACTGTACAAGCCATCTGAAGTAGTCGCCTCATTCCACTGGATTCTATATTCTGTCGTATACAGTACTCTATACAATAATGTGCATAATATTCTTCGAAGACTCTTGTAGAGAGAGAGAGAGAGTGTGTGTTTATCAAATTCCTCTTCAGCAATGAAAGCTGTAATTGAGTGAATGGTGCTTCATTTGATATTTTTTATTTTCTGATAATGGAGATTAAGGCTGTTTTAGCCAGGGCTGAATTATCAAGCAGGTTAAAAATTCCCTGGCACAAGCCCTGTGGTTTCCACACCACTGGTGTGGTCTATGTATTTATTTATCTCTTGCATACATGCATGCATGCACACACACAAACAAACAATCAATCACCAGTTAAAGGAGCCCCTCTCAGTATCCTAAGGCCAATGATTTTTATAATACGGCACTGGTTTAGCTGTCATGTTTACTTCATTTTCTTTTCTTTTCTTAATACATTATTATTATTATTATTATTATTATTATTATTATTATTATTATTATTAACATATCATTTCCAACAGTCATTTAACATACATTTTTATCTTATACAATATTTTAGACTTCCGTCAACTACCTCTGAAGATTTTCCATTCTTTATCACTTACTCTGCATTTCTTAATTTCTTTATTACTTTTAATTATCCTTAACTAACATTCTCTTCATAATCTTCCTTGCAATATTTCACATAATCCTCCTTACAAAACTTCTTGCAGTCCTACCAGCGTAATCTGTTTATTACAATTGCTTTTCAGATAATTCAAATATTTACTCCAGTCCTCTAAGAATCTCTGGTCCCACAGGTTTCGAATCCTTCCTGTCCATTTGTCTAATTCTGCATAGTCCATTAATTTCATTTGCCACTGTGTTTACTTCATTTTCAAGGTGGCCACAGAGTGTTTCTTTCATTCCACAAATCATCTCTCCAGTGGTCTGGACTCTGCTGCCTTCCTGGGTGTTTCCTGAAATTCACATGATGCCCTCTCAGTAAGCCTGCACCAGTAAGGGATGTGTTCTAGGCAGAGAGGATGCAGCAGCCGAGATATGCCCGCGCTGCCCAGGGCGGGCACTGTCCCGAGGGGCGCGGGGCACGGAGGGTTCCCTCCCAGATGTGGGATAACCACTCGGGTGAACAGAGTGGTGTGTGCCCTGCAGCCGGAGGCGGAGCAAGCCACCCACGGGGGTGGAGCGAGCCACTCATGGGGGCAGAGCGAGCTGCCCATGGCAGAAATCTGGTGTGCCGGCCGCCCACGACTCCGAAGCCTCCACCAGCTGTCAAAACAAAGGGGGAAGAGGGGAATGCCGTCGGCAAAGTGATGCAGCTCTCCCCTTACACTGGCGGCTCAAGGTAGGCTTGGGAGTCGCGGTTGGGCAGCGCGCCAAATGTCACCCCCCTCAGCGAAAACACCCGGGGCGGACCGCCCCCACCAGACACCCCTTCCTCCACCACTGAGAGGATGTGGCCTCTAGGCAGTTCCGAGGGCCAAGTAAAGAGTCTGCAATTGCCCCCTGGTCCTGATCTTCCACACCCATGACTTAGATCCAAGACACTCTTTCAAGGCCAATCCAAGGCCTGCTGGCAACTCATTCCCTGCTCCATTTCAGACTCCCTCACCTTTCCCAACCCACAAAATCTTCCTCCATGTGTCAATCTGGTTGTAGCAGTCCGCTTAGCTGTGTGGGGCCCCTGCTGAGCTCTGTCTTGCGTAGGTCTGTTACATTGCCTCTCCTCCTTTGGCAGGTAGGGCAAGGAGACCCTTGACTAGAATGAAACCTCTCCCGTGGAGAAATTCTGCTCTTGTCGAGTGGACGGTTAATATACTTTCCATTTAACATTCAAAGCCAGCTCTCCACAGCCCTGTTTCTGCATCACAGCTGTCTGGTTCTTTCAAGGTATAAGTAATTCCACATTGTATCTTTTGCCCTTTGATGTCTGATTAGTCAAAGTGCTTTAATTATGCACTCTTTTTATAGCCAGGAGGGCTCTTGCCCTCATGCTCAAGAGACTTGATGTTTTCAACTGGGATGTATGTTGCTAATCTAGCCTAGGATGCCTTATTGGTTATTGCCACGATTCAGCACAGAATTGCTTGTGTACGTAAACCCCATTGATCTCAATGGATATCCAGATGCAAAGATTCATAATGTGACATAGAAGTTGCCAAGTCTTATAAAAACCCATTGGCCACAGCTCCTTCCTTCTGAGTCATTTGGGTACAAAGGGGACCACCAGAGACAGCCTTCCACCTATAGGAGTGATGGCAAAACTTTTAGAGACCGAGTGCCCAAACTGCAACCCCAAACCCACTGTATATCTCATTTTTTTTCTGTGTGTTTCACGTTTCTTCTTTATGACTGTTATTGTAATGAATAATCCTTCATAAAAGTTATTGCATTACATTCTTCATTAAATTATTTTTCCATTGGTATATAATTTTATGGTATAACTCAGTGCTTTTTTCAAAAGAAATGTTTAGGGGTGCTCTCATTTTGACACAAGAAAATCACCACTGGGGGAAAATAAATACAGTTCAAATCAGGGGAAATACAGTGAATTTCTTCTCCCGTTAAATTCACAAAATGTTTAGGGGTATGCATCCCCCTGCATCCCCACAGAAAAAGGCACTGGTGTTACTCCAAAACAAAGCAGTGCTATGAGCCATCAAACCTTGGAAATACATTTTTTTCAGAAGGTTCCACTAGTGTACACTGGAGGGCTATACTAAGAGCCACCCTCTCCCAGTTGTTAATATGAGATAATAATGAGTGTCTGTGTGCGCACATACAAATAAATATAAATAAATAAACCCAGCCAGATGAGCGCGGTATAAATAATGTTATTATCATACTCGTCGTCATTGTCATCAGCAATTTTTGCCACTTCTTCGACTGCCGTTTGATCGCAACCTCCATGGATTAAATTTCTTTGTTGGTTTCCGCAGAAAAGCCCATCAAACATGTAAACCCAGCAGCCCCTTCTTAGGTTGCCGTCTTTATATGCTTACTGACCTGGGAGTTAAGCCCTGCTGAACACCAGGAGGCTTACTCCTGAGTAGGAAAAACAGACTGGCAGGAGGCCCTGGTGCATCAAAAGTCAATGGCTGCTCAGCCCCTCGCTCGCTCACCAGGCCCTGGTGCTGCAGGCTTTGGACAGTGTGAACCCTCCTCTTCTCCTCCTCCCCCACCCCCGGCACAGAAGCTATGGCCCTGATGCCTCAGGCTTCAGACGGCATGCATGAGCCCTCCTCTCCTTCTCCTCTCCTACCCCTAGCACAGAAGCTATGGCCCTGCTGGGGCGATGGCATGCATGCCCACAGAGAGGGCTCTCTGTAATGCTTGCCATAGGTTCACCACCACTGACCTATAGCAAGGGACTATGAGACTCTGGGTAGGAAGTGCCTTGCAGTGCAGGCGTGTGTTTTCTTTCCATCACACCTTCCTGATGAAGGCCATGGCCCAGGAAGATAGAGGGGAAAAAAACATTGGAAGTAAACCACTGGCTACACAGGTGTTAAACTAGATGACTATCTGGACCCCTTCCTGCTCTACAGTTCTATGATTCTATCACTGAAGAATACTCTGGATAATACTGAGTCATGGTGGACTCAGCTACATTACTCATAAAACAATGTTTTGAATGCTTTATAGACATGCGACACCAGATGGCTTAGGAGAGCAAAAAGATTTTTGATGTGATTTCTACATAGCGTTTTTTCTTTGGTTATAAAGACTTAATTTCTGACTTATTTATAGCGGGTTTTTTCCCTTTGTGTAAGGAGAGTCCCACAAGCTGGACAGAAAAACCTAGAGGTCTGCATTTGGTCCCCAGACCTCCTCATGTTCGCTACTTCATCTTCTTTTAGTTTGGGGATAAAGCAACAACAGATTGCTGCTGATGGTGATGTATTCATGTGATGGTGGTGCTCAGAAGGTCAGCTTCTACCCCGCTGCTACACAGGGATGTGGGCTGCCATTAATATCATCTGAGAAAACTTGACCGTATCTATATCTGGTAACTTAAGTAGCTAAGAAAAGAAAGCACTTTGCATTTTTTGCATAGTTTGATTCCCTCTCTCCAAGCTCTTATAGCACTTTACAGAAGTGGGCAGCTATTATCATGCCTGAGGCACAATGAGGTTAAGAGACTTGCCTAAGGTCATTTGTCAAGGCAGGCGTAAAGAAGGGAATGCATGTGGTCCCCTGATAGCCTCTGTGCTGTGCTAAGCATTGGACTAAAAAACGGAAGTTACCCGCAGAGCTCCCATACTATGTCCATCAAACTAGTCAGTCAAAAAGATGCCAGACTTACAGAGGTTTCTTCTTCTCTTTGCCCCAGGACACTTTCCATCTTTCCACTTCAAATCTCCTTATGATTCCCTGATTCAGCTTATAGCTCCTACGCACCCAAGTCATCAGTCAGCTTCTCAATCTCCTTAATTTCCTGCTCATTCTTGGCGGTGCCTGCAATGGTTGCCTGCAAAGATCTCTGAAGCATAGCTGTCAACTTTTCTCTTTTCTTGCAAGGAATCCTATTCGGAATAAGGGGATTTCCCTTAAAAAAAGGGAAACGTTGACAGCTATGCTCTGAAGTTGGGCAGTGAATGGGAGTTTAAAGCTGTCAGAGAGTTGACCTCTTATGTGAGCCGAAAACTTCTGTGCTGGAACTTGAAAGGCTTCCAGCAACACATGTGGAGGGAACTCAGATTTCCCTAAAGCTATAAAGGCCTTGCTGAGCAAGGATGTCTCTTAATAAGCCATTACCAGGACAAAATTAAGGTGCGAGATCCTTCAGGTGTTGCTTTTTTATTAATATATTGGCAATATATTGGTAATCAACAGGAGTGGGGGGGGGGAGAAGATAACGAGGCAGTCATTATTTAAAACACACACACACACACACACACACACAAGCCTCTCTCTCCCTCCCTCCCTCCCCTCTCTCTCTCTCTGTGTGTCTCTTTTCTTTCTTTATTTCTTCCATGCATCAAATACTCCTCAATGCAGGGCTCCCCCCCCCCCAGCCAAAACTCATTGTAGCTCAGTTCCAGCACCTCTCAGGTGGGCACCATTGCCATTAAAGAGAACAAGGGAGGCATTCATGGTGAGTTCTGGCACCTCTTTTTCTAGAACTGTAGCATTGCCTCAATCCATTTCCTTCTTCTCTCATCAATTGGCATGTCGGCCTGCCAATCCAAACCAAAACTCTTATTCCCTGCAGGTTCATGTGCGCAGCCTGCTTCTCCTTTCCAACCTCTCCTCTTTCTTATCAAATGACAGGTTTTCTCTCTCTCACTCATAGAAGCCATACCAAGGCCTTCACAAAGAGGGAGACGGAGAATTAGCCTTGAAGTTTTATTGGTTGCTGTTGGTTCACTGCTGTATCAAGTTCATGACAAGCTGGGTTCCAGAAAATATGATCACCCTTCTGCTTCAGGGGCACTGACTTGGGCCCCATACTGTGCGTGCCTAGCAGTGGCGCGGACCACACAACGCCATCATGACGTCGTGACATGGCGTGACATCAATGACATCACATCTGCTGTCATGACAATGTGGCGCACACCAGGTGTGACAACTTGAATAAGATATTGGGGGGACAGGTAAGCCCTACCCTGTACATATAATTGATCACATGACACAGTGCACACACACCATTTGAATAGGAAAGCCCATAAAGAAGAAGAAGAGAAGAAGAGTTTGGATTTGATATCCCGCTTTATCACTACCCGAAGGAGTCTCAAAGCGGCTAACATTCTCCTTTCCCTTCCTCCCCCACAACAAACACTCTGTGAGGTGAGTGGGGCTGAGAGACTTCAGAGAAGTGTGACTTCAGAGAAGTGTGACTGGCCCAAGGTCACCCAGCAGCTGCATGTGGAGGAGCGGAGACGCAAACCCGGTTCACCAGATTACGAGTCCACCGCTCTTAACCACTTACACGCTGGCCATAAACTCTATGGGGGCCCAGCCCTCTCAAATATTTAATTGTGGGGGGTTGAAGCTCCCAGAGCCCTTAGGAGTTGGCTCCTATAGCATACATGCTCTGGCACTGTGGTGCCGACTAATCTGGGGCCTCTGTCGCCATGCACAGGAGGAGGAGGTGGGTGGCAGCAAAGGCAGGGGGCAGATGCCCAGCACCTGCAGCAAAACTTATGTGGGTACCCAGGGCCCTCTGGAAAGGGCGCCAGTGTTCTGCTTGCTGCCATAGCTGGATACAAGATGGTCAAACTAGCCATCTCGTTTGAGGTCCCTGACACAGCACTTAGATGCCACCCTGACCTAAAGTAGCTTTTGCAGCACAATTCCTCCCTTTTGTATTTATGCAACTGCAGCCACAGTCTTTGCCAAATATGCTCTTGCATTTATGTTAAGGAGGTGTTAGTAAAAACTGAATTAATACAGTGGTGCCCCGCAAGACGAATGCCTCGCAAGACGAAAAACTCGCTAGACAAAAGGGTTTTCCATTTTTTGAGTCGTTCCGCAAGACGAATTTCCCTATGGGCTTGCTCCGCAAGACGAAACGTCTTGCGAGTTCTTGCGAGTTTGTTTTCTTTTTCTTAAAGCCGCTAAGCCGTTAATAGCCGCTAAGCCGTTAATAGCCGCTAATCGCTGTGCTTCGCAAGACGAAAAAACCGGAAGACGAAGAGACTCACGGAACGGATTAATTTCGTCTTGTGAGGCACCACTGTACCCACTTCAGAAATGACTATGAACAAAAGTTATTTTGCAATTCAGCTTTCCCCAGCCTGGATGGCAACTCCAGTTTGGCAACTCCAGCTTTCCCCAGTTTTGGAATGGCAACTCCTGTCAGCACCAAATAGCATGTCTAATGGCCAAGAGAGGTTGGAACTGCAGTCTGATATCCAATCCTCTGGAGGACAGACTTCATATAAACACTGTAATCCTATACCGACCTGAGTAGGCATGTATAGGATAGCTCCATGAAGCATTTGATCAGCTTATAAGATGCATAACAATCAATCTCTGGGAGATAGTATTAAGCACTTGATCAGTTTATTGAGTTTACTGGACAATGAGGTCCAGTGCCAAGGGCCTTCTGGTGGTTCCCTCACTGCGAGAAGCCAAGTTACGGGGAACCAGGCAGAGGGCCTTCTTGGTAGTGTCACCCACCCTGTGTAACGCCCTCCCACCAGATGTCAAAGAGAAAAACAACTACAGTGGTGCCTCGCAAGACGAAATTAATCCGTTCCGCGAGTCTCTTCGTCTTGCGTTTTTTTCGTCTTGCGAAGCACAGCTATTAGCGGCTTAGCGGCTATTAGCGGCTTACTGGCTATTAACGGCTTAGCGGCTTTAAGAAAAAGGAAACAAACTCGCAAGAACTCGCAAGACGTTTCGTCTTGCGAAGCAAGCCCATAGGGAAATTTGTCTTGCGGAACGACTCAAAAAATGGAAAACCCTTTCGTCTAGTGAGTTTTTCGTCTTGCGAGGCATTCGTCTTGCGGGGCACCACTGTACCAGACTTTTAGAAGACATCTGAAGGCAGCCCTGTTTAGGGAAGCTTTTAATGTTTAACAGACTATTGTATTTTAATATTTTGTTGGAAGCCGCCCAGAGTGGCTGGGGAAACCCAGCCAGATGTGTGGGGTATAAATAATTTATTTTTATTTTTATTTTTATTTTTATTTTTATTTTTATTTTTATTTTTATTTTTATTTTTATTTTTATTTTTATTTTTATTTTTATTTTTATTTTTATTTTTATTTTTATTTTTATTTTTTTATAAGATTTGTCAGAATCTCTGGAACATAATATTAAGATACAAACGTATATGTGTGTATGTATGGGGGCAACAGTTTTCAAAGCCCAGATTTACTTCAAGGCAGCTGAGAGCATTTGCATTACCTCAAGCATAAGGTCCAGGGTGGATGGGATCATAAGCAGAAGGAAGTAAACAGCAGGAGAGCCAGAGGTTTGCATATTAACAGTGAGAGGGACTGAGCAGGAAAGAAAACCAAGTCACAAGTGTCAGAATATGGATGGGATAATAAGGGTTGGCAACTTCATGACAACTGTCCTTTCCGCTTTGAAATGCACTCCTCAGATGTCCTTTGTATATCCGGCCTTTGCCAGCAACTTGATATTCAGCACTCCAATCCATCCTTATTACAAACCCAGCACACTTTATTTTCCCCCTCTATGAAGCTATTTTCTAAACGAATCAAAAAGAATATGATTTCTTTCATAAAGTCCAGAAATCAATAAGATAAGCGATGAGGAGGGAATGACTGAACATACAGCGCAGGGTGGGGAAATCACATTTGCAGGAAGAAGGAACCCTTAACAGAGCCCAGAATAGCCCTTGTCACTATGCACTGATCCACTTAGAAATTAGGTCTGTATTTGAGGGGGGAGGGAACCTGAACATTTAGTAGGATGTTTGTGTAGAAAAATGCATGTGCTTTTTGTAGGGATGCAGAAAATACACAGAATTTTGAATTGGCTTCTGAATCCATATCCCAAAGGTCTCTGCTTTCACTACTTTTTTTTTTGTAAAAAAAGTTCTTACGGGTGCAATGGGTGACCCAGTTGTGAAAGTCAATTAAAAAGGGATTGGGTGGTGCTGTGGTCTAAACCTCTTGGGCTTTTTGATCGGAAGGTCGGCAGTTGAATCTGTGCAATGGGTGAGCTCCCGTCACTCTGTCCCAGCTTCTGCAAACCTAGCAGTTCGAAAGCACATCAGTGCAAGTAGATAAATAGGTACCAGGAAGGTAAATGGCATTTCTATGGCTTCCGTCATGGTCCTCTGTTAGGCCAGAAGCAGTTTAGTCCTGCTGGCCACATGACCCGGAAATCTGTCTGTGGACAAACACCTGCTCCCTTGGCCTAAAAAGCGAGATGAGCGCCACACCCATAGTTGCTTTTGACTGGAATTAACCGTCCAGGGGTCCTTTACCTTACAGTTGTTAGAGTGTCAAACTTGGAGAGCACTGAGTTCACATTCAGACCTAGTCAGAAAGCTCCCTGGCCAGCCTTCCATCAGTCAGTATCACTCACCCAATTCACAGGGTGAATTGTTCAAAAGATAAAGATGAAGGTCAGATGTCCCCAGGTATCAAAAGAATTTGTTTCTCAACACAACTACGGCAGCTCGTATGATATATGCTCAGAAATGGAGGGAGGGAACTGTACCAACGAGGGAGGAGTAGCAGACAAAACTGATAAAGTATGTAGAATTAGCAAACTCAACAAACAGAATAACAGGAAGAAATAGCATTGCCATATTTCAAAAACTGAAAATCTGGGCATTTTTTGTGAAATCTCATCAGCAAGAAAACCGAATGAGTGAGCTTTTGAGCTACACTACCAAAATGGCAACCTAGGAAGGAAGAGCTTTTAAGGAAGATTGGAAAATGTTTGTAGAATAACTGAAGAAGCATTGTAAACAGATCATTTTGTGAATCTACGTTTGGCCTCTTTGAGGGGCAGTATTTCAATATGAGTAGGAAAAACAGAGCACCCCTAAACATTTTTTTAGGGGAAAAAAGCACTGAGTAAATTCAGCACTATAAATTAAGCAGAGATACAATGAAAAAAGGAAATAGAAAAATGTGGAGTAATTAGAATATACAGTAGTAATGGATAATTAAAATGAGCAAGGGAAGGGAAGTATAGTTGTATTGGTTAATGTATAAATGTGAAAAAATTGTAATTGAAAATTATAAATAATTTTTAAAAAGCAAACAAGCAAGCTAAGGATGGGGCAGGGAGGAAGTCATGTGTGCCACCCTGTTTTTATTAATGCAGTAGTCACCAATGTGGTGCCCATGGGCACACATGTGCACATAGAGGCCTTCCTTGGTGCCCACGGGATCCTCCCTGCCTCTCTCCCTGCTGGAATTAGACATGAATGAAGCATTCTTTTGTAGACAATAGAATAGGTTGTGGTATGTTCTTGGCCGCAGTGTGTGTGTGTGTGTGTGTGTTTATCCATTTTGTGAATGTTCCTGCACATGCTGAAAAGGTTGACGACCCCTTAAAGAAAGAATGGAATAATAATGCAATAAATATATAATGAATGAGCGGGCTCAGCGCGATTTTGAGAGGTCAAAGAAGAAGGGTAGCTCATTGTTCTCATGGCAAACAGAAGCAGGATAAATGACGTGAACTGAAGAAATTAAGGGCAAGACAAAATGTCAGATTGCTTTACAGCTTGACCGTTTGCGGAATGGCAGCGGGGCAGAGTGAAAAGAAACTGCTGTGTAGTTTGGGATGGTGTGGCAGATATTTCTTAGAAATCCAGGGCTTACAGACATAACGGCTGAGGGCAACTCTGTGTGTGTGTGTGTGTGTGTGCGCGCGTGCGTGTGTGTGTGTGTGTGTGTGTGCATGTGTGTGTTTTTCTTTTTACACTTTGAATGAGATTGGGAACCTTAGGCCTAGGGACTGAATGTATCCCTCCTATCTGGTCTTCATGACACTTCCAGCCACACCTCTCACTGACAAAAACAAGTAAAAAAAAGGGGGGGACTACCCTCAAACATTTCATCTGTAAGGTTGTTATGTACTGAGTTGAATAGGATCCAAAAGACAGCAGTCTGATTGGTCCTAGAACAATAGGATTCAGAATGCAGCAGTCTGATTGGTCCTAGAACAATAGGATTCAGAATGCAGCAGTCTGATTGGTCCTAGAACAATAGGGTCCAAAATGCAGCAGTCTGATTGGTCCACAGGAGCCACCCAATCCAGCTTCAGGTGGAAGTGAATCTGCAACCAGATTGGCCTACGGGTGAATCCCGGAATTAGCCAACCACATGGGGCCCATTGTGTAAATAATATGTATAAAGCACACATTCTGGGGGAACTTCCATTCCTCCCCAAGGTAAACTGCCACCACCCCAAAATGTGTGTGTGTGTGTGTGTGTGTGTGTTGGGGAGTATTTTTAAAATGATGTTTCCACCCATATAGAAAGGAGCTGGTATTCCCTCTCCATTATCACAGGGTGCGAATGCCCCCACAAAAATGAAGAGGAATTGCCACCCTGAGATCCTTTGGGAGGAAGGGCAGAATATAAATTTAATAAATACATATGATTGGCCCAGCACTAAAACAAACACGTGTAAAAATTTCTTGAGGAAATGGACTGAATACATGAGATTTTATTGGTACAGAATGTGGATTATGAGGTTACCGTGGGGAAGTATTTACTGCCCAAACACACAAACTGCTGCCTATAAGAAAAGTAAATAGTTAACATTTTTGTACTGAGTTTATTGGTTCATTGCACACAGAAGACCCAGTGTATTGCTTCTGGAGACAGATGCTATACAATTGGTGCATGATTATTATGCAGCTAACAGTCAAGACAGGAAAGCTTAACATGAAACTTTCATCACGCTATTGCCATATGGCAAATATTAGCAGTGACAAATGCAATCATGGGGCCTTAGAATTTCAAACTAGCCCTATCTCCCTACAGGCCCACTGTCAGAGCTGCCTCAGGTCCCAGCTCACAGAGGACCAACGCCAGTCCGTTGTTATATAAAATAGTCTTTATTGAAGTTCAGTTTCTCTTTTACAGCCACGGCGCGCAGCTCTACGTCTTAAACTCTAGACCGTCGAAGCTCCACCTGAGTCTCCTCCCCCCAGACACCAGTTTAAGACCCTAGCCTTGCTCCACCTCTTCTTTTGCTCCCTCCTCCTCTGGGTCTGCTTGTCCGCCGAGGTCTTGCCCTTCCTAGACTCTTCTGACGCTGAGTCCCCTGAGTCTTCCCCCTCCCTCCGGCGGGCTTTAGGACCTGGTTCCCAATCCGGGTTTTCTGCTGTCCCGCGCGCCTGTACATTTGAACTTGGCGCACGCGCCCAGCCTGCCACCTTCCTTCTGACCGTTATACTGCTCCTGTCGCTGCTTCCCTCTTCGGGGAGACTCCGCCTCCCTGCTTGCCGGAGGAGACGCTGACTCTGACCTATGGGGCTCTTCCCCCCCACTACGCTCTGGTGGGGAAGCTGGTCCTGATTTCCAGCTACTGCTTTGGGAGTCTCCGCTGGCCCCCTGCTTCTGGTGTGTCCCCCCTGGGACCCCCCTTGCCCTGGCCATCGGCGCCCCCTTCTGGGAATCTTCTGATTCACTGGAGAGGCTTATGGAATCTCTCGGGTCACTGTCATTCTGCCCTCCGCTGCCCTCAGATTCTTCCCCTTCGCTCTCCATTTCCTCTCTCCCCTGTGCCTCTGCTCCTGAGCCCCTGACACCCACGATAAGAAACACCAGTTTAAATGTACACCAACTCTGTAGATATCCTCACACACTGAAATCCCAATGAAATTGAAGTTATATGTCACTTCTGAAAACTGCCCAACAGCACAATCTGATTATCTGAAGCATGTCCACTCAGAAGAAAGCCCCATTGGATTCAGTGGGGTTTACTTCCAGGTAGGCGGGGTTAGGACAGCCTTATCACTTATCTGCCAGTTGCAATTATGCTACCCTCTCCTCTGCTTGCTTCGCTATTGTCAAAATTTAGATTGCAGGGCCATCAGGGCAGGGACTTTTCTTTCTTGCTAAGCATTATATTAAAGTACAAGCGGCAACCATTTTGCGAGGGGGTTCTGTTCCTGGCCCCTGTGCATGTCAGTGGAGCATGTGTAAGCCCACTCTGCCCCATCCTGCCCACCCCCATTCTGTCCTGTTCCACTACCACACGTTCTGCCCCCGTTCTCCCCTCCTTTGGGTCCAAAAGGACATGTGTGTTGGTCTCACGTCAGTTGGAGGCACACAAAATGGTTGCCACCTGTACCAAGTGGTGCAGTGATACATAATTAATATCAGACAGGAGAGCCCCTCTGATATATAGGGCTGTAATGTAGGGATGCAATCATGACAAGGAGGCGGTATTTTTTAAAAAAGTTTTTTATTAGGAATTTAAACAAAACATATTACAGTGGTACCTCAGGTTACATACACTTCAGGTTACATACGCTTCAGGTTACAGACTCCGCTAACCCAGAAATAGTGCTTCAGGTTAAGAACTTTGCTTCAGGATGAGAACAGAAATCATGCGCCGGTGGCTTGGCAGCAGTGGGAGGCCCCATTAGCTAAAGTGGTGCTTCAGGTTAAGAACAGTTTCAGGTTAAGTACGGACCTCTGGAATGAATTAAGTACTTAAACTGAGGTACCACTGTATCTTACAACAAATCATCCTTAATCCCCCCCATATTTCCCCCTCCCTCCCATAAAGCAGCCCACCCTCCCCACCCCCACTCCAGACTTACCTCAGTTCCAATCTCTGGTTTCTCTATAAATGCCATTCTCTGCATGTCACAAACTTGTATAGATCCTTAATTTATCTGACTAGTTGTTATCAATGAAAAGTTTGAGAGTGTTTATTCAAAACCTGCCAAGGAGTCCAATTCACTTTGTTGCATCTTTAAATACTTTGTAAAAGGTTCCCATTCATCTTTAAAATCACAGTTATCCTTGTCCCTTAGTTGATGTGTCAATTTTATGACAAGGAGGTGGTATTAATGTCTCCAGATCTACTCCTTGATTTTCCAGAGTTCCAAAACACAATGCTATACCCTCCAACATTTCTCCCATGAAAATAGGGGTGTCCTATTCAACAACAACAATTTTATTATTTCTGTACGCCACCCATTCAACATTAAAAAAAACATCCCTATACAGGACTGCCTTCAGGTGTCTTCTAAAGGTGTCTAGTTACTTATCTCCTTGGCTTGGGGGGGGGGGGATCGCATAACTCCATACCCTCCAACATTTCCCCCCATGAAAATAGAGACAGCCTACCATACCTTCCATCGTTTCTCCGATGAAAATAGGGGCATCCTCAGGAAAAGCAGGACATTCTGGGATCAAATCAAAAAGTGGAACAGCTTCTGT
The DNA here is from genome assembly GCF_964188315.1 of Podarcis muralis. Taxonomy (NCBI): domain Eukaryota; kingdom Metazoa; phylum Chordata; class Lepidosauria; order Squamata; family Lacertidae; genus Podarcis; species Podarcis muralis. Next base: position 69,414,488 of record NC_135662.1, on the reverse strand, counting down.
AAATCCCAAACTGTCCCTGGAAAATAGGGACACTTGGAGGGTCTGCAATGCTTTAATATGTTTCGTGACAATTGAAATGTGGTCATTTTGTAATGTGTTTAAATTTGTATGTTTTGGGGGGAGGATTTTTAAAGCCATTTCCTTTTAGAAGAGAACAGTTGTTGGATTAATGCAGAATTAGAAACGGGTATATTTATGAGTAAGTAAGATGATAATAAGTAAGCAAGATGACGCAGGTGGCGCTGTGGGTAAAAGCCTCAGCGCCTAGGACTTGCCGATTGCATGGTCGGCGGTTCGAATCCCCGTGGCGGGGTGCGCTCCCGTTGCTCGGTCCCAGCACCTGCCAACCAAGCAGTTCGAAAGCACTCTTGGGTGCAAGTAGATAAATAGGGACCGCTTACTAGCGGGAAGGTAAACGGCGTTTCCGTGTGCGGCTCTGGCTCGCCAGATGCAGCTTGTCACGCTGGCCACGTGACCCGGAAGTGTCTGCAGACAGCGCTGGCTCCCGGCCTCTAGAGTGAGATGAGTGCACAACCCTAGAGTCTGTCAAGACTGGCCTGTACGGGCAGGGGTACCTTTACCTTTACCTTAAGATGATAATTTGAAAGTTATATGGACCATTTCCATCCCTTGTGAGGAAGCCACTCCAGCCACGAAGAACATATGAAGAAGCCCTTCTGGTCCATCATCCTTTCCCCCAGGTTCCTATGAAAAGTCCTCAAGCAGGACATGAGGGCATTTCCCCCCCAAAAAATAATTGGGCATTTCTATTTGCAGCATAGAAAGAAGCATGCTACTGACTGAGGCAGGTACTTCCATTCTATTTATGGGAAGCTTCAAGAAAGTCTCACATCGGTTATTACAGCTTGATTACTTTTTATTTCTGTCAATTTGTGGATGACTTATGCCCTGAAGCTTATGGGTTTATGTCTCTGGCAGTTTTATCCTCTCTAATCTGTTCTCATTAGCCTTCTGTAATTCTTTTCTCCATCCAACTAAGCTCTTGGCTTCTATGTTCTGCGGTCATGAGGTTTATGGTATTTGGCCAAATAATATCTGGTACTTGTGTAGCTTTTTCAAAGCTATCAAGTTGTCTTGAAGAGTGTACAGCTACACATTTTCTGGTCTCTGTGGGGCCCCGGTTCACCTACTCAGAATTTGCCTTTATATCATGTGTTTATCTGATGGGTGCATTTTAGGTGGGGAAAGGATATAATTCTGTGTGGTCTGTTTCATCCACTATAGTCATAGTTATACCAGCAGGGCCGGATTTAGGTTTGCTGAGGCCCTAATCTACTGAACATAATGGGACCCTTTATATGTTCAGCTGTACTTTGTCAACAACAAGTTGTTGCTGTTTTTTCTGTTGAATATATGCTACATGGTAAGCAGAAACAGCTCTGAAACTTCGTCTGCTAATGGCTTGGCTCCCATTAGAAAACTCCCCCCTCTTTTTTTATACTGACAACAGTGAATCAATAATAATCAGTTGTTACAAGACACTTGACAACACAATTTAGCACCTTGTGGAATAAAGTCTGCATCTGCAAATAATCTGATATTTTTCAGGTCAATTTTTATCCTCGTCTACATTTATTATTGTGAGAGAGGATAATTATGTGCTTTTGATCAGTGGCATGTTTACTTATCATTTTTCTACAAGTTGGTATAACTAAAAGCTTCCTACCACCCCACCACCTGAAAGAGAAAACAATAGAATCTTGTCTATGGAACAGATTTTTCAAAGTTTTGATTTGATATTTGTTGTTAATGATGGCTGTATATATATTCCTTATTAATTGGTCTGCACATTGTGGACCCTCTCGCAGTGACCTCTACCCACGGAGCAAGGCCTAACATATGAAGGTGAACCAACTGAACAGAACAACGTTGTGTGATTTGAAAACAGGCCACAACTTTATTGATTCCAGAGGTAGGTTGAATTTGACTTAGGCATTGGTGGAGGCTGACACATGACAGGGTTTAGCCTAGGATTGAGGGTCCTCTGCAAGATGCAGGTCTACATGGATGGCTCTCCCAAGCCACTGAGGGGAGCTCTATAGTCCATCTGCCACATGCCTTGGCTTTAGGACAGAGGCTTCTAGGGTACCTTGCTGTCAGGAACCCAGGCTGCTGTCTTGAAATAATAACAATAACAATAACAACAATAATTTATTATTTATACCCCACCCATCTGGCTGGGTTTCCCCAGCCACTCTAGGCAGCTGCCAACCGAAGATTAAAAACACGATAAAACATTGAACATTAAAAACTTCCCTAAACAGGGCTGCCTTCAGATGTCTTCTAAAAGTCAGATAGTTGCTTATTGCCTTGACATCTGATGGGAAGGCACCAATACTGAGAAGACCCTCTGCCTGGTTCCCTGTAACCTCACTTCTTGCAGCGAGGGAACTGCCAGAGGGCCCTCAGCACACAAGTCGTAATTAGCTTGAAGATTGCAATACAAACAATTAGCCTCTGTCGTTCTAACCAAGCATCCGTGACTTATGAGTCAGTTGACCCTTCTGGGGAGTGTTTCCGTGTCCTGCAGAATATCATGAACCTATGACCCTTACGTTTCTGGCTTTGTTTTCTATCTAAGACCTTTCCCATACACCTGCTCCTTGGGATCCAGGGGTTAATTAACTCCTCTTCCAGTGAGGAACTGCTCCTCCTCCTGCTTTCCAAACCTGCCTGTGTTTCTTGAGAGAGTTGGCATTTCTTTAGCCCACTCTCTGCATTCCTTTCATTATCAATTCAAGGGGGAGTTGATATGCGGCTGCTTACAGCTGTCTGAGAGGAATGTGAGTCTCTCTCTTGATGGCTGCTTCTTAACTCATCGTGGGCTCCTATACCTTGGGCAGAAGTGTTCATTCTGTGGTGGGGGTGATGCACCTGGGAAAATAAACTAAGCAGGTTTGGGGAGAGGTATGGCTGAGATGGGAATGCCCCCTGAGCAGAAGCCCAAGCACCAAACAGAGAGCCCTGGAGGGCTGCATTTGGCCTCTGGGTCTGAGTCTCCCCATTCCTGATCTACAAAAAAATATGGAACACCATGGCAGGTGGACACTGAGTGGAAATTTATGCATGGGGAAGAGCAGGGCTGGCCCAAATAATTATGCAGGTTGAGGCTAAGCACAAAATGGTACCCATCCTTCATCCCACAGACAGAAATCACCTGGGCTAGAAGATGACTCTTATTTTACACAAGATAGGAGAGGGTCCTCCACCAGAAGGTTTGTTTAAGAGCTGGTAAGTAGGTTGTGTGGAACACATAGCTCTGTCTTCCAACAGAAGGGAACTGCTTAGGAATTCAGGAGGAACAGCAGGAGGGCTGCCCCTGTTGCCCCCCCCCCAGCACTTTCCACTCTGACAATTGTTCCTTGGTTCTCATTACCCTCTTCAGAGTTCCAGGGTACAATATGCTCACACACATATTGGTGAAATTAATGAACACAACTAAGTTAGGACCATTAATTTCAATATTTGCACTCGGAGTAAAATGTAGTTGAATACCACAGTGCCTATCATAATAAAGCACAATGCCTCTTTCTAATTGTCTTAATTAATCCCCATGCCCTAATATTTCAAGGAGCATCCTGCTATTAAGTCATGTGAGATAGGAACTGAGCTAGTCCTTATTAAATTATTTGGGCATTTAGTCTACAAATGCATTTAGAGGGTGAGATATTCCACATTAACCTCTAGCCCTAATGCTAGTAGCACACTGGAAAGAACAGGTGCATTTTGTGTTTCCTCTAATTGCAGGAAATGTAAAAGTAACTTTTATGTAATCACCTGAAATCTGATTATTTTTTTTAAAAAAAGGAATCAGTAATAGCAACACTTGCCTAGCAATTATTTGATCAGTAGGTGGTTGAAGAGTGTTCTTATATTCCACCTGCATTCAGCTTTTAATTTGATTGCACTTTTGACATTAGCTTCCCATATAAAATAAATGTGGAAAATTTCCTCTGTCTTCAGGATTATATTAAATAAAGGGAAAAGGCTGCGCTTATTTGCATCATTAAGATGCTCTTTGAGGAAAAACTACAACACAGCAATTTGCAGTAATGAGTTTATAGTGATACAAGGAAGTCATACCAGGAATTTGAATCTTATCTACATTTCCCCCTTTTAAACATTTAAGTATATCCTTTGTAAGGAGGTTTGTTCTGTTCTTTCTTTTAAAGCCATCCATGTTGGCAGCCATCACTGCCTCCCTTGGGAGTGAGGTCCATAATTTAACTATGTGTTCTGTTAAGAATTACTTTCTATTACCTGCCCCGAATATTCCCACATTCATCTTCATTGGATGTCCACATCGTCTAGTGTTATAAGAGAAATAGGGTCCCCCCATTCACTTTCTCCATGCATAATTTTATGAATTTCTATCATGTCATCTCTTACTTGCCTTTTCTCTAAACTAAAAAGTCCCATTGTCTGCAACCATTCCTTCCTTCAGTTTCTATGGGTTTTTGTTTCACTGTTAACTCTACAAGTGATGGCAGCCTGGCCACTATTTTGCATTGTCCACAATGCCCTGAATTTAGCATCATTATGGAGCATTGAGCAGCAGGAATGGTGAACACCGCAAACAAAAATGGTGCAGAATATTGTTTAGGAGAGGCTTGGGGAAATGGCCCTTTCCTAAGGAGTACTGGATGAAGTCTTATCTCAAGTTCAAACCTTAAAGTCCTTGCAGTTGGTTTTGTTCTGCAGTTTGTGAACTCATCTCTTCTAGCAAGCGCCTGTACTTTAGTCCAATTAAGCTCTAATTAACAGGAAAACCTCTGCTTCTTATTGGCATCGTCGGAGGGTTTCCGGCAGGTGAAATGCTTTTGCATTCAGCACCTCCCTGCCCCCCCATTCCATGCCGGAGCAAGAGCCACGTACCAAGATGAACTGCGAGTGAAACCCATTCCCCTCTGGGGAGGGGGGGTGAGGAGAAGGGGAGTCACTGATATTTTAAAGATGTAAGATCAGTATTTGAAAAATGAGTATTTGGGGGGGATATGTTTTTAAAAAACAAAACAAAATGACCGCTCCCCACTTAAAACGGGGGGCACCCTTTGCGTGGACGCGCACAGCCCTAGATCTGGAGCGGCCCCATCAGCATAGACTTGGCTTTGCCTTCCCTCAGGTGGGATACCTGGAGGTCTCCGCCTACCTCAGTCAGTTGTCCAATCCCACCTGGGGGAAGCGTTGCCAAGGAGACCAGGCCAGGTAGGGTAGGGATTACCTGCCCACACAATAGAGGGAGGATCTTACCTGGGAATCCTCACTTGGCTCCAGAGCTTCTCCCACCCTATCCAGCCTCAGTTAATATTTTGCAGGTTAACTTTTCTTCACAGGTATACGGGCGCTGCTACGTTAAGGTCACTGTTAAAGGGCCGGAAAGGAATTTCCCTGCATTGGCAGGTTTCACATTTCCCGTAGCAAAACGTCACAACTTTGGCGGTATCAGGCCTTGGGCGGAATCCTTTAGTCCATCTTCCTCTTTGCGGCGGCGATACCAGGGTTCCCCGTTAAAGGGGTTTCTGAAGGGAGGCTTTGACCGTACGCCAATAGGTCGTCATTGCTCTCCCCTGCGGCGGTGGCGTAACGGGGGTGGCTATCTCTGCTTGAACATATGTTCTCCAGAGCCAGCCCACCCCCCCCCACACACACTGGATAACCCTGAAGCTCCCTAGGTCCCCAGCTGGGGACTGGGGAGGGAGAATGCCCAATGCCTGAGCCAAGGTCTACCCACATTTGAAATTTAATAAAGTTGTGGCCAATTTAATCCCATAGCACGTTGTCTTGAGTCGTTATTCCACATGACGGGGGGGGGGGGGGGCGGGACCGCTCAGGATCTGGGGACTCCGCCTTTCCACGCAAACAATTACCCTCTGTCTCTGGGGGAGATTTGCAAGGATCATTACCCTCAACCATCCTTATTTTTCCTTCACCAACAATCTCCTGTTGCCGTGGGGGCTGCTTCCATCAAGGCAGAGTGGAACCAGAAGCCCCTTTCCTAAAGAGTATGTGTGAGGATATGAAAAATCTCATAAATATTGCCAAATAATCTCTCTCTTATACACACGCTCAAAAAACCAGACAAAAATAGACAATGCTGTTTCTCTTTCTGCCACTCACCTCCTTCTTTATATACCCTTCTCTTTCACATGCCCATCCATGCACTCCCTGTTCCAAAAATCCACATGGGCTAGATCCATTATGCTAGCTGCCCGGCAGAGGGAGAGGAAGAGGTGATGAGAAAGTCAGTGCTGTGTAGATGCACTGATGGTATTCTGGACTGGCTCCACAGTTCTACTTGAACTGCACCAACCTCTACACCAGCTCCCACTTTTCCTTCCGGTAAGAAACAGTGACACCCACCCTACGACTGCCAGAAACTAGTGGAGCATTGGCTGCATCATTTCCAGCAAGCTGCTTCTGCTCCATCCCTACATTTTCTACCCATCCAGGTCCTTCCACCTGCAGACTTCCTGTTCCATTCTCACCCTTACTGTGCTGGGCAGGTGGGGGCAAGTGGCTTCTTTTTCTCCCAGCCTAGCAGGGGACCAAATCAAGGTGTTGGGACAGGAACAGAGGAACTGGCAGATCACTGTTCTTCCCATGTGCAGCAGCCCTTGATCAAAGAAGATGTCAAGGAGCATTCGGGATCACACTAAGGAAAGCCAAAAGCTGAATTGATCCCTCAGGCTACCTGCATCTGCCATATATGTGACATAAATCTTTTTTTCTTTACTCTTTTTTAGCAAGTTATTTATTTCACACAGATCCAGAAAGATTCTGAGGGGTGTGTAGTCAGTGACGGATTTAAATGTAAGCTAAACAAGCTATAGCTTAGGGCTCTACTCTCTTGCCCCCCCCCCCAAAAAAAAAAAAATTAAAGGAAAAAACCACTGGATGTACATTTCCAAAATGTAAGACAAAAGACAAAACAAAAAAATCATTTTAAGTTAGAGCTTAATAATTATTTCACTATTAATATACTTCTTAATTGTATTTCATTATTAATATACTTCTTAATTGCATTTCTGTTCAACAATTACTTTGATAAAATACATATTTTGTTATGTGCAAATGGCTTTAGATATCTATTAGGTCCATAAATTACCATATAGCAAATATTCAACACAAAAACCAGCGACAATTTGTTGTTGACAAAGGACAGCTGGACATATCAAGGGCCCCATTACCTTCAGTAGCTTAGGGCCTCATCAAACCTAAATCCAGCCCTGGGTGTAGTCCTAAATCCACTTACCTGGGAGTAAGTTCCATTGAATTTAATGGATCTAACATCTAGGAAGACATGCATAGGTTTACATTGCAAAATTTGTTTAGCATCTCTTTTTTTAAAAAAAAATATTTTCCCAGAGTGCCTTTACATGGGTGAAACAAACCTGTAGTTAGTAGGCATAGATGACACCGGCTGTAATCAATGGCTGGCTATGCAAAGTGACCTAGAGTTTGCAATAATTAAGGCTATTCTTCATGTTAGACCATGGCAGCATGAGGGAACTTTGCAGGCTAATAACTAAATGAAACATTTACCAGCTCATTTTAAAGGGGTAGAAGGAAGCATACTCTAAAAAGAAGCAAACTTCAAGATGGAAGCAAAATGGGAGGTGGGGGAAGAAGGGCAAGAGATGTGTGTTTATTCAGAAGATGTTCATAACATAGGAAGCTCTCGCTTCTGTCATCTCAGTACTGTCTACACTGACTAGTAGTGTTTCTCCAGGGTTTCAGAGACTGCGTAATTTCAGCCCAGCCTGGAGTGAAGATATAATTTGCATCAGTGCTTCAACATTGTCCCATTTGACGTACATATCTTAGTTTTCTCGGGCTGAGGATCTGATTTGAAGCTATATAGGTCCGGGTCTGGTTCCTTTCTGGATGGAAGTAAACGCAGCAGGGCACAAGACATTGAATCCTCATTCAGCTCATGCAGTGACCTTGGGCCAGCCACAGTCCCTTGGCCTAACCTACCTCACAGGGTTGTTGTGAGAATAAAATTAGGAGGGAGAGGACTATGTACCTTGAGCCGATTGGAGGAAAGGTGGGATATAAATGATATATGCAAAGTGGAGTTTGCGTTCGCGTGCTTCCGTTTTTGTCAACATTAGGCAGGAGTCACCAAACAGTTTGTGCTCATGGGTCCATTTGTGAAACAAATAAAATGTATTGGGCAACACACACAGATATGCACACACAGCAACCCCAATCTGTCGGTTGCAAAAGAATACAGTGGTACCTTGGGTTATGAACTTAATTCGTTCCGGAGGTCGGTTCTTTTTTTTATATATATAATATTTTTTATTGCGTTTCTTTTCATAATTTTGTACATTCCAAACCATACAGAATAAATCAAATACAAGAAACAATTTTTTGATTTTTTTTACAAAAGAAAACATTGTACTTCCCCACACCTTCCAGATCTGCATTCTTTGTAATAACAATATCAGCAATTTGTTACCTTATTTCAAACCTTGTTACCACTTTCAATTATTATGTAACCGTTATTCAATAAATTATATCTCAAATTTGATACCTTTAAAATAAACATAATATGGTTGATTCACTTTGTCTTCTTTTCTCTTTTATCACTTATTTTGCCATTTACTTAATCATATTTGCTAAAGCATAACATTTCCAATAACATGCACTATCTTAGGATTCATACAACTTATAATATTTTTGCAAATAGTCTTTAAATTTTTTCCAGTCCGCCTCAACCGATTCTTCCTCCAAATCTCGGATTCTGCCGGTCATTTCAGCTAATTCCATGTAGTCCATCAACTGCGTCTGCCATTCTTCCAGCGTGGGTAAATCTTGTGTCTTCCTGTTCTGGAGGTCGGTTCTTAACCTGAAACTGTTCTTAACCTGAGGCACGCTTTTGCTAATGGGGCCTGCCGCTGGCACGCGATTTCCGTTCTCATCCTGGGGCAAAGTTCACAACCCGAGGTACCGTATATTTCGCCCTATAGGACGCACCGTCCCATAAGGCGCACCTAGTTTTTTGGGGGGAAATAAAGGGGGGGAAATTATTTTTTTCCCAGGCGCGGGGCTGGGGCGGGGGAAGCCCGAGCTTCCCCCGACCCCAGCCCCCAGAACAGGCAACTCTCCGCAAGCGGCGGGAGCCCGGCGCCGGGATCCCGCGCCTTGCAGAGAGCTGCGCAAAGCCTGGGCACACTGAGCTCAGCGCGCCCAGGCTTCAGCATGCAGGCAACTCTCCGCAAGCGGTGGGAATCCAGCGCCGGGCTCTCGCACCTTGCGGAGAGCTGCGTGAAGCCTGGGCAGGCTGAGCTCAGCGCACCCAGGCTTCGGAATGCAGGCAACTCTCCGCAAGTGGTGGGAGCCCAAGTGGTGGGTGCGAAGACCTGCACGAAGCCTGGGGAGCGAGAGGGGTCGGTGTACACCGACCCCTCTCGCTCTCCAGGCTTCAGCGAAAGCCTGCATTCGCCCCATAGGACACACACACATTTCCCCTTCATTTTTGGAGGGGAAAAAGTGTGTCCTATAAGGTACTACTTCCAGGTTAGCGGAGTTTGTAATCCAAAGTGTTTGTAACCCAAAGTGTTTGTAACCTGAGGTACCACTGTACTTCTTTCAAACCTAAATTCAGTGGGGAGGGGAGGTACCCTGAGGCCACAAAGGATGGCGTCTGTGGGTCTGTGGAGACATGTGCCCCTGCAGGCATCATATAGGTGACATAAAAACCCACACTCAGGGTCGATACTGTTTGTGACAGAACGAGCAAAAAGCATTTTAAAGGGTGTGTGTGTTTTTTTTTAAAGGAAAAAAACATATTCTGAGCTTCACTTCTCTGTCCTACAGTGTGAGATACAGATCTTTCAAAAAATAAAATAAAAAGTATCCCAGTTAGAAGGTGTCATTGGCTGGATGTTTGAGCCTTAAATTATATAAAAGCGTGCAAATTTTTAAAGTGACCCACTGAGGCTGGGCTTCAAAACATGCGAACAGATGGAGGATCTCTCAGCAAAAGAGGTCCTGGGGATAAAAATGGCCTCATTTCAAGCAGCGTCAATATGCCGCATCCCTGTCAAATAGTCAGGTTAGTGAAATGGTTTGTGGTCAGCTTCGGGTTGGAGTCCAAAAATGCTTCACATTTGGTGGAGCCAGGTGTGCATTATACAGGTCATCCTCAGTAACATTTTCCTGTTCCTGCTCCCTCGCCACTTGTGGGAGTTCTTTCCTTTTTCCTTCATCCTACTTTTTCATTGCTTCTCCCGCTCAGATTTTCCTTTTCTTTTTTCTTTTTACAAAATTGACTCTCAGATATTCTGTAACTGATACAAAACCACGATTCCTGAAATCCAGTGGAGGGCATTCATAGCAGCTGGAGCCCTCTGAGTGATGTTCTTTTCTTTTCTTTTTGAAGAAGCTAAAATCTTGCCAAGCGGTTTTCAGCAAGGAAGGGGAAGCCGCACAAGGGACTGGAACTTAACTTCTTTGTTTCTCCCCAGTAGGAATGGGAGGATAAATTTGCTTCACTCCTCATTGAAAGGCCGGTCTACCTATTTCACACTTTCTAAAGCACAATGAAAACGGAAATATAACCACCCTTTGAAATTTGCACTTCTCCAAATTTATCAATGCAGCTCTCCGGTGAAGTAGTGCATACAAAAATACACGCACAGAGAAAAAGGCATATAATGGTGCAGTGTGCATATAGGGGAAAATGTGTAATTTGGCAAAATTTCTCAGAAGAACTGTGTATATTAGGAAAAATTCTCACTCAAATTCTGATAGATTTAAATGAGAACTTTTCTTAATGCTGACTTTTGTGGAAATGTGGAAAACGGAACTTAAAATGGGAAAACCGAGGAAAGGCAAGAACACCGAAAATTCACCGATCCCTGCTCCAAAATATTTATTCGTTTGCAGAATTTATATCCCATCTTTCCTCTGAAAGGAGCCCACGTTGGCAAACATATCCACAATTTAAAAAATGAAAACAGCCCAAAACCATTCTAAAATGATTAAAACATTCTAAAAACAAAACCATTTGCCATTAAAAATGTTATCTCAGTGATCTCAGGATTGTCAGGAACAGTATTCCTCAGCCACTGCATGGCTTGAGGATGTTTTCAAATTCTTCCTGAAAGTTGATGATGATGGAGACAAAGGCACCTCATCTCTTATGCACTTTCCCCCTAAGATACACATTTTTCTAACATTATTATTTTTTTCCCAGTTGGATCAGCAAGGACCTGGGAAGAGTGCCAGCGACTTTTGCTCCCACATCATCAAAATTCACCCTCATTCCCCAACCCCCGCCCCGCAAAAAAGAAAAAAAGATGCAGAATAGGGGTCTCTGGCTGCCTGTTTTGGTAGGATACCAGCTTCAGATAACAAGAGCCCCTGTTCCAAAGAACTGCCTTTCCTGCCCATTGTGCTGTGTACGCCACACTTGAATAGCAAATGGAGGTTGGTTGATTCAATTACTTTGTATTAAAACAAGTTGCCGGGAAAGTTGCTGATACAGGATGAAATCTGCAAGTATGATGCCGGGTTTGTTTAACCTGTAGAGAATTAATGATGTGATGACAATAGGATACAATAATTGCTTTAGCTAGGTAATTCACGCAGCTTAAACTGGACAGGTATGACAATTCGCATCAGTAGAATTAGCACACAGGCTATTTTGAAGACCCAGCCCCTGCTACATTTTCAAACTCTTAATTATTCAGAAAGCACATTTTATGCAATGCTTGGCAGAATGTTTTAAAGAATGTCGGCAAGTTTGTCATGTATAAGCCAGGGCCGACCCAATACATTTTTGTGCCTGAAGCAAACCACAAAATGTGTCCACTTGCCCCGCCGACAAGGGAAGAAGCGGGGGAATGAAGACCTACATTGGGAACAAGGGTGAGGAATGAAATCAACTTCACCTGATAGCTGAAGGTAGATGCAGGCCCCAGGAGACCCCCAGAGTGCAGCCTATACGATTTCCTTCCTAGGAATGGGAGGAGACCAGCAGTGCCTCCTATTCATTGAGAGGCCCCTGTAGAGGTGTACTGTTTGCCCATTCCTTGTGATTATGTTTGTACAGATGGATGGAAATGGTTAATGTAGGTTTTTAAGACTTGGTTGCAAGAAAAGCAGAAAAGGGAAAGACATCTTAAAGAAGTTGTGGGGTTAATCCTGTGGCGTTCGTACAGAGCCCCCAGTTGTCTCACCCATACACCACTAATCTGCTGCCACCAACCAGGCCCTCCCTGGTAAAATCACTCCAGTCTCAGTCAGGTTCTCAATTAATAAAGAAGAGTGTATTTTATTTCAGACACAAACAAACTTTTACGGCATTCCAAACGTTGTTGCTCTTTACTTTCTTAGTCTTATTTTCCTCTCTCTATCTCTTCTACCTCCCCACACTCAAGAACCCACTGCCCTAACTGTCTCTCTATTACCAACTGCCTTTCCCAACCAGCCAACCCACTCAAACCAACCAACTACCCACCAACAACTCCCAACCAACCCCTTCCCGAACTCCTTTTATAGTCCCACTGACTCCACCCCCCTGGGTCCTGACTGTGCAACCTATTTAACTATTTCCCCTCCAGCACTCTCTCACATATGTTAACGTCACAAATCCCCCCCATCTACTTAAACTATTGAAATATCACTACCACATATCACATGGCCAATGACCAGGAGTGATGGGAGTTGTAGTCCAACAACATCTGAAGCATGCCACATTGACCAAACCTGCCCTGAAATCTGATGGGAAGCTCTTTTTACCCTAACCATGGCATAGTCTAGAACAGGCAGCCCCAAACTCGGCCCTCCAGATGTTTTGGGACTACAATTCCCATCATCCCTGACCACTGGTCCTGTTAGCTAGGGATGATGGGAGTTGTAGTCCCAAAACAGCTGGAGGGCCGAGTTTGAGGATGCCTAGTCTAGAATGACCAAGAAACATGAGAAAGAGCCTTCTCAGTGGCTGCACCCAAACTATGGGACTTCTACCCTTGGACTGCCCACTTGGTCCCACTGACTGGCTTCCATTGTCTGGCTAATACTTCTTTATATTAAGAACTTCCCATTTTTCAAGACAGTTTACTAAAAAAAGGGGGGTGAGGAAGTTTGACGTGCATCTATCTTGACAACCCCTGTATGTTTTGAATCTTCCAATAGTTAGGCATGGCACTTTTGATTGAGGAATGTAAATCTAAAATTAACCAAGAAAGTTGGCTTGTAAAACCAGTTCATATATATTGGCTTGATCTATTTCTTTTGTAACATGACAGGCTTCATTGATTTTATTCCCACTCTTGATCCACACACAAAAAATGAAGACAGAACGGTCTGTGTGTTTAAATCATTCTTTTCATTCGCAATCACACACATATGGTTATTTCTATTTTGTTAATCGAATGAGTAAACATTACTCCCATGTTGTGTTTTGCAGCTTTAATTGACTTGCTGTTGGCCTTTTCTGAAGTGTACTCCTGAATAATTTTCAGGGGTTTGGAGCTCTTTGAAGGAGACTTCCTTTGCTCTAGCATAGCTATTCTTCAGCTTTGTTGCATTGCCAGCAAAACATCCTGCCATGTTTTCATCTTATTTTATGGCCATCACTACATGGAAGGCTTCCGTTCAAATGAATCTTCATTTTGTCTACACTACAAGGTAGCTATAAATTAAGTTTGCATGCATTTAGATGTTTTATGTCATCCAGTGCTTTTTAACACTGGTCTACTGTCTAGTAGGGACGCGGGTGGCGCTGTCAGTTAAACCACAGAGCCTAGGACTTGCTGATCAGAAGGTCGGCGGTTCAAATCCCCGTGACGGGGTGAGCTCCCGTTGCTCGGTCCCTGCTCCTGCCAACCTAGCAGTTTGAAAGCATGTCAAAGTGCAAGTAGATAAATAGGTACCACTCCGGCGGGAAGGTAAATGGCATTTCTGTGCGCTGCTCTGGTTCGCCAGAAGCCGCTTAGTCATGCTGGCCACATGACCGGGAAGCTGTATGCCAGCTCCCTCGGCCAATAAAGTGAGATGAGCACCGCAACCCCAGAGTCAGCCACAACTGGACCTAATGGTCAGGGGTCCCCTTTATTGTCTAGTAATGGCTCTCCATTTTGTTGCATTCGTACATGGAATGCTGTTGTCGTTTATTGTGATGACTCTGTAAGACTATATTCTAAGGCCTTTGACTTTAACCTTCTTCTCCCTTCTAAATCTAACCCCACATGCTTTCAGTGCACCAGGTTCCCTTACTTCCAGAGCCCTTTGGTGAGCACATCATTCTCTCAAGCTCAGAACTCTTCTCCTCATTATCTATTAACAATCAATTTTAACTCAGAATTGTGGCTACCCTGTGATCCAGCTTATAGTCAGTGCTTTGCTGGTTTGTTGATGTTCCCTGGCCCACCATGGGGCAAAGAGCCTGTGGACCTGACTGTGTTCTTCCTGCTGCTTCCCCCTTTTTCACCTTCTAGGCTGAGCTTGCCAAACTGTTTCATTAACAGCTCTACAGTTACTGCATTGAAACCATCCTCTTTTCTCTCCTGGTATACTTGGGCAGCTGCCAGGACATCCCAGCACCCTGAACAGGGCTGCTAGTGATGCATTCCTTGGGTCCCTTTAATTATTTTCTGGCCTGACACTTCAAACAATGTCAGGTGTCTACTTTAGGTTTCCTACAGTGCCCCTGACTTCACACTGCTGTGAACCATTCTGGGAAATTAAAAGGATAGCTGGAACTAGTTGCCCAATGTTTCTTGGAGCATAGCATTGCAACCTGTTACGTTTGTTGTGGATGAGTGACCAAGCAGGGGGCCCGCCCAGGGACACTTTTGTCAAGGCACTTTAGGCTTGGAGTCACCCTTATATCAAGAGAAATATTAAGTTTTCAGTGGAGTAGTATGTCTTTATTTTTTATTTATAAAATTATTTCTGTAGTACCTTTCACTCCAAAGAATACCGAAGTGGTTTACAATCAATGAAAAAGTTACCATGTAACAATGAATCATAATATATATCAATAAAACATACCCATAAAAACATATCAGTAAAATACTATTCTGTAAAAAAATAAAATGAAAAATTATTACAGTAGTGTTCTTCAACCTTGGGTCTTACCAGATGTTGTTGTACTACAACACCCATCATCCCTGACCTTCAAGTTAGCTGGATGATGGATGTTGTAGTCTAGCGACATTTGGAATCCAGAGTGGAAGGACACTGAACTATAGAAAACAAAAGTGCTGAAAACTGGCATTCATGGCCTGGGAATGCCTGAGCAAACAGACGTTCTTTAAAAGCACAACCCAGAAACTATTGCTTGGCTTTTTTCCAAAGGGAGAATATTTCATAGTATAGGTATCACCACATAAGGAACCAATCATAAGGCCATGCAGTTAATAGGGTCTCCTCTATTAATGTTTCATTCTCCTCAGCATCTAAGATAAAATGTGTTCCTTCAGCTGTTATTTTGACATCCGCTCTAGGAAGATGTTTTTCATTGCTAGAGTCTCCTTCTCCCAAGCGAGATATTAGGATTACATGGTGCACCTAGCATTGGACCGCATTACATGTCCATCTTCTTAGGCACAATGAAGCTTCTGACTGGCATTGAAGAAATTCAGTATAAACAAGAAGAAGCTGGCTGTCCCCCAAAGCAAGTTACTACAATGAATATAAATAAGGATCTTCTCAGAAAGATACAAACAATGGGCAAACCCGTAAGATATGAATGAGAGAGGACCTTTTCCGGCTCTGCATTTCCTATATTTATTCAAGTTTGCATTGTACTAGGATAGACAGAACCTGGGTGGAAAAGATGAGCTGTTTTGCTGAAATAACAGAAGCCCCTTTGCTGGCTGAGTCAATATTTTATGCAGGTAAAGCCAAACCACCAGCAGAACCAGAGTTATGACAAATTACATTGGTCGCTAACCATAAAATGTGTGGATTTACTCATTGAGCTGTGACTGCAGTCTAATAACTTTTGTGCCAAATGAGGCATGGAACATATTGTCAAATTCTCAATGTCCCCAAAATACAGTAGAACCGGTGGAACTCTGTTTTAATATTACTCCAACCGCAAAGCATTTGATCATCTGGTTCAAATGTTATATTCTCAAACATAGCTGTGGGTTTCAGTTGAATCTGACCATAGATACCTGCCCAGTAGTAGCTGTAGTGGTGATCAAAGCTTTCTTTCTAAATAGGAAATAATTGATTATTATATATATTTATCTGCAATATGCATTTGAATATTTAGAAGGGATTAATTTTTACAGACAAGCAAACCAAAGTGCAAGAAGCTCTTTTCACCTCCATTTAGTGTGCTGAAGACAGGAAAATACAGTGGTACCTTGGATTAAGTACTTAATTCATTCCGGAGGTCCATTCTTAACCTGAAATTGTTCTTAACCTGAAGCACCACTTTAGCTAATGGGGCCTCCTGCTGCCACCGTGCCACCAGAGCCCAATTTCTGTTCTTATCCTGAAGCAAAGTTCTTAACCTGAAGCACTATTTCTGGGTTAGCGGAGCGTGTAACCTGAAGCGTATGTAACGTGAGGTACCACTGAATTTCATTTTTCTAAGTTAATTAGCAGGGCATTTGCAATTTGTTAATAACAATATGGTTACACGGTGTGGATCTTCTCCTTCCTGTCTATCTAGCTATCATCACAGTTTTGCCCTTTTCCTCCCCAGGAAACAGATGGCAACATTTATGAAAGACTGGAATACCTTGCCAATAGTTCCATGAGTTACTTGGAGGTGCTGTGGGTTGAACCGACATTGCTTATCTGAAGCAATCTCTCCTTTGTGTCTATCTCTGTGTCACCTTTCATGAATAAGAACTTCTAAGTGCTGCATTGCTCTCTGGACTTCCCAACACGGAGAGGTAGGGAAAAGGCAGCAGGGAGCTCATTGTGGTTTGGGCACAGCACTGGGAACTTCCAATTGTCTATGCCGTTGTGTCTGCACCATTGCTGAGCTTCCTGCTGCCTTGCCCCTCTCCCCCTTTCCCTTTTGGTAACTGGCAGAGATGCACTGTGTGTGAAGAAACCAGGAGTCAAGGCAGCCCCACCAGCGCCACCCCAATGCCACTAAGGTATGTTCAAACTAAGTTCCTGCACATGTAAAACCTTTCTCATCGTTTAAATTGTGACCATCTATATCAGGGATGGCCAACTCCCAAGAGACTGTGTGTGCTGGTCCCAGGGGCTAACTGAGAGGTGAGGTCTGAGCCCAGTCCAAGGTTGAGGGTGCAATATGGAGGCAGTCCGTCAAAGTTGAAGCTGGGTCCAAGGCAGGAAGTCGGGTGAGTTCAGGAGCTCCGGCAGAGAAGCAGGACAGGGTGCAGGCTGTCCTTTATCTGCCCCGAAGCATAGGGCGGCCCCAGTCCACAGGTGACTCGCCTCTCCTGGCCTGGAGGCGAGCACTCCTCCTGCGGGAACTTAGTTCCGTCCACCTCTCTGCCCTGAGCCTCTGCAGCTCAGGAATGGCTGGAGGGTTACCGGACCCAGAGGCAACCTCAGCTTCCTCTGACGGGGCTGAGAGTGGAGCACCTGCAGGCAATGGGTCCTCCATCAGCTCAGGAGCCAGAGCAGACTCAGCTGGTGCCTGCACCTGAGGATCCAGCACAGGTGAGGACCCTTCAGGCTCATGCCCCAGCCCTGGCTCAGCTGGTTCTGGAGGCGGGGAATCCTGTGCAGGCTGGGATTCCTCAGGTTCAGCCTCAGAATCCGATTCCCAGGCCACCACACTGTGATCTGCTTACAGAATTGAAAGCTGGCAGTGATCTACCCTCGTTTGGGGGGAGGCGTAAAGGTCAAAGTTGTTGAACTTTATTTAGGGAGGAGGAAAGCCCCATTTTGAAGGGTTTTGGAAGAGAAAGAGGAACAGTCACTCACCAACAAATCGCTAGGGAAACGAACAGCCTCACTGAGTAAACTCCGTACAGTGGTACCTCAGGTTAAGAACTTAATTCGTTCCGGAGGTCCGTTCTTAACCAGAAATTGTTCTTAACCTGAGGTATCACTTTATCATGCCGCCACCGCACGATTTCTGTTCTCATCCTGAAGTAAAGTTCTTAGCCCAAGGTACTACTTCTAGGATAGCAGAGTCTGTAACCTGAAGTGTTTGTAAGCCAAAGCATTTGTAACCCGAGGTACCACTGTATTCCATTCTGCAGATTGTGCAACAAAGGAGGGTGGGGCAAGGGAGCAGGGCCAGATTTGATTTTAACAACGCTAAGGAAAAAGACCCAGCAATCAACCGTGATCTACCAAAACCTCCCAGGGATCTACCAGTAGGTTGTGATTGACCTGTTGGACACCCCTGATCTATTTGATGCCTTTCTGTGCATGTGGAGCTGCCCCTTCAAATGAAGTGAATGGGAAGGGTTATCCTATGGAACACCCACATCCAAGATTGATGCATAGAAGAGGAGTGTTCAACCTTTACAGTTTCTTTAGCTACAACAAGCAGCAGAAGTCCCACTTTCCATTTTGAAACATGCATGGCTATCTTCTAGCCTTCTTCTAGGATGGCTAGAAGATAGGATCCATTCTAGTGGGTGGAGCCGGAGGCAAAAGTGGGAGGAACTGGTGAAAAAATTACCTTTCTAAGTGACTTCCTACATGCCCTTGCTCACCATCCATTATCTTTGAAGGTGACCCAGAAACTACAACTAATCCAGAATGCGGCAGCTAGACTGGTGACTGGGAGCGGCCGCCGAGACCACATAACACCGGTCTTAAAAGACCTACATTGGCTCCCAGTACATTTCCGAGCACAATTCAAAGTGTTGGTGCTGACCTTTAAAGCCCTAAACGGCCTCGGTCCTGTATACCTGAAGGAGCGTCTCCACCCCCATCGTTCTACGATGAGGTCCAGCTCCGAGGGCCTTCTGGCGGTTTCCTCACTGTGAGAAGCCAAGTTACAGGGAACCAGGCAGAGGGCCTTCTCGGTAGTGGTGCCCTCCCTGTGGAACGCCCTCCCACCAGATGTCAAAGAGAACAACAACTACCAGACTTTTAGAAGACATCTGAGGGCAGCCCTGTTTAGGGAAGCTTTTAATGTTTGATGTATTAGAGTATTTTAATATATATTTTTTGAAGCCGCCCAGAGTGGCTGGGGAAGCCCAGCCAGATGGACAGGGTACAAATAATAAATTGTTGTTGTTGTTGTTGTTGTTGTTGTTGTTGTTGTTGTTGTTGTTGTTGTTACACATTCCAGTCTGGGAAAAGCACTCAAGGAGTGTGCTCCAGAAGATTTAGAGACCTTCCAAAAAGGAACATGGTGGGGCTACAGGGTGGAGGAGAGGAAGGACCATTCCCCTTGTGTGAGGGGAGGTCTGCTTAGGTAGCATTGAAGTCAGGCCTGTGTATACTTGCATGCACATTATTCACCACACTGTGCATGATGGAAATGAATGCTGGAATAAAGAGAGGAAAAGAGAACAGGTGATTGATGTACTGTGAAATGCTGGCAGCTGTCACTTGAAAAAAGTCAGGTGCCAGATGTTTTGATTTTTGTGATGTATAGGAAAGCCTCTCATTTTGTAATGTGCTGGTTAAAAACTAAACAAAATTCTAAGCATCAAAGAGGCCACTAGTCATTCTGACAGGGCAAACACTGCGTAATAAAGGGGGGGGGGACCATTCACACGAGGAGGGTAATACGTATGCAGTGATTTCTGTATAAGATAAATTTGAAGGTGCTTTATGTTCATTATGCATGCTGTGATTGACAGCTGCCATAGGTCCAGGCATGGTTTAATTATCAGTATGTGCCATCTGGGAAATGGTTGCAAGACATAGTCAGGTTTTGGTTTTGAGTATTTTTGGTCTTATCCTGCGGCATAGATACTGTTTCCTGAATTTGCTTTTGAATGACATTTCTCATTTTTCATTTCTCCGGGCATTCATATACCCAATTCTGCTTTTGAACTTTCTCTCTGATCCCAGGAGTCATATGTGTGTGATGTTCGCAGGATCGTTTCTTACGCTGAATTTATATACTTGTTTAAAGCACTTTTACCACCAGTCATTAGCCAAAAATGTTCCTGGAACACTTTACACAGATAAGTTATAAGGCAGTCCCTATCCCCAAGCTTACCATCTAAAGGATATGATACATAAGGGGAGGGGGAAGGAGGAAGGGGTTAAAAAAAAAGCTCAGGCACCACTTCTTAAAGTCACCGTTCTTACCATGAACATCTAGGATGGAGACAGTTCAGACATCCATATGGAACACAACAAAGACTGGTACCATACACATAGCCTCCAATGAATTGCTTCACTGGGCTTACTAGGAAGGGGAGACATCAGAGAGGTCAGTGCAGTGTGAACACAGTGGCAGAACTAATTCAGTTCTCCTACCACTGCGACTGCACCACACCAACCTCCTTGCCATCTCTCTCTCCCTCTCGCTAAGCATAATGACATGGCTGACAGGAGACCAGATACAAGGCACGGCCCCTCCCTAATGGCCACCTCTGATGGCTGCAGCTGCATCATGGCAGTTGAGGGAGGCACCAAGGCAGCAGAGACAATGAAACAGCTCTGCTTCTCTCCTCCTTCTATGCTGCAGCTGGATGATTTGGCTGCTGTTGTGTGACGCTTGGAGAGAGCCTAACCCAGGCATAGGCAAACTCAGCCCTCCAGATGTTTTGGGACTACAACTCCCATGATCCTAGCTAACAGGACCAGTGGTCAGGGATGATGGGAATTGTAGTCCCAAAACATCTGAAGGGCCGTGTTTGCCTATGCCTGGCCTAACCCCTTCTGCATGTCTGAAGTGCATTGTGCCAAGTCAATGCACATGCAGAATGAACCTCGCAACACATTTACCTGAAGAAAGGGGCATTCTCTCTGAAGCCTAATTGCACACATGTCTCCTTGCTGATTAGAGCTTAAAGTACGTTGAGATTGTGGTGGGACTTGGAGAACCACCTGCTGCCATGTGAACCTGCACATTGTCTCAGATTGTCTTCAGATGCTCTGCTCCATATACAGCCTTCACACACATCTCTCAACACCCTGTGAGAAATCTGTATGGCAGCCATACTGGCAATGCTCAGAAGGTGGAATGAAATTTTAAAAATGCATAGGTGGATCTCTGTGCACAAAGGCTGTGTGAGCAAACATTGGGAATTCACTGCGAGTATGGAAACTTTTAAAGCATTCCAGATGCTTCGTGTAGTCCTGCCAATGAATTCAGAGACTTGGCTAGGAATTGTAACTGATGCTACAGAATATGATTTGTATTCTTGTAATTACTCAAATACTACTGGGAACCATAAAGTTAAGAGCTCTCTGTCATCACTTTGCTTTAGAAACTTCTAATTTTCTCAAATCATAATTAATTTGGTGATTCATAGCATTAATACATTTTTTAATAAAAAATTGTGAAATGCAGCTTCATGTTTTTATTCTGTTCACAGTTCCTCCTTGACACTCATCAGAATTTCTTTGTGAAAATGATCGTACTCTGTTTCCAAAGCTAAATTTTGTGATGCAACTCACTGTTTCAAAGTAAAGTTCTCCTTTTTGGTGTGTGTGTTTGTGTGTGTGTGTGTGTGTGTGTGTGTGTGTTTCCCTCTCCTTTCAATTTCTCCACCCTCTGATAATTGCCAGTTCCACTTTGCAAGGAAATTGCATTTTTCTAGTGACAGGAGTGGAGATGGCAAGTGCTTTTTGCGGGACAGATAGACAGACAAGGTGAAAGCATGGCTCAATAGGTTATATGATTATGAGCATCCTTTCTGAGGTGAGGCTATTGTCCTGACTTCCATCCAACATGCCCAGACAGGAGGCTCCTAATTGGAAGTAAGAGATCTTTATTCAGGCAAATAATGGCACGGTCTTGGCAGCAGACATGGGGCTATCCAGACACAGTTCAGGAGCAGGGCAAGAAGCTTGGAACTTGGACAAAGTGACAAAGATATGCCAACATGTTTCCCCGTGTCTCGCAACAAGCTTTTAAAGATGGGGCATTGCACATTCACTCGCGAGACTCTCTTGCCTTGTTGGAATATCATGATTGCAAGCGCACCTTCCATTGGTGCAAATGGGTTTGCTCTGCAAAGGTTACAATACTTCATCCCATTGTTTCAGGCTTGAGGAATTCTCTCCCTCCCCCAGGGGCACCAAGAAGCAGGGAGGAAACAAGGAACTTCTTATTTATAATTTTATTCTGTCAACTCGGTGAATGACAAGAAATCCAGTCATTCCGCAATGATGGCGTTGCTCGCACTGAACTCCTCCCACTTCCCTTCTAGCAACAACACCTGCCTCCATGGCATTCGCCTGTGGACAATTGTCTCTGTGCCCTTTGTTCTTGCACCCTTAATGAACACTGTGTTTTGGGAGGGGGGGTCAGTTATGCTGCCCAGTGATGTGTCAGCTGGCTGCTCTGCCTCTCTTCCTCGTTCTCCTAACACCTCATAACTTTGCTGTTCACCTGTCTCTGAGCTGTTATCTTCCTCAAAGCCCTGCTGTAATGTGACACTGCCTTCCTCCTCTCTGGAAGCTACAGGAGAAGGTGGGGTGTGATCTCCACCATTCCTCCTCCTCTTCAGTCCAGTCCCTGACACATAGGTGCTGGCTCCCTGGGGCCCTGGGGCCTCGAGCACCCACAAAATGCCTCATGAAGGGGCCACACACCCACAAATTTCAGTGCCAGGGCCATGCACGCTGCATGGCACCCACAGCCATGGGCACCCACAGTTGTGAGGCCAAGCTGGCACTCCTGCTTCACCCAGCCTTCCGTTCAGATGTTGCTGCCTCTTGTTCAGGCTCCCCACCTAAAGTACTCCGCAGCCCCTACTGAGGCTCTGTGCTCTGCAGCAAGGTTGGAGGTGAGAGCCAGCAACCCTGCTTTCCCCTCCAAAGTGACTGAAGTCAAGAGGAAAAGGGGGGGGGGTCATCTCTCCTCCAACCTAGGTTCCTGAAATTCACACCCCCCTACTTCCTTTCATCTTCCTCCTCCTCCTCCGCCAGAGCTTGCCAACCAAATCCCAATCCCAACAGAGCTGTGAGGCTCTTGCTAGTTTTTCACCTTCACACACATTGATTATTATCTGACATTATAATGAATTTCCCCATCACTTTTTTTTTTAAAAAAAGTTTTGTTTTGTTTTTTAAAAGCAGATTCGTTACAAGTAGATTCGTTTGGTGGATTTTTCAAAAGTGAATTTGTTGCAAGTGGATTGATTGTACTAACCTATATTTATGGTATGCAACTGAATCTCTCCTGCAAAATAGTGACCACCTGGAGGCATCTTCAGAAGAGTTTCCTGTAGAGAACTTTTTCACCCATTTCTGTGGATTCATGACTGGTAAGTATCCAAAAGTACTATCTTTTGTCTGGTGTGATCTAAAGGCTTCTGAGTAATAAATGGGTAATGGTAAAGGGACCCCTGACCATTAGGTCCAGTCATGGCTGACTCCGAGGTTGCGGCGCTCATCTCGCTTTACTGGCCGAGGGAGCCGGCATACAGCTTCCGGGTCATGTGGCCAGCATGACTAAGCTGCTTCTGGTGAACCAGAGCAGCACACGGAAACACCGTTTACCTTCCCACCGGAGCGGTACCTATTTATCTGCTTGCACCTTGACGTGCTTTCGAACTGCTAGGTTGGCAGGAGCTGGGACTGAGCAACGGGAGCTCACCCTGTCGCGGGTATTCAAACCTCTGACCCTCTGATCTGCAAGTCCTAGACTCTGTGGTTTAACCCACAGCACCACCCGCTTCCCAATAAATGGGTATGTCCTCCTTATTAATGACTGATGCTCAGACCGTGCTACAGTAAGCCAACACAGTAGTTTATTGACACCTGGAATTACCATGTGCAAGTGGAGGACACCAGTATCTTAGAATTCTGTACGCAGGACTTAGACTTCAAGTATGAGATTTGTTCACACCGGAATTTCAGCAAGGTCAGAATGGAAAGAGAGCTACCTGCTGAATTGTCAGCGCTGACCTCCTGCTGCACAGGCATGTTAGTGGGAAGCTTTTCATCTTGAACTGATCTGTCCCAACGGTGAGATTTGATAGTTGATGAGATCACAGCAGAAAAAGAAAGGTTACCGAGCAAGGGGAAGATAGTTATTTTGGTAGTTCAGGGCATCGCCATAAAAATCTTCAGTGAAAAATTCAAAGTGAATTGGGCATTCAGTCCGCTAACCTCTGCTGAGTTAATGTGTGACCTTTAACAAGTTATTTAATATCCACGTGACTCGGTTCCCCTTGTTGTCCTCCCCACTCTGTTCTCTACAAAATGGTTCCTCGAGGAAATAGGACACCCTTGGTCAAAGAGAGAAAGTACAATAGAAGATTTCATACAGTTATTTGCAGTGCTATTTTTTCTAGAAAATTAGGTGCCAGAACTCACCATGAACACCTCCTTTGTTTTCTTATAATGGCAATGGTGCCCACCTGAGAGGGGCTGAAACTGAATTCCAGCAAGTTCTGGCTGAAAAAAGCCCTGCTTAGTTGTAAAATGAAACCATATAGCACACATATGAGCCCTGATGCTGGATCAGGCCAAAGGCCCATCTATCCCAGCATTCTGTTCTCTCAGTGGCCAACCAGATGCCTGCTGGAAGCCGCAGTGCATGTTAATGATTGTTTTTATTTATGAATATCTTTATTTTGTTTTGGCATATGGCAATTCAGTTACACATTCTGCCGGGTGCATATGTGTTTGTGAATGCTTCATCTGGTATTTACTTCAAGCCTGCTTGTCATATTAGTTCATGGAACTCCAGAAAAATGGAGTGCTTTCCGGTGCCATGAGGCTTCGGTGAGATCCACTGATTATCTTGGCATCAATAGGAAAGGCTGCTGGTTGGAGGAGGGAAATGGAGGCATTTAAAACTAGGACAGTGGTGAACCTTTCTTCAGCCCAAGGGCTGCGTTTCCTGTTGGCTAACATTCTGAGGACTGCATGCCAGTGGTGGGCAGGACCAGAAGCAAAAGCGAGTGGGGCAACAGGTGTGACAAATGCCAGCCATGTACAAGTCAATGTTTCTATATGCACACGCCAACATTCAGACAAGCATGAGGCATTATCACAGCTCAAGAACACATTAAGTTCACAGAAGAGCACTCCAGAAGGGTATGAAGTGGGGCTATTGAGAAATGTGGCCTGCGGAGGGGTCATGGTCTGAGGACAGTTTCTAGGTTTAGTTAGAGAGGCCTGTGAGGAGTACATTCCAACCCTGGCCTTGAGGTTCCACAGGTCTGACCAAGGACACAAACCCAGAAGCCTCTTAAACAGGACCCGTCCAAGATCAGTCAGTTTGGTTTATTGGTGTTTAGCAAGCAGCCATTGCACAACAACAACAACAACAACAACAACAACAGTACTGCTATGAATAATGGTTTACATTTCTACTCCCCAACCCCTAGTGGAGAAATCATTTCCCGGTCTCCCTTCAAGTTTTGTTACACTAATCTATAAAACTTTAACAAGAAAATTTGATGTTCTAAAGGATATATCTCTCTCAACATCAGACAGCAAAAAACAGGTCTTTGCAAGAGATGACCTTCTGCGATCTTAGTAATGGGTGGACATAACTGTTTCTGAGATCATAGAAAGGGCACTCAAGGAGTACATGAGTTATGTCTTCTATTGATATAGAGTTGCAGACGCAAACTCTATCCTTCTTAGGAACTCCTTTATGCTGGCCAGTCCAGTCTGCTAATGGAAGGACGTTTAGGACCCATCCAAGATGTTTTTCTGCCTGAGGCTAAGGAGACTACAGAAAGAGACATGATTAGTTGTTGAATCTTGCTCCAACAATGCTGATAAGGCAGTGTTCTCTCCTACAACCAAGGGCACCAGGCTAGTTTAAAGGGCACAGGAAAATCACGTAGCGGATACAGCTCTGTCCTTTAAAAAGTGGGAGTGGCCAAAGAGATTGCTAGTGCTTCCCCCACCCTCCAGCATTTGCCACCCGAGGCAGCTGCCTCATTTTGCCTAATGGTAGGGTTAGCCATGCTCCTGAATCTGAGTCCTAGACGTTTCTGGATAGCTGAATCTACTTTGTTCTCTATAACTACAAAGGCATTTTTACTGCCTCGGTCTGTTTAATTTGTTTGTTGATGGAAGCCAATGAATCTCCCCTCTTTGCTGATTTCCCTGCTGTCTGCTTCCCTGTCTACACTAACATTTGACTCACCAGACCCTAAGGAACGCTTGAGGAGATTGATCGTTGTCGATACTTATACAAAAAATGGCATGATCCACACCGCTCTGACAAATGTACAGATCACAACACAGTTATTCACCGGATTTTACACCTCTCAGAAGGTTGGAAGAGTCAGAAAAGATAAAAGAAAGTATTTTTTCACACAATGTGTAGTTCAGCTGTGGGATTCAGTCCCACAGGAGGTAATGTTGGCCAGCAACTTGGGTGGATTACAAAAAATAATGGAGGAAAAAGGAATCAATGGCCACTGAAGGCTGTGCTCTACCTCCATTACCAGATGAATCATACATCTGAATACTGGTTGCTATGAATCACGGTGGGCAGAGTGTTGTTGCACCCATCTCCAGCTTGCAGTCTTCCTACATGCATCTGGTTGGCCAATGTGAGAACAGGATGCTGGACTAGATGGGCCATTGCCCGATCCAGCAGGCTATTTTGTGGTGGTGTAGTTCTTGACATCAAGATAAGTGCATATTTTGAGAGAAAACCTTTCAAAATGTGTGTGTGACTTTTGTATATGTAACTGTCAGGAGTTCAGCCTACACTTGAGTAGGACCCTGGCAGAGACACATGCTCAACTGGCATGTTCCCTTCCTTCTGGTCAATTGTTTGGGAGCTTCATAAGCTTTCTTCAGCCCGAACATCACAGTGACCGATGCCAACAGACTCTGGCACACTTAGGGATCCGCAGAGTTTGCGCATCATGCCCGTGACAGACCTCAACAACTCAGCATTTTGGCTAATCTACTTTATTTACATATAAACACACACAGAGCACTGCAACATGGCTCCCTCTCTCTCTCTAGCAACAGACAGCAAAGAGAAAAAGAACAAAGGAGAATAGTCCCACTTCAAGGAACACAGTAACACAAACATCCTGTCTTCGTCACTTCCCACTCTGTGGAGTCAAAACATATACTGTCATGTGAAAGACAATAATCCCATGACTGCAATCATAGATCAGGAATTCTAACAGTAATGCCCTCCTTCTTGTTGGACACACAGAGACCCATGTAGAAGTCAGGTGAAATGGATTTATGAATGAACACATATAAAAGTGACATAGCAACAAGCTGATTCCCTCTTCCATACCTCAGACATTTCACAAAAAGATTTCCGTACCTTAACTCCTAACAGAGAAACATGTCAAACCTCAGCAGTTGAGATGTGAGGTAGTTTTGTGGATGAGACAATAATATTATTCTACAGATATGTAAAAAATGATTTTCTTAATATCAGCTAGCATTCCTAGCCTCTTAAAATCAGAAGTTATCCACAAAAATATCAAAACCTGCATATTGCAGATATGGAAGTTGGTTTTGTTGTTTACTTTCTTGTTTGGATTAGTTATTGATCTGCATAAATTAGATGAGAGTGATGTATTCAGTACATAAATATACTATGGATGATTACTCTGACCTTCCTAAATTGATCTTTTTATTGCTAGCTAGCCAAGTTGAATACAGAAGGAGAACAGATCAGGTTTGGCCACAGGACTCTTGATTTTAAAACAACCCCATAAGCAGCAGCATCTTAAAATGGAAATGTTAACAGCTTCAATTAAAGTTCACTAGCACAGCTGATCAATATTTGACCTTCCATGTAACCTGTACTCATAAGTGTTGGAGTTTAATATACATGAAATAAAGGGCCTGTTTTTATGTTGTGGGCATTAGTTTGAAACAGAAGAGGCCTCCTGGGTGGGGCAGAGTCACTACACAACCTTGTAGGCAGAAGGGCAAGGTGATGGGGAGGTCATCATTGTGTAAACATTAGGCAGATTCCTGGGCAGAATCATGGAAGACTATTGGGGGGTGGGGAGAGATAGGGATGGTGGAGACATTCACTTCCCTTCACATTTATAGATGAACCAATCAAATTTGCACTCCAGAACTGTGTACAAACAAATGCACAGCCACCCTTCAAAATGTGTTGTTCTCCGAATTTTGTAATGGTGTTCTCCAGCCAAATCATATATTTCAAAAATGCAAATACTAGGGCAAAGTGTGCATAAAAATGGATATATTAGCAAAAATAGCATATGAAGATGCAGAATATTGCAGAAAATTGCTTTGCCAAAATGTATACATTGGGACAAATTTTGTACTAAGAGAAATTCAGACTAAAATGCTGCTGAATTTTCATGAGTGTATTAAAAAAAATGCAAATGGATGTGGAAATGTGGAGAGTTTAAGAGTGCAGAAATAAACTGAGAGCAATAGAAAGTAACAGATCCACCCATCCCTAGGAGGAGAGAAAAGAGGAAAACTAAACTCAGAAAACTTTTGAAGCCAAAGTGATGCAGCAACTGGCATGCGAGACTCAAAAACAATTGTCAGACTCACTTGAGAGAGAACTGAACAACACTTGAGAACAGCTCTTTGAAACAACATGGGGAGAGCAATCTCGGTAGAGTGTTGAGTATTGGAATGACTGTAACCCATGCTGTGTAGTAAGGAAGAGTCTTAAACTAGTGAGAAAGTGAGAGAGCGCCAACAAGATAAACGGGTACTTATTATCCAGAGTGATTATTCCAAGTATTCTTAGCCCAGTGGGGAAACCAATTACCCATTTTTCCCTTGACATGCTCAAACTGTGGATTCTATAAGCAGCAGAACAGCAGCCCTTGGTAAAAACTTGCTGTAAAAACTGAGTTCATCTGGGCCAAGGTTTTCTTCTTTGAGAAGCTAAACATTTGCCCCTAAAGGAATGCCTCCTACCAAATTTCATCTCCCCTAAGAGCTTCCCCATCCTCTGAGGTCAACATGTGAGACCTTGGTTGCACCCTCCCCACTGAGTGCATAAGAAATTGATGTGCCCCTGACTCCCTCTCGTAGATATCAGGAGGATTTAAAACACTTAAATATGTACCCTTATATTGTAATGTTTCCATTCAAAATTCAGCAAGTTGGATCTAGAGTTCCAGGGAATGAGACTCTGTTCATGGGGTACATCCATTGGATGAAGTGGGGAGGTAATGTATATATATATTCCCATCCAATCCTATGAGGTAGGTGAATGAGAATATGAAGCCTTGGAGCCACCAAATTCAAACTTCTCCTAGGTTCATATTAATCCAGAAGAAGGTATCCACTGTCCCCAAGGTCTCAAGTCACAAGCAGGAGGTAGTGCTGCTCAGCTTCTGCTTTCAGGCTTCCCATAGACATCTGATCGGTCATTATGAGAACAGGATTCTGGACTAGATAGGCAAATGGCCAGATCCACGAAGGCTCTTATGTACTTAAATTTCATGGTGACATTTGCCCTCTTCTTTGTTATTGACCACCCTCCCTATTATGCCAATAAAGGCTGAATGGCATGGACTATCCTCCTGCTTCAGGCCTATCATACTCCTCCACTGCCCCAGTCTGGTGTGTGTGTGAAGGTAATGGAATGGCTTTGATTTGACGATTTAATTTCTATACCACTTAATATATTTAAAATATCTCTAAGCAGTGGACACAAAAGAAGCAACTATAGACATCTTAATCAACATTATACAACAAATACAGTTACATATAAAAATGTTGCATTAATACAGAGTTACACACACACACAATTCTTTTTTCTTCTGACACACCCTCCCTCTCCGCCTCTAGGTTCTTACTCATTATTTCCTTCAGAGCATTGATGGTGGAGTGGCAAAGGCAGTTTACATTTCTGCACCCACAAAGGGAAGGCTTGCAAGAGCAAACCTCCTTCTCTGCCAACAGACTTTCTCTCCAAGTTTGGAGAGGGAGATCCGCTCTATCCTATGATCCCAGGCAGCATAGAATTGCTCTTTAATTTATTTTGGCTCATGTGCATAATTTCAAAACCTAATGTGTGTGGGTTTTTGCTTTTTTGTTTTTGGAAAAAGACATATTGATGACATAGGCTAAGGCTCCGCTTATTTGCACCTTATTGGAATATGCCGTGGCTCCAAAATTCAGCAATGACCAAGATGCTGAGTTGGAGGTGATAGTGATCAGGGGACCACTGAAACTGAGGCTGGCAGTGCTTAGCCCGCTGAACCAAATGCCACAATAATAGGGCCTGTAGAATGGAGCAAGGATCCTGCCTGGCACCTCCCCCTGGGATTTTAGGGAACCACGTGCCTCCCAAAACAGCTCACCAGTCCAATGGTGCCAGTAGCACAATGGGTAGGAGGCCATGGATTGCAGGAGAATTAGCCATCTGCAGGACAGTTGGCCCTCAAAGTGATGGAGCCTAGGAGCTGGGGATTGGAGGCAGAGGCTTAAAAGGCCTTTGTTTCATTTCCAACCTTGTTGCTGGAAGATAAACACTGGGAGCTCTCCATGGTGCTGAAACAACTGACCAGCTGTGCTGCTTCATATTTTTTAGCTGAGTTATAGTTATAAAATAGCCTGAAACTCTCCATATTATCAAAGGGGTAGATAATATGAGATAATTGCTCAGCAAATTCAATTTAGATCTGTCTAAAACCAAATGTCTATACAGTGTCCATACTTGCAATCAGCAAATGCTAAACAAACAACTCTTTAAAATGGGAATTTAATTTGTGGAAGCAACTCATTGTAATAATTTAACCCCACGCAATGAAGCATTAATGGTTCTATTGCACAGAATGAAATTAAAAACACTGCATCATCAAAAGGAAGGGGGGCTTCTAATTGTTATCCGCTGAAAGCCAACTGTTCCTAGCAGATGGGGATTACTTTTCTAAACTCCCAAGTTTTGAATGAGGGAAGAACTGTAGAAAGTTTTGGTGCAAAGTATCCTATAGAGCAGTGATTTGGAAATGGTTCCAGGGAGTCCCCTGAGAGCTTTATGAGGTGTTCCTTTGTGAGAAAATCAGTAAAGGTAGACAAGAATCAAAGAAAGATAACTTGTTCACCATCGAAAGAACCTCTGTACCTCTGTAATATACAGCAGTAACTATTTAGCTTCATATATTTAACTTTATGCTTCATACAGTTAGCTTAAGTGTAGCCATATTGGGTTTTGCTTTTGCGTGTGTGTGTGTGTGTGTGTGTGTGTGTGTGTGTGTGTGTGTGTATATATATATATATTTGCTTTCGTAGATTTTCACGGGTACAGGAATGCAGGTTTTGGTGTCCTCGGGTATCTTCCCGTGTAAAAGTTGGGGTGTCTAGGCGACGTTTCGACGAGGTCTCACTCGTCATCTTCAGGCTGGTGCTTTCGGCTTCTTGTTACTGGAACAGAGCAGGATCTCAGTGTTTGAGTTCCTATAAATACTGTTGAGATAGAGAAACACCCTCACAACATGAACAAGCGTGACGACACATCCCGCTTGCCAGACATCTGGAAATTAGCCCTCCCCACAAAAACTGACACCAGATCCAGAGGCACACAGAACGCCATCACCAATCAACCACACCAGACCCAAACCCATACCCTCTCCACAGATAAATTACAGACACCATCCAGTAGCCAAACCATGGTGGCACCTCCGGATGCTGCACCCCCCTACAATCCCTACACAGATCTGGCTGGCACAGGCCACAAAACCACAGCTCGCCCCTATACACGAAGCCAAGCCAGAGCACAACTAAATGTAGTACACCCATCTTCTCAGAAAAACTCTTCACAAAGTTCAAGAGGTCAAGACACAAAGGCTTTAGCAACTAATCCACACCTAATGACCCACCTAAGTGGTACTCAGGATATCACTCAAGAAATCACTCAAGATATCCCTCAAGCAATTAAGGAACAAAAGAAGAAAAGGCACACTAGCCTGGGAACTTCCTCTCTGCCCAGAACATTGGAGGCTATACACCATACCTCCTCAACAGTATTTATAGGAACTCAAACACTGAGATCCTGCTCTGTTCCAGTAACAAGAAGCCGAAAGCACCAGCCTGAAGATGACGAGTGAGACCTCGTCGAAACGTCGCCTAGACACCCCAACTTTTACACGGGAAGATACCCGAGGACACCAAAAGCTGCATATATATATATATATATATATATATATATATATATATATATATAGTGTGAATGTGTATGAGTAACCATTCAGCCAGAGAACATGCTGCCGTGGAGCATTGCTGAAAAATACCAACAGCTGCCGGTGGCTGAAGATGAACAAATTTGGCATACAGGATAAGGAAATCCATGAGAAGATGAACAATATTTGAGACAGAGAAGGCATAACTCCAAAAGTTGGTGTTTGACTGAAGAGGATAATAACAGCATCCAACTCTTGAACAAGCAGGAACTGCTCTTCTACAGAAGCTTCCTTGTGCAACAGACAATAACCCACCTGGACTTCCCTGACAAAGTAACCAGTAATCAGCAGTCAATGGATTGGGAATGAATGACTGCATGAAAGCATATTTTGAATGAAAGCACTTTTATGAACATCTACACTGATAAAGGTGGCATGTTGCTTTCCCCCTCATACAACTACAGAATGGCCATTACACACACACACACACACAGAGAGAGAGAGAGAGAGAGAGAGAGAGAGAGAGAGAGGCTAGAAGGCTTTGATTTGGTATGTCAGTTTCATATATTCACAACTGCCTGACATTCCCAATCACATTCTTCATAACATGCTCCTGGATGAAACAATCGACAGAAGTTATGGAACAATAGATGTTACAGGAATAAAAATTATTCGATACGTCAGCAGATGTCAGAAACTAGAAAGGAATCTTTCTTTGAGTGTGTATCTAAGATGACAACAAGACAGTGGACATGCATAGCTCTTAGTTGTGGTCTTACTATCATTGTCAAAAGAAAAGATTTTGTTTTCTGACATTAATTCTCTTTGATGGTAAGTGCCTAACACCTTTTTATTATTATTTAAGTCTCTTGCTTGCCTTGGTTTCTTGTGAATTGCTAGCACACAACCCTGAGAAGCAATACAATAAAAAGGAAGTCGTTGTGATGTATGAACTGTGGGTGACAAATGTTAGTGTGGAAGAGAGTTGATACCTATTGTGCTAAGCCAACTTTGCACAGTATGGGTTGCCTCCAACTAAGTTCTGCTCAGAGCAAACCTATTAAAATTAATGGACCTAAGTTAGCCGTGTCCATTAATTTCAATCTCTTTCTCTGAGCATGTTTAATATTCAATATGATATTGAATATTATTGAACATATTTGAGAGCATAGGTTTGAGGAATATGTGTCTGATTCCTAGCAATGTTTGGTGGTCTGGAGTCAAGTAGACAGTGAGGCAGTCAAATGAGGATGGATACTCTAAGGGTGATAAATAGACTGAGAAGCCAGGACAGAGTTAACAGCCTTATAGGACCAGCTAGAGCACTACCATCCTCTTCTGTTACTTGATTCTTACTAACCTGGTACAGTGGTACCTCGGGTTAAGAACTTAATTCGTTCTGGAGGTCAGTTCTTAACCTGAAACTGTTCTTAAGCTGAAGCACCACTTTAGCTAATGGGGCCTCCTGCTGCCGCTGCGCCACCACGTGTGATTTCTGTTCTCATCCTGACGCAAAGTTCTTAACCTGAGGTACTATTTCTGGGTTTGCGGAGTCTGTAACCTGAACCGTCTGTAACCCGAGGTACCACTGTAATTGCAATATGACCCACCCAACCAGCTACAGTGTTGGTACAATATAGAGTTTAAGATAGTACCTTTCTCCTCTATCAAACTGCCATGGGACAGAGTAATGTCCCCAATACCTGCTGCTAGAATTTGCCTATATATAGGTAAAAAATCCCTGGATGGTTAAGTCCAGTCAAAGGCAACTATGTGGTGTGGCGCTCATCTCTCTGGCTGAGGGAGCCGGCATTTGTCTACAGACAGCTTTCCGGGTCATGTGGCCAGCATGACTAAACTGCTTCTGGCACAGCGGAACACCATGACAGAAACCAGAGCGCACAGAAACACAGTTTACCTTCCTGCCACAACAGTACCTATTTATCTACTTGCACTGGCATGCTTTCGAACTGCTAGGTTGGCAAGAGCTGGGACTGAGCAACAGGAGCTCAATCCGTTGCGGGGATTCAAACCACTGACCTTCCAATCAGTAAGCCCAAGAGGCTCAGTGGTTTAGACCACAGCACCACCCAGAAAGCTGTCACTGGACAAACACAAGCTCCCTCGGCCTGAAAGCGAGATGAGCACTGCAACCCCATAGTCACCTTTGATTGGACTTAACCATTCAGGGGTCCTTTACACACACACACACACACACACACACACACACACACACACACACATTAAGAGAACATGGGGAAGAGCATGCCTAATGTCAGTCTGTGAAGCTACAAGGGCCTGGATCTGAGCTGTATACTTTGTTGCAAGGAAGTACAACATATAAAAGCAACTAATTAAATGGATCTTGCCTTCGGGACAAGTGACAAGATGACTTGTACCTCCGGAAACCTGGCTGTAAACCAAATGGCTTCTTGCCCTGTGGTACATTTGCTGTAAATTCATGGAATATTATTTACCCTGAGATTATGAATTTTACTTGACGGCACCCATTAATCATGTTCAATTTATTTGATTGGTTTTGTGGATTTCCTCCTTTTCTGCTACTGCTTCCCCACTATGTATCTGAACATAAACAGAGAGAGAGAGGGAAATCTGCTACCAGGATTTTTCCTCTCCCCCCTTTTTCAGAATTCAAAAGCATTAATCATTGTACACATATTTATTTATGTTATTATTATTTTTAATAATATTTTTGTTCCAGTTCCAACTGCACACATGTGAAGCAGCTCTGGCTATGGAGGCATAGTTTTAAGAAGAGTGTAAGTTGCATCCATCAGCATACAGGGAGGTGGGAGCTAGATTTACTGTGGCAATTCTAACCTTGCCTACATGGTTAGACAACAACCCATTTACTTACTGGTAATAGTAAAGCCCATGAATAAGATGGGGTTTACTACTAGGTAAATCTGGTGTTGTTGTTTCTTTAATGTTGTTTCATTGTATATCTTTTAAATATATATAGAGAGAGAGTGTGTGTTTTAACTGTTTCTAACCTACATCCTATGCCCTTTTAAAATGTGTTGGGGGGTATTGGGTTGTTGTTGTTATTTTGATTATGCACTTTGTTGTTTTATATTCTGATTTTATCCTGTGAACCGCTCTGGGACCTATGGGTATAGGGCAGTATATCATTTCAATAAATAATTGTAATATTTTTTATTATTCTTCCACATGGGGCATATAGAAGCAATTTACAATACTATAAAAGCATGCATAGAATCATTGCATGTATAAAAACAGCTAAAAGATATGCATGTATAGAAAGTATTAAAAACAATTACATTGAAAAAACAACTTAAAACAACACACACACACACAAACTATTGTTTTCAAATCCAATATGGATACCAACTGGGATAAAAGTCTGTCCTTAGGAGGGTTGTCAAAAGAGGAACATCTTGAACAGACATCTAGAGGACCAGGTTGAAGGTGGCTGTCCGGTATATAACAGGAGGAAGTTCCAAAGGATAGATGCCACCACACTGAAGGCCTGTTTCTGACATTGCATGGAGTGGAAATCCTGATAGGACACAGGGGTTAGACTTGATTGACTGAGTGCAAGGGTTAGGATTGCAGCTTTAGCTTTCTCTCTCCCTCCTACCTGAAGCTGATTGGAGCAACTGGAAATGAACATATAAGTGACTGTGAGCTGTACAAAGTAGAGCTAAGAGAATTTAAAAAGTAATTACGAGTTGTGCACTCTCTCTTTGCTAGAAACAGAAAGGAATTTTCATGTGCTGTTCAGAAAAAAAGAATAAGAAAATATTATCCCCTGCCATCGCTGTTAGGCATTCATTTTCATATGATAGAAGTATAATTTCCATACTGCCAGGAAGAGAATGAGACAGCTGTGGCTATTGCAAGCTCTGCCTCTGATCAGGGGATGCTTAAATCCACCATCCCATTATTCTCTAGATGCCTTGAGACAGCAGGTTGGAGGGTTAAGTGTGTCAATGATAATTTTCCTATCAAAAGAAGGTATGGGAACAGAGAGTTGCTTACCTTCCTCTTGTGCTCACTAATAACTAAAAAAGGTAAAGGTACCCCTGCCCCTACGAGCCAGTCGTGTCCGACTCTAGAGTTGTGCGCTCATCTCACTTAAGAGGCCGGGAGCCAGCGCTATCTGAGAACACTTCCGGGTCACATGGCCAGCGTGATGAAGCTGCTCTGGCGAGCCAGCACCAGCGCAGCACACGGAAACGCTGTTTACCTTCCCGCTATAAAGCGGTACCTATTTATCTACTTGCACTTTGATGTGCTTTTGAACTGCTAGGTGGGCAGGAGCTGAGACCAAAAGATGGGAGCTCACCCCGCCGCGGGGATTCGAACCGTCGACCATACGATCGGCAAGTCCTAGGCACTGAGGTTTTACCCACAGCGCCACCCGCGTCCCTAACTACTGTCGGCCATCAGCTAGGGATACATACAGTGGATATCTACATTTATCATTTTCAGGAGCATAAAATACATATTTTAAGCTGTGGATAAGCATCTTCAAGTGTGCAATAGATTTCCAAACTAACTTGCAAAACTGACATGTGAAATAGCATTTTGGGAAACACTGAATTATGAAAGGGAGATAACCACTTTTGTAGATAAGGGTTGCCAACAAGCAATATTACTTCATGACAAGGTAAAAATAATAATGGTGGGAGGACCCATCTATATTGAAATTGGAATGACTCTTCAAAAAAACAAATTAATACAGATGACTTCTACTCAATGTCTGCAACTGAGCTTTCTAAGGAGACCAACATTGAATGGTGGAGGCCTTTAATGTATGTGGCTATGCATTCCCCTCTGACTATTATACTTACACCAAATGCAGTCCAAACTTTAGCTCTTTTGAATAAATACTAAATGAACAACAGCATAGATCTCTTGTCTTCCACTGCGGAGCTTTTCCTCCATTTCAAACGGCTCCTTCGGAGAAGTGGCAGTATGCAATGAAATTCTATTGCTGACACATTATGAGTCCTTAGAACGTTTGTGAACATTTCATGACAATGACATTCTCCTGTAAGAGCTGGAAAGTCAAATACTAGCTGCTTTATAAATTTCAGTCTTGTATACAATCACCATGGAATAATTGCTATTGAACTCAGTAGGTCTTACCTCTGAGCTGACACACATGCAGGGTTATGCTGTTAGGCATTTATGCCAATGAGCAGTATTTATTGGGTACATATTCTGTGGTGGCTGGTGCCCATTGGAACTGATAGGGCAGAAGTCAGCAGGGAAGCCAAAAGCAGGAGGAGTCAGAACAAGGACATGTACTTTTTGTTGAGATGCTGCCGGTGAGATGGGCGCATCAGGCAGGCCCCCCAGCTGGCTCCAGCCACCGGCCGGCAGCCAGGCGAACTCTGGCCTCCCTTGGAACAGCATCAATCAGCGACTTATAGCTTCAGAAGCCTTCGGAAACTTGAGCATGCTCTATCAGCAGAGTGAATAACTTCTCACAATGGAAGTGGCGGACAGAGACATGTGTAAGCATTATTTACAGGCGTTTATTCAGCATAGTTCAGGAACAAAGGAAAAACATGTCTGCTTCCCTTTGTGTCCAGCAAAACAGCAGTATAGCAAAAGCAATATACAAACGGAAGTTCCCAGCAGACTGTGCTGGAATGTAAACAGGCATGTGACACACAACAGTCATGCCTGTTCCTTTTAAGGTGGAACGGAACTATATCCTAGCTCTTTTGCCTCCAACCTTTTCCCCATTGAGTTCTACAAGGGCAAAACTGCAAAGGAGGAGGAAATGGATAACTAGGACTACCATCCAGTCTGGTTGTAGGTAAGAAAGCAGGTGCACTTGAAAAAAATCAACTGTGTTTGGTGGGGCAGTGCCCTATTTGCCATAATAGATCAGCCTTCAGTGTGTAAACTAGGCAGGCATTAAAATACATTTACCCTTCATTTAATTTACAAAATAAGGTTTCTTACAGGAAATGTTGAAAAATTAAAGATAATGCACAATAATCTAACATTAGTATCTTCTTCTCTGCATCTAATTTGCAGTCTGATCTTTACTGTCTTCTACCTAATTAATTGTAATTTAGCCTCTCACCCTTTGATTGGCATTGAAACTTGTCTCCATATCTCTCCTAGAGCATATTTGCTACCGGGTTTCTTTTATGATCACTTTTACATCTCAGAACATTTTTACTTTAATTGCAGAAGTAGCTGTAATAGACATCTCGTTCTAATATTTACAAAAAGAAAGTAAATGTATCTTTCCAGAGGAAGAGATATAATTAGAATACTTAGAGACAGGAAGACTTCCGAAGCAAAACACACCAAAGACCTTGTAGCATATTGCACAGAGAGAAAAATCCTTGATCAAATATTTTTTTTAAAAAAAATAATACCTTCGAATACTCATTACCCATGATCCTCCTGATTTTCGATATGCCATCTCTGTTTCCTTCAGGAGATTAAACAGTGACTGTAGCTGACAAGCAGCTGAGTAAACAAGATCAGCAGGTGTTTGAAGTTTACAAGATCATCTATTTCTGTGTGTAACATTTGCTTAGCAATGCTTTAATAATTATTCCATTATGATACAATGATAGAATGCAGCATCGTGCGTAAATGTTGCTATTGTTAAGGTTGACAGCAACATGAATCTCAGGTGCTGTGGCTTGGGGCTCTGCAAAGGGCTCTGAGGTCTGGATTGTTGCATTGCATTTGTTGAAATGGCATAAAAATATTTGCTTGCCTAGGTTGTGACACTGGGCCTCATAACAGGTCATAACTGTTGATTTTTTATTGTTGTTGTAGCACACTCCTCAACTCAGCTGAAAGCTGGACCCTAAATAGAAGAGGAGCTGGAAAAAATTGTCTGAAGTATAACCCTTAAAATGGGACAAAACATGCATATCAATCATTGGATTTAACCTACATTTGCCTTACAGGTGAATATGTGAACTGATTCCTTTTGAAAACATAGGGGTAATTTTTAGTGATATGGGAATTGTGTCTTGGAATTGAACTCTGTTGAGCTCTCCTGGCACAGGAAGAAGGGAACAGGAATGATGATACATTCTCCCCCTACCACCCCCTGTGCTCCCTGAAAAACCTCCCTAGAGAGTTGGAAGACACTTCCAAAATTTTGAGAGGTAGTATGAGGGGGAATGATGGGACTTAGGACAGTTACTTTCCCCCCTTCTTTCATTGTGAAACTTTCATAGTTCTTTCCATAAACGAAATGACCTTTTCCATTCACAGAACAACCAACCTGTATCCAACCCACTGTCTGGAGGGAAAGTGTGATTGGTAAACAATATGAAAAGCCTTAATAGGGAAGGAAAATTGTGGAGTGGATACTTTGGATAATAAAATCCTATGGGCTTTCACTGTGAAGGTCTCATTTCCTTTTATTATTTCCTCCATAATGGCAGACAATATATATATTTTAAGAGAACTAAAGCAGACACTGGTGTACAGACAGTACTCCTTTCTTTTATATCTGGCCAAACAAGTTTTGTAAGGTGTTGAAGCAATGGAAAGCCCTTTAAAACCTTTTCACCATGGACAATAGGGAGATGAGTGTTCACACCACAATATATTCCAGACATTGAAAGAACAATGGTCTTTCTCCTGGGACACCCACATATGCTTTTAGTCTTAAACATGGGGGTTCCCATGGATTTTAAATTAAGGTGGTATGCTTGACTGTGCTTCTCCACATCTAGCTCTTTTGATAGAACTTCTTGATAAGTCCACGGAAGAATGTTTGGCCATAGTTTTAAGGCTGGGAGCGATCTAAAATAGTTCAATGTAGTGGAAACAAATCCAAGTGTCATCTCTTTCAGAACTGGTAATGATGAAAGACAACTTAAAATCTTAGATAATGGTAAGGGAAATCAATACGTCTTGTTATGAAGAGGGCCATGAGAAAGAGAGAAGGGAAGGAAGATGCAATAGTAAAAAGGGAACTGGGAAGCAAGGACAGTTGGGCTTTATTTGGGATTGGGGTGAAAATTAATCAGTCACTTTTATATCAAATTTACAAATTACAAATGAAGTTTATAACAAATTATAAAGTACAAATTATACTGAATATTCAATTGAACAACATATTATTTTTCTAAAAAAGGTAATTATTTTTTCAAGGCCCCTTATCTATAGCTGTATCAGCACTGGGGAACCTCTTTCAGTCTGAGGACCATATTCCCTGATGGTCAAATTTATGGAAGCGGCATATCAGTGGCAGGTACGACCACAGGCAACAAAATGGATAAAGCAACTTTTGTGACTTTGTGCAGTAGGCTACAATCAAGCCATGCAAAATCCAGATGTTTATTTTCATCTAGGCAAGTCAGAGGCATTATCATATTTCAAGGACAGCAAGGCCAACGAAAGAAAGGCACACCCACAACACAATGAGGGTTGAAGCCAAGCCAGTGAGGGATGGAGTGTGGGAAGGATTATGGTTTGCTGACAGGCCTGAGGCCTGAATTTGGCCTGCTGCTGATCTACACCATCTCTGGTAATTCTTCATTTCACCAAAGCTTAAAAATCCAAGATGCTTCAAAGAAAAGAATGAGAAGAATGCTGCAGACACTGACTCTAGGATAAGTGGCTATAATATGCTTCCTTCTATGCATTTATTCACTGAATATATTTTCAGTGAACAAATACCATCTATTATCCTTGGAGGGGAAGTGGAAGACTCCTTTCATTGTGCAACACAGAGAGGTAATGATAGTTCACCCTGACACTCGAGCAGGGGACAATGGTGCTTCACTGATAGGTCAGCCACAGAAGCCTGACAGTGCCTCCGAGCCCTGTCACTTCAGATGACAGTCCCTCGCTTGCTCAGCCTTATAGCAAGATGATCACTGAGGATGAATGTACTTAATGGTTTCTCTTCATTCTCTCAGAACAAACACTGACCAAACAGGCTAAGTTGCCAGGCAAGCAGTTTGGAGGTAATGGACAGGATAGGTGCTGCTGACAAGACTTTTTCGGTTTGTTTTGAAACTCGCACATTAAGAGAAAGCACTTTGGGGAGGGTGGGTGCACACACACACACACACACACACACACACGTTAAACATCAGTGATTTTGGAGGTCAGATATGAATCATGAGCTTATTCAGCGGTGCCATCTTGAGTAAAATATTGGGGGGAGGCAGGTAAGCACCGTCCTGCATAATTCATCAGATGATGCGGTGCAAGCACACCATTTGAATGCCTATGCCCATCAACTTTGGGGGCCTGGGCCCCTCAAATATTTTATTAGGGGGGCGAAGACCCCTTGGCCCCTAGGAGCTGGCTCCTATGAGCCCATTGATGTAAATAGGAGAACAACAGGTCACAAATACCCTCTCTTTTTAGTAGTGATGTCTACTACAAAATAAAAAAAATATCTGTGACACATGGAAGAAAGACATTAACATAAGGAGATGTGCAACACGCACTATCAGCCGTGCCTGATTTGGCTGGGGCAGGAGCTGCTCTGCAGCCTCCTTAAAGTATGCATAGTTGAGGTTGTGCCTGGCCCTGCTCTAAGCTGGAATCAATGTACTGCCAGCTTGTGTTTATCAGGCTACATCTTGAGATGCTGAGTGAGGCCTTCCTGATTACTTTCCTGAGCCTCAAGGACTCTGGATGTGTAACCCATGGAGTGGCGTAGCGTGGGTTGTCAGAACCCGGGGCAAGGCAAGTAATTTGCACCCCTAACCCGTGGATTTGCGCCCCCTAACCCGTGGATTTGCGCCCCCTAACCCTAACCCCCAGGTGTTGCGCCCGGTGCGGCCGGCCCCCCCTGCACCCCCCACGCTACGCCACTGAACCCATGCAATTCCTTTTCTAACCTGCAGGTCTCCAAATACTAAGAGGCAAGCCTGGAGAATCTTATTTCACCATAATGTTGTCTCAGAGTACTCACCAGTGTGACTTTCCATAGTCTGGTTGCTCTGCCTGAGACAATGTTTTCCTTTGGCAGTGGTCTCAGCTAGCCATTTAGTGAGCACAGCCTGGTTGGCGTAACTGCACTGGCGACCTAGAAGGGAAGAAGCCATTGCATTTTCCATTATTCTCATAATAATGATGTTCAAGACGCTCCAATCGAACATGCAAAAGCCTAAACCTCAGCTCACTTTTTCCTTCTCAGACAAAATGGAGATTTGGAGTCAAGTTCTTAGGGAGATATGCACAATGGCCATGAAAATGAACTGCTCAGTGACAAGATCACTTGGAAGCTGTTCAATGTGGGTTGTCTCTCACACATGCATCTGTTGAAGAGTCTCATTTGTGCTGTACCCTCACAGTATTTCCTAGAATGACCATGCAACCACATGCCATATCATTCCAGGGAAAGCTGTCATGATATGGCTCTTTGCACAAGAAGATCAGTGCTGCAGGAGTTCATGAAGATAGGTTTAAAAAAATAAAAAGCACTGAAGAACACATGGCTATCTTGTACACTTCTCAGAACATGTCTTGAAATCTTCTGCTCCCTGTGAAGGAGGCAGAAAAAAGAATGCCTCTTTCATGGAGAGTGAAGATGTTCATAAAAAATAGGGAATGGAAGTTGCTACTACACTAATATTGCAGTACTGGGTATTCCCAGAGAGCTAGGAACCTATGGCCACCCAGATCCTGTTGGACTCCAATTCTCATCAGACCCAACCAGCATGGCCACTCGTCAGGGATGATAGGAGTTGTAATCCAAGAACATTTGGAAGGCCACAATGATTTACTGGGTTTATGATGATTTACTGGAGCCCACAATTCACAAACCATGAAAAAACTGGATTGCTAGGTATATTTTATAATATAGATGTTATATAGCATGGGATGGATATTCTGGGCTTTCTAGAAAACAGCTGTAATGCATCGACACAGCCTAGCTTTAGGCTCTTCTCCTCTGAGTCCATTTGGTTTGGAATAATGCTTTATTGCACTTCAAATATAAGCAATGTGCTTTCTCTAAAGGTTTCCTATTTTCAGTGATGTTTGATAAATGTAGCATATTTCACCAATGGCTGTACCACCATGTCTAGCAAGCAAGGAATCTAATCTCACTGAAAGCAGAAAAAAACCCTTTTATAGTCTTATTAAACCTTCCAGGATCTGCAAAAGGCCATTATATTACTTGGAAAGTTGCAATGCATTGACATGGCCTAATTTTATTTATCTTCACAGTGAAACCTTAAATTGCATAGGGGTGAAAATAAGAGCCCATATTGGCCTGCTGAATACTTCAAATTACTTACATTTCCCAAGTATCAACCAACACTTGCTTCTTCTTTTCCTTCCTCTAGTCAATTTGCAACCTTCGTCATGAAATATCCAGTCTCCTCTACCATTTCTCTGCTGTGACAGCACTGAAAAGTGTGCAAGGGGGGTAACTAGCTAGGGAAATCCTTGACACGCACGTCAACTGGTGCAATAGAGTCCCACTTGTCAACTCTATGGGAAAAGATGAATTGATTGCATAGAGTGAATGGACAGGGAAGGTCAGAAAAAAAAGACCCAGAAAAAACTAGAGCTTTGTCCTCTGAGAGCAAGAGAGGTGACTGCTCTGCAGATCTTTATGGACATAAATCT
This sequence comes from Podarcis muralis, assembly GCF_964188315.1. Classification (NCBI taxonomy): domain Eukaryota; kingdom Metazoa; phylum Chordata; class Lepidosauria; order Squamata; family Lacertidae; genus Podarcis; species Podarcis muralis. The sequence goes on along the minus strand of NC_135662.1, from coordinate 69,370,764 downwards.
ATGACAGACCAATTGTAACAGCTTTCAGAGGCAGGCCAAGCCTTAAAGCTTATGGGACCCCAATATATCAAGAGCTGGAGGAAGAAAAAACAAGGGAAACCCTAACATATTAATGTATTTATTTATAGTATTTCTAACCTGCCCTTCAACAAGTTTTCCCAGGGCAGGAATGCATCAATAAAACAATATCATACACTCCAATATTTCTCTGATGAAAATAGGGATGTCCAGTGCTATTTTTTCTAGAAAAAAAGAGGTGCCAGAACTCCTCAGGAGTTGTTCTCTTAGAATGGCAATGTTGCCTACCTGAGAGGTGCCAAAACTGAGTTTCAGTGAGTTCTGGCTTTTTTAAAAAAGCCCTGGGAAAGTCCTATTCCACACCCTCCAACATTTCTCTGATGAAAATAGGGGTGTCCTAACGAAAAGTGGGACATTCCGGCATCAAATCAGAAACTGGGACGACTTCTGTAAATCTGGGATTGTCCCTGGAAAATAGGGATACTTGGAGGGTCTGCAATATTTTGTGCACACATACATATAGTGCAGGGACGCGGGTGGCGCTGTGGGTTAAACCACAGAGCCTAGGACTAGCCGATCAGAAGTTCTGCAGTTCAAATCCCCATGACGGGGTGAGCTCCCGTTGCTCGGTCCCTGCTCCTGCCAACCTAGCAGTTCAAAAGCACGTCAAAGTGCAAGTAGATAAATAGGTACTGCTCCAGCGGGAAGTTAAACGGCGTTTCCATGTGCTGCTCTGGTTTGCCAGAAGTGGCTTAGTCATGCTGGCCACATGACCCGGAAGCTGTATGCCGGCTTACATATAGTGCACAGACTCCTCTAATAAAAGCCTACATCCCTGACCTGTGGCTGCCAGTCCAGGCCAATTCACCATGTGTGCTGCCCTAAGGGCCAACTACTGCACCCCAGATCCATCCCTGAAGCAATTTGAGAGATGGAGCGAAGAGCTTTAAAGGGGTATTATAAGCCCTAGGCAGGGGGGGTCAAATCTTGCATGGTGTTGCTACTTCCTTGCTTACCGGGGAAACCCTTGAGTTCAGGGAACCACTCATAAAGGAGCAGTGGCCAGAACTGGACAGGATCAAATCCTCCCACTTATTTGTTGTGGGAGGATCCAATCCTGCACAGTACTGCTGCATTGAGAATAGGTTCCCTGCATGCAGGGGAAGCCACCCAAGAAGAAGCAGAACCCAGCAACATGCAGGATCAGATCCTTCCACTATAGAGCTTTGCCGCGGGTGTTGACATCTCTCAGTTGGCACCATTTCCTCCAGTTCATCCAGGAAGGCTGCTGGGCCTTAGACTGGGCAGTACACCAGCAGTACGGATATTCTGTCTTTGGCCCCAAACTGGAAGCAAACCCTCAAATTCAGGGCAAGAATGGTCTGGTCTTGTGGTGGAACTTGCATGGATGACAACAACAACAACCCTTCCCTTCTGGTCTGTGATGTTGCTGCACCCAAAGCAACTAAACTGGGTGAGTGTTGGCCTGCCTAGCTCACCTGCCCAGGTTTTGGCAATACAAACAGTACATATTGTAGGATGGATGTAGAAGTCAAAGGGGCCAGAGGGCCTAAACTGCTCATCTGTTGGGTGTCACGCCCATAGTTTTTCACCTTGAAATGTCATTTACAGCTAAATTTGACCCCATACTATTAATTTCACCTCAAATGGACACAAACATTTTAAAAATAAGAGTTTTCTCATGCTCCTGTAGAACTTTAGTTGTTTAAAAATGTTTCTATCTTCAAATTTATGAAGGAGGGGCACAAGAATTATAAACACGCACTTTCCGTGCTGTATCCTTAAGGATATGCAAGCAGCCTGGAGCTCACCCCGAAAATCAAACCCTTTGAGCATTCCTACTGAACACTCAAAAGCCTTGAAGCTTTATTTGTTTATTTATTGAGCATTTGAAAAGAATACTCAAAGGACCCGATAGATGTTCACCTCCCACAAGCCTATCCCCATTGCCCAAAGGGGGGAAAAGAAAGAAAGTTAGCATGTAGGGATCATCTTTAAATTTCAGTTTCCCATCCCCCCCCCATCTTAAATTCAGTCTGACACATTTCTGCATCCATTTGTTACTTTTTAAAAAGTCGTAAAGAAAATGTATCATAGTTTCAATAATAAATAAATAAATATTGCTCCAAATTGTGCAGCTTTCCCCTATACGTTTTGCCTAACAGAGTGCATTTTTTCAAGCAATCACTCCTACTAGAATGCATTTTTGCATATTAATTCCAGCAATCTTTGTGTCTGTAGGTGCATGTTCCCTTAAGGTAAGGTAAAGGTACCCCTGCCCGTACGGGCCAGTCTTGACAGACTCTAGGGTTGTGTGCTCATCTCACTCTAGAGGCCGGGAGCCAGCGCTGTCCGCAGACACTTCCGGGTCATGTGGCCAGCGTGACAAGCTGCATCTGGCGAGCCAGCGCAGCACACGGAACACCGTTTACCTTCCCGCTAGTAAGCAGTCCCTATTTATCTACTTGCACCCGAGGGTGCTTTCGAACTGCTAGGTTGGCAGGCGCTGGGACCGAGTGACAGGAGCGCACCCCACCGTGGGGATTCGAACCACCGACCTTTCGATCGGCAAGTCCTAGGCACTGAGGCTTTTACCCACAGCGCCAAAATTGGGAGAATGATTTCTGAATGGGGCCCTAGAGCAGGCATAGGCAAACTCCAGCCCTCCAGATGTTTGGGACTACAATTCCCATCATCGCTGACCACTGGTCCTGTTAGCTAGGGATGATGGGAGTTGTAGTCCCAAACATCTGGAGGGCCGGAGTTTGCCTATGCCTGCCCTAGAGACTCTGAGTAGTGCAGAGTTTTTCATCACTGTACCCAAAGTGCAACCATGTATCTGGGAAGCAGGACAGTGACTGTTAAAGTCTGCCATGCTCTGCCCCCATCCATTCTAACAGCAATGGTTTGTGTTTTCATCCATGGTCTTAAGAACCACAAATTCCCCATCAGATGTTGCACAAGGAGGATAGAAGCACACTTTCCATGGGAATGGGGAGCTTGTGACTCTCCAGAGGTTGTTAGACTACATCACCTATCCTTTCCAAGCACCCACAAGAGTGGCTGATGCTGATGGGAGATATAATTCAACACCTGGGGGGCTGCAAACTTCCACATCCTGGGCTTAATCTCTCCCATCAGCTTACAGTACAATACAACAGATGTTGTGGCAGTGAAGACATGATATATCATTGATCCATTCATACTGTCCACTCAGTGACAGCCAATTCAGCCCCGTCCCACCAAGCGAAGTCAACCTGGACCAAACCAGAACCACTAGTCACAAATGAGTTGTGTGGTGGGGCCAATGTCTGTTTAGGGGTTGTTGTTGTTGTTGTTTTTACAAATGCTAATTAAACATATGACCAGGAAGAGGATAGGGAAGGAGCCAGATGGGCGGGGTATAAATAATAAATGATGATGATGATGATGCATCTCCCTCTGTACACACTCCCAACTGAAAGCAAGGGGAGTCAATCATTCAAGGTGCTCCTTCACAAGCAGAGAAGGCGCTTGTGGAGGAGCATCCTGCATTCCACAGGGTTGATGCCTCCACCTATCCTGTAGGGTGCTGCTTCCTTGTAAGCAGCTTTCCTACAGGGAAGCTGCTTGAAGAGAAGCACCCTACAGGATCAGTGCCTGCATTGAACAAATGTTGAAAAGAGGCATCAACATTGCGTGATGCTCCTTCAAGTAAGAAGGAGAGTCAGTGTGCTGTGGGCTCCTACCTTTTCCCAGGAAGATGCAGCTAGCTGCTGTTCAGGTGGATCTTGTCCTTTTTGATAAGCTTTTCTGCCTGATGCCTGCCTCTCCTTCCTGCTCGATGTCCTGCTCCCTAACAGCCCTGGATCACTCTGGACCGTCAAACCTGACCCACGGTGATCTGGGGCTGGCTAAACCCAACTTGACCAATACTCAAATCCCTCTCAACAGGCCCATTTCAGCAAGGCCCTCATTCAAAATCTGGTGCAGAGCCCTAACACTGATCCAAACAGAAACAGATTGTCTAGGGAGTATCCCACACAGTTAGATTGCAAGTACGTGGACAGAACTGATCACAGGGGCATTACTCACCCAACTGGCATTCAGTTAGGAGGGCTGATGCTGATAAAGTGGGAAAGCCCCTTCTGGTTACAATATTAAAAAAGAAAGAAAAACATACCTGCATGCATGGCATTGCATCAACGGGAAACAAACGTGTGTGTGTGTGTGTGCTGGGAAGTGTGAAGCAGCTAATTCCATGTCATTTCAATCTCACTAGTAATAGTTCTGTTCCTGCTTCTTGCACCCCCTTGTGTACCACTCTGTCCTATTCCCTCCCACATTGAATACGTTTTCTATACAATTGTGCACATTTCCCCCATAAATTACTATCCCCTTTGTAAAATCCATGCTTTTAAATTCATGAAGCAGAAAAGTACACATTTTGTGTGTACTAGCCTATAAAATGTGATTCTCTATAATAGACATTTTTTCTTAATATTACGGGGAGGGGGGGAAGAGATAATTTGTGCACATTTTTGAACACAATAAATGGCATTGCAATATTCGGAGAAAGGTGTGATCCAATGAGAGATTTGCAGTCCAGCCTGCAAACAAGCTCAGGAGTGCTAGATTTCCTATTTGTGTGTGATTTTATTTTGATCTCACAATCACACAGTTATATGTCATTCCCCATTATATTTTCCATTAGAATTACTGCTTGATGAAAAATATCCAACGTGGAAGAAACGAACAGAATTTTCAATTAACAGCAATCAGCCTTCTGACCCAAAATGAATTACAAAGATTTGAAATGAGGAACAACATCAAACCCCTTGAAAACATAGAGCGCCACCCCCTCACCCAATACTGAAGCAGCAGCATCTGTGTAAATTGCTTTGGGGGTGGGCGGGATGCAAATGCAAGACATCTTTTCTGGCCTCTTGGTTTCTTATCTGATTATATTATTCACCAGCTGAAAAGCATGTGTAACCGAGAATGGCAACAAGGAGATAGAAATCTGAGGGGGAAATGGCTGGTTTCAAGCAAGCGTCACACTGAATTAATGAACAATTGTGATAAAAGGGCTATAGAATGATGACCACTATTGTTACTCCTTCCATGCAAGCCATTATTGAGCGATGTTCCCTAAGGGGAAGAACCCCCTTGAACAAAAGTTGTGTCCTACAACAAGGAACTAGGAGGACTCAAGCTATTAGGGTGTTCAATAAAGGAGTGGAAAGGATATTTATTTTAAGTGCTGTGCCAAAACCTGACCTCTAAGTTATTGAAATCTTTCATCCCCTGCTGAAGAGGATTCCCCCTCACCCAATATTATCAGGACACTTTAAAAGGTAAAGGGACCCCTGACCATTAGGTCCAGTCGTGGCCGACTCTGGGGTTGCGGCGCTCATCTCACTTTATTGGCCGAGGGAGACGGCATACAGCTTCCAGGTCATGTGGCCAGCATGACTAAGCCACTTCTGGTGAACCAGAGCAGCGCACGGAAATGCCGTTTACCTCCCCCCTGGAGCGGTACCTATTTTATCTACTTGCACTTTGATGTGCTTTCAAACTGCTGGTTGGCAGGAGCAGGGACTGAGCAACGGGAGCTCACCCCGTCGCAGGGATTTGAAATGCCGACCTTCTGATCAGCAAGTCCTCGGCTCTGTGGTTTAACCCACAGCGCCATCAGGACACTTTAGAATTTATTTATAATGTCAGTGGATGAAGGCCTGAGTTTATAGCATTGCTGAGAGCCGGTCATGAATTGTGTGTGTGTATATATGTACTTATTTTCCCTGAACATCTCTTCAGCATTCTGCAGCCTGCCCAGATGCTTGGACTTCCTGATCTGAAAACAACAACAACAACAACAACAACAACAACAATGTCCATGGTGGCGGGGTTTTTTAATGGCCCCAGGAGAAGTTATGGTGGTTAGCTACTGAGGTCCTGAGATCAGATCTGGGTCTGGTCAGTACCTGGATGGAAGATCACTTGAGAACCACAGGCCATTTGAGGTTCCATAAATGGAAGAAAAAAATGGATTTTAGTGTAAGAAACATAATATAAGTTCCAACCCGCACATTAGCCTAAGAGGTACAGATCAGGTTAGTTTGTATTGCATTTTGCAAAGGATGAAATCCCTCAAGCATCTTTACAACTCCTGCCTATCCCTCTTCCACCTCCTTTTCTTTTCTTATTCCCTCCTCCCATCCATCCTTAATCCCGTCACCTCCCTCCCAACTCTCACCTACAATTCTGGCCCTTTTGTCTTTATCTTATCTCCATCCTCTCCTTACCTCCTTTTTGTTCCTCAGAAGATGCAGCTGCTGTCTGGCAGAGACTCATGCCCAGTGACCCCATGGAGCCGGTAGAGAAAGGGCCTAGCAAGACTATACTTGTTGAGATCTCATAAGTTGTGTTCACAGTACAGCGGTACTTTGGGTTACAGATGCTTCAGGTTACAGATGCTTCAGGTTACTGCTCTGCTAACCCAGAAATAGTACCTCGGATTAAGAACTTTGCTTCAGGATGAGAACACAAATCGTGCCGCAGTGGCGTGGTGGCAGTGGGAGGCCCCATTAGCTAAAGTGGGTTAAGAACAGTTTCAGGTTAAGAACGGGCCTCCAGAATGAATTAAGTTCTTAACCTGAGGTACCACTGTATTACAAGTCTCCAATGAATGCAGGACTAGCTCTGCACTATGCCAGGTATGTTTCTAATTTTCAGGAGGGACGGACCATATTCAGCACTCTCATCTGTGGAAGTTTGGGGAGGGGTCTTGTTGGACACTCTAGGATCATGCTATTTTTCTGCAAAGGTAAGGGATTTCCACCATTAGTAAAACACTTACCTGTCATGCCTGGTGCTGCTCACATACACATGGAGAGTTAAATACATATATATAGTTATAGATGATATATAGATAAATATAGATATAGCTGATACAGATATAGATGAAACTGAACTGATGGGAAGAGTTTTTTTGTGCATATGAGCTGAGATAACTTAGCATCCCTGAATGACTGTGGCCAAATTCTTGCTACATTTCCATCAAATTGTGGGGGCTGCTTCCACGTAGTCTAGTCACACACCGTGCCAGCAGTATGACTAAGCAGGAACCATGTGGCTCAAGCAATTGGCATAGCTATTTCATTTCAGTGTTGAGGGTCCCCAGGGAGGGGCAAAATGGGCTTGCAAAGAAACCAGGTAATTCTTCTCCTGGCCCATAGGTTTCCCATTGATAGAACTTACCGGGCCACTGCTGGATTGAATAATATTTTATTATGGCAACTTCTGAATTGGCCATTCACTTTTCGCAGAAGATCACAATCACAACAGTCCTTAGAGCCACAGCACAACCAAGTGATTTTGAAATTTAATAAGGCTGGAGGGGGGATGACTTAAACTTTCACATATATAGTGGTACCTCAGGTTACATACACTTCAGGTTACATACGCTTCAGGTTACAGACTCCGCTAACCCAGAAATAGTGCTTCAGGTTAAGAACTTTGCTTCAGGATGAGAACAGAAATCGTACTCCGGCAGCGGAGTGGCAGCAGGAGGCCCATTAGCTAAAGTGGTGCTTCAGGTTGAGAACAGTTTCAGGTTAAGAACGGACCTCCGGAACGAATTAAGTACTATAATGAAGGTATCACTGTACAAGGAGGGATTGGGATTATTTTAGGAATAAACTCCAGCACTGACAAGCCAATCAGTATTGCAGATCCACACCCATCTAATATGATGCATACAGAAAGTGGTTTATAGATCACTGTTGGTTCATATAGCACAATATTGTCTATTCTGGTGGGCAGCAGCTCTGTAGGGTAGGGATGGGAGGAAACGGGACCAAAATGACACTATTCACAATTTTACAACAATATGCAGATTTCGGGTTCATATGCATGCTGGAAATGCATGTGAGTTCAGACATACACTGCATAACAAGGGCTGATACCTGCTGAAATCAAAAGGTGTCGAGAAGTCTAAAGTATTTGAATATGAAGGTAAAATTTCACGTTCAGTGTTTAAGTTTAAACAATACGGAAGCATGTTGCTGTGCTTTTAACAACAACAACAAAGCCCAGAGCTCTGCAGGCAATATTTAGGACAGCTCCACTCCTTGCAGCAGCAGCAGCAGCAACAACAACAACAATTCACAGTAGCATTTGAACATCCACAGATTTGGTTACTGCAAAGTCCATGGACCTAGAATACAGAAGCATAGCAAAACATAGAGATATAGGGTACAGAGAAGTACCGGTAGATAATACAAAACAAAAACAAAACAGGCTGGCATGAGGCTTTCTGGGGACCCTGACCCAACTTGGGGTGCTTTGTTCAACTCGTGCTTCAACTAATGGAGGAATAAAATCACCTCCGTTCACCTCAGTTTTCAGCTCCTGCACAGTGCAGTTCCGCAACTTTGACAAAATATCTCCAATACCTTGTGTGACGAGTAATACAGTATGGTTGCTATTGTGACGAGGATGATATGGATGTGAGTGGCTGAAGGATTCAAAATTCACTGACAGTGTGATGTGCAAAGGAGGTATTAAAAGAGTTCAAAGCAGACGTTAGCCAGTTTCCACTTTGCATTTTAAAAATCACCCCTATGAAGCTGATGGAACACACAAGGATTTTCAGGATAACTGCCGCTAATTTCTGATCGATTGAAAAAGGATTTGCTACTCTTGCATATTCTACAAGTGTAAGGCTGGGGAAAATAATGATAAGAGGATGCTGCCTAGGTCGGAAGGAAACTCATAGTAAAGAATGATATTTTCAAAGGTGACTTCAGACTTGCATACACACAGTTTTTATTTCAGCACCAGTGGTTCATATCTTTGTAAGTGAGCTTCCTAACTAAATGGTGTTTCCCCCTCATGCCCCATATGGCAGCCTTCCCCAACCTGGTGCCCTCCAGATATTTGAGATTCCCATCAGCTCCATTCAGACAGTATGGTCAAAGGTCAGGGACGATTGGGATTTTACTCCAACAGTGAGGGAGTTCACTGAAGCTCTCCTTGCTTTGGCTTGAGTTTTTCATTCTGAGTCTCCATTCCACAACCCCAATCAATGAAAAAGTGAAAGCATTCCTGAACCAAACTGAGTGCTCAGAAGGTGTTGCCCTACTGAGTCTGTTTCTCATTGATACATGGAAGAAACATGGACATCGCAGCTGTCACGACGCTGTAGGTTACAAGTTTCAAGCAACATATCCTTTCTCTCACAGAAGTGAGTAGTTTGGAAACACCAGGAATCCTGCTATCTTTAGCCAGGATTACAGTGGTACCTTGGGTTAAGTACTTAATTTGTTCCAGAGGTCTGTTCTTAACCTGAAACTGTTATTAACCTGAAGCACTACTTTAGCTAATGGGGCCTCCCGCTGCCACTGCACCACCGCCACACAATTTCCGTTCTCATCCTGAAACAAAGTTCTTAACCCAAGGTACTATTTCTGGGTTAGCGGAGTCTGTAACCTGAAGCGTATGTAACCTGAAGTGTATGTAACCCGAGGTACCACTGTATATTACCCCTTCACATTTGTTGGGGTGGAGATTTTGTGACTTTGTTTTTCCCCTGGAGTGTGTGAGAGAGAAATCGGTGGAGGAGGAAGACGAATGCTCTCCTGAGACTGATTTTGCAGCAAGTGTAATCTCATCATGGACGATGGAGCAATCGTGTTTTCTGCTGCTTCATAGGGTAGGACCTGAGGCAGTGGATTCAAATTGCAAGAAAGGAGATGCCAACAAAACATTAGAAGAACTTTCTGCCTGTAAGAGCTGTTCAGCAGTGGAACAGACTACCTCAGAAGCTGGTGGGCTCTCCTTCAGTGGGGGTTTTTAAGCAGAGGTTAGATGGCTCTCTCCCAGGGATTTTTTAGCTGTGATTCCTTCATTGCAGGGGATTGGACTAGATAACCCTTGGGTTCCTTTCCAACTCTACAAGTCAATGATCACCCACTGGCTACCATCTTATCTCTGCCTTGTTGGTCTTTTTTGCCCAAAGGGACCTAAAGACCTTGCATTGAGCTGCTCCTTGACATATGAAACACACATTACTTCTCTAGTTGAGCAACTGGCCCACTAAGCTACAGCCAAGACTACTCAACTAGCCAAACGCATCAATGTCATAACCTTTAGGTTTTCCTTTAATAACAGAACATGGTTTTGTTCCCCTGCGTTTGTAAGAAGCAAGCAGTTCTAAGTTTAGATGGCCATTCACTATTTGAGTGTAATTAACATTCGTTCCATTTTCATAGACACTTAAAAAAAAATCATTTCCTAAGGAGGCTGCATGTGTTATGTGTGTGTGTTTCTCCAAAGGAAGAGAAAGGTAAATACTTACCTGATGAATTAGTGCCTTAATGTTTCTTGGGACATTAACGACACCACTGAGCGGAAATGAAACCAGTCGTAAGAGCACAGATTGATTGGTATCATTAACCGCAACCGCATCTTCTGAGAGCAAAATGTTCAGATTGAAGATGATAGGGAAGCATTTTAGTGTGTTTGGAGCACTAGACCCCTTGTTTTTTGCTTTGTCTGTTTTTTATGGGCAGGGAGGGGGAATTATTTCTTCTCATACATCCCCTAACAAAAATAGACTACCAATGGGATCAAAATGGAGCTCCCTAACCAATGCACATATATATGAATGTTGAAAGTCGACATCTACATGATATGTGAATCCTGTATTGGAAAATGAGAAAAAGTTTGTGGTGGGGAAGGGAGGGGAGAAATGGGATGTAGAAGAACCCTGACCATGGTTGCTACAGGTTTGGAGTGGGGAAGCAGCTCTCCCAAGTATTAGAAAATGCGTGGTACGGATAAGGAGAAATGACTATCTTTTAAGGGATCCCATTCCAATGGGGTATGATTCCAGTGGGAGGGAAACAGGCCATACCAGCCACAGAGCTGTTGCAGCTTGCTCCTCATTCCACAGTCATGCTGGGGAAAATGGGATGTGGTTCTTAAAGATTCACAGCCTCTCCCAGCATGCCTCAGAACTCTAATGTCACGGCAGGACAGGGTGCAGACCTTTTTGTATCCCCGCAGAGGATGCTCACAAGGTCACATTTCCCTTTTGCAGAGGGAAAGATCCAGAAAATCTTGATGTGCCCTTTCAGGGACCCCAGGATGTGTGTGATCAGGAAGACATACAATGTTTCAGCAGTGGCAAGTGCATATTGGGACAGAATGCAGGAAGACTAACAGTAGATGGAACCAACTAATTCAATCTTTGCCCTAATTGCATGACAATAGAGATTGATAATGGTGGGCAAGCTGCCTTTTGCAGAAGCTTGTTTATTACTGATTGTATCATTACAAAAGAAGGGACGTGGGTGGCACTGTGGGTTAAACCACAGAGCCTAGGACTTGCTGATCAGAAGGTCGGCGGTTCAAATCCCCACGACAGGGTGAGCTCCCGTTGTTCGGTCCCAGCTCGTGCCCACCTAGCAGTTCGAAAGCACATCAAAGCGCAAGTAGATAAATAGGTACTGCTCTGATAGGAAGGTAAACGGCGTTTCCGTGCGCTGCTCTGGTTCGCCAGAAGCGGCTTAGTCATGCTGGCCACATGACCCAGAAGCTGTACGCTGGCTCACTCGGCCAATAAAGCAAGATGAGTGCCGCAACCCCAGAGTCGGTCACGACAGGACCTCATGGTCAGGAGTCCCTTTACCTTTACCTATCATTACAAAACCCCTGATGAGTTTCAAGGAACCCCAGGGTTGGGACACAATCTGGTAGGGGGAGCACTCTTCTAGTTTGCTTCGTGACATTTCAGGATCCAGTCTGATGAAATAAGTGTACTCAAGCTTAACTCTTGAAGCAGGATCAGCATAGTGAAAGATCTGATGTCACAAACTATGAATAGATGCTTCTCTGACTAACCAGAACATCTGAAGTTATTGTCTTCTTTTTTAAAAAACCCTTCAATACAATAGCAAGTATGTAATTGAAACCTGCATGCTATTCATCAAAATGGGCTTGTTTATTCTTCTAGCCAAGTTATTTTAATTTGCAAGCACTGAAAGTTGTTTGCTTTGAGAAATGATCATGGAGCAGCTAGATATGTCAATGTGTTTTTGTGTATGTGTGTGTTTTGTGGTATTGTAATACATTGACAAAGCAGCAATGCATACCAGGAATGCTTTGAAGGGACCGGTCTGCTGTGTTTAGCCAACAAGCAACCTTGAGAGCTTCTGAATGCACAATTCTTCCACAAGGTGTGAAAAGAGAACGAGCTCTGTGTTCCATTTCTAAGAAGAACTGACAGCCTGTTCCCCTCCCTCTTTAATGCAAATCTAGACTATTACACTAATTGAATGTTGTTTTGTTGTTTTCCTTTCCATCCAGCTACATTTACTTTTGAACAACTACAGGCCTGAAACATTAGAAAAGTTTTGTATCAAGGATATTGGTAGAAAAAGTGGAAAGTCAGCTCACTATCTCAGTGAGGTGGCTTTGCAGGCTAGCGGCTACTCCCACAGGAACCAAAAGGGAGTTGTGGGAGTGGGATCCTACCCGAGCAGGTATACATATATTTGTGAAAATGGTATGGAAAAATGCATCATACAAGAAGAAATTTCTTTCAAAAATTCACAAATAATAATAATAGGAATTTATTTGTACCCAACCTATCAGACTGGGTTGCCCCAGTGTTTATACTGGGATAAATCTGCCCTAAAATGTTTGTGAATTTTCATAAGGTCTTAAAAAATAAAATAAAATAGAAACTGATGTGGAAATGTGGTGATTTGGATTTAAGATTGGAAAGATGAGAAGGTGAGAGAAACAAAAATTGACAGATTCATCCATCTCTGTCTCTTTCACCCCACAACTTTGGTAGTATCACAAAGCAAGTGGGGAAAGATGATAAATGTTTAAGTTTCAGAGTTAATATTCTTCCCACAGTGTCCAACTATCCTCAATATTTTGTGCATGTGTGGAGATTCCAAGTTCCTTTGGCTCAGCATCCTTCATGGCAAAGATGAAAACACTTCTGCCACTCATCCCCCATCACACATACCTCAGGTGCTGTTGAACCACAATGCACATTTTTCCTGATAACTGCCCATCTGGCTGGGTCTAATGGGAGTTGGAGTCTAACATATGGAGGACCCTACATTGGCTACCCCTGGACTAGAGTACTGCCAGCTTCCAGCAGTGGGTGGCATGGTAAAGTTGTACTACATACCTGAGCTCCATTTAGCTGAGTTGCTATAGCATGCCAGGACAGAGAAAGGAAGGGTTTTGGTGGTGGGTGGTGGCGCAGTGCAAATGCACCAGTGAAGCCAACCAGTGCTCCTGCCAGCGTGTTTGCACTGTGACAGCCTCACTAGCATTGCACCCCGTCGCCTCTCTGTCCAGGTATGCTGCAGCAACTCAGTTGGAAAGAGGACAGAAGAGCTGTAGAATGCAACCCCACCATCATCTGTTGCCTGCTTCCCTTCAGATGAAAGCTTGCCATCACTTCCAGCTTCTCCACACCTCCCAGACCTAGATTCAGAAACAGCCAACTTTTGTGGTTTGCATCTCCTGTATTTCATTCATATTATAGTGAGCCACAAAACAAGAGCATGGGAAAACTACCCTGCTTATTCCTGATTGGTTCAAATAATGGAAAACATGGGTACAACCACCTAGGTTACTCATTCAAGCAAGACAATCTGTGCAGTACAAGGGGGTAACCAAAACCTACTGGATCATTTTTATTACATTACTTTAAAACACACACACACACACACACACACACACACACACACAAATTGCAGATTGTGTGCTCATAAATTCTGTCTACTCCCTGCAAAAGAAAGGGGGGATCTTTACATGTTTATTAACACTAAGTTGTAAATCACTGATATCTATTGCTATCTTATCAATGCTGAAGGGTTTGGTAACAAAGAAGATTGTAGCAGCTGTTAGACTGAGTAGTGTTGCATTTTTTGTATCCCAACCTTCCGTGATTTATTTTTTGAAGTTTTATTTCTGAAGGCTTCCAGTTAATTGCGATGTGCTTTAATTGGACTCAGATATGATGTTCTTTTGATCACAGTGCAAGCACTGCTCAGATAAATCGTTAGGGTGTTTTCTATAACTCAGCTTTCTGGGGTGAGAGCGGAAGTCTCCCCTCTCTCTTCTGGGCTGCATTGTATGAATAAGGCATCTTCAGAGACAATATTCTAGGATGTGCCAGTGTCACAGTCCTCTGATCCTCCTTTGATTAAAATGTGATTGGCAGAATGCATTGCCCTAATGGTTCCTCTTGATATATTGGGGTTTATGTAACCACAGAATGTAGTTCAGCAGCTGGGGGGGGCATATATGGGCCTTTTACTGCTGCAGTCCTGTGCAAAATTAAGCATGTCTAAGCATTTATTCACCTGGCTGCTGGGACTTGGGAAGGCTTGTTCAGTTTTCTACAAGGACCAACATGAGCCCTGGCAGGAAACAATGTCCCAGGCACAATTTGAGGCTAAGGCACACCCTTTCCAAAAAGTAAAGCTTTTTTGCCTTTCCAAAAAGTAAAGCTTTTTGTCTTGGAAAATAGGGTAGGGGGCTGGCTGGCAGGGAAGGCCAAGTCAGTGGTGGATAGTGTGGTATGGTTGTGGCACTCAGCTGACCTACAGTTCATTGCATTGTTGCTGCTTACTGGGAGGAAGAGAAGGAAGGCTAGGCAAAAAGGTCAGTGCAGTGCAAACACACCAGCAGGAATGCTGAATTAACTGCACTAGTGTGTTTTATTGCAGCAACCTCACTACTACCTCCCCCTTTACCCCTTTTATGTGTGAGAGGAGTTTGCATTTCATGCTCTGCCTCTTCAAATTTTTGCCACACCCCCACCCACCCCCAAAGAGGACTTGAGAGGCAGCAGATTGGCGGATTGGTTGTGTTTACTGAAATAGAGCATAAGAAGACCTGCAAATCACGAGCCAATTACCGTAGTTTTCCGTCTATAGGATGCCCCCATGTATAGGACAACCCCTATTTTGGGGGACTCCAATTTAAGAAAATGGGGGGGGGAGATGGCACAGATTTGTTGAGCTTTTTTGTGGAGGATTGCCCAGGGTTGTTAAGCTTTATTGGGGGGGGGGGTGTTTGCCAAAAAACGCTCACCCGCATGTGCCGCCAAATCTGCCTCCCATCTGCCCCATCGCTGGCAGATTTGTTGAGCTTGTTTTTTGGAGGGGATTGCCCACAGTTTTTGAGCTTCTTTTGGGGTGGGTATGCCTAGAGTTGTTGAGCTTTTGGGGGGTGGGATTGCCGAAAATAGCTTAGCCACTGCTAAAGATCGTGCCCATCTCCAAAGACCCGCAGGCACCAATTGACAGCGCTATTGCCACAAAGACAGCCAATCACAAACAGCTCTTCACACAACCACCAATCACCCGCCCTGTTGCCGCAGAAAATTGCCCAACCAATCGCCCAATCCCCCTCTGCACTACCCATGTATAAGACAAGGGCAAATTTTAAAGCTTATTTTTAAATAAAAAAACCCCTAGTCTTATACACAGAAAAATATGGTAATAAGTGAGGGCAGGTGAAGCTTGTTCCTTGTTTAGAGGGGAGCTCCTCTCTTTCACCCTCTGAGTATGCCAGTGGTTGCACTCAGTGTTTTCCTAGCCAATGACTGGGTTTACTTCTCTTTCCCTGCCACAATTACATAGGTAAGCCTTGGAGTAAGAAGGTTAAGGATGTACAGCTCGGATGTCCAGCACGACTCCACAACAGTCGTCATCCAGTGTGGACACTGCATCCCTGTGAACACTGCAATTTTCCCCAGTCTTCACTAAGAAGTGATGACCACATGTCCACAACCCTATAATGCTTCAGGGTGGCATATGGATGCATCTTCATTTGCTCACCTGTCCACACTAAATGGCAACGAGACCAACATGACTGAATTCAAGAGAAAACAATTGCCAACCAGGCCAAATTGAGTACGTTAAATAAGAAAACCCATGCCAATTGGGCCCGATTAACCCAATAAATTTAGGAGCACTCCTGCCAGTTGTGTCTGATTTCTCCAACTGTGTGAGCCCATACTATTTAAACCAAATTCACCAGATCAGACAGTAGAACTACTGTCAATCATTTGAGATGCACAAAAGAAATGAGCCAAGAAACATTCTGCAATGTAAAGTAGGAGGGAGGGAGGGAGTTCCAAGTGTGAGAATTCTCCCCCAAAATGCCTACTTGGCCCTTTGAAGAAGCATATGGCAGAAGTCCATATTGTAGAGGGAGGACAGAAAGGCAACATAGAGCAGAAAGAGGGTGAGAATGGGTCTGAACATCTGTTAATTGGGCAAATCTGCTCCCCATGATTGGTCACGTCACCACATGTGACCTCCTTGCCCCTCCTCTTGGGGAAATTACGTTCAGAGTCTCTTTCAGGTAAAGGGGTCAAGCAAATCCATCCCTGCTAATGTTGGAAACACCACTGTCCCCTCCCCATTAGAGGTGGGTGACCTGATGCTGTTTGGAGTGTTATTTTAAGGCTTGTTTTATGTGTGCAGGAGAATCAAGTGGCAAAGATTTCTCTGAACTGTCTGCTACTCTCAGCTGCAGGTGATGCGAACTGTAAGTTTGGATGATCCTCATATTTAAAAACAAAAGCATTCATGGAGCCTAGAAAAAATCGTATCAGAAAGGTTAGGCTGCAACCTTCTTCCTGGCACAGATTTTTTTTTCCTTTCTGAAGGGATTCTACCCCCACCCCTTAGCAGAACAGTCCACAATTCAGTATAGTATGCATCCCTATTATTTGACAACAATCTCTATAATGAGATTGTAAATGTTAGGTAACATAACAGGTTGACTTTGCCAAGTACACAATACTGGTGCACTTATGTTGGCACAAATTCATCTGTTTCTCACTGAAGCTACCTACATACCTACAAAGTCAGGGTGTTGGAACAAATGGAATGAATAGCACCATAAAATTGCCTGCACAAAGACCATTACAAGAGGCAAACATTATTCAGAATAATCTCACAACATCAGCAAGACATGAAAAATTAAGCATCCAATATAACTTGCATGTTATTGCCTGATGAAGAGTGCAAGATATCCCCGCCTTTCCTTAGCCTAAAATTATGGCAGATTACTTGCATCATTTGGCTTTCTGAAGGCACATTCTTCTCAAGATATAAGTTCAATACATAGGAACTGGATCTGAATACAGATTTGCCTGATGTTCATTGTGGGTGACGCAGACATATCATTTTAAGAGAAGTTGGGTCTTTTCAAAAGGACCCTTTTTTCTGGCCTAGTGTCAACTTCATTTTTAAAAATTAAAGCATAAGAAGAGCCCTGCTGGATCAGGCCAGTGGTTCATCTAGTCTAACATCCAGTTCTCATGATGGTCAACCAGATACCCACGCAGTGGTGTAGCATGGGTTGTCAGCACCCGGGGTCATGCAGATGAGGGTGGGAGGGAAACGTACTTAGTACACATGCACATTCAACTGCTTAATGGTGTCCTAGTCACTCAGGAGATTGCAGCTGCAGAGGTAAGAAAAGAAGAGGCATTCTGTTGTCTTCAGAGGTCACCTCCTGGTTCTCATGGAGAAGCCATCTTCCATGCAGCCCAGAGATGGGAGTGCACAGCTATATTGAGGCAGCACCAGGTGTTGAAATTTTGCACCCCTAACAATTTTGCACCCAGGGCAACCACCCCTGTGCCCTCCCAAACACACCACACCACTGTGCCCACGGAAAGCCCGCAAGCAGGGTCTGAGTACAACAGCACTCTGGCTATTTGTGATGTACAACAACTCGTATTCGGAGGTGTACTGCCTCTGATTATGGATGTAGAAAATAGCCATCGTGTCTAATCCTCTTTTAAATGTTGTCCAAGTTGGTGGCCACCACTGCCTCTCCTACGAGCCTCTTCCATAGTTCCACTGTATAAAGAAGTACTTTGTTTAGTCTCTCCTAAATCTTTCAACATTCTGCTTCATTGCATGGTCCCAAGTCGCAGCATGAGGGCAGTCATCTTTTCTCCAGGAATGCTGCTAGGACTTATGCCACATCAATGAGCAGCACTGTCCCCTGGGACATTTGTGTCCCATTTGCAGCCAGGCTATCCAGCTGCCACTTGAAACAGAGTCTTTGCTTTAAAAAAGAAAAGAAAAAAAAGAACTTAAATAAAAATTAAAAGCCCTTAGATTCCCATTTAAAAGCCATACAATTTTTGCCATCACCCCATCTTCTTGGGTAACCAAAGCTCTGGTAGAAGGTGGAGTGATAATGACTTGACCTAACTGGTTTGTGTACTGAGTGAAGTGTGAATGACAGAAATAATTGTGTCACAAAGCTTAACTTTAGCCTTGACATTGTAAATGTTGCCACTTACCAGTAAACAATGTAAATCAGATGGAATGTGTTCTTTATTCAAATGTGCTTGGATAACCTTGAGATTTACCAGTACATATTATGGGGTTTGTTCTGGACATTTATATCTGGTGGATGAAAAATATGTTTGTTTGTTTTTTGCTATGTGCTGATGGAATTGAGGAGAAAATCTGACTGTTCACTGAAATCATACTGTTTCTCTTGAGATTTCCTAGTAAATATCAGGATTTTCTGACATTTCCAAGGAAGTTTACTGAGATACAGTATATGAAGCTCCTTAACAATGTTATATAAATTCAAAGTATTAATAATAACAAATACACTAATGATGCTGATTATAATAATGACTGGAAAAGTATCCAGCAATTCATTCAAATAAGATACTACAAAATCCAGTCTTTGACAAGGTCCCAGTACACTCTGTTGTTGTCTTCACTGAGATAAAAAATAATTGTTCCAGTTGTTTAATACAGGAGGGAAAGCAACCTCAATATTTAGCTCTTCTCTGCTGCACTTTTTTCTTCTTCTGAAGCAAACTGATATTTGATACTTGGGGAATGGTTCTTGGTGATTGATACAGCATGTTTGAGAGAGGCCGGCGACGTATCTAGTAATTACACTGTTCAGACATCAAGATTGTATTACCTCAAATTGCCTGGAATGATGTCAATTTATCAAACATCCTTTGAGAAGTTCATCCCAGTTTTCATTTCTCTCTGTTAGGCTGCTTTATCTAATAGAATAGGGACCGGAGGGGATTTATATACTTTGTCAGCTTCAACCTCTGATGATTCTGCTTGACCAACATGGGGGGGGGGGGGGGAAGAGAGAGATTTCTTCCCTGTTGCCTTGTTTGTTTTATCATCTCTCTCTCTCTCTCTCTCTCTCTCTCTCTCTCTCTCTCTCTCTCTCACACACACACACACACACACACTGTGCAGCGGAGAGAAAGGATATACAATGTGATTTGAAAGCCCCAGATAGTTTAAGCAACAGGGTTTCAGCAGAGCAACAGTAATCATGTCTGCTTAGTGAGGTAAAACATACCCTGTTTGTATTCCAGACGGACGATTTCAATTATGCTTCTTTAAGACCAAAAGATTAAAAAGCATAAAGATTCATTTCCTAGGGCACTATCTCTGGGAATGCTTAATAATAAGAATAAAAAGGTGGGAGCTGAATGAGCAACATTTCCCTGGCATTTGTTCTTTTACTGCTAACAGGCTAGAGGCATGCGCTGAATTATTCTAGCGATGTGGACAGGATTAGATTATAGGCAGAAGCACCAACAGGTTAGCAAATTGATTTATTCTGAATACCTGAAGAAACCAAAATGCTTGAGAGCCAAGTCAGTTGGCTGTAACATTGTTCTCCTGATAGTTTTCTGGGGAGCAGATTTGTAGAGGTTCCCAGATGTAGTAAACTTGTTGGTGTCCTCATTGAAATAGGATATGAGTTCCATTGCCTGATTATACATTAGAGAAAATGATTTGGGGCAGTGATTCTATGTTTTTTATAGTCTATAAAATGGTATGTGTGCATGTTGGATGGGTGGGGAGGTGGGGAAGAGAGAATAAAATTGGAAGGTAAGAACTGGCCTTGGTGCTGAATCAGACAAAAGTTCAACAAGTCTAACATTTTTCTTTAAATAGCAGCCAGCCAAATGCCTCCAAACCCTCGCTATTAAGTCACAAACTGATTATTTCCCTCCCTCCGCAATTGTTTGTCCCAAGCTAGGGATGAATGAATCTGACATTTTTCATTTCCCAATAATACAAACTTCTTTTCAGTTCACCCCCACTTCTGCATCAGTTTGTGATTAAGTTTTTAAAAAATCAGCATGAAGTTTGCACACATTTTCGAAAGCATTTCTCTTACTATTTGCATTTTGTACAGAATTTTGTCTAATATATGCATTTTTGAAAGCAATTTCCCCCATAAAATCCATTTGCCTTGTTATTTCCACAAATGTGTGCATTTTTGGGCGCCATTCCCATGATATATTTGCCAGTGGTAATTTAATGAATAGGTCTAGTCAGCGTGGCCAAGAGATGTTTTCATTTAGGAAGCCTTACACTGAATCTGCTTGTACACCTTCTCTATCTGTAATTTGAATGTATTTCTTATGATGCCTGGTTATCTATTTTTTAAAATGCCTTTTCCCTTCCACTATCTGTCCTGCATCAACAGTGTTCAGGCGTGCCAGCTAGCGGAGACTGAAGGACCTTGCCCCCCCTCATTTTCAATGAGGGGGCCAGACCCCCTCATTATCCCACAGTGATGTGCGCACATCATGTGCAACGGGCCCACATGCCCACACAGCATGTGTGTGTGATGTGAGCATGTTGCGTGGTGCTGGTCCCCTCAATCGTGGGGTAAGCCAGCGCACCTGACAGTGTTTGTGTGCATAACAGCTCTGTGGGAACTATAGCTCTATGAGAGGAGCAGAGGTCTCCTAACAAGTCTCAGCACCCTTAGCAAACTACAGTTCCCAAGATTCTTTGGATGACTGCTTAAAGTGATATGATACAGCTGTAGGTGTATACAGCAGATAGGGTCTAGATCTGAGAGGGGATATAACCATTGTTGCTCTGAAATCACCTTCCCCACCCTTTCGTCTCTTTGATTTGCCTGTAAGTTTTGTGAGTCTGTAGGACTTCTATGTTGTAAATGCTATCTTCTGTTAAACATGTAAGGCTATTGCTTAGAGTAACGTAAGAAGCGTTTGAGTGACGCGGGTGGCGCTGTGGGTTAAACCACAGAGCCTAGGACTTGCCGATCAGAAGGTCGGTGGTTTGAATCCCCGTGACGGGGTCAGCTCCCATTGCTCAGTCCATGCTCCTGCCAACCTAGCAGTTTGAAAGCACATCAAAGTGCAAGTAGATAAATAGGTACCCCTCTGGTGGGAAGGTTTCTGTGCGCTGCTCTGGTTCGCCAGAAGCAGCTTAGTCATGCTGGCCACATGACCCGGAAGCTGTACGCCGGCTCCCTCGGCCAATAAAGCGAGATGAACGCCGCAACCCCAGAGTCGGTCACGACTGGACCTAATGGTCAGGGGTCCCTCTACCTTTAAGAAGCGTTTAGGAACGTGTGGGTGGATTGAAAAGCTTGACTGGTGTTATTTTTCTTCTTCATAATAATAATAATACCTTGTGATCTTTAGGCGAAGGGTGGTATAGTACTTTAATTAATAAATAAATGATGGTGATAATCAATCATATATAAATATAGAGATATGTTTTTAAAATGAGGAAAGCTAGTGATTTCAAACACTATGCAGTTTGAAATCTGTGAACTTCCCACAACTTTCCCACCTTGACTCATCAATAATTTCAAATCTCTTCCTCAATAAAAGATGTGTTCCTGATGGATGAAGGAGCCATGCCATTTTCTTTCTTCTTCTTTTTTTATCTTGGACTGGTCGATCCACTTGTTGGTGTTGATATGGGAGGGGGGGATAAACAAACATTAGAGTCCCTCAGTTGGGAGAAAGAAACAGTAAGTATTCCAGTGTGTAATCTCTAAATATTTTATACTTAGAGTGCCTTTTTCATTAAGAATACACTCTTATTTCCTGACATGGGGGAAATGGATCAGTATCATCACTCTGAAAAAGAGACAGAAGGAGTTCTGTTTAGATGTAGATTTTGAACGGCTGCCAGGACTGGATGAAACCCTTTGCAGAACAATCACTATAAAAATCAATATTGCTCTTTCCAGGGAAGTATATTTCTCATGTCACGTCTGCTCTGCCTGCATTTTAGGGCAGCACTTTCCCACCAGTTCTTCTCTTTCCCCCTTCTTATAAATGTGAAGTCCAGGACCCAAAGAATGCAGGCAGCCTAAGAAATATTTAAGCCTCATTTAAGTTTTGTGTACAAAAATATAGCCAATTATACATGCAACAGGGGAGGAGAACCTGTGACTCTATGAACCTCTAACAGCCTCAGCCAGCAATGGGAGTGGTCAGAGATGATGGGAGTTGTAGTCTAGCAATTTCTTAAGAATGAAAGGCTTCCACATCCCTAATGAACGGTAATTAATGGGACAAGAGAGTTCTTTACAATTGGGGTTCATACAAAATACGAAAGCACGATATAATCAGGGATGGAGAACCTATTGGCTTCCAGTTAAGACATAAGAAGAGCCTGCTGGATCAGGCCAATGGCCCATTTAGTCCAGCATCCTGCTCTCACAATGACTGAACAATTGCCTGTGGGAACCAGCAAGCGGAATTTGAGCAAAATAGCACTATTCTCTCCTGCACTTTCCAGCAACTGGTATTCAGAAGCATTGCTGCCTCTGATTATCAAAGCAGAGCATAGCCATCATGCCTTATAGCCATCAGTAAACCTCTCCTCCACAAATTTGTCTAATCCTCATTTAAAGCCATCCAAGTTGACGACCATCAGTGTCTTCTGTTGTGATGGCCTGGGATTCGGACTCGGATGCTGAACCTCAGGAATCCCAGCCTGCACAGGATTCCCCGCCTCCAGAACCAGCTGAGCCAGGGCTGGGGCATGAGCCTGAAGGGTCCTCACCTGTCATGGATCATCAGGTGTAGGCATCAGCTGAGTCTGCTCTGGCTCCTGAGGTGATGGAGGACCCATTGCCTGCAGGTGCTCCACTCTCAGCCCCGTCAGAGAAAGCTGAGGTTGCCTCTGGGTCCAGCCTCTCCTGAGCTGCAGAGGCTCGGGGCAGAGAGGCAGAGGGAACTAAGTTCCCGCAGGAGGAGTGCTCGCCTCCAGACCAGGAGAGGCGAGTCACCTGAGGATCGGGGCCGCCCTATGCCTCAGGGCAGATAAAAGCCAGCCAGCCACAGTCCCAAGTTGTGGGAACAGCATTAGTTGGTTGCTAGTTCCTGCCTGAGCTCCTGACCCGCCCTGGCTCCCTGCTTGCATGCCTGTTCCTGACTTCACCCGACTCCCTGCCCTGCACCCAGCTTCAGCTACTACGGACTGCCTCCACGTTGCACCTTTGTCCATGGACCGGGCTTGGACCTCGCCTCTCGGGTAACCCACAGGACCAGCACATCTGTGAAGATGAGTTTCATAGTTTAACTGTGTGTACTTTCTTTTGCCCATCCTGAATCTTCTAACACTCAGTTTCTTTGGATTTCCATAAGTTCCACTCTTATGAGAGAGGGAGAACACTTTGTCTTTATCCACCTTTTCCATGCCATGCATAAAACTATATGCTTGTTGTTGGACAGCATGGCCAGTGATGATAGGAACTGTTATCCCGCAAGAGGCTGGTTCATTAGGATGAATGGGGCACTGCCCCATGAGCTTCAGTCTGCCCCCAACCAGCTCCCACTTCCATGCCTTCTTACTCTCCCTGCCACTGGTTCTGGTTCCACTTACTGCCCTCTCCCATAGTCCCAATAATAACCAGCCACTGATGGTACATAACTGATTGATTGACTGGGTACAAGCTGTACTCAAGATGGTTTACAGCAAGCATTCAAGATAGAGAATATTAGGCCACAATACCTCAGGACTGCAATACCTCAAGGACTGCCTCTTTCCATATGAATCTACCCAGACCCTGAGATCATCTTCTGAGGCCCTTCTTTGTGTGCCTCCTCCTCGAGAGGTTCGGAGGGTAGCAACATGAGAACGGGCCTTCTCTGCAGTGCCTCCCTGTTTGTGGAATGATCTCCCCAGGGAAGTTCATCTGGCACCTTCATAATACACCTTTAGGCACCAGGCAAAAACATTCCTTTTTTAACCAGGCCTTTGGTTGATCTGATTGACATCCTACACCCTTTTAAAATGTGGTGGTTTTTTTGGAGCAGGGGTTATTGGGTTGTTGTTTTTATTTTGATTACATATTGTGATGGGATAATGAGCTGCCTGTGCGTAAAATGCAAGTCCCTCAGAGTTTGATCAGGTTCTCAAACCTCTGCCTGTGACGGAGCCCCTCCGGCATGGCTGCGTCAGTCGCTAGCAGAGTCCGAAAGTGGTTGCTTTCGGAATCTCTTCCAACATAAAAGCTCCTTAACGGAAACACGTCTTCTGGACTCTCTGCGTGACAGTTTCCGGCGAGGAGTGGGTGTCCCTATAGGAGGTCCTGAGACCTCCCCACTGTTTTCGCTGGAAGCGTCTCTGAGCCATCCCTCCGACTCACTTTCCCTTGGAGTTCCTTCTCTCCCCCTACTGGTTCCCTCTTCAGCTGCTACGTCTCTCTCAACCTCAGTGAGCCTTTCCACCTCCTGTCCTTCCGATGGCAGTTCCCTGACATCCACCTCCCCTCCAGGGCCCCCTTCACCCCCTGCCGTCTCCTCCTCTATGGGCGGTGAGGAGGTAAAACCCCTGAAAGAACCTCCCTCATCTTCCGAAGTTTCGAACACTTCCCTCCACTTGTTGCTGTCCCTGGTCTCCCGGTACTCCTCGTCATCGGAGTCAATTCCCTCTTCCAACTCCGAATCCGCGAATCCTTCCAGTTCCTCTTCCTCGTCGGTGGTGCCGAAATACTCCCTCCTAAACCTTGCTACCGGCTGAGGTTTCCTCGGGAATCTTTGGTGGAACGTTTCTATTAAAACCTCGTCATTGACCTCCCCTGCAGTCACCCAGGTGTTTTCTGACTCCGGTTCCCCTTCCCACGCCACCAAATACTCCACCTGATTTCCCTTCCACCTGGAATCGAGGATTTCCGCTACATGGTTGCTGCGTTCCCTTTCTTCCAAGGCTGGTCCCCTAGCGTGCTCCCCTTCACATCCCCCCCTGTACGGTGACAGTAACGACCTGTGGAACACTGGGTGCAATTTCATGTGGTTGGGCAACTGGAGTTTGAAAGCCACTGGGTTGACCTGCTGAATGACCTCAAAGGGTCCCAATCTTTTGGGTCTCAATTTCTTACAACCCCCTTTGAAAGGCAACCCTTGGGTTGACAGCCACACCTGATCCCCCACCCTTATGGTTTCACCTTCCCTTCTGTTCTTGTCTGCCTGCTTCTTATATTGTGCCTTGGCCCTTTCTAAGTTGAGCTGGAGCTGATGATGGATCGCTTCCATCTCTTCTACAAAATGTTCGGCCGCTGGGACGCTCCATCTCTCCCCTCCATCCCCTGGAAATGCCCTGGGGTGACACCCGTAATTAGCCAAAAAGGGGCTCATCCCTGTGGACACATTCTCCGCATTATTGTAGGCAAATTCTGCCAGCGCCAACTTTTCGACCCAATCGTTCTCTCTGTCATTGACATAACACCTCAGGTATTGTTGGAGGATACCATTTGCTCTTTCCGCCTGCCCGTTGGTTTCAGGGTGCCGGGCAGTCGAAAAATTGACCTCCACGTGCAGCAAGCTCATGAGCTTCCTCCAGAACCTGGACGTAAATTGTTTGCCCCTGTCTGAGATCACCCTCAAGGGGGCACCGTGCAACCTAAAGATGTGTTCTACAAACAACTTCGCGGTTTCTTCCGCTGTGACTGCATGTGAGCATGCTACAAAGTGGCACATCTTAGTTAACAGGTCTACTACTACCATGATGGCTGTTTTCCCCTTGGACTTCGGCAGATCCGTCATAAAATCTATCGATACCGCTTCCCAAGGTCGTTCTGGCGTGGGTAATGGTTCTAATAACCCTGCCGGCGCCCGTCTTTCCCCTTTGGCTCACTGACATTGGTCACACCCTCTTACATACTCCCTTACATCTTCCCTCACCTTGGGCCACCAAAATTCCCTGGTAACCAACCACATGGTCTTGTGTTGCCCAAAATGTCCCGCCGTGGGGCTATCGTGCAACTGCTTGAGTACTCTCCCCCTCAATTCACCTTCGGGTATATACAGTGCCCCTTTGTAATACAATGCCCCATTTCTTTCCTCAAAACCCCCGGGGCTCTCGCCCTCCCCCCTGAGACCTCTGAGCTTATCCTGGGCATATTCATCATTTTCCGTTTCCTCTACCAGTTCTCGTTGCCCCACCAGCGCCGCCCCACACACCCAGCGGTCCTCAGGGATGACATGTCTCTCTTCGATTGCCCCCTCCCCCTCCAAATACTCTGGTTTGCATGAGAGAGCGTCCGCCCTGACGTTTTCTGGGCCTGGCACATAACGAATTTCAAAGTGGAATTTGGAGAACTCCTGTGCCCATCTCACTTGTCGTTGGTTGAGCACTCGAGCCGTTCTCCAATACTCTAAATTCTTGTGGTCGGTGCACACTTGCACCTTGTGTTGTGCCCCAATTAATAAATGTCTCCACCTCCGGAACGCTTCGTGAATGGCGAGTAGTTCCCGGTCATACACCGTGTAGTTCCTCTCGGATTTATTCAGCTTCCGCGAGAAGAAGGCACACGGTCTCCACTCCGATGTACTCCTCCCCGGTTGAAGAAGCACCGCCCCTACCGCCCGGTCGGACGCATCGGTTTCCACTCTCATGGGTTTTTGTAAATCCACATGCAGAAGTTGTTCTTCCGAGGCGAAAGCCCTTTTCAGTTCTTCAAAAGCTCGCTCCGCCTCCGCCGTCCAAACAAATTTCTTCTTGCTGCTGAGGCAGTCGGTGATGGGAGCCGTCAAGTGGGCAAAGTTCTTGATGAACTTCCGATAAAAGTTCCCAAACCCCAGGAATCTTTGCACATCCTTCTTGGTCTTCGGTATTTTCCATTCCAGTACCGCTTGGACCTTGCCTGGATCCATGGCCAATCCCTTGTCCGACAAGCGGTACCCCAGGAATTCCACCTCCTTGGTATGAAACTGACACTTCTCCAGTTTCACCCACAGCTGGTTGGCTTGCAGCCTGCCCAACACTTCTCGAACGTCCCTCACATGCTGCTCCTCATTCTCCGAATACACCAACATGTCGTCTAAAAAGGCCACACAATTCTTGTAGAGCAGAGGTCCCAGGACGTGATTCATAAAAGCTTGAAAACCCGCCGAGCCGGCTTGTAGACCGAAGGGCATAACGAGATATTCAAAGGCTCCCAAAGGGGTGAACATGGTGGTTTTCCATTCATCCCCCTTCCTTATTCGTATTAGGTTGTACGCCCCCCGCAGGTCCAGTTTTGTAAAAATCTTTCCCTTCCTCACCCTAGTCAAAATGTCATCAATTCGGGGCATAGGGAAAGCCAGGGGTTCCGACACTGCATTCAGGGCCCTAAAGTCCACTACAAGCCTCGGCTTATCTGTGTTTTTTTTGTCCACAAAAAACACTGGGCTGCCCCCCACCGCTCGGGACTCTCTGATGAAACCTCGTTTCAGGTTTTTGTCAATGAACTCCCTCAACTCCTGCATCTCCCTGTCTGACATGGCGTACTGCTTGCCCACTGGGAGTTGGGCTCCAGGGAGTAGATTGATTTGACAGTCAAAGGGTCTATGCGGCGGCAGTTTGTCTGCTTCCCTTTCGCTGAATACGTTGCTCAGATCTGCGTATTGCGGGGGCACCTTCCCTTTATCCGTTACTTCCATCCCGGCTAGGGTGACTCTGGCTCCTCCCGGAACCATTCCCTCTTTGCAGTGTTCTAGGCAATGCGCTGACCCAAAGGAGACCACCCTCTGATGCCAGCCCACTAGCGGATCGTGTAGCGCCAGCCAGCTCATCCCCAAAATAATGGGAGATCCTCCCAAGGTGGCCACATTAAACGCTATCCGTTCGGTGTGCCTTGCCACCCTCATTATCATCGGGACAGTCTGTTGGCTAACTTCTCCTCCCAACAGCTCTCTGCCGTCAATCGTGGTCACCTGCAAGGGGTTACTTAAAGGGATAGTCTGTATCTGGTGCTCAGCTGCAACCTCCTTACTCATGAAATTACAGGAGCTGCCTGAATCCAAAAGCGCCTTGATCTTTAGTGGGTGTCCGTTTGGCAGCTCTAGTAACACCTCTATCACTAAAGCAGGTCTTGGAGGTTCCGGCGTGGGCACTTTCACTGCTCTTTGGCCTGGCTGCTGTGCCCCGACGGTGGCAGCCAGGCGTTGGCTTTTACTTGCTCCTTGCCTTCCTGCTCTTTCTCCCCAACAGCTCCTGCCATCCCTTGCCATTCCTTTCTTTGTGGGCAGACTCTGGCAAAGTGATCTGGCTGTTGGCAGAGATAACATTTCTTGGCGCTCTTCCCCTCCTTCTTCCGCCCTTCACTGGGATTTGAAACTGCGCGCGCCCGCGCTGTTCCAATTTCCATCGGCTCTGCCGGCGGGAAAGGTGGCTCTGGAATGTCTGGAATGCGGAAATCCCTCCAACGTTCCCCTTTCCCTTCCCGCTTTTCCAAAGCCCTCGCCTCCTGGCGTGCTCCTATGGTCAGCGCGGATTTGGTCAGCTGGTCCATAGACTCCGCCCTGGGCGCCCGGGAAAGTTCATCTTTCACCGCCGAAGAAAGTCCTTCTTCGAAAAGCATCTGGATGGGTTCCGCCGATAGATCCCACCCCAACTTATGGATCAGCATGGTAAACTCAGTCCAGTACTCACGGACAGATCGGCTCCCCTGTTTGCAAGCCATTAACTGCCTTCGCACCACTCCCTGCTCAATGTCGCTGGAAAACATCAGGTCCATGGCGCGAAAAAACTTCCGCGTATCCTTTAGAATCTCATTATTCACTGCCATCAGGGGCCTGACCCAGTCTTTCGCCCCCGCTTCGAGATGGCCAATCACAAAAGCCACTCGCGACTCCTCGTCGGGGAAGTCATCAAACTGCAGATTGAGAGCATATTGCATCTCTGTTCTAAAGGCATGATAGTTCCTGGGATCCCCCCCAAACTTCTGCACCAATCCTGGCACCTTTCTGGCGAGCGGGGTGGTTTTTCCCTTTTCTGCATCCTGAGCCCTCCTCTCTTCAAGCCGTGCCGTTTGCAGCGCCAGCTGGACCTCCAACACCCTGTACCTTTCTTCCAGGTTTGGACCGGCTCCAGCTCCTCCTGCTCCTCCGGTTTCGGCTGGGTTGCTCATGATGCCTTTCTCTGCACAAGCTGCTTACAGAGACTTTCGGACTGCTGTGATGGGATAATGAGCTGCTTGTGCATAAAATGCAAGTCCCTCAGAGTTTGATCAGGTTCTCAAACCTCTGCCTGTGACGGAGCCCCTCCGGCATGGCTGCGTCAGTCGCTAGTAGAGTCCGAAAGTGGTTGCTTTCGGAATCTCTTCCAACATAAAAGCTCCTTAACGGAAACACGTCTTCTGGACTCTCTGCGTGGCAGTTTCCGGCGAGGAGTGGGTGTCCCTATAGGAGGTCCTGAGACCTCCCCACTGTTTTCGCTGGAAGCGTCTCTGAGCCATCCCTCCGACTCACTTTCCCTTGGAGTTCCTTCTCTCCCCCTACTGGTTCCCTCTTCAGCTGCTACGTCTCTCTCAACCTCAGTGAGCCTTTCCATCTCCTGTCCTTCCGATGGCAGTTCCCTGACACATATTTTGTGGGTTTCTATTTTGATGTTGTTCTGTGAACCACCCTGAGACCTCCAGGTATAGGGTGGAATAATAATAATAATAATAATAATAATAATAATAATAATAATAAATTAGAAATTAGAATAATAGAAAGAAATTAGCGATAGAGATAGAGATAGAGATAGAGATAGAGATAGAGATAGAAAGAGATGATAGAGATGAAAGAGATAGAGGAGATAGAGATAGAGATAGAGATAGATAAAACCCCAGAACAAGTCAGTAAATGCAAAATAACAAAATCAACAATGTAGTAAAAAAAAAAGAATTCTGCATAACAAAAAAGAAGCCCATCTAGGCTTAAGTACATAAATACAAAGCAAAAGGAAACTTAACTGATAGCTCAGTTGGTTAGAGCATGGTGCCAATAATTCCAAGATTACAGGTTCGATCCCCATATGGGCAACTGCATATTCCCGCATTTCAGAGGGTTGGACTTACATGATCCTAAGGGTCTCTTCCAACTCTGTAGTTCTATGATCCTATGAATAAAGTTTCTGGTACTGGTCTTGCTGCACTCCAAGGAATTTGGCTTAAATATATTTCAGAGGGAAGGAGTAGGTGATATAAACCTGACTACCACATTTCTCTTCCAGAGGAGGCTAACAGCACTAAAAGGCAAACGTCCGAGAGAAATGATGGTACGTCTTTTCCCCAGGCTCCTGGAAATATCAGCTGCTGGTGCAAGTCATATTGATAGTGATGAGGATTTACCACAGGAACCTTGTTCCAAGTGAGTTCCCAGTGCCATTACCTTTCTTCTACCAGTTGAGAATAATCCAGAGTCTCCATTATTCCATGGTGGCAAAAAGAGTTTCCTTCAGGTCGGTGTGCAACTGAAACTAGCCTAGCATTACAATTTCCTTGTACCTAGTCTAAAATGCCATGGCAGACATCCTCTTGAAAGATAACCACTCCTCCTGGGTAAAGGTTTTGACCTAGCTCTATCTCAGTATCAGTGTTAACTGACAAATTTTGATGTGTCTGTATATACACTATCCATTTGCTTATTCTGCAAATATTTCTATTCAGTCACTGACACTTGTTTTGCTGAAATTGTGAAATGCTGACCATGTACTTACACCACGTTCTGCTTTTCATAACTGTAGTTTGGTTGTCAGTGTATGGGCCCTCACTAGGTTTTGGTAAAGTATTGAAATTTGCTAATTTCCCTCAAAGTTCTCTCAGAATTAAAGCTAACTTCCTTTTTACCCTTGTTTTAGTTCATCAGGGCCTCCCAAAGTTACCTCAGCATTCATAATTGTTTTGCCTCCAAAGTTGTTTCTCATTTATTCTGAATAACACAAAATTAGATCAAAGGGAAACAGTTCATAATAAGCCCCAGTATTTAAATGCATGTCTTGAATCTAAAAGTGAATAGCAAAAGGGATAGAAAATAAAATTGCCAATATCATGGTGCCATGATAAAAAAATCATGACCGCATTTGGAATACTGTGTATGGTTTTGGTCACCCTACCTCAAAAAGGATATTGAAAACCTGGAAAAGAGAAAAGGGCAAGGTTTCCACTCAGGGGCTTCCCATGGGCATCTTGTTGGCCACTGTGTGAGAACAGTGTGTTGGACTCAATAGGCTTCTGGCCAGATCCAGCAGATTCTTGTTACATTTGCATTTATACATGAGAGGAGTCAACAGAAAATTCCTGAACAAAGTTAGCTGCTTTCTTCATGAGTCTGGAAGTGAAAGAAATACCATACTTTTCTGTCTATAAGACACCCCTTGTATAAGACACCCCCTATTTTGGGGACTCAAATTTAATAAAATGGGGGAGAAGATGGCTCAAAGTTGTTGAACTTTTTGACCAGAGTTTTACAGCTTTGGGGGTGGGGATTGCCAAAAATCGCTCACACGCAGCATTGATGCTGACAATCACTGGCAGCCATCAATTGCCCACTTGCCACAGTGAAAGCCAATCACAAACAGACCCTTCCCCAGAAAAAATCTCTTACCCGAGTGAGAAAAGCTGTCCACTGGCAATCACGTCCCAGAACAGCAGCTGCGAATTGCAGCAGCGGCAGCCAAGCCACAGTAGTGTTTGCTACATAAACCAATCACCAACCCAATTAGACAAGCAGCAGCCAATCCAAAGCAGCCCTTCTAGCCGCCAATAATCCTCACTGACAAGCTCCTGCTTGCAGCTGCAGCCAATCACCCGTCCACCCCATTCACTATCATGTATAAGACAAGGCACATTTTTGAACATAATTAGAGTAAAAAAACCTCGTCTTATAGATGGAAAAGTACGGTAATTGTCAATGAGTGCACTGTAAGTTTAAAGCTACCTGTCTCCAGGTAGGGACTCTTGTGTCCCAAACCAAGCAGGGGAAAGGGAAGGCTGTGGCTGATCTGTAATAGCAGGTGCCTTTGAGAAAAATGTTGTAAAGGCAGAATGCCTTTTCATTTAGGAAAAGGCCATTGTTTCTTTTCATGGCATTGGGCTGATATTTGCAGAGAAGCTCACACAGATTAAATGGAACAAAAGACTTGGGAAGCGGACCTCTGCTAAAAAAACACATTAGTGCATGTTATAGGTCAATGGCGGGACCTAAATACAGATGCATGTTTTAACAGTACTTGATAACTGCTTGGTCGGGGTTTGCTTTAGGTCTGGCTCCATCTTCCTGCATTTTTCTACATAGCCAGAAAAGCTCAGTGATAAAATTAGCAATCACCTATGTCTAATAAATCAATATACATAATGATACCTTTATTGTCATTGTACAACCTGCGTACAATGAAATTAAATGAGCCTCCCCCCTCAAAACACTCAATATCTCCCATGTCCAGCAACTTTAAAAGGTGAGAGGAATTCAGTGCTCCATGACACACATTTAAACCAAACAATGCAAATGTAAAATAATAATGATAATGATAAAACCCCTGCAGTAAGAAGATACTACAGTGGTACCTCAGGTTAAGTACTTAATTCGTTCCGGAGGTCCGTTCTTAACCTGAAACTGTTCTTAACCTGAAGCACCACTTTAGCTAATGGGGCCTCCTGCTGCCGCCGTGCTGCCGGAGCACGATTTCTGTTCTCATCCTGAAGCAAAGTTCTTAACCTGAGGTACTATTTCTGGGTTAGCGGAGTCTGTAACCTGAAGCATATGTAACCTGAAGCGTATGTAACCCGAGGTACCACTGTTCAAAGTAGAGATCTGATAGTAAGTTAAGCAGTTAATGTAAAACCCACGTTAGACCAAACATCTATTAATATGTTAATAAATAACAACAAACAGAAAGTTCCTGACAAATCACTTTTTCGGAAGTGTTTCCGTCCATGGGAAGAAGACACACACAGAAATCATGAATATTTGCCTGAGAAAGGGGGGGGGGAGAATGTAACCCTCTTTTCTCCTTACGATCTCTAACCATCATTGTCACTGTTCCATAATGCTTCCGGACTGCTTTTAAGTTGTCAGCAGATGTTAAAAAGAGAAGTGCAACCCCCTGCATATTGTAGCTGACTTCAGAGGTGATGTTTGTAGTTTATGTGGAATAACATCACGTGGCAAACTGACAAGAGGTGGCATGCTGCGATGCCATATGGCATAATGTTCTGAATTGGAAAGAGATCAGACTTGTTTTCAGATCTGATATTGTTCTGTTTACCGATTCTAAAGAATGTGCTAATGCACACCAGCAAACGTGTGACATGCAAAAGCATTTGAAGCTGGAAGGATTGAAGTTTCCCCAAGGCTTAAGACAAGGAAAAAAGGAGGCTCCCAGCTGAATAGGCCTGTGAACCAATATAGCATCCAAGTGGTGTGGAACTGCTTCCCCATGGTATAATACGTTTCTATGACTACAGAGGATTGAATGGTGTCACTCCTTCATAAAGACAGAGGTGGCAAGGCCCGACTGGAGTGTGGTATTAGATGAGGCGAGGTGGGACAAGGTCCAGGCTGGCAGCTGCAGCAAGGCACAAGCCTGGGACACTTCTGACCGGCTTAGGGAGGCCCAATGCTCTCACACACAACATCACTCCCCCCATCAGAGGCAGAGGAAGGGGGGCAGTGGGGGCAGTCAGACCTGGGTGTCATCCCTGAGGGGGGTGACATTCGGCACGCCGCCCACCCGCAACTCCCAAGCCTACCCCGAGCCAGTGGGGGAAGGGGGGAGCTGTGGCGTTTTGCCAGCAGCCTTCCCCCTTCGTTTTAACAGCTCGAGAGTTGTGGGAGTCATGGGAAGGTGGCGCGCCATTGCCCCATGCTCCTGGCTGGAGGAGGCATGCAGGGGGAGAGGACAGGAAGGAGGCAGGTGAGCAAACAATGGAGGTGAGCAAACAATGGAGGGGACTATCTAGTGGATTTAAAGGGTCACTTTGAGGGCAGCGCTGCAAACGTGGAAGGGATCTTGCAGTATGTTTACGCAGACCTACTGGATGTAATAACACTCCTAAGTGAAGGCGTGCCTATATCTGATTGAAGCTGACCAAAGGTTAATATTTTCTATATTCAAGGCAGATTAATTCCCTAAGCACAAAGGGCACGTACTGAAAACTGGAATTTGATACTCCCTTGTAAGAAATTGTGGCACTACAGAACCACGGCTGGCTGCACCATTGTAACATGCAATCTCTCTCTCTCTCTCTCTCTCTCTCTCTCTCTCTCCCTCTCTCTCTCTCTCTCTCTCTCACACACACACACACACACAGACACAAGACACCACTACCAAGAACGCAGTTTATTGGGCAAGCACCCAAGCAGCTTCCTCTGCCGCTGCCCCCCATTGCCCTCTAACTGTTCCCCTACAAGTAGCACTAGCAGCAGCAGCAAGTGTGGTCAAATTGTGAGCACTATCTGCTCCTAGACATCCTGGACCTTCTGCAATGGAATCATCTGAATCAGAGCACGGCAGTGCCACATTCTTCGTCTGACGAAGGAGAAGCATCTTGGGAAGCACAACAGATTCATGCGAGGTGGCATCCTGGCTCTGAGGAAAAAGTGTTGAGGGGAAACCAATTGAGGGTCAATTGCGGTTTAGAAGAAAAACTTCATTTCTGGCCCTGTCAAACAGAGGCCCAAATACAGACCCTTCAAGTATCCCCATTTTCCAGGGATGACCCTGATTTACAGAACCTGTCCCAGTTTCTGATTTGATACCAGAATGTCCTGCTTTTCCTTAGGACATTCCTATTTTCATCAGAGAAATGTTGGAGGGTATGGCGTTATCTGACCCCCGAGCTATCTGAAGGCAGCCCTGTATAGGGAAGTTTTTTTAAATGTTTTATTATGTTTTATATATGTTGGAAGCCACCCAGAGTGGCAACTCAATCAGGTTTGTGGGGTTTAAATAATAAAGTGATGATGATGATGATGATGATGATGATGATGGAATAGGATGTCCCTATTTTCATCAGAGAAATGTCGGAGGGTATGCAAATAGCTCAGTGAGACTCTAACATTGAGGGTAGGTGGGTTAGATGTTAATGGGGTAAAATGGCCAAATCCTTGAGTGTGAGGCCTTTTAAAGACCTCAGCCCTTCCTCTCAAGCATGGGATTCTGTGGGGTGATCAGCATCCTGAGAGATCTTGCAAGAAGCAAAGGGATGCTACTTTGTCCCCCATCCCACTTTCTGGACCTTGTACCAGCAGGCAAAGTCACACCATGTTCAGGTTGCAACGTGTTGATCAAGGCTTGCGAAATTTTAGAGAGTTTTCATTAGAGGGAGAGAACTGAAGACAAACAAATTAGATTATTTTAAATTGAACTGTGACATGAGTGCAAGTCTACATATTCAGTGAAAACTGAAAGCTGAGAACCTGTGATAATCAGTGTAGAAGGACAGTTTTCCATCCCCATTATATTACTTTAATGAAACATGTGGCATTTCACAAGAGTAGTTTTGGCCTACTTTTCTTGCCCCTCCCCATGAAGTCTACCTTCAATCCCTAGCTATCCGCCATCCAGTCATTTGAATCCTAGAGGTTTAGTAAAATAAGGCAAAACATTGCACAGCTGACACCACTGCTAGAACAACTCTACAGTTATTTATAACCATCCTTGAGTTGAGCTGATTCATGGAGATGACCTTAGTAGTCTCCATCTCTCTGTTCTCACAATAACTAAAAAGGAGCCATTTGTTTACAGATTCTCTCTTTTTCCCCTCTCTCCATGCTTCATTCTTTTCTTGATTCTTCTGGAGTTCAAAGGTTGATTTTGATAAGCTTTCTTACTTGCTGTTCAGATTATGTTCACAGCACCAGTAGGGACAATAGAAACATTGTGTAATAATAGAAACAGTAGGGACAATAGAAACATTGTGTAAGCACAGGGTGAAGATCCAGCCCCAAAGGAATCTGGCTTTGAGAGGTGGGCAAAATCATCATTGTAGGGAGTCCAGGACTCGCTATTCCCTGGACCACTTGGAAAATGAATGAATGTTTCCAGCACAGGGAAGGGAGATGTTCTAACTTCATTCCCCAGCCTTGGACCATGTAAGGCAGGAGACTATCACAGCCTGGGCTATGAAAATCCTGCCCCCTTTCTGCTTCAGCTACTGATATGGGTTTCAGTGTTACTTTGTGCACTCCAGGCATTTCACACACATTGAGAAGCCGTAAAAACACACAAATCACAAACACCTTTTTCCGTATCAGACAGCCATATGGCAAATATCTTTCATGGCCTTGGAAAATTCACTGAACTCTCAATACGACTAAGTGCTGTTGCTCTCAGGCTTCCCATGGGCCACTGTGAGAACAGAGCATGTGTAGGCAAACTAAGGCCCGGGGGCCGGATCATGCCCAATCGCCTTCTAAATCCGGCCTGCGGACAGTCCAGGAATCAGCATGTTTTTACATGAGTAGAAAGTGTCCTTTTATTTAAAATGTATCTCTGGGTTATTTGTGGGGCCTGCCTGGTGTTTTTACATGAGTAGAATGTGTCCTTTTATTTAAAATGCATCTCTGGGTTATTTGTGGGGCACAGGAATTCACTCATTTATTTTTTATTCAAAATATAGACTGCCTCCCCACAAGGTCTGAGCGACAGTGGACCGGTCCCCTGCTGAAAAAGTTGGCTGACCCCTGGAATAGAGTGTTGTACTTGGTGGGCCTTTGGTCTAATCCAGCAGGCTTTTATTATGTATCAATCACTGGCTACATCAAAAATGTCCATTGATGCCCCTTAGGCAAACTAGGTCTCCACATCTAGACTCAAAGCTCTGTGATACAGCAGATACAGTGCATTCTACCCATTGGGCTGTGAATTGGGTTCTAGAGCAGAGAAATTTCTGGAGCTTCAACTAGGAGCCTTTATGTCTGATGAGTCACTAAATCACATGTTAGAGCCTCTGTCTAAGCTCAGAGTGGGGAACCTTTAACCCTCCAGATGCTGCTGGACTGAAACTCCCATCATCCCCACCACATGTTCCCCATCCCTGGCCTCAGCAGTTTAGTTTCCTCAAGCTTGGACCCAAGCTTCGTATCTCCCTCGGATATGAAGGAGAAATTGCAGGGCTTCTTGTGCCAGTTAAAACAGGGATAGGGAACCAGATGATGTTGCATTACAACACCCATCATTCCTGGTTTGGGGTCTTATTGACTGGGGCTGATATCAGGGGACAGGAAGTACAGCAACATCTGGAGGGTCACAGATTCCCTATTCAAGTTTACTCTCATTTCAGCAATATGGTAGGGCGCGTTCCTGTATCATTTGCTTGTGTCTTGACTCTTGGTCCTGGCTCATGAATTGTTCTCGACTTCTTACTCTTTGGTCCTGACTACTGGCTTGTCCTGTGGCTTCTGATTTTTCTCACACTGCTGCCCACAATCCAGGCCTGACAGCAAATGGTAACGTGGTTAATACTGAGACCTGCTTCCTAATTTTATGGAAATGAATAAATGAATGAAAAGATCTCCCAGGGTGGGAGACTGGGAGAAGAAAGGGAAATTCCTAGGTGAGATCTGGGAGAGTCCACCCCTTTCTGTCTGAGACAAGGCTTAAGATTTTTGAGATTTACCTTTGCTTTTTAAAAAAAAATCAAATTAATTTGTTTTTTTATTGTATCATGAAAAAGCATCAATAAAAAAATATGGAAAAAGAAATACTGAATATTACTTTCTCGGGGTGGTTGTAAATTTCTACACTGAGCTCTCCCCTCCAGGATAGATGAAACCTGTCAAGCCTTGCAGGATGAAGTCCCTGGGGACCAGCCAGGGAGACAAGAAAGAGAAAGAAGAGAGATAATATTTGTTGAAAAATCACTGCATGATGCTCTGGGGCAGGATGTGAAAGCCTGCTGAAGCCACAGAGCTGCCAGGGATGGACATGGTGATAGACATAATAGTTAAGACTCACACACATTGCTCAAAATAGCTTCCCATAGCAAATAATAGAGAAATCCAAGGTTTAAGCATAGCTGTGACTGACAAATGTTGTTGTTGTTGTTACATTATCATCATCATCCTGACTATTACAGTTGTACCTTGGAAGTCGAATGGAATCCGTTCCATAAGTCCGTTCGACTTACAAAATGTTTGGAAACCAAAGTGTGGCTTCTGATTGGCTACAGGAAGCTCCTGCAGCCAATTGGAAGCCGTGGACATTCGGCTTCCAAAAATAGTTCACAAACCAAACAGTCACTTCTGGGTTTGTGGCGTTCGGGAGCCAAAACGTTCAAGAACTAAGCTGTTCGAAAACCAAGGTATGACTGTATTTCTACCCTGAAGGATACCACAGTGGCAAACAGCAAACCAGTAAAAACAATAAAAATAAAGGAACACATTTTAAACATTTAGAAACAATTAAGAAGAACAAAAAAATTAAAAATAGCTACCTGACTTCCGGAACGCCGCAGCCACGGGAAGGAGTGCGAGCCTGCCCTTCGGGGGAGTCTCGAGCAACACAGAGGTCTAGAGGGGTCACGAAGGCTCCGTGAACCTCGTAACTCCAGGAGGATTATCCTGAAGGTCAAGGTACCCAGCGACGCTGTTTAAGCTCCCCTGTATTGTCAGCGTTTAGCAGGGTTTGAGCTGCAGCACGAAGGGGATGTAACAGACTCTGTGTTGTGAAGCCTCAGGCTCCGTGTGAAAGCGGTGAGCCTCCGACAACAGTCATAAAACTGGGAAAAAACAAACCAACTAAGCTGATAGAAAGATTAACTGAAGAACCCAGCGTAAAAGGAATATAAGAGGTAAAAGGCGAAGGAATCCACTTCCGGCGGTAAGAGAAAATGGAGTACAACGTAAGGCTGGGAGAGAGGGAAAAATTTTAAAAAAGCTGCCGCTAAGTGGTTGTAGAAGAGAGACCTCAGATACAAAGTATAAGGACTCTGAGGCAAAGTAACAAATGAAAATATCTTAAGGGACTAGAAAGAAGTGAAAGGAACCTTTCTGTTCAACTTGGCGAGATAGCAGCGTTTACGACCGGGAGGAGATTGCAGGGGCGGTTTCTTGGCAATTAACCCCTTTGCATGCCGTCTGTGAACATGGTCTGAGTCAAGCAGCATACGCTTAGAGATTTTTATTATTTACACCTCTTTGTCACTCACACCTCTCATATTGGAACAAAGGATAGAAACTGCTATTCTACTTGGGCCAGTTAAAAGAGTGAAAAACAGACCAGCAGCAGGAGGAGGGAAGACGCGGAGAGGCAGCGCCCTTCCAGTGACGTTTGGAAAGAAAAAGAGATTTATTTGTTTGGAGAAAGCAGCGAGCTTCTGTACTAACACCTCATTTCTTGTTCTTCTCCCCGACATAAAGAGTTATAACCTAATATTTTGGCTGAAGAAGAGGGGGTTTACTTTCTAGATTAATTCACTGCTACAGCGGAAAGAGACTGAGAACTTTTGGAAAGGTGAAAGCGCAATCAGGACGGTGGGTCAGGACTTTTTGCTATATATAAAAGCTTCTCCCCTCAGGAGATGTCCTAATTTGGTCCTGCCCCACACCCATATGCCTGCTTATGGATTAAGACCCACCCCACACTCTGTTTAAGTTCCAGGGGACTATTGGTCACTGGGATTCAAGCCAATGGTCCCAGCAACTTTGGCAGTTATTTTTGTGTCTCTTATATAGCCTTTCTATGAACTTTGCAAGTTCCTTTTTTTTTTGCTCTGTGCCACTTGTTGATATTTTGGTCACCCTCTTCCTCTCCCCATAGTTTGATTACCTTCTTTATCTTGATCGCTTTCCCCTATCCTCCCAATAGGTTTCTTTTTTTTTCTTTCCTTTGGTACGGTACCTCCTTATTCTTAGCCCCCCCCCCCCCCCATGGCGGATGACCAGTAACTTATGAGAACAGTTGTCGTGTGGCGCGGGGAGAGAGACAGCTGGCCGGGAGACCCTACGGAAGATAATAGATCTAGGACTTGGAAAGTCTATAAGGCACCACCGTGTGAGAGCGGAGGGGACTACATCGGAAGGAATCTACGGGAAGAACAGAGAAAGCCAGCAGGGGTTTTCAGTGACTGCCAGGGGAGGGAGAGTTTTTCAATATGAAAAAGGGGGTGGGAACACCATCAGAAAGGAGGCCATCTAGACAAGAAGATGGGAAGGAGGGGAGGGAAATCAAGGACTATGACAGCTTAATGGTTGAGATAAGGAAGGAATTTAAGCATAATGAGCAATATATTGAAAGAAAACTACTGGAAGTACAAGATACGTTGGACAAAAGATTGGAGGGGGTGGTGGGAGAATTAACAGGAAAAGTTAAAGATCTATCGGTAAGAGCCAAGGTGCTTGAGGACTCAATGAAAAGGGTGCAAAAAGACACGAAGGATAATAAGAGGGACTTGGACAGGATTAAAGTAGAAGTTAAGGAGATAGGTAAAGTACAGGAAGAATTGTTGGATAGTATGGCAATGACCCAGATGAGACAGAATTCAGCAAACTTGAAATTTAGAGGGATCTCAGAGGAGACAAATGAGAACATAAGACTTAAAATGGTGAAAGAGCTGGCAATCTGGTTAGATAGAAAGGAAGAAGAGATAAGCTACTCGTTGGCAAATATTTTTCGGATAAAAACAAAATCAGCTAAAGCCAGGGGGAAAAGATTGCCAGGGGATGTATTAGTTATGTTCAATTCGATGGATATGAGAAACGAAATACTGAAACAGAATTATAACAAAAGGTTATATATTGGAGGAAATCCAATTATCATATACAAAGAGATTCCTTCGAGATTTCTTCGAAGGAGGGATGCCTACAAAAAATTAACTAACCAACTGAAGAAAAATGGGATCCTATATAGATGGGAATTTCCGGAAGGAATTTCATTCTATTTTAAGGAAAAAAGATTCAAACTGTCCAACCCTTCAGAATTAGAAAAATTTGCAAGAAGATATGAGAAAG
This sequence comes from Podarcis muralis, assembly GCF_964188315.1. Classification (NCBI taxonomy): domain Eukaryota; kingdom Metazoa; phylum Chordata; class Lepidosauria; order Squamata; family Lacertidae; genus Podarcis; species Podarcis muralis. The sequence goes on along the minus strand of NC_135662.1, from coordinate 69,329,693 downwards.
AACTCGGAAAGATGGTGGGGGAGGAGGAGGAGGGTGAACGATCGGGGAGCGGGGACAGAGGCGGAGAGAGTGGAGAAGGAGAGAGAGAGACAAATTCAGGAGAAGAGAGGGAAGGAGAAGAGATAGACGATAAAAAACAGTAGATTTAATTTAGACTTGTTATCTTATTATTTGCATACAAGTGATGGCTCTAAAAGTTCTGACCTGGAACGTGAACGGACTCAACAATAAAAATAAAAGGAACCAGATTGTGCATATTTTACTAAAAAAGAACCTCGACTTAATCTGCCTACAAGAGACTCATGTAATAAGAAAGCATAAGAGAATTTTAAGCAATAAGAGATTAGGATTGGATTTTGTGGCTTCAGATAGAGTTAAGAAACGAGGAGTGGTTCTATATATAAAGGAAAAACTTGATCCAAAATTACTGTATAAAGATGAACAAGGGAGAATGATTGTAGTACAGATTATGTTTCAAGGAGTAAAGATTATTGTCGTCGGACTATACGCACCTAATGACAGAAAAGCAGTCTTTTTCTCTGAATTAGGTAGTAAATTAACAGAGTGGATGGATCAAAAAATGATAGTGATGGGTGACTTTAATGGGGTGGTGTCACCAAACCTGGATAGATCAACAAGAAAACAAGAGATTAAGGAAGGCAAGTTACCGCGGACTTTTTTTGATTTGGTTGACAATATGGGATTAATTGATGCGTGGAGATTCAAAAACCCTACTGTAAAACAATATACTTTCTTCTCAAATCCTAACCAGAGTTGGGGGAGAATAGATGGTATTTGGATCACTAAGGAATTGATACAGAACTTAATCAAATCTGAAATTCTCCCACAGATTATATCTGATCATAACCCAGTATATTTAGAGTTAAAGGGTAAAGAGGCTAGAGTACTTAGATGGAGAATGAACGAATCTCTATTTAATGATCAAAAGATAGTGATTAGGGCAAAAGAAACAATTGAAGAGTACTTCAAGTGGAATTTAAATAAAGGGACAGCTTTAGAAACGGTTTGGGACGCAGGGAAAGCCGTCATGAGGGGCTTTCTAATCCAGAAAAACAGCCATAAAAGAAAAGAAAAAGAGAAAAAGAAGGAGGAGATTTTAGTACAGTTAACGGAGAATGAAAGACAATTAACTATCAAGCCAGGTGATGAGACTATAAAACAAAATATAAAGTTATTACAAGCCCAATTTTCTATGATAGTAAACCAGGAGATTGAGTGGAAAGTTAAAATGTTGAAACAGAAGAGTTTTGAATCTGCTAATAAAATAGGGAAATATTTGGCCTGGCAACTAAGAGAAAGGAAAAAACAAAATATGATCTGTAGGATAAGGGATGGAGACAAGATAGTGGAAGACCCAAATGAAATAAAAAGGTTGTTTCAGAAATACTATAAGGATTTATATAAAAGAGGTAAGGAGACAGGCTATGATATAGAACGCTATCTGAAAGAACATCATTTACAACAGATATCAACCGAAGAAAAAGAATTACTAAATCAGCTGATTACAGAGGAGGAGGTAAGGAAGGCAATATCAAAGATGAAAATTGGTAAAGCGCCGGGGCCAGATGGTCTGTCAGCCAAATATTATAAAGTATTAAGTGATCAAATAAGCCCAATCCTATGTGAAGTGATGAATAATATTTTAAAAGAAGGAAAGACCCCGAACACCTGGAAGGAAGCCTATATTACATTAATTCCTAAAAAAGATGTGGATGCCTTAGAGGTGAAAAACTATAGGCCAATTTCGTTATTAAATAACGACTATAAACTGTTTGCGGATGTAATGGCAGAAAGATTAAAAAAAGTATTAAATAACAGAATCCATAAAGATCAAACAGGCTTCCTTCCAGGGAGACAATTGAAGGACAACGTAAGAAATGTGATAGATATCATTGAATATTTGGAAACCAGAATAGACAAGCAAGCCGCTTTGATTTTCATTGATGCCGAAAAGGCCTTCGATAACGTTTCTTGGTGCTTCCTGACAGAAAATCTAAAAATGATGGGGCTGGGTGAAAGATTTAGAAAAGGTATAGAAGCTATCTATAATGAACAAAAAGCTAAGCTAATAATAAATAATTCGACATCAGAATTTTTTGACATATCTAAAGGGACTAGACAAGGCTGCCCCCTGTCTCCTCTGTTATTTATAACAGTACTTGAAGTACTTACTAAGAGACTGAGAGAGGCAGCGGAAGTGAAAGGGATTAAGGTAGGGACTAAAGAACATAAGATAAAAGCCTTCGCGGATGATATTGTATTAACTCTAGAAGACCCGAAAAATAGTATGAAAGAAGCCTTGCAAAAATTTGAAGAGTTTGGAGCGGTGTCAGGCCTCAAGATTAATAAAAATAAGACTAAAATGTTGACTAAAAATTTAACTAAGGAAGATATTCTAGAACTAGAACAAAAGACAGGAATTATGACAGCAAAGAAAGTGAAATACCTTGGAGTGTGGATATCAACGAAAAATATTAACCTATATAAGGATAATTATGAAGTCACTTGGAAGAATATTAAGAAAGATCTTGAAATCTGGGAGAGATTGAGGTTATCTTTTCTGGGGAGGATAGCGGTTATCAAAATGAATGTTCTCCCCAGAATGTTATTTTTGTTCCAAACCATTCCGGTATTAAAAGGTCTAAAGCAGTGTAAAGAGTGGCAAAGAGCCTTAGCGAGATACATCTGGCAAGGCAAAAGACCACGAATAAAAATGAAAATATTGGTGGACAAAAAAGAAAGAGGGGGATTCTCTCTACCGGATCTAAGTTTATATTATGAAGCGGCGTGTTTATTGTGGCTGAAGGATTGGATAAGATTGGAAAATAGGGACATCTTGGACTTGGAAGGTTTCGATAACAGGTACGGGTGGCACTCGTACCTGTGGTACGAAAAGGTGAAAGTTCATAGAGGCTTTCTAAATCATATCTTTAGGGGACCATTATTCCAAGTATGGGAAAGAAATAAAAATATATTGGAAAGGAAGACACCTTGGTGGATTTCACCAATAGAGGTGTTAACTATAAAAAAAATAAACATGGAAGGGAAGAATGCCACCTATGAAGAATTAACTTGGAAGACAGAGCAAGGGATTAAACTTAGACCATATGAAGAGATCAAAAATCTATTTACAGGGTGGTTGCAATACCACCAAGTAAATGACTTGCTAAAAGAAGACAAAAAGAAAGTAGGATTTGAAGATAAAAAATCTAAATTTAATGTAGAAGTTATAGAAGGTAAGAACAAAACACTGTCAAGGATGTATGATATTTTGCTGGAGTGGTATACAAAAGATGAGGAGGTGAAGGAGGCCATGATTAAGTGGGCGATAGACATTGGATATAACATCGACTTTGAGAGGTGGTTGGAACTATGGAACAAGAATATGAGATTTACGGCATGCACGGCACTAAAGGAAAACCTGTGGAAAATGATCTACAGGTGGTATCACACACCAGTGAAATTAGCGAAGATTTATAAGTTGAAGGAAAAAAGATGCTGGAAATGTAGAGAGGTAGAAGGTGACCTCTACCATATGTGGTGGTCGTGTTGCAAAGTGAGAGGCTTTTGGGAATTGGTTTATAATGAACTTAAAAAAATCTTGAAATATACATTTCCCAAAAAGCCAGAAGCTTTTTTGTTAGGAATGGTTGGTAAAGAAATTAAAAAAGAAGACAAGATCTTGTTTCTATATGCTACGACAGCTGCAAGGATTATGTTAGCACAAAATTGGAAATTAGAAGTAATACCCAACATAAGTGATTGGCAGGTTAAAATGATAAATTATGCTGAGCTTGATAGAATATCAGGAAGATTAAGGGACCAAGATGAACAGAAATTTCATGATAATTGGAAGAAATATTTAATGTATATGGAATCTAAATCTCAGGTGACACTGGCGGGGTTGAAATAACTCTAACAGCGGGAAAGGCCTATGTGAAAGAGTTAAAAAGTACGCGACAATATAACTTATTCGATACTTACCAAAGGAGTGGAGGGAAGTCCAAGGTTCAGTTGAGACTAACTTAGTTATGTATCTTATTTATGATTTGTGAAGTGGATATAATTTGTATAAGGTATGTGGTGGATTTTTTGTTTATGTTTTCCTTGTAAATATGTGCAAATATGAATAAAAATTTATTCAACAAAAAAAAAAAAAAAAAAATTAAAAATAGCTACCTACTCTCATCATTTGTTAATTTCAAGATTGCTGGGAACACTATCATTCAGCCATCAGTGTGAACAGGAATGCTTTTAAATTTATCCCGAATGTTAACAGTGTGGCAGACCAGGGAGCATGTTTCTCAAAGGGGGAGACCACTGAGAAGGTACTATCATGCATAACTGGCAAAAGCATATCACCCAGCACCACCACACCAAATGGGCCTCTCCTGTCGGTTGTAGGGCCTGAGATGGTTTATGGTGTCCTGACTCTTAAAAGTTATAAGTTTAATGTACATAAAATGCTGTGCTTGAATGCACTGCATTTGCAACTTGTAAAGAGAAGATTACCTTAAGCAAGAGGTTCCACTCTAGGTGAAAGCGGAAGTCTGGCATTTTTCCATTTAAGTAGGTTGAGCTGCCTGATGACTCTACCAGAAACCAAAGCTACAGCTCTCACAGCAGGAAAGAAAACTTGAGAAGTCAGATATCGTTAGTAGCAGCAGTAGCAGGGAAGTTCTGCAATAATGAACAAACTTAGAATCAATGATGAACAAACTTAGCCTGGAGAAGAGGAGGTTAAGGGGTGATATGATAGCCATGTTCAAATATATAAAAGGATGTCATATAGAGGAGGGAGAAAGGTGGTTTTCTGCTGCTCCAGAGAAGCGGACACGGAGCAATGGATCCAAACTACAAGAAAGAAGATTCCACCTAAACATTAGGAAGAACTTCCTGACAGTAAGAGCTGTTCGACAGTGGAATTTGCTGCCAAGGAGTGTGGTGGAGTCTCCTTCTTTGGAGGTCTTTAAGCAGAGGCTTGACAACCATATGTCAGGAGTGCTCTGATGGTGTTTCCTGCTTGGCAGGGGGTTGGACTCGATGGCCCTTGTGGTCTATTCCAACTCTATGATTCTATGATTCTCTCTCTGGGACCATAGAGAGGAAAGTTTACTGAATTGCATAAAGGACTGAAGCACATGAATTGTTTACATGGTGATACGTTGTTGTTGTTGTTGTTGTTGTTGTTGTTCCTGTAATTTATTATAACTAGATTTAAGACTGTTCTACAGTAAAGTTTGGAAACTCATTCAAGCTAATTTATTTCTACACAAGGTCTTGATCAGAGATTCCGCTGAACAACTCTAACACTGACCAGTACTGGCACCTTGAATTGAATTGGACCCAGTAGCTCACTCCCCTCACTCCCAATAAATAAAGCAAAAGAGCCACAGCAAACACAGCTTCTGCTCTTTCTAACTCAGGTCTGATTTCATATGAAAATCTGCTTTTTATTTATTTATAGTTGTTAAACTTTAAAAACACACACAATTACAACATGGCTGCATACAAATTAAAGATGCAATGGGTTTCTGTGTATGACTGAGCAGTGGATTTATATGGGGGCACAAAGGAGGCACATTTTAATAATCTTGACCTTAGCTGCTGTCCGCTTTGTAGCTTACCTCCATGCCCACCTGATCCCACTGCTGTGAGTGTTGTTCTTTTAGCAGAAAAGCAGGATGAAGATTTAGGGTTGTCTCCCACTATGACCCACTAAAATTAATGGACCTATGTTAGTCATCCCCATGAATTTCAAGTGGTGTACCCTGGACTCAGCTACATTAGTCAAAAAGGTGTTTTGAATGCATTATAAACATGCAACACCAGATGGCGCTGGAGAGCAAACAAAAATTCTATGTGATTTCCCATAGCGTTTTTTTGTTATAACAATTTAATTTCTGACTTATTCATAGTGGTTTTTTCCCCTGTGTGTAGATCTACCCCGTGAGTATTACTAACATTGGATACAACCCCTTCTTTTTTGAATCTCAACAAATTTCCCCACGAAAAACACACAAAACCTTAGCAAAAGGCTAGAGTATGACACAATTGTACAGGACTGCACTGCCAGGTTGTCATAGTGAATGAACTCTCAGGACCCCCCCCCCTTGCACTATGTGTGTAATAACAGTGGGCTATTGGCATGGTAATTTGCTTTGTCAAGATGAATGGAGGGTTTGCATTAGAGAAGGCCAGATAAGTGATGCTTTATTCTACACAGTTGAAGTTGTTTATTGCATTCTTGGATGCTTTTGGGTATTCGGAAGGAAAGAAAAATCAATAAGCAAGTTAAATAGAACAACTTTAATCCTCTTTCGTAGGGTTTATTACCTTTACTTCCTTGCTATCAGCTTTAAAGGGAATCCTAACAAACGGAAAACATGGTAGTGACAGTGGTTTGGTGCATCATAAAAAAAACGCTTCACAAAAGAAACTTATTAAATGGTTGTGGCCGAGGATGGAATTTTAAAAACGCCATTAGTTAATTGCCCAGGCAGTTATAAACATTAGATGTTAATGGAAAGGTTCTGTCCCTGTAATAAATGTGAGTCTTTAAAGAGGGGAACTGAAGTCTGTTGCTCGTGCAACAGTGCTGTCATCACATCTTCATGGCCTCTACAAAAAAATTGGAACGGGCTTCTACAAGTAGCAACTGAAGGATAAAAACTAATAGAAATATTGTGGCTTATCCCTCGGTGCATTTCTTATCTTTCTGAGTACCATTCAAGTCTCTCATTTGTTGCCTGTGTTTCGACAGTCTAAAATGGCAATGGCATCAGGGAATTTGGCAATTGACAAGCATGTTTCCCATCTGGCAAGTTGTGAAAGGGAGCCTTAGGCACACATGGGGGAAGTGCATGGTAAATCCAAGTCACAGGACATGGTAAATGTTCTGAAATTGGTATGACAATATGTTATCTTGAGATTTGCTTTTAGCAGGGTAGGACAAAAACAGTCTTTTCCAGATAATTTGACATTTTCTTATACTGTACAAAGTGGGATTGGCAACAAAATATTGCAGTGTACTCATACCCTTTTCCATTCCATTCCAAAACCATTCCTCATCTTCCCTAGTTTTCCTTCTGTCCACCTCCTTCCAGTGCTCAGGCATTCTTGGTCCTCATTGGGTGGGTTTTGACCACCTTTCTTAGGGTGATTGCAAACTGGGGGGGGGGGGGCGCAGGTTTTTACAAACATCCATGGCTGGGCCAAGACATTCTGCTGCCTGAGGCAAAGGACAAGATTCATGGTCTTCCCATTCCGTGTACAAAAGCCAACCAGACTGCCAGCTGAATCTTACTTAAATGCTTGCAATGGTGCCTTCAGTGCATCTGAGTACAGCAGGTTACCTTAGCAGGTGCACGAAGTACCTGGGACATAACATAGTTCTTTATCTCCAACAGGGGGCTCAGGAAGTGTAGGGGGGGCTGCTGTTACTCCCCTGCATCTGATGATGGTGGTGCTGTCTCCCAGAATCTTCTGTCTGACACATTGCCGCTGAGACCATAGAACACCAGTCCTGAAAGACCTACATTGGCTCCCAGTACGTTTCCGAGCACAATTCAAAGTGCTGGTGCTGACCTTTAAAGCCCTAAATGGCCTCAGCCCAGTATACCTGAAGGAGCGTCTCCACCCCCATCATTCTGCCCGGACACTGAGGTCCAGCTCCGAGGGCCTTCTGGAGGTTCCCTCATTGCAAGAAGTGAAGCTACAGGGAACCAAGTTGAGCACCTTCTCAGAAGTGGTGCCCGCCCTATGGAACGCCCTCCTATCAGATGTCAAGGAAATAAATAGCGATCTGACTTTTTGAAGACATCTGAAGGCAGCTCTATTTAGGGAAGTTTTTTAAGTTTGATGTTTTATCATATTATTATTATTATTATTATTATTATTATTATTATTATTCTGTTAGGAGTTGCCCAGAGTGGCTGGGGAAACCCAGCCAGATGGGTGGGGAATAATTAATAATTTATTATTATTATTATTATTATTATTATTATTATTATTATTATTATTATGCTTTCTAAGTTCTGTTTTAACAATCATTTCATACTTTAAAATAGGTGTTGGACAGAGCAATAAAAATGCAAAGCCCCGTGATTTGTGAGCACATGTGCGCTGATTAAAGTACAAAATGGAATCCTGACAGCATGCCATCAGGCCACGCCGATCAGCAGCAGCCTGTACTGAAAAGGAACACATGTACAACCTTTTACATGATATCATTTTTACTGCTTACTTGGTTGTTCTTTACAAGGAGGCAATTTGTTGTGATTTTATTACAGAGCTTCTTAAAAGATGAATGTACGTTGTAGCTGACTGTTATGAGAATTCATACAAAGATCATGTTGGTCACGAAAGGGCATTTGCAATATCTCTGTGAATATTTTATATTAAAAAATATATGGAGGATGAGCAAGGGAATTAATTTAAAACCACAAATTGTACCCAGCCTGCAATTTATAACCAATAAAAGTGGAGAATGTATCACTTAGCTAATAATATGATTTCCATGTATGAAAAAGCATGTGAGAATTAAGATTTGATTTTTTTTATATTGCATTTCACTTTTTAATTAAGAACATTGCTTAAATGTTTTCCTCAAAAGCAGGCTAGAAGTAGGTGGTGAAATTAATTAGATTGCGAATGAAAATGATCTACTTGACAAAGAGAGAGTAGAAGAATTGTTAATAACTGTTTATAAAGATAACAGGATTTGCCCTGTTTCACTGCAAAATATAATGCAGGCATAAAACTGTTATTGGTTAAAACTGGGACCTAGCCTCTTAAGTACTATATATGAGCACTCCTGCAAATGCACATAAGCTTCTTTCATGAATTGCAGCCATGCTATCAATGGAGGCCTTCCGCAAATGCATTGACTTCCCTGTATTTGATTATCACACCAGACAAAAGGCATTGTCCAACAGCAGGGAAAACTCTTTGTGGCCTTTATGGACCTGAAATCTGCCTTTGACTCCATCCCCAGATTCCAACTATGGTCCAAATTACATCTAGTACTGAAGGATAAACGCCTCCTATATCTTATTAAAGCTCTGTACCATGGAAGCAATTTGCAGGTTAGGTGTGGGAAAAGCCACTTCGATTGGTATGCCACCTTCTCTCCTGTACCATCTGGGCTATGGTACCACCTTTGAATCTCTGAGGCAAAAGCTCTGGGACATATCACATAGTGATCTCCAATCTCAATCTCATGTTATCTGTGGCCCATTAGCAGTAGGAATTCACTATGGGTTCAAGTTTCAGACACCTGCATATCTTAGAAATTTGTCTGTACCAACATATCAGCTTCTTTTCACCAAAGCCAGATTAAATGTATTCCCATCAGAAGTGTTAAACGGCAGACTGAGAGGTATCCCTTATCAAAATAGGATCTGTGTATGCTCTCAGGATGTTGACTGCATGAGGCATATTTAATTGCATTGCGGACAATATGATCAAGCTAGGGAACTATTGATTAAACCACTATTGGCAAATCGGCCAGGTCAATCTGAAGCCTACTATATCAAATATCTTCTGGACGACAAGTCCAATGATATCACAGTGACCATGGCAAAGTTTCTTTCAGTAGTCATACGAATCAAGGTAAATGGCGTTCTGTGCACTGCTCTGGTTCACCAGAAGCAGCTTAGTCATGCTGGCCACATGACCCAGAAGCTGTCTGCCGACAAACGCTGGCTCCCTCAGCCTATAGAGCAAGATGAGCACTGCAACCCCAGTCATCCAAGACTGGACCTAATAGTCAGGGTTACCATCACCTTTACCTTTAAGACCTATATAAATGAATATTAGTAGAAACATAACTTATTCCTTCAATTTTTTTGACTCTTATAAATCTTATCTTTGTGTTTATGATATGACAAAGCAAATAACAATATATATCAAGTAAAGGAGGGGAGAGACTGCTTCAAAGACGGCAAAAATAAAAAGAAAAAAGACTGCTTGTTTTAAGGCAGTATCCGCACTCCTGCAGGACTAGCATAAGATCAGAATACACCAATAGCATCATTGCTTGTCAGTAGAATTGACCAGATGCTCTCAAACCAAAGAGTGTGAGAAATACTCTAATGAATGGATGTACTGCTGGAAGATAAAGCACAGGAACAACAACAAATTAAGGCAGCAAATGAACCAACAATGAAATCTTAAAATGCCTATTGATTTTCCCTTTCTTCCCTTCTCTCTTATATTTCTGTAGGCCAGTGTTACTGGGTTAGGGCACCGCACAATGGAGCAAGTTCAGTTCCCCTGTACCTCACCCTCTATAAGGTCCTTTGTTTGGATTCAAAGGGGAAAGCATCGCCCAATTCATGCATGACGTCTCTGACACGCACTTGCCGCGGAAGGTAAACAGACTGAGGAAGATGATACGGCCAGTTATCTCGGGGAAGATTAGCAAGACAAAAAAGCCTTTTCCATTTGCGAAATCATTGAACTGCTACTGGAGTAATTAAAGGAGACAAAACTACAAAGCACTCCCCTGGAGCTAACTACCGAGACCATCTGACTCTGCTGCCCTAACTGAGTCAAGGAGGTTGCACAAAAGGGGAGGTGGTTGGTGGAGTTTGACTTTGGTTTTTTTTTTTTTTTTTTTTTGCCGGGAAGTAATAATTACCTTTCACCTCTCATTTGTAAGTGTCTGTTTCAGAGTGATCCTATAAGCACAGGACAGCATGGCTTGTGATCTGCCGAATAAATGTCAGCCTTTCCCAATATGAGACCCTTCAGATGTTGTTGGAAGCCACCCTTAGTGGCTGGGGCAACCCAGTCAAATGGGTGGTACATAAATAATAAAATTAACATCATCAATATTGTTATGGAATAGGGTGTCCCTATTTTCAGCAAAGAAATGTTGGAGAGTATGCATTAATTTCAGTGAGGCTGGATCTAGACACATCAAAAAAGTGTTGTAAACCTAATTGTGCGAATTCACATTGGCGAAAGACAGGACTCCACAACACCACCTGGTGTCACAGTCTTATAACACAATACAAAACACTTTTTCTGTACTAATATAGATGAGTCCTGGGTCTACTCTGAGCAAAAGTAGTTTGCTAAAACCCCTAAAACTAAACATAGCCTTCCTAATGTCATGTATGTATGTCATGTGTGAATGTCAGGTCCAAAGAAGATGGCGAATTCACAAAGCATAATATGCTGACAGGCAAAGCGAGAAACTGGTTTTATCAAGGAAGAATGCATAACTGTGTCCAAAAGAACATTGGTTTTGCTTACTGAACGCAAAAATCCCCCGATAAAAACAGGACGGAACTGGCAATGAACAACAGTAATAAATATCCTCTGAAAAGAACAAAGACAAGGAGGAACTGGCAGTGGGCCACGTACGGATGATAAAGGCCCGAAACACGTTGTATGTATTTCTGAGGTACAACAGCAAAGGTGACTATGGTCCAGAAGGCGAACAGGAAAAGAATAGTGGAGACTCCGTCCTTCAACAAGCCAACCCATGGATGTCAAAGGAGGAGGAAGACTATAAAAAGGACACTCTACCTGCCCTCAGTGTCGCCAGGACCAGCGCTACAACCTGACACCCACAGCTCTTGCATGAGGCTTGATCAACCCACATGAAGGGCCTTGTGTGAGTATTTGTGTGAATGTGTGAGTGTTTGAACCTCTTGGTACCAATGTATTAATGTAAGGTTACCAGACGTCCCTGTTTCCCGGGGACAGTCCCCGGATTTACAAATCGGTCCCCATACAAAATCCATTGAAGTTGAAAAGTGTCCCCGGATTCATTGAAAAAAAAATCTGGTAACCTTATATTAATGTATACTTGACTACATGAAATAAATGTTACATGAAAGGTGTGTAAACCCAGATCTGGTCTCCGACATGTCTTATTGGAAGTCCTATAGCATACAGAATATCACTTGTCTCTCTGGATTTCAAAAGAACAAAGTTACCACGGTTTGGTGACATTAAAAACAAAAACCAGTCTCCTTCTTCCACTAAATGAAAAATTCAATAAAGGGAGAAGTAAGCACCCAAGAGTAAGAGTGGATAACCTTTCTGAAGCAAAGGCCACAATCACCCTTGGCTGGTCTACCAGGGGTCAGATTCCAAGGCGATACCACACACACTCTCATGCACACACAAAAACAGGTACAAATGCCACCATGTCTAGCTGATCTGTGCAGATGAGCTGGGCAGAAGTTACTGCTTCTTCTCCCTTTGGTGTAAAGACCAACGGGAGAAGGCAACGGGCACCCCCCCCCCCAGTGCTGTGTCTAGTTTTCTTAAAAAATAAATCTTTTTTTGCTGATGCCACCAAAATTGATGGTTCCGGTCAACAAACATGGAGTTAGCTACCCCTTCTCTAGAGAGTCAAACTGCCACTGTCCTGGCAGAAGTACCTTAGAAAGGTCCCAGGCAGGAGAGCAGAGCAGGTGAAAAAGCTCATTCTCAGAGGTTACAAACTTAAATCATCTCCCTGTATGATTCTCTTCGTGTATTAAATAGCAGCAGAGGGATGTGGGTTATTATTCATTGCGGAAGTAGCATGACAAAAAGACTGAACCCTTTTTCTGACAGGGGCATATTGCCAACTGAATGCACCATTACCTGTGCCTATTATTTTATTCTATTTTATTTAAAAATCTAGTTTGCTCCACAGAAGTAAGAACTCCAAGGAGAAGGAATGAAAAAGCCAAAGTAAACACTGCCAGAGTTTTGGGCCCTTTTCCATTCTCTGATTTGAAATGAATGAACTTATTTCGTGGTCCTCTGAGACACCGCCATTTTTGGGGGAAAGCCCAGAGGTTTTGTGAAGCCCATCAAGACCTGAGACTACCACCAACATCTGTGTTTTGATCACAGTATGTTCAAAGGGTCTGCACAATGGGCATAAAATGTAAATGGTATTTTTTAAAGTCATCAATGTGTTATATGTAAAATGGATGTTTGTAGGGGGTGGGGCAGATGGATGATGGAGGATCTAAGACAGGTTTTTCATCTATCATGTGAATTGATCCCAAGGTGATCATGTGATGTTTTGTAGTTATTCTTGGAGAATGAAGACAAATACAATGACTTAGCACCTGGAATTCATCAGTCCAAACTTGCTTGAGTTTACAGCCTGAAACAGGCAACATAAACCCTGTGTACCAAATCTGGTCCATTTAAGGCTATTCTTCCTTGCAAATGTCCCCCCTCCACATCTCTCTCTTGAAAATTGTGCCTCTTGGTGAGTCACCAGATAGCAACAATGGTCAAGGAGAAAGCAGGCGAGGCTGGAATTGATTGAAAATAATCTGCAGGAAGCAATGGGTGGAAGGATAAGAAAAAAAATGAGTAATTTTGATGTTGTATGCAGTCACTATGCTAGTGCGCCAGGTAAAGGCTTTTCTCAGAAATCCTATAACAAGTCAGGATGTATTCGGCAAATTCTTCTTATGACCTCTTCTTGGCATAGCACACTTCTGAAGAATCAACCAGTTATAATTCAGTCCTTCAAGCATAGCCAGCTCCAGATTATTATTATTATTTAAAAAAAAATCCCCATGAACCTAGAGACTGACTTAATTTAACAAAGTAATTGGAGCTATATTTAGTTCCTCTTTATTATTTACTTCAGAGCTTTTTCTCTATACTGCACACAACCCTGTGTTCAAGCTTTCCTTTCTTTCATTTTGACAATAAGCTTTGAAAGGGAAAAGAAATGGAGCAACTTGTAAAATGTTGTCATTCCAGGCTTCCAGGGATCTTTAAAATGGGGAAACTCATTAATTAAAAATATATTGAATTGACAGACCTGGTTTAAGCAGAGGTTATGTGGTCTTCTGTCATGTATGCTTTAGATGAGATTCCTGCATTGCAGGGCATTGGATTAGATGACCCTTCCAACTCTGTATTCTATTATTCCTTTTCCTCATGCACTCCGCAGTCCCACTTCATATATGGATGCAACAAACACTCAACATTCACTTTCCCCAAATGTATAGTTCACTACTGAGAGATGTCTGTATTGTATCCAGAGAGATTATGAACTGTTTATCTGGTAGTGTCACTTTACATTCAGACAGTCATTTACCCATTGGTCTTTGAAGCAAGGACCATGGCTCAATGGTAGGGCAATTATTTGGAATACACAAAGTCTCAGGTAGGGGTGGCTGCCATCTCTGATTGAAATCTTGGAGAGCCTCTGCTAATCATTGTCGATAATACTGAGCAAGATGAACAAATGCTCTGACTTGGAATATGACACCTTCTTAGGTCTTCCGCTGCTGGGTTGGGTGCCACTGCCAGGCCCAGGTCTGATCTAAGACAGGTCACAACAGTACATTTGTACAAATCAAGAGAGAGAAAATGCTGGAAGTGTAAAAAGTAGAAGGTACATTTTGTCATATGTGGTGGCAATGTAAAGTTATTAAAAAAAACACTTTTGGGAAATGATATACAATGAACTGAAAAAAAAATGTTTGAAATAACTTTTGTTAAAAAGCCTGAAGCCTTTTTATTAGGAATTCTAGGAAAGGAGATACCAAAAAAATATAAAAATCTTTTCATGTGTACGATTACAGCCCAATGAGTATTGATAGCCCAATGCTGGAAAGAGGAAAGGATTCCTATGAAAAAAGATTGGCAAATTAAGTTAATTGATTTTGCAGAAATGGCTAAATTAACAGAGAAACTCAGAATGGGAAGTTTTTAATGTATATATTTCAAAGCATTATATATTTCAAAGCATTATATACAAGTTGATACATCAGCAGGATTCTAAGAAACATTTGCATTATTATAATAAAAGAAAGAATTGGATACAATTAGATGGGTAATATAATTTGGACATGCATGAAGTAACCATGAAATAATGGAACCAAGGGATGGGGTAGAGGGAAGTCAAGGGATTTGAGAAATCCCACATTTGGATATTTTATTGAATGTATAAACAGTATTATGAAGTTCTTATTGTTTTCTTTAAAAAAAATATTTTCCTTTCAATGTTTATCTATATGTGATGTTCGTTGTAATGAAAATTTAAAAAATATTATAAAAAATAAATAAAAATAAGACAGTTTGCAACAGCAGCACTATCGACATACAAATATTTGGGTCCCCAAATGCAGTTTGGGGTTAATGGTGCATCCAGGCCAGAAAACATTGACGAGTCCTGGTTTTACCCAATCCAGATGGACATTTAACCAATTATAGGTCAATTGGTAGTTGGGTGCATAGGACAAATGTAGGCTTACCATATTCCCAGATGCAATACGTATTGTACATGGGCAATAGGT
Organism: Podarcis muralis; assembly: GCF_964188315.1. Classification (NCBI taxonomy): domain Eukaryota; kingdom Metazoa; phylum Chordata; class Lepidosauria; order Squamata; family Lacertidae; genus Podarcis; species Podarcis muralis. Next base: position 69,314,391 of record NC_135662.1, on the reverse strand, counting down.
CACAGGAATTGGCCCTTAATCTGCAATCCTAAACATACATCCTTGAATGTAAGCCCAACTGAAATCAATTAAGCCCAACTGAAATCAATTAAGCCCAACTGAAATCAATTGAAGCTGTTTCTGAGTTAACATGCTGAGGATGGAGCTACGAATCTCAATAAGTAAAACTTGAAATTGATCTGCAGATATGTGGAATATTTTATTGGTGAATGCCGCTTTCCTGCACCCATTATTCCCATCAGCATTCAGGTTTCCTGAAATATACCACTGCCATCCTTTTGTTTGCAAGCTGTGGGGGGAAGACTTGAAGTGTTTCAGTATTATTTCCGAGATGCACTAAGGAGATCAAAATGAGCTGAAAGTCACTGATCACTTCACTGTGATTAGCAGTGTTTATGGGGGTCATAAAACCAGCTTTTATGCACGCAGTTAAAATGGTCTTACATTAACCCCTTTTTCTGTGGTCAGCAGATAACACACAGTCCCATTAACAATGCGAATTCTCTGAGCCGCAACCCATTTGCTTCTACAGGAAACAGCAAGACATCAAAAACATCTCATTAGAAGGTCAGCATGAAAATCACATTATCTTTCGCACTGCGTATAGAGTATATGCTGGTTTCACTCCTCCATACAAAACCAAAAGCCACATGCACTTTGGGGACAAGGTGGGGGGGAGAGAGTGGGAAAATGTTGCTCTCTTTGCGGGCAGCATGTTCCACATCAAGCCTCCACACAAAATGGATGCCACAGGGAGCAAAATAAGTTCTGCTCAAAATTCATGCAGTTGGGAATATCAAGCTTCTCCCCAAAGCTAATAATAGCTGCTTAACAAAGGCGTTAAGAAGAAACTATCTGAATCAACAGGGTTATCCTTTTACAAAATCCAGTACAGTATGCTAGAGTAGGGACACAACCCTTGTTGTGTGTTATAAAATCTGTCCAGAAGTTCTCTGTTCAAAGTGACACCATAGTTCTGTTTACTTGGTAAATTATACTGAAGTGAGACAAGAAAGACAGAATGAGTCCCTGGTTATTGGGGAACTCTTTCCCTTAATCCCAACTCACTCCAACCTCATTTGTGCTCCTTATGTTGGTAAATAAATCAAAATATTCTGTTTGCATGAAAAAAACAACAATGTGGTGGTGATAAGCACTGGTATAGCATCAGCACACACTGTTTCATGTATACAATATGACTGACCTTGGCACAATCTTGCATGTTACTGTGTTTCATAGCAAAACTCTTGTTTTCTGAAATCCATTTTCTGCAGGACTAGGCCATAGCTGACCCTTGAATAAGCAATAAATGCCATGGTTGTACAGAATGTCAAGCATTCTTTGGGAGTAATCTGGAGCACCAGGGAGAGACATAATAGACCTTTCTCCATTAAGGGTCAACTTGATGTGAATATCAGAAGAAGTCCTAGAATAGATCATTAAACAGTCAGAGAAAGATAGAAAAAGATGATGTGATTGCTAAGACCCAGCAGTGGTCTCTCAAAAACAAGTCATGCTAGACGAATCTCATTTCTCTCTCTCTCTCTTTTTATAGAGTTACAAGCTTAGTGGATCAGGGGAATGCTGTGGCTGTAGTATATCTTGATTTTAGTAAGGCTTTTTACAAAGTCCCCCAATATTTTATTGGCCAGAGGTTTTTCATCCAACCTCTAATGTGAGTTTGGGGAATCTTTGACCTTCTAGATGTTGTTGTTGTTGTTGTTTAGTCGTTTAGTCGTGTCCGACTCTTCGTGACCCCATGGACCAGAGCACACCAGGCACTCCTGTCTTCCACTGCCTCCTACAGTTTGGTCAGGCTCATGTTTGTAGCTTCAAGAACACTGTCCAACCATCTCGTCCTCTGTCGTCCCCTTCTCCTTGTGCCCTCCATCTTTCCCAACATCAGGGTCTTTTCCAGGGAGTCTTCTCTTCTCATGAAGTGGCCAAAGTATTGGAGCCTCAACTTCACGATCTGTCCTTCCAGTGAGCACTCAGGGCTGATTTCCTTAAGAATGGATAGGTTTGATCTTCTTGCAGTCCATGGGACTCTCAAGAGTCTCCTCCAGCACCATAATTCAAAAGCATCAATTCTTCGGCAATCAGCCTTCTTGATGGTCCAGCTCTCACTTCCATACATCACTACTTTTTCTAGATGTTTCTAGATGTTACTGAACTACAACTCCAATCAGCCCCAGTAAGAAGGGCCAAGGGACAAGGGTGGCAGGAGTTGTAGATAAGCAACATCTGGCGCAACAAAGGTCTCTTTCACTGTTTCTTCTTCAAGTAGCTTCTATTAGAAGCTCATTTCTGTTATGTCCCTAGGAAACAAGTAATGGTTGTTTGTTCGCCTGCTTCTCTAAACTGGTTTTAATGAGTTTTAAAAGTTGGTTATAAATATATTTGTGTACCTCCATTTCTCTCTATTTTTTCCTCACAAAGCAATTACCTTTGTTTTGGTGCACATCCAACTATGACGAAGTAGCTCATAGATGCACAGCCAAATTTTGGAATAGGTGCACTATAGACTGAGAACAATAGCCACATTCTTCACAATTATATCCACACATGTGATCTTATGATGCACACCTGTGGCTTGTTGGCTTTTTAAGGGTCGCTGAATGATGTGTACATTTTCACAGCAAATCAGCTCAAAAGTGATTTAATGCAGGTGTTTCTTTAATTGTGATACATTGAGAGAATTCACACTGTTCAGTTACATTCTTAAATCTGTTTTCTCATAGTCCAAACAGATCAATACCTGCTCCACAAACCCTTTCTGTTTAACTTGATCTACAAGGGTTTTTTTTTTCTTCCCAGCTATCCATCTCTTACATGTTAAAGTCTTTTTTGTTAATGGAGTACAACCATCTTTTTATTGACCTGCCTCTAAAATTCTGTGACTAAACTCTAGTCACTGGAGTATGAGTGGCTCATAAAAACATAAGACCATAAGACAGCCCTGTTGGATTGGATCAATTGTCCATCTAGCTATTATATTGCTGTGGCTTTCAAAATGGTTTTGTACTAGTTGAATTGTACTGCTTTTTTATTTAATTTTAAAGTTCAAGTGTAACATCGTTATAATTAGTCCAGCAAGTAAAAATGTACAGATATCTCAGAATTTTATTCCAGAGCAACTTAGGTTGGTCAAACCATTGCACAAGTGCTATAAAACAGACAAAGTGTACCTCTTTAGCAGTAGTTCACTTTTATTTTCAGGAAGGTAACCAATTTATACCAGTTGCTATTCAGGTTTTTCAAGCTACAGTGTAGTCCCAGCTACTTTTTGGGATCCCAATATGGATACAAGCATATAATAGTGGTTTAGATAAGATACACTCAAGTTTCTTGAGACATAACTGGGGCTCCCAAGTTTAATCAAGTATGAGACTAGTGTGCAGTTCTGTGTGCAAAACTAGGTATACACACAATGGAATACTGAGTGTGGACTAGCACTATAAAATACTGGTTTCATTGCCATTTTTGTTGCCAGCCTTCAAGTTTGCTCTCTTAAGGACTCTTATAAATCCAGATGGTTCCAGCTCTTACATAGCAAAATCTATTTGCATTGACTTGGAACTCTTATATAATTCAAGAGAGCAATATATTTATCGCAATATTCAAACCGGATCAAGGGACATTGAAAAACAAAACATTGAATCAGCTGTAAATAAAATTTGCTCACCCAAGTTCTATGGTTTAAATACAACAGATAACAGGGTCACATATCTCAAAATTAATAATTCCAGTCCAATGCAGGGCCTTTATGTTAGTCCGACTAAACCTTTTCCCTTCGGCTTTTGTCAAGGGCAGATATTCAAACATCCCCGGAAATGATAGACATTGTGGATGTTCTTTGAATGTGCCAGAAACTGTAGGACATATTCTTTTCCACTGTCCATTGTACAACCAGCTACACAAACACATGCTATCCCATTTCTGGGGTAGTCTAACATCACGGCACAATGAAAACAGCAGATTCTAGCTGTCTGAAGGTAACCTGGAAGTAACTGCAAGTGTAGCTGAGTTTTTGTCAATAGTATCTCTTAAAGTGGTGAATGGCACTATTTAGCAGGAAGAAATTCCAACGAAAATCCTTGTTGTTACATATCGTACATGGCTGTTTATTTGTATATATTTAAAAATTTTATATATGGATGTTTTATGATGGCCTATACATGAGATGCCTAATAAAGGTTTGGCAAAGTAAGTATAATTAGTTCACAAGGTTCTTGTTGCAATTCACAAAGCCCTAATAATCTTGACTCTTCATGCTGCGCCTCAATCATGGAGGTCTTCTGATGGGTCATTTTTTGTGTGGTCCTACATGCGTCTAAGGTTCAGCTGGCCTTTACCAGCTGCCTATGGAGCTCCTTGCCAACATAGGTCCGCCAGGAGCAGAGGTGCCAGCTTGTGAGGGTGACGAGGGAGTGGGGGACATTACACTCATGACGTTGTGACATCCTGCTGTTGCATGTGTCTTGTTGCACATGTCATGACATCCTGTGTGTGGGGCGCCAATACATTGTGAGTAGCTGGGGATGGAGTCGAACATGACAACAGTGAAGCTCAGTGGGTGGCGGCTCTTCCTCCACTTCCTCTTGGCACCATCACCGGTGGGAGGCTGCTTCAACCCACCTTCCCCTCTGCACCAGGAGGAGAAGAAGGAGCCGGCCACTGTAGGCATGCCACAACCCTGGTAAATCAAGGGGAACATGCACAGGTACTGCAGGCTCCCCACTCCAGAGATCTGCCCTCCAACTTGTGGAGGGCAATGAACCTGGTGGCAAAGGTGGAGTCTGTGCACTGGTTTCTCTTCATATATTCACTCTCATATCAAATATCTGAAGAGGGCTTTTGCCACACAGCTTCAGTCCACTCATCTGTGAAATGGGGACAGCAATACAGTGGTACCTCGGGTTACATACGCTTCAGGTTACAAACTCCGCTAACCCAGAAATAGTACCTCGGGTTAAGAACTTTGCTTCAGGATGAGAACAGAAATCGTGCTCCGGCGGCGTGGCAGCAGCAGGAGGCCCCATTAGCTAAAGTGGTGCTTCAGGTTAAGAACAGACCTCTGGAACGAATTAAGTACATAACCCGAGGTACCACTGTACCGCTTTAACTTACAGGAATGTTGTAAAACATGCCAAGATGATGTTGGTGAAGTGCTTAAGACTCTTTAAAGCAACTACACTACTATTAAATCTAAGTCTTATTTTCAAATTATGGGTAGCATTAAAATGCATGGGATGGAAAGATAAAATAAACTCGGGAAAAGAGAGGACTTTAAAAATAGAAGATTGTTCTATAGTAATAAGGGTGATTATTTTATTTTTATCTGGAAGCAAGTGTGACTTTCAAACAGTACATCAAAGAAAAGAGCTCATCCATAAAATGTGTCTCTCTACACCAATGTGCGTTTTATGTTTGGCATGACCCGCTGCTTTGAAATGAAAAGCCATTTGACCTGAGTATCTTCTACTGCTAATGAAATGCATCATGAAGGTCAAAGATATTTCATCTCTTTACTTAAGTACTTATTCTTGATGCTTTACCATGAGAAGCTACCATTGTTCCTCCAAAGTTTTGAAAACATTCCACATTATCTTGAAGTGGGAATGCGATAAGCTTTCCTGTAGCAAGCTAACGTATTCTCAGTTGAGTCAAAATGTCAGGCAAGGTTTAGAGAAACAAAAGCCCGGTCTATACAGGCAGCAAAATGAGGCAGTAGAATTGTGAGGAGGTGGACTGCACTATTTCAGACTGCAGGTGAGGGAGAATGTCCTCTTTTTTGAAGGCAACTCCTGTGAAAGTAACTTATGAATAAAAATGAGTGCATTGGAAAAGTAAGTTTTAGCTGAGCCTCTTCTCAGCTATGCCTGATTTATACCTCCAAGGAGGAGTTATTGGGTTAGAGCCAAGCTTCACTCCTGCTGATGGAGCCTTACACTATCTGAATGGGTGGACTGGATCCAACTCTTTTTTTTGGGGGGAGGGGTTATATAGACGGAAGCAATGTGATGCACACCCCCCCACCCTGGCAGTCTAAAGTGCTTTAGTCTATTTTGCCACCTCAGAACTGTGCCATATTATGTTGCATATATGAACAACATCAATAAGGGGTATCCAATGCCGCCTTCTTCTTCTTCTTCTTCTTCTTCTTCTTCTTCTTCTTCTTCTTCTTCTTCTTCATTTATACCCTGCCCATCTGGCTGGGTTTTCCCAGCCACTCCGGGTGGCTCCCAAAAGAATATTAAAAACAATGAAGGTTCTTTTAAAAAACCTTTTTTCTTATCTGCCCTGAACACTTCATGCAGTTGATGATACTGGATCCAGCCTGTTAGGTGTTGTTTGATTTCCTCATAGTCTTTTAATATAATTTTATTATCTTTTTCCTTTATCAAATCCTTATATGTGGCCCAACCTAGTTCCATATTTTTCTTTTTTATTGTAATTGCTTTTATTGTAATTGCTTCTAAAGGAGAAGCCCACCATGGTGTTTTTGGTTCCAGAAGATTCTTATATTTTACCCATGTTTTGTATAGTGATTTTCTTATAACATGATTCATAAATCCCCTATGCACTTTCCCTTTTTCATACACCAAATAAGCATGCCATCCGTAGTGATTATTAAATCCTGTTAAGTCCAGCAAATCTCCATCTTTTAGCACAATCCAATCTTTTAGCCAGTTTAGGCAGACCGCATCGTAATATAAATTTAAATCAGGTAATGCCACTCCACCTCTCTCTCTATATATATTTTATCAATTAGGAGTTTGTGTTTGATTCTTGTTTTTTTATACTGCCAAATGAATTTTGATAAACATTTCCCCCCTGGTTGCACCCCGTCAACATTTTGTGCCTGAGGTCATGGCCCCCAGACCCCCAAGCTATGCCACTGCATCCCTGCTCCCCTCTGCTAACAGCTGGTGACTTAGAAACACATCAAACCTTACTGATGTATACAACACCATGTCAACGTGACTTGAAATGCAGTGAGGGAAAACAACATTGCAGCATTTTAAGCTCGCAATGCATACAAAGCCCCACCGCCCCCAGTCTCAGTCCCTACTTGGTGCAGAGCCTCGCCATGGATGAACTGTAGTCATAAGTGGTAGTCCGCCAATTGGATTTCCCATCCCCTTTTCCATTCAACTTCAAGTTGAAAATTCAAATAGAGCAAAATCTGGTTTGGTTGGGTGGAGGACAGGAGGAAGGGTTCAAGTGTTGCAAATAAGGGCACTTTAAAAAATGTTTGTATATGAACCGAATTGAGGGGCGGGGGGCGGGCAGATAAAAAGAGGCAGTAGATGGGTCAATCTTTCTACCTGCTGTTGCTGTGGGGTTCCATTTTACAAAGAATGCAAAGTGTCAGGACTGAAGAGATCCAATTTTCTCTCGGCTATATTGCACATAAGAGGTTGATCTCTGCTACAGTTCATTTGTTATTTGGTCTTGGGGGATAGACATTCTTAGGCTGCGAAGGGACGAAAATAGATTTGGAGAGAAACAGCAAAGCAAATTCATTTTTCTTTGACTCTGAAGAAAGACTGCTTCTTGTTTTGCTTTACTGGAGCTCAGCTCTTGCCAAGCACTTTTCTACCAGGAAACCAAAATTACCTACTGCATAAAACCCTTGGTGGTGAATTCACACATGCATTTTATTCTGCTCCTATATAAACATATCAGCTCAAGCTTAGACAGCAGTTTCCTATGATTTCAAAGAACTGTTTTTTGTTTTTTTATTTTGCTGAAATTGATTAAAATATTCAACCGAGAGATTTTATAAAATCATACAGGAATGGTCATGTGGGTCAGGAAATGAATTAACAGGCCAGATCTGAGGAAGGCTTATCAGCCATTCAATTTTGGATGGAATGGCTTTGTCTGCTATTTAAGGGGAACCCTCCACCACAGGCAAGTGATCTATAACCCTGAAATCAAGAATACTATTAAGAAATTAAAGAAATCATGCACAAATTATTTTTTGGAAACTCCATTTCCAGCAATCCGTGGAAAATGCTAAATTTCAAACAACAAACCATTAGCTTTTAATGGTAGGCCGGTAACTTTGATAGGAATGTGTTGCTTTTTTTAAAAAAAAAATGTAACAAAATTCCTTAATTTGTAACTTGAAAATAAAAATAAAGCCTTTAAAAAAAAACAACCCTTCAAATATCTCGTAGCTGGCCAAAATCAAAAGTATTCTGTGGCTTCTTACAGTTGATTCCTTTTGGCTTCAGCGAGTCCTTGATGGGACTCTTATTATTAAATAGCTCATTGGATGGCTGCAATGGACAGAGGTGTGTGGGCAGACCAGGGTGGAATCTAGACACATATAAAAACGTTTTGAAAATGCTTTTTTACAAAATGTTTTGAAAAATATAGTGAATTTGCCATAGCCCACTATTGCCATCTAGTGTCACATTTGTATAATGCACCTTGCAACACACTTAAAACGTTTTATTTGCAGATGCAGAACTGAGTCCCAGGGTTAGCTAGAAATCTGCTGCACTCTCAGAGGCTCCTTATAGATGCTTGGGGATTTTCAGAACTTGCTACGAAGGACTGGTTGACCTGTGCAATGGGGCATGGATTGTTTGGGGGTCCGACCTGCTGCACTTGCCTGGAGATGTGAGATCAGTGGGGGTAGGTTACTGTAGGAAAGAATAGGGTGTAGGTGTAGCTACACCCTATTAAATGGGAGTAGTAGCATGATGTCTGGAGAAGACACTGATGCTGGGAAAGATGGATGGCACAAGGAGAAGGGGGCGACAGAGAATGAGATGGTTGGATAGTGTTTTCGAGGTTACCAGCATGAGTTTGACTAAACTGTGGGAGGTAGTGGAGGACAGAGGTGCCTGGCGTGCTCTGGTCCATGGGGTCACGAAGAGTCGGACACGACTAAACGACTAAACAACAACAACAAAGCATGATTACTCCCCAGCCCAAGAGCAAGGTGAGCTTGCCATATCCTATTGGTGTAGTGATAAGAGTATTAGACTAGGACCTGGGAGACCAGGGTTCAAACTCCCCCTTAGCCATCAAGCTCTCTAGTTGACCTTGGGCCAATCACTCTTTTTCAACTTACCTACCTCACCAATTTGTTGTGAAGACGGGAGTGGGAGAGCCAAATATACCACCTTGAACTTGGGAGGAGAGATGAGGTATAAATGTAAAAATAAGCAAATAAATAAGCAAACTGAGTCTCTAAGTGGCTTGAGAGTTTTTAGTGAAGCCCTGCACAATTCTTACTAAATAAAATTGTGGCCCTAGTTTACTCAAAACACTTATTTGTGATTTGTCTCTTTTTCTGATCTCCCCAGGCAAAAAATTAATTATTTTCTTCATGTTGGGGTATTTCTCAGACTATGCAGTATATAAAACCTTCCAATGTCCTCTGGTTAAAAAGGGTGAGGGGAATATCAGTATTTCCAGAGACAGATTTTTTTCAATAATATGATTTTACAGATGAGAAGATACCTGTATCGGGAAAGAATGAATGAACTCATTACTCAGAAGAAGAAGAAAACAAAGCTTCTCAGTGATATAACAAAGAACGGGGAGTTCACAGTCAGTGAGTAAGCAAATCCTTTTTAACATTTTATAAATATGTGTGTCAAGAAAAGGACACTCAGTTTACACATTGTTTTTGCTCTCTAAATATTTTATTGAGGAAAAACAAACAGGAAGCTGGCACATATACCTCCCAATAAGCAACAGAAAAGTCAGTTTGCTTACCTCTAATAAGAACACCACCATTAATTATACATTTAAAATTTGTGAGTGGAGCATAGGGCACCCAAGCTGGCAGATTGACTGACTGATTGATTGGCCCATCACCAGTAAGAGTGGTTTGCATCAATAAAAATCACTTTTAAAAATGCGTTAAGATACAGATCAAATATAATAAAAACAATTCCATAGGACGGAATAGTAAAGGCAGCATAAAACTTTTCATCAATACGATTCTTTCCATTGTGAATTCTTGAATATGCCGAGCATCTTGGTTGCAGGGATTTGCCAAGTTCCCACTAAATTGTTTCAGAAATCTTTATAGGAAATATATTGCTTCCCTTGGGATTCCTCAGATGTTTTGCCCAAGCAGCGATCTCTATGTTTGTCTTGAAAGGTAGCTTTAGGTGAACCTCAGTAGCCTGAAAAACATGTACGGTCATCAAAATGCCTTCACCGTTCCTTGAATGTTTTGCCTGTGCAGGATAAATCCATAATTGCCCAAACTCTGTGACATTTGTAAGTCTTATGACAGTTTGTTTCTGCAGGAGAAAAGCTATCACAAATCAGTTATGGATGAAACTTTTTGGGATTATTCGAACCATCAATGGAAGGCATTAGTAACTGTCCCCTTAAGATGGCCAGGTGAACTAGGCATATAGTGAGAAATGATAGAGCGAAAAAGCGAGACTGTACATACACACCCAGGAGTAAGCCCCATTAAATGCAGTGAATTGCTGAATGATTGGGAAGTTTTTCCTTGTCTTTTGGTAACTCGGAAAATGAATTATAGGTGTACCTGAACAACACCAACCCACGGTGCAAGGTAGTATAAGGCAGAATTATTCCTTCCATCTCCTGCCAACTCAACAGTATACTCAGGAGACCAATGTGTCATTGACTTATTTTAGAGTAAAGTGTGATTTGGCTTGTTTCCACCCAAAAACTCCCATGTGATCTCATCTCTAGCTGTTTATTCATGTGGAAAAGAAGAGAGATTGGTGCTCTCAGTTTCTTTCCATTGAAGCACGAGTTGGCTTTCTCTTTAGACACGTTGATACGGTCCTAACTAGGTCTCTAAAAACAACAACAACAACAGCGCGTGCAATTTTGACAGAGTGCAAATTTTCCCTGAGGCCTGAATCACTTGCATTCTGAAGGGATGGAGGATGGTCCATTGATTATACGCTTCAGGGTCAAACTGAACTTTGGCAAACCGTAGCCAAACAAACTCCCATCAAGTTGCCTCGTTCTGAAAGGTGATGTGTGATTTCAGCCCCAGTGATTTACTTGTGAGCAAATGGAAGGAGGCTGCTTCGGTGTGTGAAAAACAGGTCTATAATTTCAGTCATACTGCGTCGTTGATATCAGATGTGCCACAGGCATCATTTAATTTTTAAAAAATATTTCTTTTCAGGGGCTAGTACAATGAAATGGGCACAAGCTTATTGGAAACAGGCAGTGTCATGCTAATTCCCTAGTTAAAGCTTAGAGATAGAGGGGAGTGGCTGTGATGTGGCACATATAAATTATGCTTTTATCTCACTTAACCAGCACAAGGGATGTCTTATTTTTATTTTTTTGGGGTCTCTGATTCATATGATGTCTGTGTTTGCATTCTAACCCTTTTGCAGGCTTGGGGAGGAGCAAGAGAGGTCTTCCGCCTACTTAGGTCTACAGACAAATGCTAATGGGGATGTATCTTGCACCAGCACAACAGGAACAAACTGAGGAGTGTGTCACTCAGCTTTCATAAGGGTAGGAAGTAGAGGGAACAGAAAGCAAAAGTGGGGAGTAACATCTTTTTTCCCCTTTACAAGAAGAAGAAGAGTTTGGATTTGATATTCCGCTTTATCACTACCCTAAGGAGTCTCGAAGCGGCTAACAATCTCCTTTCCCTTCCTCCCCCACAACAAACACTCTGTGAGGTGAGTGGGGCTGAGAGACTTCAGAGAAGTGTGACTAACCCAAGGTCACCCAGAAGCTGCATGTGGAGGAGTGGGGAATCGAACCCGGTTCACCAGATTACGAGTCCACTGCTCTTAACCACTACACCACACTGGCTTTACAAGTGGCTATGTTACAGGGAAATTTCTTCTTCTTCTTCTTCTTCTTCTTCTTCTTCTTCTTCTTCTTCTTCTTCTTCTTCTTCTTCTTCTTTCCCTCCAAGTGTCCCTATTTTCCAGTCCCAGATTTACAGAAGCTGTCCCACTTTCTGAATTGATCCTGGAATGTCCCACTTTTCCTTAGAGATTCCCTATTTTCATCAGTGAAATGTCGGCGGGTATGGAGTTATGCGACCTCTGAGCCAAGGCGATAAGTAACTCAACAACCTTTAGAAGACATCTGAAGGCAGCCCTATATAGGGAAGTTTTTTTTAATGTTTAGGGTTTTATTATGTTTTTATATATGTTGGAATTCACCCAGAGTAGCTGGAGCAACCCAGTTGGAAACAATATTATGATTATGATGGAACTCCCTATTTTCATTAGAGAAATGTTGGAGGGTAAATAATAATAATAATAATAATAATAATAATAATAATAATAATAATAATAAAATAAAAAGCAGACACATTCACATCTCTCCATTCTCCACCCATGCAAGCAAAATGAATCACCAGAGTTCAGAAAGACCTTTCAGCTAGACAAACATACTTTAAGAGGGTGCAGAGCAGAAACAGTGAGGGATGTGGTCTGGGAAAATCTTGCATGCAGGATCGAGAGGCTTGGGGAGACGCCTTCAGCCATTGGACCTGAGTCCGTCCCCCTCATTGTTGCTGTTCAGAGTGGAAGCCAGATGAAAGGTCCCTGCCCCAAGAAGTTAGCCTTCTAAAATAAAATGCAGTTCACAAACAAATGTAACTGACATTCATCAATGCAGCCTACAGATCATCTCAGACAGTTCACCTGCCTTTTAAAATCAATTTATTCCCATTGGCTGGATTCTGTTCTGGGAGCCTTGCAGGGCATAACATTGTGACTGTGGCTGAGACCTAACAGCATTGGGCTGACTTAATGGAATTTCCTCACTGAATTTCCTTCTGTAGCATGCTTTTTTTCCAATGAGTGCGCTGCCAAATCTGATCTGAATAATTTGTAAGCCTGTGGCATAGCTACTAATTCCCACTCATTGCTTTCAAGCGATATAGTACACACTGTTTCACCTTTCAGATAGAGGTGTATTTAGATGAGTTTTCTAACCACACACTTATCTTAAATCCCAGCTCCCTCTCTCTCTCTAATAAGCTCTAAAAGATGTTTAATGTGCCTAATATGTATCTTCCCACTCTAAAGGGCTTGGTGCCATATTCTGAAAGAGTTGGGCCTGTTCCCAGAGTAATATGCACAGTTCTGAGAATATTTAGCCTGTGAAGCAGTTGCTTTGGCAGGTATTTTGAGGAGCTACACCTGGGATCCATAATATCTGATGCCAGGACCTGAAATAACTATGGTTTCCACACCCCATGGCTTCCTTTATTCATTTTTTTGGTTGTGGAAGTAATTAAGGCTGTGTTCCCTAGTGCAGGTTCTTGGAAGCAACATCCATTGAGCATCAGTTTGGTCTAGAGCTGTCAGATCACTGGGTTTGGCTTGAAGAGTCAGGACTTTAGCTTCCTCTTCATTTCCCCCTAACAAGTAAGGACTGAGACCTCAGGGTAAGGGGACAGAATCAAATTTATAGGCTGTTTTCTGACTTGAGAGTGTTTGCTATCATCATTACCTATGGATGGGGAGAAAATTGATTTTGTTTGTATTTTTATAAGAAACTCCCCAATTCACAATTTTTTGACAGATGTGCAAACTGAAACACAAATAGCCTTTGAAATTTGTACAAAAATGCATTCAATAATATGGGCAGGGAGTGATCTGAAATTGTAGGGGCATTAAAACTGTCACTGTGTCATGGTCAGATCACCTCCTGGTGATTTTTAGATACCCAGTGGCATTTTTCTCTGCAATTGGAGGGGGGAGGGTATATTAAAATGGTCTGCCGCAGAGACTAATTGATCTAATTGGTTTCCAGAGGGCCCTGGGGATTTATTTTTTTCTGTTGACATGGCTGGCTCCTCTGTCACATATCTGGTTAATCTGTGGAATAGGCTGATGACCTGGGTGGCTGACACAATTTCCTCTGAGTGTCCTTTACCAAGTTCAGAAAGCTCTGTGGTTTACCCCAGAGCAAAGAGCAGTGAAGAGATAAAGGAGTCAGTTTGACCACAGGTAGAGAACAAACTCCCAGCAAAGGTAATCAAACATTGGTAAATGCTCATGTTGAAGAAGAAGAAGAAGAAGAAGAAGAAGAAGAAGAAGAAGAGGAGGAGGAGGAGGAGGAGGAGGAGGAGGAGGAGGAGGAGGAGGAAGAGGAGGAGGAGGAGGAGGAGGAGGAGGAGTTTGGATTTGATATCCCGCTTTATCATTATCTGAAGGAGTCTCAAAGTGGCTAACATTCTCCTTTCCTTTCCTCCCCCACAACAAACACTCCGTGAGGTGAGTAGGGCTGAGAGACTTCAGAGAAGTGTGACTAGCCCAAGGTCACCCAGCAGCTGCATGTGGAGAAGCAGAGACATGAACCCAGTTCACCAGATTATGAGTCTACCACTCTTAACCACACCACCACACTGGCTCACTCTGTGGTTGTGAAGGTGTTGAAGAAATTTGACTGGTGGCTAAATTGTTCTCCTTGCTCCTGATGATCCCCATTTCTCACCTGGGGTAGAAAAAGTGTTTTCCTTCCCTCAATAGTCTTACCCAATGCAGTCTGCTTATTTTTCTCCAATGCACCTACTGACAGCATTGAGCCTGCTTGTATTTACATAGTCTTGCATAGGTCCACTGTGCATTCTTGCAACTCAGATGTATGTTTTGAGGGTGTTTTCTCAGATGAGCCCTGAGAGGTTTTCTGTGTGCAAGCATTCACACCTTGAATTTGTTCCTGCTAAACAGATGCCATTGGAGTGCCTGGCAGAGGCCAGGCAGGGATAGCATCCTTTGCCTAAATGGATACAAGACGATCTTCAAAACTTGTACAGAAGGTTAAATAGCAGAACCAAGCCTGTACTTTTGGACAACAGTGCTAAATCATCAGACACTGTTCTGACAAATAAAAAGCTATTAGTCTACCCCAAACTGTAATGAGATCATGATTAATAAATGCCTCTCAAAGGTCTATATCAAAGTCAAGGCTTTCCGGTGATAAATGTAAACATCCAGACCCCACTTTGCCAAAAGCTCTGTGTTGCAGCTACATGGCTGCCCTGATTGATCTGTTCATTACTCTAATAAATAATTTATCGCCTCCAAGAGGACAATTCATTATGCAGATAGTATGAACAAGTAACTTTAAGCAACCGAAAAATAAAATGTTTTCTTTTAAAAAATAATAATAAGGACACATACTACCAGTGCTCTGTAATAGTATCTCCTGCAAGTACACAAAGCTAGCCTTACCTTACTATAAAACAATGTTTCAAGAAATATATTTTTTCAGAAGTAATGTCAGATGTGCAACTGGGATCAAGAAGTTCTCATTTCAAGAGGTTGTTTACACTGTTGCTTCTAGCATTGAAAATCAGTTGTATTAGCCGGGGTTTGCCAAAAGTTGTAGCTGTATCTAGGTATGAATAAATCTGGTTTCTCTCCATTTTCTAGTCTTAAATTCAGTTCCCCACATTTCCCCCACAATTTATTTTCTTTTAAGAAATCCTCATGAAAATTCACCAGCATTTTAGTGTGAATTTCTCCTGACTATAGAGTTTTGTCTGCAATAATGCCTAATATATGCATTTCTCCAATGCAGTTTCCCTTAATGTATATGCTATCTTTACTATTTTTTTTAATGCACATTTGATCCTAGTACACTCGTACCTTGGAAGGCAAATGGAATCCATTCTGGAAGTCCATTCGACTTCCAAAACCAAAGTGCTGCTTCTGATTGGTTGCAGGAAACTCCTGCGGCCAAACAGAAGCTGCAGAAGCCCAGTCGGACATTCAGCTTCCAAAAGAATGTTCAAAAACTTGAAGAACACTCACTTCTGGGGTTTCAATTGTCCGGGAGCCAATTTGTTCAGGAGCCAAGGCATTCAAGATCCAAGGTATCACTGTATGTTCATTTTTGTTCATTACTCTGCTGGAGAACTGCATTGCAAGATTTGGGGAAGTGTGAATTTAGATGGATAGCTGTTTTGTTCATGTATTGTTTTTGAATGTGCAAATTATGCAAATTCACCTCTAAATTTGAACTGAATCAAATTTCTTCCCCTTTCATAGGTACATCAAGGAGGTCCTAAAAATTCTGGTGGCTCAATGGAACCTGTGGACAGGGCCTTCTGGCCCAGAGTAGCCTAGCCCATACGGTGTGTGTGTGTGTGTGTGTGTGTGTGTGTGTGTGTGTGTGTGTATTGGCATAAAACTCACCACTTAAGGGACCAGTCTAAACACAATGTGCAGACATTTTCATAACTCTTTGTATGAACTTTCTTGCAGCAACAGTAGCAACTTCAAACAAACAAAATAGCTGAAAAGGCTATGCCCATATTCACCAAGCTGGACCTTTCAAAATACAAAATGCACTTAGCCATCGCTTTTCTTCTAATGCGATGTTCTCCTGTGGTTTTGTCCGTTTATTAAACTAAACTGATGGCTGTGACCAAGGGATGAACAGAATAAATTGGAAGCTTATGTGGAGGTTTCTACTAAATTGTTTGTAGCCCAAGCAATATGCAGCCTAAGGAACGGGATATAGCTGACAGGCAAAGAGGAAGCCGTATTGATTTTTATTCCCAATTAGGTTAGGTAGATCCTGTTTATCTATTCACTTAAGTGGATATGAATGGGAACTCTCAAGAGTATTCTTAACATGTTTTCAGGGATATATTTTTAAAAATGCTTCTGAATCACAGCGCTAACAGGGTTTCGGATGCCACCAGATGGTCATTTAAAACACCCTGACGGTGCATTTGAAGTCACCTTGTCTTTCCCAACCATTTGTAAGCAGAAGAATAATTCAACAGAAAGGACGAAAGCAGAACTCTTGATTTTAGTCATGATTGACACACAGGATTTGCTAACGTTCTGAATGTTTGGGCCCAGGGCGTAGAACATAGGAAGCAGAAAATATGCTAAATCTCCCTCAGGAATTCTATACAATTCTTCCCTCAAAAACCCTCACATGCTTTCTCTGAGGACCAACTCCAAATTTCCATTTTTATATTGATTTAAGCCCAAACTGGTTAATGGTGTGTGTGTGTGTGTGTGTGTGTGTGTGTGTGTGTGTGTGAGAGAGAGAGAGAGAGAGAGAGAGAGAGAGAGATCCAAACATATAATCTATCCATCAGCTGAAGTTCCTTGAAGCAGTTAAAGAAATCAATTTTAAAAATTGTGGGCAGGTGCGGGAACATCCAATGAAAAATTATCACAGACTTCACAGCAAGACGGTGAAAATTCTTCTCTTGAAATAAAAATAACACAGTGGCTGGCCAAGTGTTTTCCGTTTAATGAAAAAGTATGGCAAAAAGTATGTGACCCAAAAGATGTGTGTGTGTGTGTGTGTGTGCGCGCGCGCATAAGACATACCTACAAGGTTGTGCTTACACTATTGCTAACAAAAAGAACTCTCCAACAAAGCAAAAAGTGACCTTTGCTGAAGTCGTCTTGTTGCCCCGTGAGAGACGGTCAGTGTCTGGAGAATAAATGTGATTAGGTCATTTGTGAGTGCTTGTGAGTAGTGAGGCAGACAGCTGTAAGTGGTGGTGGTTTATGGGGGTGGGGTTGGGAGAGAAAAAAATGGAAGGGGAGGAAGGCAATTAGCCTTGTTCAGGATACTGGAGCTACAACAATGTTAGGGAGGCGTCATATGGTCTACATAGCATGACCTTGACTGGGACCAAGATGGAAAAAGAAAGTCGTACCTCCCACACTGAAAGCAGATATGAGTACTTTGCAGTTCACAGGATAATATTTTATCAGAATGGACAAGTAACCTTCACTTAGCAAAACTGATAAATCTGAAATGTAAGAAAGCATTTTAGGAAGGCAAGCTGGATTAAAAGTTGATTGTGTGGGAAAGTTCTGATCAGCTTCCTAGCTACCTGCGTGTTGTACTTGGAATGCCATGTTTGTTTAGTTTAAAATTCTAATGCACATTGCTGCAGAGCTTTGTTTCATGTGTTCATGTGCATGTGGGAGAGGTGAGGGATGGTGTTTTATTCCTGGTTTTCCGATTGGCAGGAGGCACAACATAATTTTCCCAGAGTTGTCTTCATATAGCTAGCACTTCAGAAGGCTCCAGGCCCCAGGTTTATTGTGTTTTTTCTTATGGAATTACCATATTTTTCACTATAGGACGCACTTTTCCCCCTCCAAAAATTAAGGGGAAATGTTTGTGCATCCTATGGAGCGAATGCAGGCTCCTTGGCTTCAGTGAAAGTAACGCGAAGCCTCCAAAACGCAGAGGGAGTGCTCCCTCCACGCTCCAGAGGCTACGCGTTGCTTTCGCTGAAGCCGCCTGAAGCCTTTGGGGTGCAGCGTGAGGTCCCGCTGCACTCCAAAGGCTTCGGGTTCCTTTTGCTGAAGCCAGGTGAGCAAGACTCTCCTGGCTTCAGCAGAGATGGAGAGCTGCGCAGCGCCCCTTCAGCGAAGTGGGAGGAGAAATGGAAGGGGCTCCGTTTCTCCTGCCGCTTCGCTGAAGGGGCGCTGAACAGAGAAGGGGAGATTTTTTTTTTCTTGTTCTCCCCCTCTAAAACAAGGTGTGTCCTATGGTCAGGTGTGTCCTATAGAGCGAAAAATATGGTACACATATTTCCAGCAGCAGAAAGGATTGCTAAGAACCAGTCTGCTCAAACAGGGTTATATTCCAAATAAATGCAGGTGCAACGATGAGCATTTGCACTGAGTTCCAGTTCCCCAGTGATTTGTGGATTTCTTTTCCTCATCTAAGCCCATATTTGATGCCCCTGCTCCTTTCACAAGGAAACAAGTTCCCTCATGCACTTGGTCTGCCAAACAAGCTTGGAGGATGCACCCACAATCATTTCCAGCATTTTACTTGGATTGCTTTAATTAATCAACAAATTTTCTCCTAAACAGCTAGTGATGACAACATAGGACTATTGTGTTCCCAAACATCCCTTCTTAAGTGTTATGCATCTTGACAGTAGCTAGGTCACATAGACATGCTAATGCGGGAAGACCAAGGCCAAAATTTGTGAGACAGTTCAGCTATTCTATCACCATCACCATCATACATACATAAAGTTATCTACACTAGGGCAAAAAATTAAAAAAAAATCTAAGCTCCGCATATACATTGATGGGGTTTGAGCTGGCAGTAACTTACCAGGAAAGAGGGGTTGTGGTGGAGAAATCAATGAAAATGTCGACCCAATGTGCAGCTGCTGTGAAAAAGGTGAACTCCATGTTGGAGATCATTAGGAAAGGAATTGAAAATAAAACTGCTGTGCCAATATCATAATGCCTTTATACAAATCTATAGTCTGACTTCACTTGGAGTGCTGTGCACAGTTCTGGTCAGCACACCTCACAAAGGGTGCTGCAGAGCTGGAAAAATTATGAAAAAGGACAACCAACATTACTAAGGGGTTGGAGCAACTTCATTGTTTAGGGCTTTCAAATTCAGATGAAAGGTGAGCAAGGGAATTATGGGGAAAGTAGACAGGGTGAAGTTGCTCTCCCACATAGTTAGTGCTGTGCCAAAAACCCATCCAGTTTTTCAAAAGTTTCCTTACCCTGTGAAAGATGCTTCCATTTTGATGCTTCATTCTCAATGCAAATCAGAATGTATTTAGAATTTTTGTCGGGTACAGAATTTTGAGTTTATTGTTCCGAGGTGCCTGAGGGTGGTGTGTGTGTGTGTGTGTGTGTTTCCCAGTAAACATATTTCCAGCACCCTGCAGCCTCCCTTTCTGGTCTAAAAAAGCTCTATGGAAGGTGTTACCTCATGAAATATTCCCCTGGGCTTTGACTGAAGCACGGACACCCATCTCTCACTGATGAGATGATTTGTGGAAGGAAAGAAAGAGCACTCAAGGCACCTCACAGAGAATGGTTTCGAAATGGAGAAAAAGGTTTGGCACAACAGTACTCATAAAATTAGAAACCAGGATCATCTAGCAAAGCTGAATGATGGAAGAGGGAGGTCAGAGAAAAGGAAGCCCTTCTTCTCACACATCACTAAACTATGGGATTTGCTCCTACTAACTGTAGTCATGGCCAACATCTCGGATCACTTTAAAGGTGAATTAAGTAAATTCACTGAAGATCTATTCCTCAAGGAATGGTTTGACCAGTGACAGTAGGGCATTGGTGTGTTTGGGAAGCAATTCACAAATGCTTCTGAGGGCTCTCTTTTAGAATCTTTAATTCATATGTAACCTTTCTCCAGTACTAGCAGTGTGGTAGGCACTGTGCAGAGGATAGAAATGGGGATGGATATACAATCTACCTTACCTGGACATTCCTGATCCTATACTAAAGATCTCGTGATACAAATGACCACCATCATGTGGAAGATCTCCATGCTTCCCTCTCCACCTTGCCAGCTGTTTTGGCAAGACCTTCTGTATTTTACAGACATAGTGCTGAGAATTCTAGACCTGGTTTGAAGTCCTGGTCAATGAGGGCAGCCATCTTTTCTCCCCAAGAATGCATTGTTTCTGTTGTGACATTCTATTCCAGTTAAGAAGGAGAATGCTTCTAAGCTACTCTCCTTGAAGCAGTGGCAAACGATTGCTGGGGGAGAGAAACCCCCCATCACCTAAAAAATAACGCTGAGCTTCAAACCATATTAGCATTTACAAAGCTTCCCCCCGCAAGTTGCAACCCCCACTGTCACTAGACATTTGCAAGGAGGGAGATGCTTGGTCTGACATTAGTTAATGCTCCACAGAAATGCCATTTTTTAGAGACAACCCATAGCCAGAAATCGACAAGTGACATTAAGGCAAGTGGGAACTGGGAACCAGCACAGAGATGGAAGAATAGAGACACAATAGCTGTATCCAATGAAAAAGAGATTTTTTCAGCAGTGGCTTTTTTTAATAGACTGAAGTGGAAATAAAGTTCGCAGTAAGGAAACGGCAATAGTTTACAGTGACAAATATTGTGTGAATGCAGGTTTAAGTCAGTGCTCCCCCCCAAATAAAATAAAATAAACAACAACATTAAGGGGTACTCTCATTTTGACTCAAGGAAATCACCATTTTATAGTTCAAATCGGGGAAAATAAATACAGTAAATGGACAAAAGTACAAAGATTCACAAAATGTTCAATTCACAAAATGTTCAGGGGTATGTATACCCCTGATGCCCCCCAGGAAAAAAAAGCAATGCAAAAACAAGTAAATCCTGAATGTATAAAATTGGGCTGTGTCGCAATGTGGCACCCTCTCGTCGAGGATAGCTACAACTTCAAGGAAAAGGAAATAACACGAAATGTTGTTTCAAACATTAGCGGGTGTAATCTGGTCTTTGAAGTGAGAAATACGAGGCTGCATTCTACATGTTTAAGATGTAGCTCTTTAATGTAGCTATCAGGGTTCCCCCGCACTGCCTATTTTGACAAGGCTCTTGGCTTATTCTGTGCACCAAATGTTGAGGTGAGGGGGCACAGTGTTTCTGAAATGAGTATGCTATGCAGCTGAAATGAGATAACGGAATCATTGCAATTGTAGGAGTTTGCACGAAGGCCCCTGGATTGCATATGTGAAATCGCCTCTCGAAATTGCTTAGTTCAAATTGTAACATTTTTGACTCTCTGGATAGTTGTCTGAAATCAAAGGGTTGCGGAGAACAAATATAGCTCTTTCACATACAGTCTAATCTCACGATGCAGTCTGCTCACTGGAAAGCCGTCCCTCCATGAATAGAGAGTCTCTCAAAACAATATATTTGATTTAATGTATGTCGTTTTTGCAAATGCTGGTTTTATTTGATACCTTATAATCAAGCACCTTAGAACTACCTTAGAACTGCAAACCTGACAGGAAAGCAGGCAACATTTATTTCGGTGTGTGGGACTCCCTAGCAGACGACTGTAGTCCCTGGAGACAGACAGGTTTGTATCCGCAGCAGTGACCAGAGGAGGAATGACCACTGGGAGGAGCGCAGAAAGAAAAAATGCAACGGTATACCTGCATCAGCACAACCGGACACCTTCATCTGCCCCAGCTGCAACAAAACTTGTCTCTCCCATATAGGTCTCCACAGCCACAGCAGGCGCTGCAATTCCCCAATGGTTGGGATTTCACTCCTGAAAGTGCAATCATCCATTGTCACCCAAGACAGATGGATGCCAGCAGCAAATAACTACAGTTCACACTACATTTAAAAAGAGAAAGAGAAAGAGAAAGAGAAAGAGAAAAAGGTTAAAAACAAAAACACAAGTTCAGGGAGGTCATTGGACAACAGTCCATTGTGCTTGGGATATTATTTTCAGATCTGCTGCAAAGAGCTATGGAGATTTTAAAAGATATGTGTAGTGAGTAGAAGGAGACTGGGGTCGGGGCTCATTTCACCCCATTTTGGTCTTGTTGGCACTTGGCCATAGGAGTTTTCCTTCCTCTTCTGTCTGGTTCATCCCATTGCACTCATTTAAGTCATATTTTATGCAAGCATTTTGCCTAAACACACACATTTCAGTGCTTTTCAATGTATTTACTAGAAAAATATGCACTTCAATGCACTTTTATATATTTATTTTTGGCACACCTTTTTTGCACCGACAATGTATTGTAAAATCCGGAGAACAGCACAATCTGCTTGGGAGTCGCTGCCCCATCCAAAATCAAGTTTGGAACATCACATTGGTCCCAATCACTGCAAAAAGCAGAACATATATATCCTTCCTCTATCTCTGTTTTTGGACTGTGATGTGACCAGGCTTGCGGTTCTTTTCTCCTCCTTAAAAATCCCCAAACTGTAAAATGTGGGTGCACAAATGAAATCTGTTTTTGCATCCCTTGGAA
Organism: Podarcis muralis; assembly: GCF_964188315.1. Taxonomy (NCBI): domain Eukaryota; kingdom Metazoa; phylum Chordata; class Lepidosauria; order Squamata; family Lacertidae; genus Podarcis; species Podarcis muralis. Next base: position 69,291,671 of record NC_135662.1, on the reverse strand, counting down.
TTATGGTCAGCTTTTCCAACACAATATTCTCTCAGCAGCCTTTTTCACACAGATGAGATGAAGGAGGGATTTCCCCAAGTCCCCTTTGTTTAAACTCTTTCTGGTTCCATTAAGGGTCCTTCTTTCCAAATGACAAGACACCCTTTTTTCCACATGAAATGAGAAGAAAGGAGGAGTGGGGTTACAGCAGAGAATAGGGAGAAGCTTCATTCATTAGCCATGCACTTGAGGGAGAAAGCTTTCTGGTTTTTCAGAAGGGGCTACTGAGACAAGCCACAAAGTTGCCGGAAACAAGGTTTGGTTTCCCTGTGCATGACCATTTCAGTGTTGTGACTTGGTGTGCCAAAGCCATCGTGATTTTAATCATTTTCAGTCCACTGACCAATTGTGCAGATGCTCTATTGCACCTCAGACATCTGATATATTATTCAGTTTCAAGTCATCCTCTGGAAAACCAGTGCAGATTGAGCCAAGAGGCGATATGCTGAAATGTAGTAGCCTCATTCACACAAGCAGGTACTGTGTCAAGTAGGGTTGCCATGTGTCCTCTTTTTCCAGGGCATGTCCTCTTTTTCAGGGCTAAAATTTTTGTCTGGGTGGATTTTAAAAATTTGCCAAAATGTCTCTGGCTATACTTTCTGGATGAGACATAGACATAACTGGCAGCTGAAGACTTGCTTTCCCCTTCTCTTCTGCCCCTCTCAGCAATATATCACAACTTCTATAGCCTACATATAGTAGGGGTATTTAAAATGATAGTTGCCATGGTCCTCTGTGGTGTTCGTACAAAGCCCTCGGTCGTTTCATGGACTATTGACCTGTACACCACTGCTTATTCTTCCACTGCCACCAACCGGGTTTCTTCTGGTGAAATACTGAGTCTCAGTTAGGTTGTAAAGTCAACAACGAAGATTAAAGTTTATTGAAGTCAAACAAATTTAAATATATTCAGAACGGTTTCTCAAATGCGCTCCCTTAACTAGATGTGGCACCATCTCACACTGTCACACTCTTCTCTCTCAGTTCTACCCATGTCTATCACTATAGCTGTCACAACGGCTATGTTTGTCTTACTGGCTCTGTCTGACTCTGACTCCTCTATCTCCCAATGGTAAAACCCCTGGGCTTAGCCTCAAAACCAGGAAGGCTCCGCCTCTGAGCTTTCTCATTGGTCAATCTACATCAACCATTTCCATCCCTCTGTACAAACAAAATCACAAGGAATGGGCAAATGCCACATCCTCTTTTTTGCCCTTCAAAATATGGCAACCCTAGAAAGGAGAATAAAGGGGGATATGGGGTGGTCTTCACCACATGTCAGAGGTAGGCAACACTTCTCAGCCACCTTCACTTCTGAGCTACCTTTGGGACCAGAGACAAAAGTGGGTGTTCCAATAAATGTATTTTTTACCTTTGTACAGGTTTTTACACACACACACACACACACACACACACACACACACACCTCTATCCGGTATTATCAGCATTCAAGGACACATTCCAGCCAGTCAAACTCAAAAATGTTCTAGGAGATTCAGTGAGAAGACTGGGGAGAGAAAGTGTGACTGGAGAGAAGTGTGGGGTGAGTCCCAGGGACCAGACAGATAGGTTTGAGGGAATGCTGTTGGCTTCTGATCCTCAAGTTCCATACGCCTGACATAACTGATCACTACAAAAGGGTTGTGGTGTGTACGCCCTGTTAAATAGTGGAAAAGATGGACGAAGGACACAGCTCTGTTGGATTCACAGCTCTTTATTGCAGCAGTTAGAACTGTTCCTGGAATCAGACTGACTGCAACCTGGCTGGCTGCTTTATATAATACTAAGTAACTTGAAACAGTAACAACTCACAACTAGTTAACCAATCAGGAGTGACAGTTTTCAATCCTTCATTTACATACTGGTGGCCCTGAGTGAGGACTGCCACTAATCTTAATACATAACACGCCCCACCTAGCCTGGCGTGTGAGGCCCTGAATAAGAGAGCTAAGAGGAGTCAGTTGGGAGAGAGGAGCCTTTCTCTTTTCACAGACCCAGTTTCAATTTGTGTGGAATGTGTGAATGGTAAAAGGAAATGGGGTATTTAATGTTGCTTCCATTTCTAAAGATTCTACTCAGTGCTGTTTTTCTTGAAAAAGAGGTGCCGGAACTCACCATAAATAACACCTCCCTCATTCACCTAGAAATGGCAATGGAGCTCACCTGAGAGATGCCAGAACTGAGTTCCAGTGAGTTCCTGCTGGGGGGGGGGGGAGCCCTGATTCTACTCTGCCTGCAAAGTGGCTGCTCAGTCTTCATCATATATGCCCTTTTGGGCACAATGTTAATTCTCAAGGTTTGGAACTTAAGATGGAGAGAAGAAATGCCCTTTGCAAAGGTGAAAACAGCAGCCGTGGCCTACAGAGGCTATATGTCAAACCCATGTTATCGCTCCACAGAGAGTGCCACTGCAGTGACATGGTAATGTATGATTTCAAGGGTAATGGGTATAAAGCATTCTACAAAGGTTAAAAAGTTGCCGTTGCCCATGATTGCTTAAATTATTTCAGAATAGAACCTGTTTTGGATACCTGGAGGCAATATGTTACATCAATGCTTCTCGCCATGTGGGTCTCTCTGGGGCTATTTAGTCTGATTGAAAGCATGTGTCTGCTTTTCGATAACCGCAATCAGAAATATCACTTGTCTGGAATATTGTAAATGACCAGTCTTATAAATGGTGTATAAATACCACCAGCACCATGTCTAGATCATACTGCCCCTACTCTATAGTGCATGCATACAACATACATGTAGTTTTCATTGTGCCTTCAATATGTTGTCTCCAGGTGAGTGCTCTTTTGAAAGATGCATGATAGTGGTTTTCATACTTTGTCCCATGTCAGGGATGGGTCAAAGGAGGAATGGTGGAGACTGCCTTGCCAGCGTGACCCTCCCAGGGAGGAGGAAGAGGAAGACAGTTTAGTTTTAGAACAGGGGGTTGAGGGAGGAAGCAGCTCAGAGGCAGATGAGGGGGAAAGTTGAGAAATCATGGGAGAGCCAGAACAACCCCTGGCTGACATGTTGTCCTTAGAAAGCATTCCAGACCCTCCATCTCCCAGAACCCAGAGAGCCTTAAAAGTAGGAGAGCAAAGAGCTCAAAGACAGAGGGCATGTATTCCTGATTCCTTATCTTCTACTTCTTGGTTATTTTTTCAAATACAGAGAAAAAAGCTGCTACAGAGTGGAGAAAGCAAATGTATGAATCAGTCCCAAAGTCACACATAAAGTTGATGGGTACAGGGTTGTGAATGTATATCTATTGGCTTCAATTTGATGGGTTACAAACTAGCAAACCAATCTAAAATGTTTTCCCAATAGTAAAAGTTAATACATCCCCAAATAAAATTATTCATCACCTACTGTGCAGATGCATCTTGACAGGGCTGAGATGCAGTCTGTTTGATAACTGCTTTTGACTTTACCAAGACTTAAAGCATATCCCCTTTGTGACATCACACATGACATCAGAATAGCATGTTTGCATTCAACCTAGACCATCTCCATGCCAACAGCAGTGGCCAGTAAACTTCTGCAACCAAGTAACCATCAACCTGACTACCCAGTTATTTCTATCTGGACTATTGAATGTTCATTTTTTGGCTCTTATAATGAAAGCCTGAAGAAGAGCTGTGTATAATCTGAAAACCTGCTTCCACTGTTAAAGACAACTATTTGTCAGGGACTGGGCAGAGGAGGAACAGTGGAGACCTCCTCCCCATCCTGACGCTTCCAGGGAGGAGGAAGAGGAAGACAGTTTAGATTTACAACAGGGGCTTGAGGAAGGTCACAGCCCAGAGGCAGATGAGGGGAAAAGTTGGGAAATTATGGGAGAGCCAGAGCAACACCTGGCTGACATGTTGTCATTAGAAAGCATCCCAGACCACCATCTCCCAGAACCCAGTAAGCCTTAAAAGCAAAGAGCTCAAAGACAGAGGGCATGTAGCACCCGTAGAGGAGATGAAGAGAATGATGAATGAGGAAGTGGGAGAGACGGGGGGGGGGTGTGGAGATTCACTTGGGACAATGCCATTATCCAAGAGACTGGGTTCTATAGCCTCTCTTTATAAATATTGATTTTAAAAGGACCGTAAGAAACCTTCCCTTGTCTTTATACTTTCCTGGACAACCAGCTGGGAGTTGCTGACAGCATCCTAACATCCCAGAGAGCCTGGGAAATTAAAGGATTCTTTGGAAGCATGACTCATGATTGCTCAATGAGAATATCATTAAAGGAGGGGAAGTTTCCCTCGTCTCAATGGTGGCACCAGGGCAGGACTTTGGGGCCGAGGTCTAGAATTAGCAGAGGTGGCTGGACTGAGGGTGGAAAAAACTTAGCAATATAGGCTTCCCACATTTTGAAATAAGCATATAAACAGAGGAATCCTTGGAGGACCATTATGTCCACAGTCTAACATGATCTAAATGCCCCACTGCCTGAAAATACTCATTGTGGATGCAACCATTTCAAGCAGAAACAACACTGTGGGGAATCAATGTCGAGGCCTAGTCAATGACCAACTTGAATAAAATATTGGGAGGGAGCAGGTAAGTCCCGCCCTGCATAACTGATCACATGACGTGGTACATGCACACCATTTGAATGGCAATGCCAATCAAATTGGGAAGGAGCCGACTCCCTCAAATATTATATTGGGGCTACCTTTGAAGGTGACCAGCAAACTACAACTAATCCAGAATGTGGCAGCTAGACTGGTGACTGGGAATGGCTGCCAAAACCATATAACATCAGTCCTGAAAGACCTACATTGGCTCCCAGTATGTTTCTGAGCACAATTCAAAGTGTTGGTGCTGACCTTTAAAGTCCTAAATGGCCTCAGACCTGAAGGAGCGTCTCCACCCCTATTGTTCTGCCTGGACACTGAGGTCCAGTGCCAAGGGCCTTCTGGCGGTTCCCTACCTGCAAGAAGCAAAGTTACAGGGAACTAGGCAGAGGGCCTTCTTGGTAGTGGCGCCCAGCCTGTGGAACACCCTCCCATCAGATATCAAAGAAATAAACAACTATTTGATATTTAGAAGATATCTGAATGCAGCCCTGTTTAGGGAAGTTCTTAATGACTGATGTTTAAATGTATTTTTAATCACTTGTTGGAAGCTGCCCAGAGTAGCTGGGGAAACCCAGCCAGATGGGCAGGGTAAAAATTATTATTATTATTATTATTATTATTATTATTATTATTATTATTATTAACAAAGAGTTGACTCCTATGCCAATGAATCTCATGTGTTGGGTATGCAAATTAGAACATGTCACAGAATCCTATGCAATGCACTGGTAAAGGTAAAGGTAAAGGGACCCCTGACCATTAGGTCCAGTCATGGCCTTCAAATCCCATGATGCCCATAACATTAACGAAAACACCAGGTGCAAACAAGATCCTTCTGCCTTCTGCTTGTTTTCAGGAGACAATGGAATGAAATTTAACGGTTTTCTTTCTTTAACTCCATAGAAATTTGGATGAAAATAGGTGCGTCCTTTTTAACAACAACAAAACAACAACAACAATTTTATTATTTATACCCCACTCATCTGTGTGGGTTGCCCCAGCCACTCTGAGTGGCTTCTGACATGTATAAAAACATTAAACTTTAAAAAACTTCCCTATACAGGGCTGCCTTCAGATGTCTTCTAAAGGTTGTATAGTTACTTATCTTCTTGGCTTGGGGGGTGGGTCGTATAACTCCATAGGCTCCAACATTTCGCCAATGAAAATAGGGGTGTCCTAAGTAAAAGGATATTCCAGGATCAAAACTGACGTCATCCCAACTTACACTCTTAGATATGATGCTGCACCAGCCCTCAAATCATCAGGTTGTAGCACGTGTTCCATGGCCTAATGCTGCTCCCTCCTGCTCCCTCTTCTTGGCACACACAGCCAGCACCACAGCTCTCAGTTTCTTTCCTGAGGTGTCACAGCTGCATCTGAAGGGCCGTGCTCAAAAACATAACCTTTGCAGCAAAGCACACCGCTGCGATATAATCCTGTAATCATCCTGGCAACTTCCGACTGATTGTTTAATGGGTTAAATCACATTAAGCAGCAGTAGGAATGGAAGCAGAACTGTGCATAATTGATATAAATAGCTATATGAACAGGCATACAGTAATACTGTTAGGATTTCTCATTATTGCAGGTCATTAGACAGTGATATGTTAAGTAGTTCGCCTCTGCAATTTGACACCTCTCAGAAATGTGCAGGGAACTTAGCTGAAGGGATGTACCAAACCGGGTTTTACGCAAAGTAGATCCGTTGAAATTAATGACCCTAAGTTAGTCACATTCAGTAACTTCAATGGGTCTACTCTGAGTAGGATTAGCATTGGCACAACCCTAACAGCTTGATCCAAACCCAAGATCCACCAGAATGAGCAAGTGTGGAACAGAGTGATCTTGGCGTATGCTGGCATAAGTCCTTCATCCTGGCTCTGCCAAAATCCAGCATCATCTGAGCTCTATGAGGGCAGCTTTTTCCTGACTGGAGTGCAGTGTTTGAGGACTGGGACATTCATAGGGAAACCAAAATGCTTGTTTACAAAGCTATGGTACTACCAACCTTACTGTATGCTTGTGAAACATGGACCACTTATAAACACCATCTCCAACTCCTCAAAAGATTCCATCAACAGTATCTCCGAAAAAATTTACACATCACCTGAGAAGACAGATGAACTAATGCCAGTGTACTGGAAGAAGCAAAGATCACTAGTGTCAAAGCAAGGATTCTTCAGCATCAACTTCGTTGGATAGGTCATGTTGTGTGGATGCCTGATTGTCATCTTCCAAAGCAACTACAGTGATACCTCAGGTTACATGCACTTCAGGTTACATACACTTCAGGTTACAGACTCTACTAACCCAGAAATATTAACTCGGGTTAAGAACCTTGCTTCAGGATGAGAACAGAAATCGTGCAGCGGCAGTGCAGCGGCAGCAGGAGGCCCCATTAGCTAAAGTGGTGCTTCAGGTTAAGAACAGTTTCAGGTTAAGAACAGACCTCCAGAACGAATTAAGTACTTAACCTGAGGTACCACTGTACCCTATTCCAAACTTAAAAATGGAAACTGTAATGCTGATGGTCAACAAAAGAGGTTCAAATACTCTCTCAAGGCAAATCTTAAAAAATGTAGTATGAACACCAACAACTGGGAAACATTGGTCTGCGAGCTCTCCAATTGGAGAACAGCCTTTACCAAAGGTGTCATGGATTTTGAAGATGCTCAGACTCAGGACAAAAGGGAGAAGCGTGCTAAGAGGAAGGCATGCTTGGCAAACCCTCACCATGATCAACTCTCACCTGGAAACCCATGTCCCCACCGTGGAAGGACATGTGGATCCAGAAGTGGCCTCCACAGTCACTTACAGACTCATTTTTAAAACTGTGTTTATGCAAGACAATCTTACTTGGCTATGAGTGATCATCAAAGAAGGTAGTGTAATGTAAACAGGCACAAGTCTTTAGAAGGAGGTATTATGGGGCCTGGAAGGGATAAGATAGAACAAAGAGAAACTTCTACCTATTCCAAACCTCTTTCAGCTCAGTCATGTGACCTGGCAACCAGACAGAACATATGCCAGCAAAAAGGGTGGTGTAAGTCAAACTCTATTTTAAAGGCTTGGTTTCCTTCTCCCAGGCTCAAATACCTGTGTAAAAATGGCCATTTAAGTTGCCTTCTCTTCACTGTGCTATTAATTCTAAATCATCACTGTTTAATTAGTAATCTTTCTAGTCTTGGCAATGTAGATTCAATCTGGGGATTGGGATGCTGCTCTTCAGCTCTTTGCTGTTGGCAAAGTGGTCCCTGGTGGATAATTAGAGATTCCTTAGGAATTCAATATTTGTGAATTCTGGTATGATGAACTGACCTGATCAACACCTCCTGAACTGATGCACAGATCACTTATCCACTGGCTTTCACTCTCCCTGTATTTTCCAACTCATGTCTCTAAATCTGTTTAGAAATGTGTATTTTGCAGGAGAATGCATTTAGCGAAGCACATTTTTTTGCAGGAACGACCCAGTGGTTGTGCCAATTGACCCAATGGTTGTGAGCAGCATCCAGAGGTCATGATGTGAGCAGCATCCAGAGGTCACTACTTTGGCTGCCCCTGTTGTAAACATATGTTATTTCTATATCATGTTAATTCACATGGATTTTGCTGAATAATTTTGCTGAAGATTTTCCATTTTTGTCAGTGGCAGAGCTTCATGTTCTGACACTGGGGGGTAGAGAGCAGGTGGGGGCATGGCTGGCGTATGTCCCAGGAGACGTGGCATGTCGGCTGGGGATGTGGCGCCCAGCACGGGGGGGGGGGGGGGCAGCCGCAATGACATCCCACCAGGGTTGTGGTGCTGAGGGCGGTGCGCTCCCCCCTTCCTCCACCAGTGATTTTTGTTAGGTTGCTGAAAATTGTGTTGTCTCCCTCACAGAACTACAGTTCACAACTTTTCAGATACAACTTTGGCAAAGTTGTTGAGCTTTTTCGAGCTATTTTAAAGGAAATTCGCCAAAACCTATGCTTCTGACATAGGTTGTCAAATGCCCAGATTTCCCCTGACATATAAGCAATTTCCTTCTGGATACTGCTTCTGACTGCCGAAACCTGGCTATATCTGGGAAATTCCAGACATATAGCAACCGTATTATAGACGAGGTTTTGGGATGCAATCCATATCCGATTGAAATCAACAGCAAACTCCACATTATTTATCAGGACCCATATGCTGTTTTGGGGGTGAGAATTGTGGGTGCATAGAGTAGTGACTAGATTTTGCATGCTGAACTTACCAAAAAATAAAAATAAATCCCAAACAGGCATTACAGTTCAAAGACCAATTTGAACAAAAATAACCAGAACAGGCCTGCACGACTTGTGATCTACCAAGCTAAGTGCAACCTGCCAGCCATGCATTGTGGCATGCATTGTGGCATGACTAGCAGTGGAAAATGTGTTGAGCAGAGGCACCCACCTGACCTCCCAGCAGATTAGTTGTTGCTGCTTACGAAAAGGGTAAGGGGAGGGGTATGGGGAGGTGGTAGCACAGTAGCTGCAGCGCAAACACCTAAGTGAAGCCAATCCTGCAGTCCTTTCAATGTGTTTGCACCATGCTACCTTCCCCACTGCCCTCACCCATCTCCCTCCGGCAAGAGGCATTGACTCAACTGCCAGGAACTCAGGTAAGTCCCTTCCCCCTACCATGCCATCCACTACAGAATGTGACAACGATCCTATAGACCAGCAGTTCTCAACTTGTGGGTCCCCAGATGTTGTTGGACTACAACTCCCATCTTCCCTAGCTAGCAAGGCCAGAGCTCAGGGATGATGGGAGTTGTAGTCCAACAACATCTGGGGACTCACGGGTTGAGAACTGCTGCTATAGACAAATCCTATTTTTGTAGTCACCAGCAAAAAGCAAAAAATGCAATGCAACACAAAACAAAAACAAAAAAACAAACAAAAGGTTTATCAAAATGAAGAAGAAGAGTTTGGATTTGATATCCCGCTTTATCACTACCCGAGGAGTCTCAAAGTGGCTAACATTCTCCTTTCCCTTCCTCCCCCACAACAAACACTCTGTGAGGTGAGTGGGGCTGAGAGACTTCAGAGAAGTGTGACTAGCTCAAGGTCACCCAGCAGCTGCATGTGGAGGAGCGGAGACACGAACCCGGTTCACCAGATTACGAGTCTACCGCTCTTAACCACTACACCACACTAATGAGCAAACAGGATATTTGTGGGGGCCAGGCAAAGAAAATCCTCGTTTTTAAAAGAGAGATCTTCCATTTGTCACCCTTTAGTGCCATCTAAACTTGACTGCTTAGGTGGGCTACTTAACCCTAATAGTGGAGTCAGCCATGTTGGTGGGCTGCCTTTGCCTTGGTGATGGCTCTCACATATTGTACAGGCCTGAGCCTAAAGCATGTTCCCATTGTAGTCAGGTCAGTGTTGTATATTGGGTGTTTTTCACTTTGATTTCTATTTCTATTTTTCCCTGCCTCTCTCTAATAATGAAACTGGATGAATGATCACCAGAAAATGCTCCAGAGGAGGATAAACAGATAAAACGTTGTTCCCAAACAATGTAATTACAAATGTGGTCTCGTAGGAGGAACGTGCCTGAGCTTTGATTTCACGGATGGTTGGGATTTGAGATGATGGGGGGAAATGTGCTGGCGTGTCCTAAAAGGTCTCTTCCACACAACATGGACTTTGTCCCGTAATGTGCCAGAAAGACTGAAAAACGAAGGGAGGGGGAGAGACACTCACTTACCCTAAGACTCTGTCCTTGGCTTTTCATTTAAGCCTTTCAAAGTTATTTGCCTCACAGCCTATGTAACATGGTGATTATACGTGCCTCAAGCCTGAATGAGGATAGGCGCAGGGGATGATAAAGAGCTGTATCCTAGTGCCTCTCCATCTTGTGAATTTTTTATTTTTTTATTTTAATTCACATGCCTCAAAGAGTTTTGCTAGAGCAGATAAAAGCCTGATCCACAGATATTAAAGCAACAAGGAGGGGCAAAACTCCACACTCTCCCCTCAAACTTGCATTGGCTGTATATCAAAACAAAACTAATGTTTTGGAAATAACAGAGCGGCTTCTTCAAAGTGGTGTAGTTAGTTATTTCTCTCCCACACCCGATAGGGTTGTCAGTAGGAAGATTTAATGTCCTTTCTATAAGCCAAGTGAGCCTGTGAGAAGCAGCTTCAGTTCTTCTGAGCAACGGTGATCTGGCTCGCGTGGAATGCTATGTATGTCCAAGCCTTTGAAGGAAAAGCAGAATTCTGCATTGTCATAAATCAAATTCTGCAATAAGGAAAGGTGAATCCTGTTGTGCTTCAAGGCCCCCAAGCCCTTCCCCTGAAAATAACTTCACACTGACACGTAATTTTAGTTTAAGTTATCAGGCAAAATTTAGGCCACAACTTTATTGATTACAGCAAAGTGAGTGGTATTGGCTTAGGCATTGGCAACAGACTATACCTGACTCCCGTCTCTCTGGCTGGAAGTCTGAAAGGGTAATCACCAAACAAGGGAGCAACATCGATGAAGACCAACGAAGCTCACCCCAAGGTTGCTGTGGTCCTGGCATGGCCCTAGCCCCTCCAGCGGACTTTGGACGAGATCCAGGACCCCCAGATTGCTTTACCAGAATACCCTTATTCATGGAGGGGCATGTGATGGCCGCACCTTCCCTCCCACACACTTCAATAAGCCAATGCCTAACTGCCAAACCTTGCAGGGTTGTGACGATTGCTAAGGGGGTAGGCAAAAACCAAGTGTCTACAGCCAATCTGCCAAATGGAAAAAACTTCCTACCCAGCCCCTGCTCCAAAGCAGGCAACCCAATCCAAAGCAAGGCCAAAGCAGCAAAACCTACAAATAGGGATGGGAGAGTGGGTATTCGGCAGCGTGAAGCAAGTGCCCCCAGTTACAGCATGCTGCCACTTTTGCAGGGCCCAGGAATCGCACCGACCACCCCAATTGGCCCAAACAGCATGGCGCAATCCTGGGGCCTAACGGTTAAGGCTTGGGCCACGCCCGGCAACAACTCTCCTAGTGGGGGTGCCTTAGGGGCCCGCGCACAACCAGGACCCTCATTAAGGAGCATCCCATTTCTCATTATTCACAGTGGAACAGACTCCCTCAGAAGAGGGAGTCCTTCATTGGAGGTTCTTAAGCCTGTCATGGATGCTTTAGTTGAGATTCCTGCGTTGCAGCAGGTTGGACCCAATGACCCTTAGGGTCCCTTCCAACTCTACAATTTTATGATTTATCACACTGGCATTATATTTTTCTTATTTTGACTATATATGGAAAGAAGAAGCAGGTGTCTTGTTAGTGGGCCCCTTGCTGGGGTGTACTTCCCCAACAATGTCCAACCATGCAGCAGACCCTGTGTCCATTCAAACTCATGTCATACACAGTAGATCTATGTATTAGCGAGTCAATCATAGGGTGTTTTATTGGGCATGAGTGAATGTGACTCAATGTTTTACGATAGGCCCTGAGGCTGCAAAGAAAAATCATGACCCTATGAATTAAAGGTGGGGGGATAATATTCCAAGCTTAATGATCTGCAGTTGAGTCAATTCCAAGAGCTGATGGTGAAAAGTATGAGAACTGAGGAGAACATGGTAACAATGCTGTAGATTGGAGTGCTGTTGGTGTAGATTCACTGCTAAAAAGCCACTTCCGAGCTGGAAAGGAGGTGGGGTTGCGGGCTTCATGCCCTTCCCCCCACATGTGCGGGGGCTGGCTTGCAGCCCCTGCTAGAGCAGGGGAATCCTCGGACGCGTCATTTCCCGAGGATTTCCCTCTTTCTCTGCTCCAGCGCCCCAGTTGCTCCGGTTTCCCACCCTCCCACCCTTTAGGTTCGGCTCTTTGACATTGCTATGGACTTCGGTTGGTCGCCGTCAAGGGGCCTGGTAGGATTTTTTTCCACTTGGCAAATTGGCACCAGCCATTTGGTTTTTCACCTACCTCGTAGCAAATCGTCACAACTTCCTCGGCATTGGCGGTTAGGCATTGGTAAGGGTATTGTTATGCAGATGAGTGGGGGGGAGGAAGCGCCATCACCTTTCCCCATATCAAAGGGTGGTCTGGTAAAGGATTCCAGGGGGCTTGACCTTGTCGTAAGCCTATGGAGGTATGGGCCTAAGGCACGCCCCCGAGCGGTGACCCCGGGGGAGCTCCTAGTTGATGTGCATCAGCAGGACTCCCCCTACTGGTGGTTAACCCTTGCCGGTCTTCAAGCAATCAGACTGAAGCCGGTTAGTTGATAGGACCAATGCCCAAGCCAATACCACTCAATTCCTGTAATCAATAAAGTTGTGGCCTATTTTTGCCCATTAACCTAAAATACTGGTGTCTTGTGTCTTTATTTCCAAGGGGGAGATGGGATCTCGCCACACAATATACTAGTCCAGATGCGCAGCAGCATTGGTGCCTGGAGCAAGACTTCAGGCATTCTCACCTGATTGTGAAAATATATAAGATTTGGAACATATTTTTAAACAAAACTGACAACAGTAAAAAAAAAATAATGGATTAGATTTGGAAAGACACGTAACAGTGAAGAAGGCAGTGCCATTATTAAAAATAATCGTTCTGCTCTTCTCTCTGCCAGTATCTACTGTCCCCAAACAGGAACCCAGAATACTCCTCAACGCAGCAGTTGACATTGACTGAAAGCTCCTGCACGTTCTTCTACCATGTCAGAAAGCAAATCTATCTATCACAGCCGATGACATAAAACAAAGCGGTAAAGAAGTAATGGGAGTTCTCATGCAATCCCTTGGGATTGCTCTTTAAAATCTCCCTTAAAATCTTTATTGCTGATTTGAGAGCCCTATAAGAGGAGGGCAGTGACAGATCCCAGGAGGAGATATTAGCATCCCAACAGTTGGTGGCTTTGTGCCAGTGGGTCTGCTGGAGTTACTGGTGCTCCTGAGCTGCTGCTGTTTCTCTTTTGCTCTTTTTCGTATATTTGCACATCTCTTTCGGCCCATTAGAACAAATGAAACTAGTGCAACCTTGTGGCAATCAGAGTTGCAGGGATAAAATAAGTTGATGGCATTTGGACTATAACAGTAGATAGAATTAAAACTTTTCTCCTTGACATATGCAGTGTATTTTTTCAATGTGTGTATATTCTATCATGCAATCTCCCACCTGTATTCTAAACTTGTGGTAGAGTCCAATGAAGATTGTACCATATGCTATCTCTGTACATCTGAACAAGCTCAAACACATCTCTTTTTTTGTATTACAATTCATTCCAACAGATATTTCAGAAGTTTTTTTTAAAAAAAATATCTCATTTTTCCCCCAGTTTGGGCATCTTGTTTCAATGGACTTTAGTAAGCTTTCCTGTTTGGTTAATGTTTGAATTAATACTTAAACCCAACTAAGAATTTAAAATCCTTTATGCAGTTACGTTGAGAATCCATATAGATAAATCCATATAGATATTTTACATTTCATAGCGTACATTTTCAGTGGTACAATGGGGGTTTGCATAACTCCATACGCTCCAACATTTATCCAATGAAAATAGGGAGCTTTAAATGTTGAAATTTTAGCAATCAAAAAGTTCTATTTTGCGACCTAAGGATCAGATAAACTATCAAAACCATTGGATTATAATTACATTGAAAGATTATAATTACATCAGTAACCCTAGTTTTTATCAACAGACTATATTATAGGGGTTGATGTGAGTGTTTTTCAATATGTCCAAATCTGATTTACAGTTTTGGATATATGTAATTTATCAGATGTAAGTGCTGAGCTGCCTCTCATTTCAGTGCTAGTATTAAGCAACACCACTCAAAGAATCTTTAGTGGTTTGGTTATTTTTACATAATCTGCTATGTACAGTACATTTCCAATGCAAAATGGCCAATTCATGGCCTCGAGGAAAAGTCAAAACTCCAGAAGGCCAGTTTTAATTTCTGTCATTGTTTGGGATTTAGGGATTTGCTATCTGTCAGGCGAATATAAGGGGCTAGCTGTAGACACAGGTTATGTCCATCTGGAGTCTTTCTCAATATTCTAATAGCATCTCCACTTTTCAGCCAGCCTTTGGTTCCACTCCAAATCTTTATTTGTAACTTGATTTGCATACAGAAGTAATGTGTGCACCAGTTTCCCCCGTTCCTTTCAACTATGTTTATAGAGGAATGAATATATGTGTCTGTATGTGTCCTTTTCAATGACATGAAAGAATACATTAGATAAGCAGGAGGTCTTGGTATGCAGCGGAATCACGTAGGTTAGAGCCCAAACATCAGACTCTTTGTCAAGAATAGAGATTGCCAAGGTGCTGAATGACATTATGCAGACTTGTTCTTGTGCTTTACACATAGGCCAGAACACATGCCATTGAAGAGGAATAGATCAACAAGAGTGACGCTCTAGGAATGCATGTTCAAATGGACAACCAGTCCTAAAAACCTTTGAGAGCTAGCTTTTCAACGTAAAAAGTGAAGGTTGAAAAGCAGCTTTGGGGATTACTAAAAGGATTATTGTAAGCGTTCTCTCTTGATTTTTCCACGTTTGTAAAAAAATATCCTAAAACTCACTAGCCATGTGGATAATACTAAGTATACTGTGATTCTGAAAAGCTCAGTAGTAATAATACTCACCCTTTCATGTTTAGAGATTCCATCTATTCTTTCAGAACTATTTTTCACATTAAAAGGTCAGAGATTTGACGTGAATTAATATGCCTTATAGATAATTATCCCATGATGTGAGGAGGAAGCCGTATGGCATAGATTTGGATAAGCACTTAAGACTGCCTTCTTAAGTCATAAGTATTCTGCGAGCAAAGTGTTATGCTTTGAGGCTACAAGTGAGACAACAAGTGAAATATTTATGTTCTGAAACTAAAGCCCTAAGGAGGGGTCAAACTACAAATGATGGTCTCTACTGTTCTCCACTGTGGAAAGAGGAAGGGGCACTGATCTCTTTTTCCAATAACCATATTTCTTATCAAAATCATGCCCTTTATTTTTGTGTCACATGGGTGGCAGGGATATTCTGACTTCAGAGGACAGTGAGTAATTTCGTCTCGCTGATTTTAGAGGGACTTAATCCTAGATAATAATGGTGTGGTAGCTATGGGGAGGGTGGGGCTAGCCAGGTTTTTTTGCCCTGGGTGAAGTTTCCAGAGGGGTGCCATTGAGACTCCCAGCCTGTGTGTGTGTGTGTGCGCGCGCGCGTACGGAAATGTGCATGGGGTGTGTGCCAAACTGGGTCTTCGACCTGAGTGAAATAAAGCCTCATTTCTCCCCTGTGCTGTGGTAATCCATTAACTTCAATTTGCAATGCAGACATTCTATTCTCATTCATGTGGACGAGTATCCAAGGCCCTCCCTATGTGCAATTTCATGTCTGCTTTGTGGGGGAAACGTTTTTGGAACTGCAGGAACAAACTCTTCCTCAAGCATGTCTAGGAGGCTTCTTCATTGTACATGTGAAATTGACAAATCCATTGTCATTTTCACCTCTGCATTAAATGGACTCATCCTTCAGAGAAGGAGGGGGGTGCTTTGCATTCTTTGCACAGAATTCTTTGAGGTTTAGCAAGAGCTTGTCCATCAATCCGCATTAAATTCTTTATTTTTGAGCAGCTTGCACAAGAGTTTGCAAACCGAGCTACAGATAATTTCCCCCAGCATTGTCTTTTGCAATATTTGCATGGGACTGCATAATATGGCTCTGACCTTCCCGGGACTGCCAGCTGGATGCACAAACTCTTGTGCAAGTATTCTGAAAGCTGAAATCTCCCCACTGCCCACCCAAAGGAAAAATGCATGCCTGCATAGTTGTTCCGAAATTCCAGACATATTTCTATATTACCTTTTTAAGTTTCCATGAATATCCAACACTATGGGATGAAATAGCAGAAAACTCTGGGCACATAGAGGCATTTTCCCTTACCTGGAAGAGTATTACAGTGGTATCTCGGGTTACAAACACCTCAGGTTACAAACACTTCGGGTCACAGACTCCACTAACCCGGAAGTAGTACCTCAGGTTAAGAACTTTACCTTAGGATGAGAACAAAAATCACACGCCGGCGGCGTGGCGGCAGCGGGAGGCCCCATTAGCTAAAAGTGGTACCTCAGGTTAAGAATGGTTTCAGATTAAGAATGGACCTCATGAATGAATTAAGTTCGTAACCAGAGGTACCACTGTATTTTCAAATATGGTACCTAGGGTTTCAGCCTTTGTCCATGGTACTGATGTATGCATCTCTTTATATAGGATTCTCCTGGTCCCCTATTTGCAAGGCTCCTGTGAACCTTGAGCTTTGTTGATAAAGAGAACAGCATGTGCCTTCCTCATTCATGTCCTTGATCTAATACATTTGCTAAAAGAACAAAAATGTATTTCTACCAGGCTTGATCAGGAATGTACATATTTAAGAATGTGGACTTAATCTGCTTTTTAGAAAACGAAACAAAATTAGATTGATGGATCCGGGAAAGTCTCTTCAATTTGTTGTAGATTTATTTTCATTGGACATTAGTTAAATACTTTAAAAATGACAGATACTTGAATAGCCCACCCCCCTCTAAGGGTACTTTAATTCAAAGGGAACTATAATGGGTCTAAAGAGGTCTGGCCAATCCATTACTGTGTTAAAATGTGCCTATAAGATTATGTTCATCTGGAAGGCAAACAAATCACTCCATTAATCTTAGCCACTATTAATTTCTATTATTTCATTATTGATTTCCCCATAAGACTACATCTCAAAGATATGCATTATTAAAGCAGTAGAATTAAGCCTAGTGGATGCAGGTATGCGCATGTGTGTAGATATTTTACTTGGTTGTTTAAATACATGAGTACTTGATTATGGAAGATAAGGGGAAGAGCCTGCATTATTTTTCTTATTTCCTTACATTTATATCTGATCTTTCTTCTGTCACAAAATCCAACACAGCATGCATGTGATTTCCAGGTGGTCACCTGTCCAGGTACTTACCAGACACAGACCTGCTTGGCTCCATCAAAGTGGCTGTATCCAGTGCCTTCAAACAACATCCTGGAACCCTGCATGCCTTCTGTATGATTAGGATTCCAGCTTCCAAGGAAGCCTACACACATATAGGTTCATGCAGCTTAGATGAACAGACAATATGGATGGAACACACACTATGTACAGGCATTAGGGATGGAA
This sequence comes from Podarcis muralis, assembly GCF_964188315.1. NCBI lineage: Eukaryota > Metazoa > Chordata > Lepidosauria > Squamata > Lacertidae > Podarcis > Podarcis muralis. Next base: position 69,273,910 of record NC_135662.1, on the reverse strand, counting down.
GGAAGCTATACTAACAGCAAAGGTTGGTACCAGCAGCATAGTCTCTTTAGTATTATGATACCTCTTCGCATTAGAAGCAGAGAAAGAGCGCTGTTGACCGTAGGTTAGTTATGAAACTTGTTTATGGGAATGAGCCACAGGATTAGAAGAAGGGCTATCATCATGGATCACTCCAAAGGTCTTGGTAGTCCAACCATCCAGCTAGCCGCATCCAGCAAAACCTGACTGGACTGGACTGAGGAGGAATGGTGGGGACGCCCCCCCTTTCTCCTGAACCTTCCTGAGAACAGGAGGACAGTATAGATTTAGAACAGTGGTTTGCAGAAGGGCATAGTTCAGAGGCTGCAGAGGGCAGAAGATGGGGAATATTGGAAGAGGAACAGCAGGAAGAAGAAGAGGCACCAGGGGAGAGACAGATGACAGACTCAGTGTCCTTGGAAAGCATTCCTGACCCTCCCCCTCCCAGAACCAGATGAGCATTGCGGGTAGCAGAACAGAGAGCTCAGAGGCAGAAAGCTCAGATTAACCGATGCAGGAGTGACGTAGAATAGGGGAGACAAAGGGGGGTGGGACTTTACTTGGAGCAATGCGGGACTTGACATCTTTCCACAGGGCCTGCAAGACAGAGTTGTTCCACCTGGCCTTTGGTTTGGACTCAGTCTGACCCTTATGTTTCCCTCCCCTTATAGTTTTGATCTATGGGCTACTTTTAAAATGAGGCTGCATTTTTAATTGCATTTTAACCTGTATTTTAAATTGGGGGTTTTTCCTATTATGTTTTTACTGTATTTTTACTGGTGTTAACCACCCTGAGCCTGGCTCTGACCAGGGAGGGCGGGGTATAAATAATTTTATTATTATTATTATTATTATTATTATTATTATTATTATTATTATTATGCCATTTTTTAGGGAAGGCTGCATTCCTTCATCGCTCTCTGTGAATTATTGCTTGGTAATAGCTTTTATCGTATCTCTGATTCTTGGCTGCCACCACGGGAGGGATGATATTCCCCGTATCCTGACAAAACTACAGGCAAGGCATGCAGGCAAGAGGCCTCCATCATCTAGAATCCAAAACTGTATCGCTTCTGACAATTAAGGTTCCATCTAGCATTCATGGCTAATAAGCCAACTGGCAGAGCTACCCTCCACAATTTCATCCAATGCTTTTTCTGAGACATGCTCCTTTGGACAAGGAGGTGCCAGATCAGCTGAGGGTCATCAAGCATGAATCACCAAGAACCATAGAACCATGTGTGAAACACCTCCCAATTTGTTAGATATGTCAGATAGGTGGTGAACATGTGGAAGATGAAACAAAAACAAAAAGCTGAACACATGTTGGACCCTTTCACAAGTGACAGCTAAGCAGCTCTGGGTTTTGTCTGGCTTCTTAAATCAAGTGGTGGCCAAAGTTTATCTCAATTTATGACTGTTGTCATTGTAGTCTTCTTCTTCTACACTGCATAGGCTAGGGGTAGGCAACCTAAGGACCGTAGGCCAGATGTGGCCCAATCGCCTTCTAAATCCGGCCCACAGACGGTCCGGGAATCAGCGTGTTTTTACATGAGTAGAATGTGTCGTTTTCTTTAAAATGCTTCTTGGGTTATTTGTGAGGCCTGCCTGGTCTTTTTACATGAGTAGAATGCGGGCTTTAATTTAAAATGCATCTCCGGGTTATTTGTGGGGCATTGGAATCCGTTCATTTTTTTCCTTCAAAATATAGTCTGGCCCACCACATGGTCTGAGGGACAGTAGACCGGCTCACTGCTGAAAAAGGTTGCTGACCCTGGCATAGGCTGTCATTCCTCCCATAACTTTAGTTTGCATGTTGCTGCTCAACTGAATGAGCACCATTTATCTCTATAGCCAAGTGCAGCCAGTTAGAAACTAGTATGGGGGATAGCTGCACCCTGAGCATGTAAGCACCATTCAGCTCATGTAGATTGCCTGGGATCCTTAGAAAGACACAATAGTAACTGAATACTTGTTTGGAGTTACTTGCTTCATAGATGGGGGAAATATAAATATCAGAACTCACATTAATGATATTGGGTTAGTGATCTGAAATGAAAAACCACCATCCCTCCATTGGACGATCAAACTAGAGGTCTCAATTATGTTCTTACCTTTAAGGCTTTTCCTATTAATTTGTAGTAGGCAATTTCCCCTATTATTGTGGTTTTCACAGGGAATTGGTTTTGTTGTGTGGTGTGTTAGTCAACGGCAATTCTTCCATTTTTTTTAACATAAGCAACAAAAAGCAGCAATTATTGTTCAATGAATGACTTGTCTGAAAATAGAAGGTCACCTACCAAAGTGATGCATGGTACTTCAGATTAATCATTTTCTGCATCCACATTTTTTCAGATGAGCCAAGTGAACATTTGCTTGCAATTCCTTATAACAAATGATAACCAAGAGTGCAGTTTCTGAATGTATTGGCTCCATTTGCGTACAGCAGAAATGAAAAGGGCAATTGCTTTGTATAATTAAAGGGCTACAACTTTATTAAATTAACAAAATCTGCAGTGGGGCAGCTTGAACTATTTAAATAATAATCTATTACTACTACTACTACTATTACTACTATTGTTGTTGTTGTTGTTGTTGTTAAATTTTTATTAACCCCCCCCCCCAAAAAAAATCTGGGCGGCTTCCAGAAAAATATAAAAGCATAATAAAATGTCAAACATTAAAAACTTCCCAATACAGGGAGGCTGCCTTCAGATGTCTTTCAAAAGTTGTGTAGTTCTCTATCTCCTTGACATCTGATGGGAGGGCGTTCCACAAGGAATAAACTTGTGATATCTAAAAGGCTAACAAATATTATTATGGCATTAGCGTTCACGGACTAGTGCCTGCTTCATCAGATACACACCACACTCCATGGTTCTAATGAAGTGTTCTCTAGTTCATGGAATCTTACACCATAAGAAAATTTGTTAGTCGTTAACATGCTTCAAGAGTATGTTGTTTAAGATGCTGAGTAATCATACAAAATGCCTTTAAAGTGAGCTGCTTTCTCAAGAGGCCGGGGGCCAGCGCTGTCCGGAGACACTTCTGGGTCACGTGGCCAGCGTGACAAAGCTGCATCTGGCGAGCCAGAGCCGCACATGGAAACGCCGTTTACCTTCCCACTAGTAAGCGGTCCCTATTTATCTACTTGCACTTTGATGTGCTTTCGAACTGCTAGGTTGGCAGGCGCTGGGACCAAGCAACGGGAGCGCACCCCGCCGCGGGGATTCGAACCACCGACCTTTCGATCGGCAAGCCCTAGGCGCTGAGGCTTTTACCCACAGCGCGACCCGCGTCCCTTTAGTATATCTTTAGTATACTTTAGTATACTTTAGTATACTCAAGCACAAAAGCACCTTGCTATGGATCTCAGCCAAATGACAGGCGACTTTTCTATGGAAACTTGCACACCATGGCTGAAATCTGAAAGAACATTCCTGCTTATGTGTTGAAAAGCACATTTGCTTGTATCTATCAAGAGATAGATAGTTCTTAGGAGTTCTTAGGATGGAATAACACCATTGTTCCCATTCACACTAGCTGTAAGGTCAACTGAAAGGTCCCAAGTCTCTTGGGATTGAATGAAATCATGGGTAAAGCGTGAAAGGAAACAAAGCTCCACACAAACAAGTTCAGCTCTTTATGTACAGTTATATATGCTCTGAGGTTTATGGAAGGCTTTTAGCTCATAGCATACCAGGCCTTTCAGACAGTGGAAATAGATTTAAGGGAAGAGGTGAGCTGCTTGTTCCTTATACAACAAATGCTGTGTCAGGAGTGCTGAAGTCTTTGTTTCCTTCCACTTGTTAGATAACTTAAGCTGCCTTGTAAAAGAAAACAGGAAAATGCAATCTATTTATACTTGCCATTGATAAATCTTCCAAGCATAATAGATTATTCAATTACTAATGGGCCTGCTTTAGACATCTTAGTGAGATAATTAAAGTACTGTGGCACATAATCAATTCATTGATTGATCATCACACCCCCTTTTTCTGAAGGTAATAATTTAATTTGCATCCTTCTACTGGTGCTCCAATGCAGTTCCTCCCACCCCCATTTAAAGCTTTCTTTTCCTTTGACTTCCTGCCTCTTCCTACCTTGCAAGATCATAGGAAGAAAGGATGAGATTCCCCACGTATAATCGGCTAAGATGGCAAGCCACAGACTGAAAGCAAGACAGAAATGCAGCTAAACCTGGGTCAAAATGTCCAGCCCAACTGGGTTTGAGGTTTGTTTCTTTGTTTGTTTTGGCCATTAATGGGAGTGGGGGGTGAAGGTTCCATACCCTCCAACATTTCTCCAGTGAAAATAGAGACATCGTATTCAATACTACTACTACTACTACTACAGTGGTACCTCAGGTTAAGAACTTAATTCATTCTGGAGGTGCGTTCTTACCCTGAAACTGTTCTTAACCTGAGGTACCACTTTAGCTAATAGGGCTTCCCGCTGCCGCCATGCGATTTCTGTTTTCATCCTGAAGCAAAGTTCTTAACCCAAGGTGCTATTTCTGGGTTAGCAGAGTCTGTAACCTGAAGCGTCTGTAACCTGAAGCGTTTGTAACCTGAGGTACCACTGTACTACTACTACTACTACTATTACTACTTTTATTTTTTATATCCTGTTCATCTGACTGGGTTACCCACTCTAGGTAGCTTCCGACATGTATAAAAACATAATAAAACATTAAGCATAAAGAATCTTCCCTATACTGGGCTGCCTTCAGATGTCTTCTAAAGGTTGTATTGTTACTTATCTCCATGGCTTGGGGGTCACATAACTCCATACCCTTCAACATTTCTCCAGTGAAAATAGGGACCTTCTAAAGAAAAGCAGGACATTCCAGGGTCAAATCAGAAACCAGGAGGGCTTCTGTAAATCTGGGACTGACCCTGGGAAATAGGGACACTTGGAAGGTCTGCAGTACCTCATTTCTTAGGGATTAGGCCATTCTTAAAGCAGCATGGAGAGTGCTTTCAGAATAGGCATCAGGCTGACGGACCATCTGGGGGTAGGGTCAACGTTATACTCTCCTTGCTGCTTTAAGAGTGGCCCACCCTATAGGCAGGGCCAGCCCAAGATATATTGGCGCCTGAAGCAAACAACAAAACCCAGCTGCCCACCATGAAAGAAGGGGTGAGTGAGGATCTACATCAGGAACAAGGAGAAAATAAAGATGTACATCAGGGGAAAGGGTGAGAGGAGACCAGCAGTGTCTCCTATTCACTCAGAAGCTGCTGTATGGGAACCTGAGGGGGACGCTGAGGAGGCAACAGCAGTAGTGGGTGATGCATTCCCTGGAGGCTAGTTCTGCTGCCCCTGTGGGTTTTGCCACCTGAGGCAGTCAAGTCACTTTGCCCTATGGGTGGGTCAGCCCTGCTCACAGGAAATGTGACCCAAATAAACCCATGGCGACCTTTTTCAATTAATAAACCCTTGGCAACCTTCTTCAATTAAGCAACATTCTCTCAGAAAAGATATCCAAGGCAAGTATTCCCAGATCCCTCTCTCATGGAATTGTGAAAATTTTCTCACGTCCCTCTGAAAGCAACAAAATAAATCTCCCATCCAAACTGTTGCAGGGGAACGGATGGGGGATGATTTTGGAGGCCTGCCATTAAATTATGAGAATCAAAATTAATGTGATGCTAATTGTGGGAATGCAATTAGTGTGCATGGTTTCTATTATGTAAACAGAAACCACAAGGAAGCCTGGGCAGCTTTGAAGCTGTGAGGCATTGTGCCATTAGATCCCTTGGCTTCTACTGCATCAGTTTTCTCCTTCCTTTCTGTTGCTCCTCTCTCTCTCTCTCTCTCTCTCTCTCTCTCTCTCTCTCTCTCTCTCTCTCATTCCACAATTAGTCACATAGCTAATGCCACCCAGCCAGGGATCATGTAGCAAGCATGCTGATGCCAGGATTTTAGCAAAGTGCTAACATTATTGATGGCAAGCAGTCGATTCAGAGTGAGGGCAATGCTCCCTTGGTGATCTCAGTCAGTTTGGGTCTTCCCAGTCAATCAGGGGCCACTTTTAATGAGCGTGATCCTGTCAGACAGAAGCTGCTGTGTGATGACATCATGGACAGCAAATAAAATCTGTTCCGAAACTGAGAGGGATGGGAGCGAATATGTGAATACTTTCAAAATAGTTGCTGACAAATCATCAAAAGGGACTGTTTCTACTGCTGTTGAAAATGAAGAGAGAGAGGGGAAAACATGTGTCATTGCCTATTTTTTTCTTTGCTTTGTTATTAACATGTTCATTTATTTAAAAGCATTTCTATACCTCTTAATATTTCAAAAATCTCTAAGCAGTGTACAGTCTAAAAAACAAACAGCATATCATCAGAACGTTAAAACAAAACATGGCATTTGGTTGTGTTCTGCTTCAGATATACTTTCTGCTATATGCTTGGGGAGAAATAATCTTTGATGGGTTGCTCAGATATAGAATGGATTAATTTTGAATTGTTGATCATCTACAAAAAATGTCAGTAGCACAGTACTGGAAATGACCTAAGCTGCCAGCAATGGATTTTGAAGATTTGGCCACAAAGTATAAATTAATTACCCTAATTCCATTAATGGTAAGGAGAATTAGAGAAGAAAAATGATCTTGTAGTTAATAAATGGAACCTATGGAGAGAATGTTCATGTGCTGCTCCTGCAGCAAGAAATTATGTAAAGGAAAGATGGGTATTGGTTTTTGGATTAAGGGGTTGGCATCTTGAGCCTATACAGATGACGAGAGATCACCACAGAGTAGTTTGTTAATCTGTAAGTGCTTATCTTATATTTGTTTTTGTGTTGCTTTGTTTTTAAACCAGTCAGCGATGAGATCTGGAATTTACAAGTTGTACAGAATTAAAAGGTAAAGGTAAAGGACCCGTGGATGGTTAAGTCCTGTCAAAGGTGATTATGGGGTTGCAACGCTCATCTTGCTTTCAGGCTGAGGGAGCCGGTGTTTGTCCACAGACAGCTTTCTGGGTTATGTGGCCAGCATGACTAAACTGCCTCTGGTGCAGTGGAACACTGTGGTGGAAACCAGAGCGCATGGAAATGCTGTTTACAGTTTACACTGTGTACAGAATTAGGATGCATTATGTATATATATATAGCATTTCCAATGGATTAAAAAAAAAAGTGGCTTGGCATTAGAAATATCCCATTTATGAATTACTTCCCTTGAAATATCTTGAAGTGGTTTAACAATAAAAGCATCAACAATAAGACAGATATAAAACAATTCAGTCTATTTTTTAAAAACCCCGCAATCTCATATATGAAAATAATTTCCAATCCAATTGGATCTCAACTTAAAAGCATTGATAAGAAAGGAAGGTCTTTGGTAGGTGTTGAAAAGACAACAGAGATGGTGACATGTAATGAGAGGGAGTTCCAAAGGTGATGTGCTAATGTATTGAAGGTCCAATTCCTATCTCATACAAAAGGGACAAGCTGGTGAGATGGTATCTGCAGGAGGCCCTCTCCCACAGAGCAGGGAGATCATTTCCATATATAAGAGAGAGACTAGCTTCCTAGGGGTTTGGTGGGATGTGGCCCTCACAGGAGAGAGTAAATGTTTTTTGTGTAATTAATTCCTCAACATCAGGAACTCCTCCTACTTTTAAAAAATATTTCATGGATGCTTCAAATGACTTAATAATAATAAAATCACATAACACTGAATCCTTTCTTATTAATGACTTGAATTACTCCATTGGATGACAAAGGTTATGTAGTGAACACACACCAGATTCTGAAAGCTTCAAATGCTTATGCTTATGCTGTCCTGTGTCTTGAAGGATATCTTCTGGAGAAGAAAGGGCTAAGGAGTAAACCAGGGCCAGATTTAGGTTTGATGAGGCCCTGAGCTACTCAAGGTAATAAGGCCCTTTATACGTCCAGCTGTCCTTTGTCAACAAATTGTCACTGTTTTTTTCCTGTTGAATATATGCTATATGGTAATTTATGGACCTAATAGGTATCTAAAGCCATTTGCACATAACAAAATGTGTATTTTATCAAAGTAATTGTGATACTTAAGGGAGCAGGCTAGCAGGCAGGGCTCATTACTTACATCATAGGAGCCTACACAACACAAAACACTGTTGCTGTATGTAGGTTTTGTTTTATTTGTTATTTATCTTATATTTTGGAAATGTACATGCAGGTTTTTTTCTTTAATTTTTTTTTTGGGGGCCCCCAAGAGAGTGGGGCCCTAAGCTATAGCTTGCTTAGCTTATACGTAAATCTGGCACTGAGTAAACCATACATAAATCCGGTGTGGAGTCCTTAAGACAGTTAGATGGCATCTTGTACGCCTCATTCCGGCAACTCCTGCTGGTGCCAAATGTATTGCTGTTATTTCCTTTGGACCACATCACCAGGTCCAAAAGGGAGACTTTGTCATCCGAGATTCCCAGAACCTCCATATACACTTCCCAGGCTTGCACCCTGGAGAGTTCACTATGCAGTTTGACTTCATCCCCGGAGACGCACTCTATTGTCTTTCGAGACAGACGGATGCCAACGACATGTGAAGAGCACAATCATCTGAACCTATATTTATGAAGTGTGATAAACTTTCTTCTTTCCTGATCTGTATTCCAGTTGAGGCAAGGGTTTATTTAATTTTGCCAAGTGTTGTATACACAGTAGCACAACTGAAGAACAATGGTACTCATCTCCTAAACAAGCAAGGCCACCACATAGCCTTAGTAACCAAATCCACAGACAACTGACACATCTTAGCAAAATCTTTGAAAAGAAATTTCCAGCAGACTGTTATTAATTAGAAAAGGTATGAAGAACAAAGAAGCCCTCCAAAATTGGATTATTTCATTAGTCTTTTTCCTATTAATGAAAGAAACCCAACATTTAATCATCCTTCTCCCTAGCTGATGATTTATGCCATTCACTGTGATCCAAGTGAAACATCTACAAGGGAGGGTAGGACTTTAAATGGCTTTGTAATATATGTATATAGCTGCCAGGACCATTAATGTCAGTTGAATGCAATCACCAGGAACACACACTTAGGCAAGTAATCTTCCAGTCTCATTGTGATTGCAAATGTAATTAACATGAAATGGGCACTCTGAGTGTTGAGATGCTGCTGTGGTTTAATACATTTTCCCTTCATTCCTGGAGCCCAGCTGAGTTCATTCTGCAGCACTTTTAAAAAAGTAAACAGTATTAATATACTGTATTTTTTCAGAGCTTGCTTACTTGATCGGGACATATTATGTTGTCTTGGAAGTTGTTAATCTGAGGGTTTTGATCAAGGACAGCCAGTGTGCATTAATGATACATTTTCTTTTTCATCCTTTTGGACGGTTCTCAGGTAGCTTTGGAATAAATGGTAGCATCCAGCAACTTTTCAAATTTCACGGTTCTAATTCAAAAAAACAATATTTGATGGCAGCACCCAAAATTTGCTTTGCTTTGATTGTCTAAATCAGGCTTCCTCATACTCAGCCCTCCAGATGTTTTGAGACTACAATTCCCACCATCCCTGACCACTGGTCCTGCTAGCTAGGGATCATGGGAGTTGTAGGTCAAAAACATCTGGAGGGCCGAGTTTGAGGAAGCCTGGTCTACACATGGTGGGATCCAATAAAGTCATACCCAATTTTACTTGGTCAGATACAACCCAGTTAATATAAATTGTACTAAATTTTGTTATAATCAATCTATCAGGTGCTGTCAAATACTGGATGCTAGTGCATGTAAGCAGTCTGATGAAGTCATATGCAAATATTAATTGTCACATGTCTAATATTTGCTGTCCAAGTATCCAACTTGTGCCAGTTGCCAAATACAGACTGTTGCTGCACTAAAGCTGCCAGAAATAGTAAAATATTGTGTGCTGGCATGACATGAACAGCGTGTCAGATGCTATTAATTGTTGATTACTATTGCATGTCAGCTGTCAGTTCATATCAACCCCTGGTTGCTGCTGCAAAATCTTCAGGTGGCAAATGTTGACGCTGAGGAAGAAATGTTTGCTGAACAATTCTGCTTTGAAAAAAAGTTTTCACAACTGAAACTGAGACATGAGAATATTTAGAATTGTAAAACAGGTTTTTTTTTTCCTGCAACAGTATTCTTAAACAAGTATGATTCCATTAATATTTGCCTCCTTCTGCATATCCAGGGAATAGTCACCCTGTTACTTCTGTCAACTCCAAGAAGACAGAAGTCAAGAGTTCCTAAATTCTAAAAGACCCATCCCTTCTCTTTGAAATTAATCCCTTAATCGTGTAATCTACCAGCCCCATCTAGCATGGCCAATCAGGGCTGATAGGAGTTGCAGTCCAGCCACATGTGAAGACCACCCCATTGTCTAATCCTTCTCTACTGTAGATGTTCCTCTTGCTGCTCCAGATCTGCAGACTAGGAAATACCCAGGGCAACCAAGGGAAGCACTAGGATTAATCCAAAATAAACAACCCTAGGCTTCCAGATGTTCCCACTTGCCACTGAGATCTTTCTGCTACTATGTCCACTGCTATTACACTGCCTGATGGTGGTGTCTACCTGAAGTCTGTAAACCACAGGATAACACCCCCACAAAGAGCAAAATTTATTCAACAGAGATGACTGCTAAATAGCTTTGTGTTACCCACCAACTGCACAGTGACTAAAACAGAATAGATGAAGAAGAAGAAGAAGAAGAAGAAGAAGAAGAAGAAGAAGAAGAAGAAGAAGAAGAAGAAGAAGAAGAGAAGGTAGGAAGAGGAACACATTACCTGAGTTTAAAATACCTGGGAAAACAAAAAGGGATTCACAGCTGCAAAAGCTCCACAGCTGCAAAGCCACCACTAACAAAAACCTGAAAATATATCATACGGTGCAAAGGAAAAAAGGATCACAAGGCTCCCCCTCAAGAAACAGGGAACTTCATTCACCCGTCCTTCAAAGCAGGCATGCTCGAAGGTATTTTCCACCCCCTTGGACACCTTCATGGGAGAGGTTCTTTTTGCAGCATCCTGACTCTCCTTTACTATTCTCCATTGGTGTCCATCTTTATCCTATTTTAATGCTATCATGACCTCTCATTGATTCTCAATCCCTGCCAATGCTCCGCACCACTTCTGTTTCATTAGTTTTGTCGTTGTCAATATGTCCTTGGCTGAATATATCAGTGCTGATTATGGGTGGCGGAGTGTGTGTGGCGGATTTGCTTTCCTTCGAAATGTCCTCTTCAGGGGTCATTTCTTGGCTGCAACTGTAGCGCAGTCCACCTGGATTATATTAATTTTTTTACACTTCAGGAACAACAAAATTATCCATTGACAAAGAATGGTTTGATAGAGACAAGGGCTTCTTTGTAGCATTTCTTTGTCGTTTTTGACCCGGCTTGACAAGCAGTGAAACAAAGCACTCAAGACTATGGTATGTATTCCATTTTCAGTAGGGATCTCAAGATAATAACTTTTGACCATGTGTTTCATGTTGGGTTGGAGAATAGACACTAGCTGTACCACTGAGGATTTTGTCCAAGATATATCATGCAGAAATGTTGTAAATCTTGGAGAGATTTAATGAGCATATCCCAAATAACTTCAAGGTAATAACCAATGAAATGCAATTCAAACTGATGAAATGCAATTCAAATTCAAGATGAAAGCTAAAAATCTAAAGATGATTGTCAAAGGAAAGTCATTAGAATCACAGGGCTTGGTGGATAGCTGATCCCTCAACCTGTTTCATCATCAAAGCCCATTTTGTTCCAAGGGGACAAGTAGACACCCCCAGACTCAAATCCTGTTCCTGACCCAGGCAGTGGAAGTCAAAGGCCTATCAGGGTAGCAAAACTGACCCCTCCAAATGAACTGAACAATGAAAGTTACACCAAAAGCACACCTCATAATTAGCAAAGGAACTGATAGGGCTTTTTGTACGCCTCCTTGAATCCTTCCATGTCTATGACTTTCTTGGATGACCAAAGGTTATTGATGGGAAAGGATAAAACTACTAACATATTAGTCTGCTTACTACTCTAATTACAATGTCTCCCCCTCCCTCCCAAGCAGAGATGATGATAATCATTATCATGGAGAAGGCAGAGCATATTGTGTTGCTTTTCTTCTTCAGATCCTGACATTAAACAACTTATTTTAAAAAAAGGTTTTGGGTGACAGTGTCAATAGCAGATACACACAAATCTTTGACTCAGCTGACATCCAATTTACTTAACACTGTATCAACTTGGAAAGTGTTCAAAGGCTTTGAAAAACTCTAACAATGTGACTATGTGTAAGTGTCACAGAACATTATCCTATACCCAGGGGACTTGTTAACAGAGCTCTAATGTCAGAAGTGCCAACAAGGCAGCTCTTTATGGATGGAATTACACAATGTCAGTACGCTGGAAAGTAGATTGTCCTAACCAACCATGCCTTGGTTTTGCTGTTCACCCTGACCATCTTCTGTAGGGTGTCAAATGAGCCTTATATGTGGTTTGGAATTCATTTCACTGTGCATAGTTTTCTTGAAATAGACATTAAAATTCATTATTTGCTTTCCCTGCAGAGTAAGGCCATTATTTATTTAAGACCCATATTACAGAACAACTCAAATTTTCAAATCCCCACTGTTATTCTGTAAGACCCCCACCCGAAAAACAACAACACCAGATTCATTGCTGAACAAACAAAAAAAGATAATATCAGTAGAAAGACGGATGTACTCTTCATGATGACCCAATAGAAACATTACTACAAGTACAGTGTTGGCCAATTGTCTGGAGGCGGTTGGAGGATGGATGCTGGCTAACAGATTGAGGTTGAATCCTGACAAGACAGAAGTACTGTTTTGGGGGGACAGGAGGCAAGCATGTGTGGAGGACTCCCTGGTCCTGAATGGGGTAACTGTACCCCTGAAGGACCAGGTGCGCAGGGAGTCATTTTGGACTCGCAGCTGTTCATGGAGGCGCAGATCAATTCTGTGTCCAAGGTAGCTGTTTATCAGCTCCACCTGGTACGCAGGCTGAGACCCTACCTGCCCGCGGACTGTCTCGCCAGAGTGGTGCATGCTCTAGTTATCTCCCACTTGGACTGCTGAAATGCGCTCTATGTGGGGCTACCTTTGAAGGTGACCCAGAAATTACAACTAATCCAGAATGCAGCAGCTAGACTGGTGACTGTGAGTGGCTGCCAAAACAACATTACACCGGTCTTGAAAGACCTACATTGGGTCCCAGTATGTTTCCGAGCACAATTCAAAGTTTTGGTGCTGAGCTTTAAAGCCCTAAACGGCCTCGGCCCAGTATACCTGAAGGAGCGTCTCCACCCCCATCGTTCTGCCCAGATGCTGAGGTCCAGCGCTGAGGGCCTTCTGGCGGTTTCCTCATTGCGAGAAGCCAAGTTACAGGGAACCAGGCAGAGGGCCTTCTCGGTAGCGGCACCCACCCTGTGGAACGCCCTTCCAGCAGATGTCAAAGAGAAAAACAACTACCAGACTTTTAGAAGGCATCTGAAGGCAGCCCTGTTTAGGGAAGCTTTTAACGTTTAATAGACTGTTGCATCTTAAAATTTTGTTGAAAGCCACCCAGTGTGGCCGGGGAAACCCAGCTAGATGGGTGGGGTAGCAATGATAAATAAATAAATAAATATGATTATTATTATTATTATACACTAAGGCTGCAATTCTATATACAGTACCTTGGAAGGAAGTACCAATTGAACTGAGTGAGATGTACTTCTAATTAAACAAACTAAGTAGGCATTGGACTGTAAACCTGCACTCCATAGACACTTAATTGAAAGTAAGTTCAATTTCACACAATGGGTTTTGTTCCCAATTAAACAGTCATATGATCTGGCGGAAACTGTAACAAGGAAATGAAGTGTGGTTTTCCATCAGTCTGCTGCGAGTGTGGAAATCAAGTACATTCATAAGAGTTCCCCCACTTATTTTGGGGGGAAACCGTGCTGCCCTGCCTGCCTGCCTTCTCAACCTGCACATAGACCAATAAAAACTACTGCCAAAAAAAGCAAAAAACCACAAAAACAAAACCCATACATTTCCAGTACTCTCTGTTCTCAAGAAAATTCTTGCTGCCCGGCCAATGCAGCTTGGCACTTTTGAGTGATAAATTTATAGCCTACTGAATAAAGTTAATACTGCGGAGGAAAGTAGATCAAAATGACAGGGCATGTATGTTGAATTACAGCTAGAAAACATATAAGCCAACATGCACGCACTGTCATTTTGATCTGCTTTTAAAGGGGAAAAGATGGCACAGCTGTTTTTGCAAGAAAATCAGCTGTTTCCCTCTCCCTGTGATGACATCACCAGGGCAAGTGAGGGCAACTGAAGTGAGGAAAATATAAATGTACGAGCAAACATTTTTTGCAATGGGTACTGAAAAAACGAGGACAGGAGGGGGTTATAGCAATATTGCTGATATTGGAAAAGTCTGAGTTGTTTTAGCGCAGATACAGTTGCAGATACTTTACTTCATTTTTCTTTTTAAAATGGAGGTTAGGAACAAAGGGAGGTATTTGCAAATGAATACTGTTGACATGACCCTTTAAAGAGAAGTCAAGGCCATTAAATTGCCTTTTATTCTTATATCTACCTGAGATGGTGTTAACTGATTATTGGACTTAGAAAAGGGAGAAAGAGTGGGTGGGAAAATGGAACAAGCTGCTCATCAGAGGACAAAGAATCAATTATAATCAGTCTTGCTCAGGTTGGTTAGCCATTTTTAAGTGGGGCCATTTTCCTGAGCTCACCTATTGTGTGAACAATTCGCTTCCAAGTGCAACATACTGATTTCCAATATGTTATCATTTTGACTAATTAATTTGAATTGTGGCTTAGGGCTGAACCAAGCAGAGTGTTTTGAGAAAATCTGAATGAACATAAAAAGGAGGTATGATTTTTGTGATTTTGTTTTGTTTTGTTTACCCTGCTAAAGTGTCCCCCTGTTAAATTGATCCTTGTTTGGCTAGTATTGACAGTTTAACAAGGACAAGAAATGTAGCTCTTGCTCTACATGGGCTTGATTTGTCCTTAGAGGTAGAAGAGAAGAAGAAGAGTTTGGATTTGATATCCCGCCTTTCACTCCCCTTAAGGAGTCTCAAAGCGGCTAACATTCTCCTTTCCCTTCCTCCCCCACAACAAACACTCTGTGAGGTGAGTGGGGCTGAGAGACTTCAAGGAAGTGTGACTGGCCCAAGGTCACCCAGCAGCTGCATGTGGAGGAGCAGAGACGCGAACCCGGTTCCCCAGATTACGAGACTACCTCTCTTAACCACTACACCACACTGGCTCTCGAATCACAGTGTCACAGAATCACAAAATTATAGAGTTGGACGCCACCCTTGAGGATCATCTAGTCCAGGTATGGTCAAACTCGGCCCTCCAGATGTTTTGGGACTACAATTCCCATCACCCCTGGCCGCTGGTCCTGTTAGCTAGGGGTGATGGGAGTTGTAGTACCAAAACATCTGGAGGGCTGAGTTTGGCCATGCCTGATCTAGTCCAACCCCCTGCAATGCAGGAATTGTTAGAATTACTGCTCCATGACTGCAGTCATGGGATTGTTGTCTATCACATGACGGTATATGTTTTGACTCCACAAATTGGGAAGTGACTGAGATAGGATGTTTGTGTTACTGTGTTCCATCAAGTGGGACTATTGTCCTTTGTTCTTTCTCTTTGCTGTCTGATGCTAGAGAGAGAGGGAGCCATGTTGCAGTGCTCCGTGTGTTTATATGTAAATAAAGTAGATTAGCCAAAATGCTGAGTTGCTAAGGTCTGTCATGCAAACTGCACAGGCTCTGTGGATCCCTAAGTGTGCCGGTGTTGGTTGGCATCGGTCGCTGTGATATTCGGGCTGAAGAAAGCTTATCAAGCTCCCAAACGATCAACCAGGAGGGAGAGAACATGCCAGTCGGGCATGTGTCTCTGCCAGGGTCCAGTCGAGTGTAGGACGAGCTCCTGACAGGAATATGCAGCTGTCCCATAGGGGGATCAAACCTGCAACCTTGGTGCCATGCTCTAACCAACTGAGCTATACAGCAATGGTATGGTGGAGCACACTATAGTCGGCACGCTGCTAAATTTTTTAACCAGTTTTAAAAACCCTAAAGTTAATTACCGTATTTTTTGCTCTATAAGACTCACTTTTCCCCTCCTAAAAAGTAAGGGCAAATGTGTGTGCGTCTTATGGAGCGAATGCAGGCTGCGCAGCTATCCCAGAAGCCAGAACAGCAAGAGGGATCGCTGCTTTCGCTGCACAGTGATCCCTCTTGTTGTTCTGGCTTCTGAGATTCAGAATATTTTTTTTTCTAAAAAAAACCTAGGTGCGTCTTGTGGTCTGGTGCATCTTATAGAGCGAAAAATACGGTAAACAGCAGCAATAATGACCCGACTTCCACAAAAGAAAACAAGACTTGTACGTTGCTTTCTACACATCTAAAGTGCTTACCTTAATGACCTCTTTTGATTGTGATTGAATCCATTCATCATTGCTTAGCATATTCCAGTTATCCCAATATGGAATAACCATGGATCCAAACATTACCAGTGCCACACCGTTAAAAACAGAAATGTAAGCACCTCAAAATTTTTCGGTTGACCCCAAAATGCAAGTTCTTCTGGTAGGTGGGCTAGAAGGGGTGGGGTCTACCCAATGCCTATGCCAAACTTCTTATATCTGTTGTCAAGGAAATTGTGGGCTGATTTCGCCCAAGTATTGGTTGTCAGTCTCTTATTCTTGGTATTGGGGAGTAAAGGGGATGCCTTGCCACACAATTTTTGGAAGAGATGGAGTCCCTGTTGTGGTGCACTACTGCTTTAAAGTGAATAAATGCCATTTATATGAAAAGGGAATTGTATCTTGATGACCAGACTTAGAAGCAGAACCCCAAAGAAAGAAATGCAGAGAGGAAATTGACTCCACTTTCATGGAAACATCTCATACCTGGTAACCATCTGGCGGACACAGAATTAGCATAAAAAGTGTTTCTTTATCTCTAGCCTTTATGGCTCCAATGTGCATTAACTGCTGGACAGGTTTTTGACTGCTAGGGAAAGCAGAAGAATTGGTAGCTTTATCTCATGCAATGCTTTAACTTTTTTTTTTTTTTAAGTCAGCATCTGGATCGAAACTCTCATTAGTGGTACTGAAGTCCCTACCTTGTATTTTTTTTATTATGCAGGGGAAATGATAAGTAGGCTGTAATTGCAACCTGCTTATAGGAAGCAAGTCAAACAATAAGGTCAAAATCCTCATTTTCTGCTGCTGAGGACATCCTCAGGGTAAACAACAGACGGAATTGTGATCACTGTCAGTTTTCTTGCTGCTGAATTACCAATAACTCAACAGCACTCGGTGTGTCCATAATGTCTGCTGCTTTTGAGTCACACATCATAAAAAGCAAATTAAAGTAATACCTCCAGATTTGTCCATCTTGCTGTAACAAGGATCCAGATATTTTTCAGGGCAGCAATGATGGAAATTTCCAGCTTCTCAGATAAGGGACAATTCTTGTAGGTAACACGCACTGAGAATAGGATCCACAATATATATTGCAACCTGTGCAGAGTTGGAAGCATCAAGTTTCAAGTCCTCATGGGGACAATTGTTGAATCTGTTGTGGGTGTGTTTATATGATGATATATCTCAATTGACACCCAAAACCATGTGCTTTATTCTCCAGACCATCACGGAAGCCTTCCAGAAGAGGCAACTCAATTTCTGCTGCCTGCTGCACTGGGACACCACCAATGCAGCTGGCCAGAAGGTATTTTATTATTATTATTATTATTATTATTATTATTATTATTATTATTACTATTATATACTGGCACCTCAGGTTACACACACTTCAGCTTACATACGCTTCAGGTTACAGACTCCGCTAACCAAATGCTTCAGGTTAAGAACTTTGCTTCAGGATGAGAACAGAAATCACATGGCAGCGGCACAGCAGTAGCTGAAAGCCCCATTAGCTAAAGTGGTGCTTCAGGTTAAGAACAGTTTCAGGTTAAGAACAGACCTCTGGAATGAATTAAGTACTTAACCCGAGGTACCACTGTAATTTATATACGACCTAATAATAATAATAATAATAATAATAATAATAATTTATTATTTATACCCCGCCCATCTGGCTGGGCCTCCCCAGCCACTCTGGGCGGCTTCCATAAAAACCAAAAATACAGTAAAATATCACACGTTAAAAACTTCCCTGAACAGGGCTGCCTTAAGATGTCTTCTGAATGTCAGGTAGTTGTTTATCGCTTTGACATCTGCTGGAAGGGCGTTCCACAGGGCGGGCGCCACTACCGAGAAGGCCCTCTGCCTGGTTCCCTGTAGCTTTGCTTCTTGCAATGAGGGAACCGCCAGAAGGCCCTCGGCGCTGGACCTCAGCGTCCGGGCAGAATGATGGGGGTGGAGACGCTCCTTCAGGTATACTGGACCGAGGCCGTTTAGGGCTTTAAAGGTCAGCACCAACACTTTGAATTGTGCTCAGAAACGTACTGGGAGCCAATGTAGGTCTTTCAAGACCGGTGTTATATGGTCTCAGCGGCCGCCCCCCAGTCACCAATCTAGCTGCCGCATTCTGGATTAGTTGTAGTTTCCGAGTCACCTTCAAAGGTAGCCCCACGTAGAGTGCATTGCAGTAGTCCAAGCGGGAGATAACCAGAGCATGCACCACTCTGGCGAGACAGTCCGCAGGCAGATAGGGTCTCAGCCTACGTACCATATGGAGCTGGTAAACAGCTGCCCTGGACACAGATTTGACCTGTGCCTCCATGGACAACTGTGAGTCCAAAATGACTCCCAGGCTGCGCACCTGGTCCTTCAGGGGCACAGTTACCCCATTCAGGACCAGGGAATCCTCCACACCTGCCCGCCTCCTGTCCCCCAAAAACAGTACTTCTGTCTTGTCAGGATTCAACCTCAATCTGTTAGCCGCCATCCATCCTATACTTGGAGGTCTCAGGGCGGTTCACAGGATAAAATCAAAATACAAAACCACAAATCTCCAATGGCTGCATATGGTGAGACATCAGTGGGAGGAAACAGACTGACCCAATAGCTGACTTGCAATGAGGGTCTCCAAAAGCTGGTATGAGTCCACAGCTTTCTACATCTGCAGTCTCTGACTTAGGCCCTCAGTCAAAGTGTTTTGTGTCTTAACCAAATTGCTAACTGACTTCCCTGGTTTCCTCATGGCTTACCTTGTTCCACTCCTTGCAGCCTAAAAGGTAAAGGTACAGCTGACCGTTAGGTCCAGTCGCGGATGACTCTGGGGTCGCGGTGCTCATCTCACTTTATAGGCCGAGGGAGCTGGCGTTTGTCTACAGACAGCTTCCGGGTCACGTGGCCGCATGACTAAGTAGCTTCTGGCGAACCAGAGCAGTGCATGGAAATGCCATTTACCTTCCCGCTGGAGTGGTACCTCTTTATCTACTTGCACTTTGACATGCTTTCAAACTGCTAGGTGGACAGGAGCTGGGACTGAACAACGGGAGCTCACCCCGTTGCAGGGATTTGAACCGCCGACCTTCTGATCGGCAAGCCCTAGGCTCTGTGGTTTAGACCACCTACCAGCAAAACTCCTCTTTGCTATTACTCCTTCCTTGGTCACAGTTGTTCCTTCAGACACCACACTGTGGCAACAATGGTGTCTCCCATTTTTCAGAAGCCCAAGTGGTTTTGACTAGAAGTTGGGGATTTGGTGCTACTGATCCCATGCTGTGAAATGCTCTTTAAGCAAATATTTGGCAGATATCTTCGCTTCTAACCTTCAGATCTTGGAGATTTCTTTGTGTCAACAAATTCAGGCATACTCTATGGTTTTAGCTTTTAAGACGAGCCAGTCATTGTTATGGCTATTCTGTATTGTTTTCAGTGCTATCTCTTTTGTACTCTGCCCTGTGATTTTGTATGCAAGGTGATCTATCAGTATGAGATGATAGATGATAGATAGATAGATATAGATAGATAGATAGATAGATAGATAGATAGATAGATAGATAGATGATAGAGATAGATGATAGATAGATAGATTAGATAGATTAGATAGATGATAGATTAGATAGATAGATAGATAGATAGATAGATAGATAGATAGATGATAGATGATAGGAGAGAGGGAAAGACAGAGAGAGAGCCAAGTCATTACCAGACACTCTCAGGCAATTACCAGTGGCACTGATGCCTGTTCTGACTCACCGGCTTGCTACTCCAGCTGTAGACTGAAGTGGTGACAGCGGCTGGGACTGGGAAGGTTCCTGCCATTTTAAACTCAAATTTCCCACAATGCTCTGGGGAGACCGACAGTGCAAGCTTGGAAGAGGCACCAACATCTTCATGTCAGAGGCACCTTCTTAGAAAAGATAAAGCATCACATCACAAGAAGATTTCTCACCATCTTTGGAACAACTCTAAGCATGCTTATTTGCCTTACGCTGCATTCTTGCAAAATGATAGAGGCATCCAGAATATTTGCATATCAACGTCTATGGTTTGTAATGTGATGTATAATAGGCCCTTGGAAGGTGACATTGATCCATTGTTGACTGCACAGTATACTACTAAATCCCCATTTAAAAACAATTTTTGTAAAAGAGGATTTAAAAGAAGAAGGAGAAGCAAAACAAGTACCAGCAGTGACAGGAAGATAAAATGACGGAGACAGGCCCATGCATTAAACTGCAAAGAATCAAAATCTGGGGCGTTTGTGTGTCATTGTGGACAAGGAACTTATTTCCATAAGAGGCAAGTATCATGCAGTATGTCCATGTTAACTCTTTGAATTCTATCTACAGAAATTCATCAGAGCCCTCTGTAAATTTTAAATGGGTTTGTCTGGATTTGTTGATAGTAGACACCCAGAACCATAGATTCAGTTTGCATGTAATGCTAAGCCATGGGTAGGCAAATTAAGACCTGGGGGCCTGATCCAGCCCAATCGCCTTCTAAATCTGGCCTGCAGATGGTCTGGGAATCAGCGTGTTTTTACATGAGTAGAATGTGTCCTTTTATTTAAAATGCATCTCTGGGTTATTTGCGGGGCATAGGAATCCATTCATTTATTTTTTCAAAATATAGTCTGGCCCCCCACAAGGTCTGAGGGACAGTGGACTGGCCCCCTGCTGAAATGTTTGCCAACCCCTGTGCTAAACCATCGTTTAGCACTGTGTGGCTAAGTCTTCATGAGCCTAGGCTACTTTAACAAGCCAGCTTCTTAGGCTAGGCTTATTTAGAAACTAATCCTTGTTTGTTGGTTTGCTTTGTTCTTATAAAAAAAACTAGTATCCCTGGTTTGGATGTAACACCAAACCAAGATTCTTTGAAAGCAAAACTAAATTTACCAATTCTCCTCCCAGCCACAGATGAGGGATGGAAGTGGGGGGCCCATGGGGCTTGTCCATATAGCACTAAACCATGGTTTGGTATTCTATATGAACATAGTCTTTATGTTTCTCCTATTGCATCCTGATACCAAGCATATTACCTATCTGTGATGCTGGCATATTGGTAGTCGAGTTGAGAATAAGCTCTGAAAGATGCCAGATTTGGGAAGTTGGGGGTTTTTTAGATGCATTTTTTGAGTCCAGGTGAAAAGAACTTCCAAATGGCGTTGGACTGTGCCTTGCGACTCTGTACACAACAAGGATAACAATTTTAACAGAATATTGAGGAGGCCCAGGTAAGTTCCACTCTCCATAATCAATCACAAGACGCAGCAAACACATATAATTTGAATGGCAATGCCCATCAACTTTTTTGGGGGGGGGGGTTAGCCTCCTCAAATATTTTTTTGGGGGGGCAAAGGGACCTCGGCTGCTAGCAGTTGGTTCCTGTGACACACAGGATGGCACAACTGGGCATGCTGTAACGCCTAGAAGAAATGGATTCATAATCAATTCTCTCCCACACAAACCTATATTAATATGTGCCTATCCAGTTATTACGGGACGCGGGTGGCGCTGTGGGTAAAACCTCAGCACCTAGGACTTGCCGATCGTCAGGTCGGCGGTTCGAATCCCCGCGGCGGGGTGCGCTCCTGCTGCTCGGTCCCAGCGCCTGCCAACCTAGCAGTTCGAAAGCACCCCCGGGTGCAAGTAGATAAATAGGGACCGCTTACTAGCGGGAAGGTAAACGGCATTTCCGTGTGCTGCGCTGGCTCGCCAGATGCAGCTTGTCACGCTGGCCACGTGACCCGGAAGTGTCTTCGGACAGCGCTGGCCCCCGGCCTCTTAAGTGAGATGGGCGCACAACCCTAGAGTTGGACACGACTGGCCCGTACGGGCAGGGGTACCTTTACCTTTTACCTTTATCCAGTTATTACACCAGTTTTCTCAGACTAATTTTGTGTCAGATATGGGGTGTGTGTGTCTGCAATCATCGTGCTATTAGCAAATGTTTTGTGGCTCTGTTGTGCTATAGCGGTCAGAATCCCAGGCCGAAGTCCTTCTATATTGACGCAGCACATCCTTAGATGAGTCCATTAATTCATCCATCTGTGCGGCTGCCACTATTCTTCATACAAAGCAATCACTTATCAGATGAGCATTTGATGTTTGGAATTTATGAAGGGTCCACTTACAGCACAGCCCATTAGCTTCGATGCCGAGACAGTGGTCAATAGGCAGACCCTTATGTAATCTTTGCTAAACAAAGGAAAGCAAAGAAAATCAATCCCAAATAGTCATCATGGCTCGTGATAGTGGCTAAGAACTGAATGAGACCCTGAGGCCTGCCCGATCCAATTCAACTTCTTCTCCAGCAGTCTCAAAGCTATTGCTCATACATTCAACAAGCTTATATTTACATCCCCTAAGAACCAACAAGCCTTCCCAGCTGAATCATAGCTGTCAACTTACAGATTTGAAAATAAGGGACCAGCAGCCTCAACAATAAGGGATCAGCAGCCAAAATAAGGGATTTTCTGAATACAGGTATGTTCAATTTCTGAGCTCCTCCGAGCCAAAGGCAGAAAGCCCAGCCAGCAGCCAAACAAAGCCTCAAGTTGTGGCTCCCACAGCGCAGCAACCCGGCAAAGAGGATGCAGCAAGGAAAACCACCGTCACCTCTCCGCTGGGAAGCGCTGAGCAAAGGTGAGTCCCCAGGAAATGCAGCTGATTTGATCAGCGCAAGGCTTGCAAGCTCCACCCCCAGTTGTTCTTAGACTTCTTGTTGGGTGAGCAACGCTGCCAAGCAACACAGCAGCGGGACATGGCACTGGGATAAGGGACTGTCCTACCAAATAAGGGACACTTGACAGGTATGAGCTGAATTTCTCAGGATGCTGAGTACCAATAGCTGTACTTCCTGCTGTGGAACTCTCTAGAATAGTCACATAGTCTGGTTCATTTTGTACAGTGTTGGGGCCAAATTCTAGTTTGATAAAGCAATCCATTGGCTTCCGGCTTTGGCTGATGGTGGCCTTAGTAAGCCACATCTGCATTATCTTAGAATGAAGTATTCACTTTTGCTTCACTGCTATTATTTTACTCACATACAAAGTTGCACAAATGCAATTGACTTATTAATCCACTAATCAAATAAAACACACATTGTTAATTGACTAGTGACAAGCTTACTTCCCAGGGAGAGGACCAACATATCTCAGCTACAACAGCACATCTATTTTTTCATTCATTTACAACAGAAGCTTCATGGCGAAACTGAATAAAATATAAAATGACAAGTGTATAATAATAATAATAATAATAATATGCACATTAAAAACCCCCACAGTTATTCAAAGCCAAAGTTTGTTTTAAAATCATCATCATCATCATCAAGAGAATAATCCGAGATGACTTTTGACAACCATTAGATCTCCCCTTTCCACTGAAAAACTGTAAGCAAAAAAACTGGTCTGGCTGTTCCATAGAGCAGATGCCACAAAAAGATAGGAGGAAAGCTTCTGTTTTAAAAAAATAACATGAGACCATAATTGGTAGTGAAAGTGACAGAGAAGGAAGTGTTAAAAAGAAATAAGAAACTTTTGAATATATGTGTGTGCCTTTTTTTTTTTTTAACAGGGAAGATGGGAAGGAGGGGGAAGTTTTCAGATTTGGATCAAAGAGAAATGAAGTAGATCAAACTTTAAAAACAGTTTATTCCTAAAAAATTTTTTAGAAACTTCCGGACCCTTTTATGTTAATCTCATCCGCTCAATTGAAATGCATTTGAAAGTAGACCATATAATTGATTCAATTCCTTTTGTTAGGAAACACACAGAAATAATAATAATAATAATTTTATTCACATGCATATTTTATGGCATAGTATAAGATGATATGCAGTCTGTGGCGAGTGAAAAAGACATTTTGAAAACTTGTTCAGAAAGTGCCTTCCAGGATGAAATACCATATGTTATATTCCTGTTCAATGTACTTTCAGATGACTTATAATTATAATCCCCTGAAAAACAGGGTTCATCATGAAAATGCTGACAGCTAACATAATGAAATGACACTTGCAATGAAATAATGAAAATGCTGCAGCAGAAACATGTAAAAATAAGACAGGTGGAGGAAAATCCATCACTGCCTGCATCTTGAAGTAAAAAATGAGCGTAGCCTGGGACATGGCCACCTGAAACCAGCAAATGAGACATTACTCAGTTCTCCACATCAAGTGGCCGAGCAGAAAACAGAAGTGACAGACAAGCTGTGAAATAGGTTTTTAAATATATATTTCCCATTGTGGAAAAACTGTGGCCTTTCCCCACCACTTTCAAGATACCCTTCAAATCAGAACATTGAGAGACTTTTCAGTTATGTGAGAGCTGCAAAGATGGGTGGCGTCACATGGTGCAGCTTCCTAAGACTGTACCACTTCAGAAAATAGGTGGAGAAGAGTTTGGATTTGGATTTGATATCCCACCTTTCACTCCCCTTCAGGAGTCTCAAAGCGGCTAACATTCTCCTTTCCCTTCCTCCCCCACAACAAACACTCTGTGAGGTGAGTGGGGCTGAGAGACTTCAAAGAAGTGTGACTGGCCCAAGGTCACCCAGCAGCTGCATGTGGAGGAGCGGAGACATGAACCCGGCTCCCCAGATTACGAGACTACCGCTCTTAACCACTATACCACACTGGCTCTCATGTTTGTCCATCTGAATGAAACCACATTGCTAGTTCACTGTAGTGCATGAAGGAAGTAGTGACAGGAAAACTGGAGGAGGAAGGGTACACAAACTGCATGTTTGAGAGCCATCCTGGATTTTTAAAAACCCCTCAAAAGTTTATGTACGTATAGAAGACTTAATATTCCTTCAAGTCACATCCGGGACAAGGCTGATCGTAGGGAGACTATTTTAGGTAAAATGACTGTGGCACCTACAATTTGTGCTCCAGCTCACGATTCCAATCACCTGATTCTGGTCCAATGGGATTGATGGCCAACTTCTTCTCAGGACCTGGAATTATTCATGCCCCAAATCTGGCACTAGGGACTCAGCTACACTGGCAAAGAAAAAGCCTTTTATATGTGTTGTTTATACATTCTAACACTGTGACACCAGATGGCACAGTGGAGTTCTGTTTTTGCCAACCCGGTTTTTCATACAAAGTTCACAACATGTTTAACTGAAACCTTTCTTTGATGTGTCTAGATCCACCCTAAATGTTATTACCTATTGGGTAAGGGGGGGAAGTATGTGAGGAGGTCAGGTGATCTTTTACCCATCATATTTCTCAGGCTCCCACCCATGAAAGCATTTGACAAAATACCGCTCCTCATTTTGCCTCCCATTAACTGAGCAGAGAATTTCAGTTGCTACTACCTATCAGTTGCTACTCCCACGGAGAAAATTTCCCACAGATATTTGAATAGTGCTTAATATCATTTTAATATGGTTGAAGGAAGCAATGATCTTGGACCCTTCCTCCTCCAGTCTTCCTGTCACTACTTCCTTCATGCACTACAGTGAACTAGCAATGTGGTTTCGTTCAGGATGAACTAACCTGAAAATTTCTCCAAAGTGAATTTTCTCTATGGATAGGTCTATCTCCTTCCCATAGCCCAACTGTTGGAATAATTCAGCGAAGTCGGCACCCCAGTTTCATGACCTGAAAATAGAGTAGGGAATTTCAGGAGGCCATTTTCACATCCTGGTATCCCCCTCTCATGATGAAGCAGTTGACGTTGATTTCGCAGTTGCTTTCGCACATAGAAATCTGCTTCCAAGTGGGGACTGGTATCACTAGATTAGAGCAATTCAGTCTAACCTGTATTTTAGAAGTTTAGAGAGCATTCCTACACACAAGAAGTTGACATAAAGCAAGACGGTGTAAGGTAAACTGGTGTAAGGGTGGGATATAAATAGCAATATTCTTATAATTATTATGAGATAGGACGTCCCTATTTTCATCAGATAAATGTTGGAAGGATTGGCATAACACCCAAGGCAGCCAAGTTATTTTGCCTTCTGAGGCAGCAGATCCCATGAAACACGTCTCCTCTGGGTAAACAAAAATGCTATAAAAATAAATCAAATAAATAACCATCTGCTGATATCCCAAATCAGCCACTTGGGGCCACTGCCTCACTCTGCCTAATGGCCCATCTGGCCCCGCTTTATCCTAAACTTATATTTTCTTGTGATACCACGCATCTTTTCTTTGTTTATAGTGATACTTTTACAAAATCAGATTCAGGGGGGGGGATGTGGGTCTGTGGAGTTAATTTGACGACATGATTTTGCTTGTCTGCTAGATTAATTTGAAACCCTGGGCTGTTTTGTGTGTGTTTTTTAACAAATATATTGCAATCTGTGGGCAACCTCAAAGAAAATGTGGTTTATGAGCTAAATCCCTTTGCAATGCTGACATGCACCTGCCAGACAGAATGTGCTGTAGAACTGGACACTTATGATTAATAGATACAACTCTGAGTCCTTTCAGGAGGCTGGGCCTGCAGGGCTGTGTGGCCGTTTGGGATTTATTTATTTTCAGTGTTGTGACAGTACAGCAGAAACTCGAAATATAACAAAGTCTATAATCCCATACACACTTGCCATTGAGCTTAGTGGAGCTTACTTCTGAGTAGACATATATAGTATTGCACACAAAAAACCCAGTGCTTCAGAAATGAATCCTCTAAACAGAAATTAAGCCACTTCCTTATCCTTCTAAGGACCAGAATAGTTAAGAAATGGAGGATTGTGTGATGTCGAAGGAGCTCTAAAAATATCCCTGCTTAAAACCGTTGAGAAAATATATTCTCTCTCGCACACACTCCCTATCCAGAGTTTATGAGTGAAAAGGTTGAGTTGACTATCTCCATATGGACACATTGAGATTAAAAATTTAAATTAATCCCTTTTGGGTTGAGAAGTCAATTTAAGTTTTCATTAAATAACGACGAATCCTTGTTTCCTTCCATGCAATTTCTACAGTTATTTTTCTTAATCGTTACTCCAGTCCTTGAACCCTTTTGAATCTTAAATCTCCTGTGTCTATAGGGAATACCTTGCTTCGTGAGATAAGTACTATTGATTAATATGACTATTGGAGTAGGAGGGGGAAGAGAAATATTGTCCTGAAACAGGAATTTAGTATAAAAATAATGGCCACGTTTTGGAATGTGCCTTGCATGCCAACAGATACTGTCTGAGAAAGCTGTAATGAGTGCTCAGGAGTAGCACACTGCTAAATCCATTCTGTCCCTGCATGGAATTGCAGGAGCTCCCCTTTTGAGCATTACAAAAAACAAAAACAAAACAGGAAGCAGGTCTAAACTGGACTTCTTGCCTCCCCGAATGTCCAGAGCAGCTTTCAGTAGCTTCCTGAAACATGGAGAGAGGAAGCAACACTGGTTGCTTTCTCCAGAAGAACTGGCATTTATCATGAATAAAAAAGAGGATTATTAAAACCAAAGTCATGCCAAATACAGACTGTGATTAACTCCTCAAAATACCTCACCGAAAGCTTCACTATTCATTAAGCCACCCAGAAGGGTACATTTGGCTGACATGCTTCACCTTTGTCTTTGAGGGGAACTGCATATTCTTTTTTTATTCAAATCTTTCTGTTCTGCCCTAAAATAAAATAAAATTCTGAACTGCATTAAAATAGGTAAAGATAAAGGGATCCCTGACCATTATGTCCAGTCGTGACCGACTCTGGGGTTGTGGCGCTCAAATTGCTTTATTGGCTGAGGGAGCCGGCGTACAGCTTCTGGGTCATGTGGCCAGCATGACTAAGCCGCTTCTGGAGAACCAGAGCAGCGCACGGAAACGCCATTTACCTTCCTGCTGGAGCGGTACCTATTTATCTACTTGCACTTTGATGTGCTTTCGAACTGCTAGGTTGGCAGGAGCAGGGACCGAGCAACGGGAGCTCACCCTGTCACTGGGATTCAAACTGCTGACCTTCTGATCAGCAAGTCCTAGGCTCTGTGGTTTAACCCACAGTGCCACCCGCGTCCCTTGCATTAAAATAGTTCACCACAATAAGCAGATAGTGGTTATCACACATGGGCAGTCTATCTTCTCCTTGTTGTTGTTGTTGTTATTTCCTTAATTATTTTCCACTTTCCCTAAAAGGGGTTGAAATGTTGGATAAATTTTAAAAGAGTTTCCTAGGCTGGAGGTTTTAGGATCCACAGGTGAGAGCTGATTGCGGGGTAGGGACCGAAGATGGAAAACTTACCCCAGAAGGAGTATGATGCTTATCTTTCTGCTTTTAGATGCTTCTTTTCCCCTTTTTCCTATGTCTTAAGTAGATTTCTTTATTATTTAAAAATGTTTCTTATGTAACAAAAGTACATACAACATCTCTATTTTCAAATCATAGAGTCCTTCATAAAGGTTGTTTACATTCAGAGTGAGATCTTACTGTTATAGGCAATATGGGGTTGGGAGAAAGGAAAAGTGGTAAGAGAGAGAGGGAAAGAAGTAAGGAGACAGTCAACTTTCATCATTTTGCTGTGGGTTAAACCACAGAGCCTAGGGCTTGCCGATCAGAAGGTCGGTGGTTCGAATCCCCGTGACGGGGTGAGCTCCCGTTGCTCGGTCCCAGCTCCTGCCAACCTAGCAGTTCGAAAGCATGAAGTGCAAGTAGATAAATAGGTACCGCTCCGGCGGGAAGGTAAACGGCGTTTCTGTGCACTGCTTTGGTTCACCAGAAGCGGCTTAGTCATGCTGGCCACATTACCCGGAAGCTGTACACCAGCTCCCTTGGCCAGTAAAGTGAGATGAGCGCCGCAACCCCTGTGTCATCCGTGACTGGACCTAATGGTCAGGGGTCCATTTACCTTTATCTTTACCTATGAACATTACGAGCACTTTTTGTGTAGAAAGGAATTTAAATTTTGTTGGCAATGCGAGAGATCAGAGGGCTCAGGGTGGGCTTCGTTGCAGTCGGTTTGGGCACTCATTTCTGTTCCTGCCTCGCTCCCTCTCTTTAATAGATTGACTGGTTTCCAACCCGACAGCATCCCTTTAAATATATTTCATTGTCCAGATATTTGCTGCCTCAGGACTCAGATGCTCCCGAAGATGTTGCAATGTGACACTCCAACATGCGTCTTTGGAATGCTAATGGTTTCCTTCCAGCTGTTTCGAGAGCATCTGCCACACACAACACCGAGAAAGTAACACCAAGGGCACAGCCCTCCTCATTACCTTCTGATGGAGGATGCATCTGCCTCCAGGGCAGAGAAAGTTCGTTCTTCAGTCCCCTGAGGAGTCTAAACACAAACAGGAGGTATTTAGGTAGCATTAAAATGCATGCTTCAGAAACAATGCAGCGACATATGCCACACACTTAGATGATCCTTGCAGCAACAAGGCAAGGGGAGACATAATTTGATTTATTTAGATTAATACAAGGAAGGCAAGAGGCATTATCTAGAGTGGTGAGACGACACACTAATACAACTGCAAGTAATCCCATCAGTCTCTTCTTGTAAGGAAATCTAATTCAAGACCTGTCGAAGCCAATAGGAAATTTTAGCTTCTTCCAACCCTGGCTCCAGCTCAAGAGATCTCCTGCCTATTGGATAACAAGACATCATGTAACAATTAGGGATGATGGTGGAACTTTTTTTGTTTCATGTAAAGTGACCTGATCTGCGCCCCTAGGATGCTTTTGTGGCTCCTAATGCGTTTCTGCAGCTCAGTCAGCAATTCCTGCTGTGCACTTTGAGTTGTAAAAGGTAAAGGTAAAGGACCCCTGGATGGTGAAGTCCAGTCAAAGGTGACTATGGGGTGTGGCGCACATCTCCGCTTTCAGGTTGAGGGATCCGGCGTTTGTCCACAGACAGCTTTCCGGGTCATGTGGCCAACATGACTAAACTGCTTCTGGCCCAACCGTGACAGAAGCCAGAGCACACAGAAATGCTGCTGACCTGCATGCTGCAGCAGTACAGTGGTACCTCGGGTTAAGAACTTAATTCGTTCTGGAGGTCCATTCTTAACCTGAAACTGTTCTTAACCTGAGGTACCACTTTAGCTAATGGGGCCTCCCGCTGCTGCTGCTGCGCCGCCGCCACACGATTTCTGTTCTCACCCTGAAGCAAAGTTCTTAACCCGAGGTACTATTTCTGGGTTAGCGGAGTCTGTAACCTGAAGTGTCTGTAACCTGAAGCATCTGTAACCCGAGGTACCACTGTACCTATTTATCTACTTGCACTGGTGTGCTTTTGAACTGCTAGGTTGGCAGAAGATGGGACAGAGAAATAGGAGCTCCCCCCGTTGTGCGGACTCGAACTGCCAACCTTGCGATCAGCAAGTCCAAGAGGCTCAGTGGTTTAGACCAGAGCGCCACCCGCTCCCTTGCCGATTGGGACAATGGTGGTTCAAAACCGTGTGATGGGGTGAGCTCCCGTTGCTCTGTTCCAGCTCCTGCCAACTTAGCACTGCTGAGATGGTTAGGCCTTGGCTGTCAGTCTTCCCATTAGAGACCTTTGTACAAGACCACTGGTACCTTATGCAGCTGCACATTTATTTGCACATACTTATCTACTGCATCCCTTGAAACAACTACTGGCCCAGCACAAGTTTTCTGCATGCTCATTGGATCACATATAGGGTTCTAGATTTTGGGTTGAGGAATCTTTAGCTTGCTTGCTGCCTGTGTTGCCAGCTGAAATTTCATTGCTCTGTGCAAGTTTTGGTAACTCAGTGATTTAATGAACAAGATACCATGCAACTCCATTCCAAGGTTCTTAACACAGGCCTGCAGCAGATTCTCATAGCCTAAAGGAGAGGGGTGGTGGTGGTGGAAGTCTGGAGGTATGGTTGGGACTATGCATCAAAATTATAACACTTTACCCATATAAATTACCAACGTATTTATTTTTTTTGACTTTGATGCTGTGGTGGGAGGGAATTTGTAGGGAAAATTTTCCCACTGAATCAGTTGGAGACTGTAAAACTCAGAGGCTAATGATGAAACCAAATGAAACAATAATTTCACTCCAAAATACCTGTCTCCCTTCGATCAAACTAAATGAGGTATAGATTTATTTAAACAGGATAGCAGCTAGGGTCAAGCTGGCTGGATTCCCCCACTCCCCGGCTTTTAATTAGAGTATAGAATATTTTCAGCATGTAGTTTTTTTCCAACGCGTTGAGGCAATCTTAGAATAATGTGCTACTTAATGTATACATCTGCTAGGATGTCAAACTGTATCTTCTGAAATTAGCGAGCACCGATTTTTCTCCCAAAGCATTTATGCTAACTAAACTAAAAAACTTAACCCCTTGATCCTCATTCCCAGCTGCAACCAAGTGTGTGTTGCGTTCAGTATCCTGCCTTCTTACAAAAATTTTAAGGAGGCTAGCCGAGTAAATAAATAAATAAACTAACTAACTAACTAACTAACTACGTGGTTAAATGTGACAGAATCACAGAGAAACAATGAACAAGCAACGTGTTGTTGTTGTTGTTTTTAAAAAAAATTACAGTAAGACAAGCAAACTAACAAACCAAGAAGTCGTTAAAACAAATTACCCATTTTAAACAGGGAACAAATACAATAAAAGCTTAATCTGATTCTTTGAAAGGCCAACAGAAGAAAATAGATTTTGCCTGGCACTAAAAGATAATAATGATGGCATTTGGTCAACAGTTGCACCTGTTTATCCCGGCCATTGGAAGTAAGGATGGAGAACGAATCCATTTTAAACAGATTTATGCAAGGACTCCTCCCGCATAGGATTGTTTCTTGCATTGAGCACCAGCTTACGTCTGAACTACCTGTGCATTGCTGGGTTGTTGATTTTAAAGCCTAAATGATTATATACAAATTATATATGAAAATATTTTTATGCACACATACATACACATATATAGTATAAAAGAGTCAAGTCCTTTTTGGTATTCTATTTTTGCTATTAATATGGAAGATACCCTAAAACAAACTGGGTGTTTATATATATATATATATATATATATATATATATATATATATATATATATATATAAAATATGTATTGTATTTTCCTGTGTATAACACTATGGGTTTTTTCCTCTTAAAAAATAATGTCAAAAATTAGGGGGGCATCTTATACACGGATATATCCCCCCCCCCCATTTTCTTAAATCTGAGTCCCCCCAAATAGGGGGTGTCTTCTACATGGTGGCGTCTGATAGACGGAAAAATATGATGTGTGTGTGTGTATAACATTTATATCAAGCCATATAAAATTTATATAAAAGAGGTGGGACTTCTGGTGATAAGGGAGCAAGGCCACCTGTCATTTCTCACTTGACAAATAGTAGGTACTGTATTTTCCTTTGCTTGAGGATTCTGTATGTTGGGATTCTATTTTAGTTTATGGAACCCACCCTGGAAAATTAGAGTGAAGGGGAGGTAAGAAATACCAGAAATATGTAGCATAAACAAACTTATTCACAGAAGGGTTTTTATAACTGGAGGTCCAAAACTGAGAAGTTCCTTTCTCTAAAAGATGTCTGCCTCACCTCAGAAGTGCTTCCTGGAGAAGAGCTTCCTATATCTCTATCATCTATCACTATTCTTAAGTTGCTGTTTTAACTTTTGTGATGTTTTGATTGGCTTGCTATATTTCATTGTGTATTGTGCATTTTGCAATTGGCTTTATACTTGCAAGACACTTAGAAATCACTTTGGTAATTCAGTGGCATATAAACTGAAAAACAACATGGTCATGTTCCTGTGGAATAAAGCAGTCTTTCAGATTTCATGGGCACAGAACCTTTAGAGCTTTAAAACTGAGCCTGGAAGCAATCTAGGGATGCTTGAGGAATTCAGTCTTTGTCTATTCCAATAACTGTGTCTAGGTTTTCTATTTCCAGGAAGCAGCACAGCTAACACACACCGCTGAAGTTGGTGGAAGTTTATGTAACTGTATTTGACCGCATCCATCACTTGTTCCCTTATTCCCACCTCTCTCCCGTTTGTTTTCTTCTTCACTGTTGATCTTGTATGGAAAGGTCCTTGGACAGGGCCTGCCTTCTTTGCTCATTTACAACTTCTATAAAATGTCACATACACTGCCGTATGAACACATACTAACACATAGCACTGTGGTCTAAAGCACTGAGCCTCTTGGGCTTGCCAATTGTAAGGTTGGCAGTTTGAATCCACACAGCGGGGTGAGCTCCTGTTGCTTTGCATTCAGTAGCCGGCTTGGGGGCTCAGATGGACGTTATCTCCCTGGCAGTATCCCAACACTTTGTCCCAGCTCCTGCCAACCTAGCACTTCAAAAGCACACCAGTGCGAGTAGATAAATAGGTACTGTGGTGGCAGGAAGGTAAACAGTGTTTCTGTGCACTCTGGCTTCCGTTACAGTGTTCCTTTGAGCCAGAAGCGGTTTAGTCATGCTGGCCACATGGCCCGAAGAGCTGTCTGTGGACAAACACCGTCTCTCTCAGCCTGAAAGCAGAGATGAGGGCTGCACCCCATAGTCCAAACTGACTGGACGTTAACCGTCCAGGGGTCCTTTACCTCAGCATTGAACCGGACTATGGTTGCTTCCTTCCACCTTTCCTCTCTGCAGTGTCAGCAGCTGGGGCAGTCTTTGACAAACTGGTGCCCTCCAGATATGGAGGGGATAAAAACTGAGTTTGCCTTCAAGGGCTGACTGTTTCCACCTGACTTGTCCCTTCCGTCAGCCCTGACAGCCTTCACAAGTGAGCTGCTTCCAGAAGAATTCTGAAGGGGCCTTTTGGCCTTTGGCATTGAGGCATCAGAGATGGAGGGTGAGAGCATTGCTAAGCACTAAACCTAGACAGCATCTTAAAAAGCAGAGACATCACCTTGCCAACAAAGGTCCATATAGTTATAGCTATGGTTTTCCCTGTAGAGATGTATGGAAGTGAGAGCTGGACCATAAAGAAAGCTGATCGCCGAAGAATTGATGCTTTTGAGTTATGGTGCTGGAGGAGACTCTTGAGAGTCCCATGGACTGCAAGAAGATCAAACCTATCCATTCTTAAGGAAATCAGCCCTGAGTGCTCACTGGAAGGACAGATCCTGAAGCTGAGACTCCAATACTCTGGCCACCTCATGAGAAGAGAAGACTCCCTGGAAAAGACCCTGATGTTGGGAAAGATGGAGGGCACAAGGAGAAGGGGGCGACAGAGGACGAGATGGTTGGACAGTGGTCTCGAAGGTATCAACATGAGTTTGACCAAACTGCAGGAGGCAGTGGAAAACAGGAGTGCCTGGCATGCTCTGGTCGATGGGGTCACAAGGAGTCGGACACGACTAAACGACTAAACAACAACAATATGATCAGCTTTCATGGTGAGTTCTGGCACCACTTTTTCTAGAAAAATAGCAGTGGGTAGAACATATGCAGGGGTGTATCAAAACTAGCCTTCTGTACAAAGGTAAAAACCACATTGGCTGCTCAGCCTACTTTTGCCTCTGGTTGGCTGTACCC
The DNA here is from genome assembly GCF_964188315.1 of Podarcis muralis. Classification (NCBI taxonomy): domain Eukaryota; kingdom Metazoa; phylum Chordata; class Lepidosauria; order Squamata; family Lacertidae; genus Podarcis; species Podarcis muralis. The sequence goes on along the minus strand of NC_135662.1, from coordinate 69,239,016 downwards.
ATCATTGTCAAGTGGTTCCTGGAAGGTTGCTTAGAGTGGAATGCAGTCCTCAGACTGAAAAAGTGTCCCACCCCTGTTGTAGTTACTCACTGTGTCCCGAGGCCGCTTCTACATGCACATTCAGAGGCAATCTCAGCAGTAACTTTAAGGCATCAGTAGCATCAGTAACCCAGCAAGTCTCAGCCTTAGATGTCCTGTAGAGGAGGCTCAATTGCATCTCAATTTTCAAAAGCTGGTTGGCATTCATTTGGCCTCTTCGCCTGTCTTTACAGTGACCAGAGTAGGTAGATTCAGTGAAAATGTACAAGAAGGCCACAGGGTGGCTTGTGGAGTCATCCATCTCCTGTCATTTCACTCCCAGCTTCAGGCAACCTGAAGGGCACATTGAAAATAAGATTCCACATGCGGCAAAGTGAACCAAGTTGGGAAAGTGCACACAAATCAGAGAAGGAAAAATGAAATGCAAAACGGTTTGAAAACCACAACCGCAAAGGACAACAAATGTACAAACTATCAAATCCCATCTTCCAGGAAAGAATATACTTCAGATAGAAACAAGGACAAACGTAGGTGTGCATGTGTGTAAATGACCTCAGAAGGGTGCTTTGTTCATTTACATTAGAACAAGGTGCCCCATTCAAAATGCCATTATGGAAATGGTCCAAAGGGCAAGATTCGAAGTGGAAATGCAGCCAATCAACAGATTCTGGTATGACAGAATTTTGTCATCACCACCTTGGCCTGAAGCAGCAAGATCAACAATAAGGGGGCATAGTTAGAATGTTTGTTATTATAAATTAAAATGTCACTCTCTTATTATTTAGAGGATTCTTGTTTCAAGGACCATAGCAATAAAGAGAGCTCTTTAAATAGATTTATGTAATTTACTGTTGAAGAGAAATATAATCCTGAATAGATACCCCACTATGGTTTTAAAAATGTTAACATGGCATTGAATGAGATTACTGTGAATTTTGAAAAGCTAAAGGCTTGTTCATGGATTATAGTATTAATGATCATAGGGAATTTTGTGAGTGAGTGTGTAAGTGTGTGTGTGTAGTTCAACTCCCTTTTCCGTATTTGATAGAAGCGTCTTCCATTTTCTGTGTTGTGCTGCTGTAGATTCTTGGGAAAGCCGGGCATTTTTTCAGCTCAGAGTTGGCCCAAATTGCATGGCATAAATTTTGGGAAATTTTGAATATAAAACACAAATGACATTCTAGGGTTTGTTTGTTTTTTCAGTGTTGGTCCAGTATATAGAGAATAAGATCACATATATATTTCACTTCCTATCTGATCATCCCACCCCACATTTCTTTTTTAAAAACATTAGCTATGTACCATGGGAGTGACTTGTGTTGAAGAAGGAACTGTGACACAAAATCCATGTGCCAGCCTTTCAAATGCAAAAAGAGAAACTGCAAGGATGGGTTCATCAGATTGAGAAATGGAACAGTGGACACTTAAAAAAAAAAAGAAATAGAAGGAGAGAGTGGGCTAATTTTCTGCACAAAATGCCTCACAGAACCAGGTGAGATCTGTGACGAGAAAGTTGGTTTTGCTGGACAGGTTGAATCAACACGAGTTTCTTTTTCTTCTTTCTTTCTTTCTTTCTTTCTTTCTTTCTTTCTTTCTCTGTCAGCAAATGGTTAATGAACGGCAGCCTCTGATTGGCTGTGGTTCCAGGAGTGAGAGTTTAAAAGGAGAGGATTTGAAGAGAGACAGTTAGTTGAAGTTGTTGGTTGTGGTTGAGGTGGGTTGGAATTGAGGTTGGAGAGGTTGGGAGATAGGTAGGGAGACAGGTTAGGAGACAGACTGTGGTATAAAGAGTGAATGGGCAAAAGAGTTGGTTCTGGGGAGAAAAAACAACTTCCGCTCTGAGCGTATTGTGAAGGACAGAGTGTGGTGTCCTGTAGGAGGAATAGACTGGAATTTTACTGGGAGGCAGAGGTTGAGCCAGGAGAAAGAAGTAGGCGCTTGAAAGCAACAGCCTACTTGGGACTCAAATCTAGTCTGGAGGGGAGAGATTCTTCCAAAGAAAAAGAAGAAACTCCCAGACCCAGTGAAGGGAGGGGGTGTGGAGAGCCCTGTGGTCTATTACTTAAAGTACCTCAGGAGCAGAATTGTTAAAGGATGGTGGATAACTGAAAGAAAATATCACCATATAAAGGAACCAAATCTATAAAGCAAAAACAACTGAGGATGAATTAAAGTGAAATTGCACTGTATTCCTGAAGTAACCTAAGTTGAATCTATTCATGTTATTTACAATCTTGCCTCAAATAAATCTTTATTGTTTATTTAAAGAAAACCTGTCTGAGACTCCAACCTACTAGTTACCCCCTCATAAAGGTCCCCCGCAGGACACTCTGGGCTAAAATTTTAAGGGGGGAGGTAAAGAGACTTTTGTTTAAAGGGTTGTTCAGTGAGGTGGGGGCAATTTGTCTAAGTGAGAGCGGGCCCAACGGCGTGAGAGGGAAAAGTGCTTGCATTCATGTGCTATGTAACTCAACACGTATAAATTGCTTTGACTCATAAGGCTTTTAATGTGTATAATAATTCTCAGGCTCTGTCAAACAGGTACCTGTTTCTCCCGGCGATCTTAACCTGAACGTTTCCCCTCAAGATGAATTCCTCTAATGTTTTCCCTATCTCTGCAGGGAGAAAAGAAATCTCGGTAACTCTCTGCATGCCAATCTGGTGACCTTTCTTACATTTTCTGTTTCTGGGAATTTAATTACAAATCTAGTCCTGCATTAATTTCTGTTTTATCCTGTTAGCATTCCCTACCCCAATACAGCCCATTATGAGCTTAAAAGTTCATTGGCTCACATACCTTGCTTGTAGCACATCATTAATATGTGGTCAGGTGAAATGATTCACCAGCTCTGGAGCCACATGACTGGGGTAATGGGCTTGACTAAACAGCCTTCGGATAATATAAACTGTCTGTGGTGCCTTGTGCTCGCTGGCATCACTACAGAGAGGTGCCTTTTTGTTTGTGAGAAGTGTAACTGGATATTCAAGCCAGCAAAGGAAAATTCCGCGGGGCACGCTAGAAGCCAAGAAGAGTGCCCAGATCATTCCAGAGGCAAGAATATGGAATAATATGGAGAGTTCCTGGCTTTTCGTAAATAGAATTGTTTATGAACCGTGAACAAATACGATAACTTTTAAGCCTCTCGTGCTTGTACTGTGCTTCGAAGAACTCCAGAAAGCTTGGGGGCATGCTCAGCCAAAGTGATGGCACGTTTAACTGAAGACACTTGCTTAAGTTTCCTATTGAAAAGATAGATTGGGCAAGGGATGTAGGACATAACATAATGTTTGAGGGTTGAGAAAGATTGTGGAAAAAAGGGGTCAAGTTCACTGCATGTACACTACTAAAGGAAAATATAATGAAAATGATGTATAGATGGTATTTGACCCCTGTTAAATTAGGAAAGATATATCATAACTGCGATAATTTGTGCTGGAAATGTAAAGAAAAGGAAGGTACTTTCTATCACATGTGGTGGACCTACCCCAAGGTGAAAGACTTTGGGAAAAGATTTATAATGAATTGAAAAAAATGTTAAAATATACATTTATAAAGAAACCAGAGGCCTTTCTTCTTGGAATAACAGGTTTGGAATTGCCCAAGAAAGATGTTAAATTATTTTTGTATCCCACAACTGCTGCTCGAATTTTACTAGCTAAAAAGTGGAAAACGCAAGAATTACCTACAGTGGAAGAATGGCAGATGAAGATGATGGAGTTTTCGGAGCTAGCTGACCTAACCGGAAGAGTCCACGACCAGAAGAAGTAGCAGTATCAGGAAGAATGGACAAAATTTAATGATTATTTAGTTAAATATGTAAACTTAAATTAATTGGAAACAGTTTGCAGATACCTAATTGGTTTAGGATTTTATATAATTTAAGTGATGAACTAATATGTTTAATTTCAAAATGAAAAGATTTAAGGATGTTAATGTTCAAGTTAAATTTTATAAGAACTTTGATTTGGAAAACCGTTAAAAGGATATGCATTGAAATTCAACCAAGGGGAAGTGAGGAAGTCACTTAACAATGTTAATAAGTGTAATTTTAATAAGGTTATGATCTATGTTTGTTTGTTTACTTGTTTGTTTATAATTTTGTGAAAATCAATAAAAAAAATTAAAAAGTTTCCTATTGAAATCAATGGGCTTTAAAGTGCCTAAATTTGGTCTTACCTGCTCCTCCAAAAGAAATATTTTATTCAAGTTGGCACCCCCAAGTCCCCCACCCACCCACCCACTGGAAAAAGTACAGAAATGTATATGTTTGTGGAAATCGTAGATAAGAATGCATATATTAATGGGAAATGCGTAGACAGATACAAAATTGTGTTAGGAGAAATAGTTTGCAAGTTGTGTATAATAGGTTTAATTGCATGCACAGATGTGTACACTGGCAGAGATGTACACAAAAATGCTGGCAAACTTTTCTGAGGGCTTAAAAAAAAATAGCAAACTGGGAGAAGCTGGACAGATTTTTTTCATACAGCGAAACTTATTCATCAACAACCATGCTGAGAGTCGCACAGTAAGGCAATGATTTTTATTTATTTATTTTTACTTTCTCAGATACGTGGTCTTTATAAAGTTGAAGGAAAAGTGGCCCTGGTCAAGTTCCTGAAAGGAAACTGACTGAAAAAGACCCCCAACCCCTTTTTTAAAACCTTTGGAACCTTGTCCCTTTCATTAAAGTCTCTTTTGCCTCCCCTTCTCCTGCAGTCTGAAAGGACATATCTGGTGACCAGGGAACATTACCAAGTGTCAGGGCCGGATGTAGGTTTGATGAGGCCCTAAGCTACTGAAGGTTAATGAGGCCCTTTACATATCCAGCTGTCCTTTGTCAACAACAAATTGTCGCTGTTTTTTGTGTTGAATATATGCTATATGGTAATTTATGGACCTAATAGGTATCTAAAGCCATTTGCACATAACAAAATATGTATTTTATCAAAGTAACTGTTGGACATGAAATACAATTAATAAGAAGTATATTAATAGTGAAATACAATTACATTTTTTGGGGGGGCCCAAGAAAGTGGGGCCCTAAGCTATAGCTTGTTTAGTAAAGGTAAAGGGACCCCTGACCATTAGATCCAGTCGTGACCAACTCTGGGGTTGCAGCGCTCATCTCGCTTTATTGGCCGAGGGAGCCGGTGTGCAGCTTCCGGGTCATGTGGCCAGCATGACTAAGCCACTTCTGGCGAACCACAGCAGCGCACGGAAATGCCGTTTACCTTCCTGCTGGAGCAGTACCTATTTATCTACTTGCACTTTGACGTGTTTTCAAACTGCTAGGTTGGCAGGAGCAGGGACTGAGCAACGGGAACTCACCCCGTTGTGGGGATTCGAACTGCTGACCTTCTGATCAGCAAGTCCTAGGCACTGTGGTTTAACCCACAGCGCCACCCGCGTCCCATATAGCTTGTTTAGCTTATACATAAATCCAGCATGAAGAACACTTATGTAGTCCTTAAAAGTCTTATAAGACTCTCTCTTAGAGTCCCAGCCGATCAGCATGCTGCTGCTATGGATTCCCTTCTGAAGAGCATCCTAGCATTGTGCTGTTCTTAGGCTACCCAAGCAGCCTGCGAATCTATGCTTCCTGAAGCATGAAACGCCTTCTGCAAGCGTCACGATCCCAAAGGGGGTGGGGAAAGTTACAGAGGAACTTAAAATGCTGTGTGTAGTCTAGCGGAAAGAAACACCTATGCAGCATTTTTTTAAATGACATTATTTTTGATTAGACTGGGGCTATGCAATGCATGTCAGACAGTTTTTCAGAGAGCCAGCAAAACAGTAAGCTCCAAAGAGGAGGTTTTTGGAAAGTTAATACCCACAGCTGGGCATGACTAAAGTTGCATTTTCTTAATAATTGCATGAAAACAAGCTTATGGCTCATTCAGCGTTTGAATATATATATATATATATAAACAGGCAGCTTAAATTGAAAGGAAAAACATTTTGCAAATGCTTCCACTTTTTGTCACCTCTTTTTTTGGGCCTAACTCATAGAAGCATAGAATTATAGAGTTGGAAGGGGCATAAGGAACATCTAGTCCAACCCCTGCAATACAGAAATCTTTTGCCCAATGTGGGACTTGAACCCACGACCTACTGCTCTACTGACCGAGCTATCACGAAACCTGTTCTACCTTGTTTCTACATTACTTTGCTGGTTAAAAGTAATATCTGCAGGAAATAGTATTTAAAAGCATATTTTCATACACAGTTTCAAAATATGCCGTCTCGATTTATTTTCTCTCAATATATATATATATATATTTGAGCCAAGAACTACATCAGACCATCCGGGAAGTGAAAAACCTGGGAGGGAACTCAATTCATTTGAGCCCAGTAAGATGTGAATCAGAATTGATATTAGAATTCACAAAGCACAAAGCAAATTCCTCAAGTGTCTGTAGAACTAAGCCCTACAATGCAACTGTGAATTCCAAGTTAAGTGTGCGTAGGATTGCAGCCTTAAAGCCTGAGGGGGGGGGGGTGTATCTAGTTTTCTGAAAGGATTAATTATTATACAATTTGTGCATGAATCCACAAACTTCCTTTTTAAAAAGAAAACAAGCTTTAAGCTGCTAGTTAAATCATCTCTTTTTTTAATAAGACAATAATAACTTAACCATATGCTTGTCTATAAAAGGCTACAATACAGTAAATAATGAGCCTTAAAGACTGCAATTTTCAACTTAAACAGGCAATAGCAGTGCCCGTGAGAAAGTATTTACATTTTATTGTCTCTCCTTTTTTCACACAGTAATATGATTTCTTGTAAGTACAATGATAAAAAAAGGAATTTCAAGTGGTTCCAACAGCTACATTGTATACTAATAAAAGCTGAAAAATACATTGTAAAGCATGAAAACCTATCACCTTAATGCCATTCTTTTTCTCCTCTTCTTCCAAACTAGTGAAATAAAGTTGACATGTCAGTTTCCACTGTAACAAAAGACTGAAAGAATATTCTGATTAACATGGTTTTGGTCACCCAAATCCACGATATCACATATTGTACCAAGAATTGATGAGATTTTTGAACCATACCCATGCAAGCCCCATGCAATATCAACTGAAATATTCATAGGCATGAAGAACCATTTATGCAAAACCCATGCTGCAATGAGGCTGTTAGTGCCAAATGTAAACACATCATTATCACGGACACATATTAAACTATTGACCTAACATTGTGTATTTGGACCTGGGCAGATTTTGATGTAACCAATGTATGTTTGACAGAAATGGAACTGGAGATGGAATTCTATCTGTGGATTTGATAAATCACTGTGACTCACTCAAACGATGTCAGCGGCTCCTGGCTGGTTGCCCAGGAAAGTATAAAGACAAGGAAAAGTTTATTACAGTCTTTTTTTATTTCAAACTTTAGAGAGGCTATAGAACCCAGCCTCTTGGATAATGGTGTTGTCCCGAGTGAATTTCTTTCCCACTTCCTCATTCATCATCATCTTCCGTCTTTCCCACTTCCTCATTCATCATCATCATCACCTCTTCTATGGGTGCCTCTAAGTTCCCTAAGTCTTTGAGCTCTTTGCTCTCCTACTTTTAAGGCTTCCTGGGTTCTGGGAGATGGAGGGTCTGAAATGCTTTCTAGTGATAATGTGTCAGCCAGCTGCTGCTCCAGCTCTGCTTGCTCCTCCTCTCCCATTGTTTCCCAACTTTCTCCCTCATCTGCCTCTGAGCTGTGACCTCCCTCAATCCCGTGTTGTAAATCTAAACTGTCTTCCTCTTCCTCCTCCCTGGAAGGGTCAGGATGGGGAGGAGGTCTCCACCATTCCTCCTCTGCCCAGTCCCTGACAATTAGTTTTCTTTAACAGTGGAAGCAGATTTTCAGATTATACACAGCACTTCTTCAGGCTTTCATTATGAGAGCAAAAAATGAACATCCAATAGTCTAGATAGAAGCAACTAGATAGTCAGGCTGATGGTTACTTGGTTGCAGAGGTTTACTGGCCATTGCTGTTGGCATGGAGATAGTCTAGGTTGAAAGCAAACATGCCATTCTGATGTCATGTGTGATGTCACAAAGAGGCTATGCTTTAAGTCTTGGTAAAGCCAAAAACAGTTAACAGTCAGACGGCATCTCAGCACTGTCAAGATGGATCTCCATAACAGGTGATGAATAGTTTTATTTGGGGGTTATATTTTACTATTGGGGAAAAGTTTTAGATTGGTTTGCCAGTATGTAACCCATCAATTTGAGGCCAATAGATATACATTCACAAACCTGTAGCCATCAAATAATCAACTTTATGTGTGACTTTGGGACTGATTCATACAACCACATTTCCTTTCTCCACTCTATAGCAGCTTTTTCTCTGTATTTGAAAAGATAACCAAGAAGGAGAAGATAAGGAACTAGGAATAAGATCTGGATGAGTATTGGTGAGGATCTAAGCTTCACAAGTAAGGCGGCTAGGAAGATGGCTTTGTGGTCCAGCATAGGAATGATGGGTGCTTCATATTATTAAATTCCTGTTCCACAAAGAAGAAGCCTACTCTGGAATAACATCCAATGCATAATTCTGGTAATAATAATAATAATAATAATAATAATAATAATAATAATAATATTTATGTGGATGTACCACTTTTCCAAATAATAATTCATCCAAGGTAGCTTACGAACTAAGCGTACTTCAGCTGTAAATCCCAAACAGCAATCTTATTTCCAAATTTTGTACAACAAAGTTAATAAATTCAGCAGTATAAGATCCTATCTCTTCTGGTTTGGTTGTAAGAAGATGGGCAGGTAGGGCTGTCTGAAGCCAGACTGAATATGCTGAGGCAGAATGCCATCTGCCTTTATGGGCCAGCCTGCACTGTGAAAAAGCTCTGTGATGAACCTACTTCAAAGGCTTATTCAAAGGATAAAATGGGACGAGGAAGAACCATATGCTGCCCTGAGCTTCATGGAACAAGATAAGGAGCAGGATGAAAACGTCATCGATAAACAAACAAATTAACAAATGATGTTGTAGGTCCATACTTTTGTGGCTGGAAGATTCCTTCCCTCACCCCCATTTTCTCATTGGTAAGAAACACACTGAGGCCATGTTTAAGCATGCATAAGAGCAAATAGCGCTGACTGCAATTGGACTTGCTCATAAGCGGTGAGCTCTGAGCATCCCAGTTGAAGCAATGGCAACGAACTTAGAATTCTAACTTGCATGAGCGATATATGCTTAAAAGAAACTTTACAATCTCCTTTATGGAAACACTGAGACTTTCCTTAAATGCATTGGTGTGAGAAATGAAAACTATAAACACCCTGGGATTCTCTTTTCCGTTCACTGCCTATTAATTGGCACTAATGAGGATTGTGTGCACATCAAGGAGGGGCAGAGTTGTGGGATGATGGCTCCCTCCACAGCCTCACAGCAGCAGAGCTTAATAAATGCTGTTTTAGATTAAAATGGAGAACCACCTAGTGCGGCTGTAGTGGATGGTGGAAGAACAATAGTGTGCATTACCTTTCCTCCACATTGGGTAAAGCAATACAGTGATGACATTTTTTTAAAAAAGCTGTTTTTCATCCCTCTTAAAATGAGGAACAAGAGCATCAGTAAAATCAACCTGTTATAACAAGGAAAATCATCACAGGGCCCAAACTACGTGTGAAGGAAATGTCCTCCCAACTTGTCCCACTAGTTGAGCTTGGGAAACTGAGGCCCAGAGGTTGAATGCGGACCTCCAGGCCTTCTTATCTGGCCCTTCAAATTCTCTGTAGGCCACACCCCTATCCACAAACCACACCCCTCACTTTGCTGTGCATCAAGTGGTTTTTTGCCTGGCTAGAATGTATCTTTGAATTGCAATAATGTCTATGGATGGAGGATGGAGGATGGAGGATGGAGGTGTGAGTAAGTGTAGAAACCAGCCTAATGGACAAAGGGGGGGGGGGATACATTTGTTGCCCCGCCTACTTTTGCCTATGCTCCACACACCCTTATCATGTGTTCCTTGGGAGGTTGCCCAACAGGGAAAGCAACCCTTGGGCTGGAAAGAAACCCCCACTCCTGCTGTGTGTCAAAAGCACAGAGGACTGGTCTGACATCACCCCCAGTTTTATAGGTGGCAAAACACACAACGACAGGAGGAGCAACTGGTATCTGCCACTCCCTTATTCTAAAGTTTCCTCTGCCTGATGCTTCATCATGACAGAACACTGAGCAGAGAGCGTGTCCAGTGTGGTGGAGGATTGGCAACCACTAGTCATAACTGTGAGCCTAAACTCATTGGGAATGACCTATTGATCTTTGTGCTGTATTAGCCTTGCATCCTTCCTATTACTGGAACAGTTTCCTTCTGCGTTTGCTGCTTTTGGCAAACAGTTCCACTGGTTCTGGATTTACTTTGTAAAACATGGATGGCCAATGTGGGGGCCTCCAGATGTGACTGGACTACAGGTCACATCAACTCTGACCCACTGTCTGGGACTGATGGGAATTGAGTCCAACAATATTTGAAGGCACCACCTTGAACACAGCAAGCATCTTCTCCATTCGCCTTCTACAGCCCACCTGGAATATCAGACATGTGACAGATTGCACTTAAGCCATTTGTTCTGAAATTCCTTTGACGGATGTCATCTTTATCTCTCAGAGTGGGGTTGGTCCAGTGATCTGAGCAGCAGTGAATCTGCAGCAGTCCTCGCATTCTTTCACTGTAACTCATCCCCTTAATCTGTCCAAAATGAATAAACAAACTCACAAGAATGTTGCAAGCGATTCACCTTCTGTCTTCCAGGTGGTCGGTTCAGGACCCTTTGAGTTGGTTGTGAACTCCTAATCTAAGATGCATAATTGTGGATGATGTAAAAAGCCCTTCCTGAATTAGTCCCTAATGGATAATTATCAATCAGTTTCCAATATCCCATTTGGGAGCAAGATATGGCAGCATGTGGTAGCATCTCAGCGCCAGGGCTTCCTGGAGGAGAAAAATTATTTAGATCTATTTCATTCTGGTTCCAGGCCTGGTTATGGGAGAGAGATGCCTTGGGTTGCTTTGGTTTGATGGATGACCTAAACCAGGAATTGGATTGGCCAGAACCCCTCTGACATGATTTTATATCTCCTCGCAGACACAGATAAGTATGTGACCTGGCGTGTAGCACTCTTTGCAACTGCTGCTAGGAAAATTAGAGCAAATTATATAGCCAAGGTAGCCATCAACTGTAAAGGAGATGAATTTATTTGACCCCATCTATCTACATCAGGCTATGCTCTATCTTTGTCACCAAACTCCGAGTATAAATTCCACACTGTATTAATTGACATTGTTTTTTTGATATATTAGTGGCCATGTGATGATTTTAGCTTATGAATTTTATTGTTTAATGTCTTGATTTGTATGTTGGGGTACTTTTATAGCTCTGTTTAGAGTACATAGGGACGCGGGTGGCGCTGTGAGTAAAAGCCTCAGCGCCTAGGGCTTGCCGATCGAAAGGTCGGCAGTTCGAATCCCCGTGGCGGGGTGCGCTCCCGTTGCTCGGTCACAGCGCCTGCCAACCTAGCAGTTCAAAAGCACCCCCAGGTGCAAGTAGATAAATAGGGACCGCTTACTGGCGGGAAGGTAAACGGCGTTTCCGTGTGCTGCACTGGCTCGCCAGATGCAGCTTTGTCACGCTGGCCACGTGACCCAGAAGTGTCTCCGGACAGAGCTGGCCCCCGGCCTCTTGAGTGAGATGGGCGCACAACCCCAGAATCTGTCAAGACTGGCCTGTACGGGCAGGGGTACCTTTACCTTTACCTTAGAGTACACAATGTTTTGATAATATAAATGTTTTAAGTCTTTTGTATCAATCCAGTATATTTTCTTTTAATTGTCGAATGATTCTGTGTACATTGCAGCAGCCTTTGGCTATGTGCAATAAAACCGACTGACTGACCTCTCAGTAGCCTTCAATATTATCAGCCATGGTACTCTTCGGGGCTGCCTTGCTGGGGTGGGACTTGGAGGCCCTGTTTTACAAGGGAGACGTTCATCTTGAGTTCCAGCACCATTTTTTTCTAGAAAAATAAAGGGATCATTGAAAGTGCAAGATATCTGGGGATCCGGCTTCCCTAGCTTACTTAGAGTTCTTGTTATGGGATGAAAAGCATATCACCTACTATTATCCCATACTTCCCCCACACCCACTTTCCAATAACAAGTAAGCATTTTTCTAAGATGCTTAGATCTTCACTGAAAGGAGGAGGCAGATAAGAAACAAATGACGCTGTCTTTCTCTCTCTCCCCCCACCCTTTTTTATATGAAAAGAAGCCATGTGTTTCACTTATCAGAACACCAGACTTTAATAACAGATGCTTCCCTGCCTTTCTGCCCACCAAGGGATGATCTAATGCCTGGAACCATGCTTCAAATTGACGTTTAAAGCAAGAAGGAGTTTACATAAAATGAACTCCAGGGAGGCAAGGTTTGTTTTAACTTGGCAGGGCCTACCACGAAGGAGACAGCCCTTTAACCTCAATTTCCCCCTGAAATGGGTCAGGAGTTGCTCAGATGGGCATGGAACTAACAGGCCCAGATAGAGAAAGGGGTGATTAGTCAATGGTAGCCTGTCTGCATTTGAATGCTCTTTTTCTACCTGATAAATGGACATCACATGAAAGTTCATCGCAATCCCTCCTCCCACCCTAACATAAAGCCCACAGCCACGAACAACTTGATTTTAGTGTATTGTATTACTATTTATATTCATGTTCTAACAGTGAACAACAAACCTCTATTTGATCATCACAAAAATCATGTGATGTAGCATAGCTTTGGGATCAGTGGAGACGAATGCTCAAAGTCACCCAGTGAGTTCTGAGTTTCCCTTTCTTCTCCTGAACCCAGAACCCTTGCAGAAAATAAAAAAGCAGGGGGGGATCTTTAGAGTTATATATTTTAATATTCACAGTAGTTTATCCCACATTCCTAAATACTCAGAATGTATGTACTGTTTAAATCTGACTTCATACTTTGGTATGCAGAGTCAAGGGCAATTGTATGTATATAATTTTTGTTTGTAAGCCTGCAAGCAAGGTCATATGCTGTTATTTTGGAATGGTGCATATTAACTTCATGTATTTTCTAGATATTGTGATGATGATGATGATGATGATGATGATTCGGCCTCCAGGTGCTGCCATTAGGTGGAAACCTGTGGCCTTTTAGCTGTTGAATAAATTCTTGACAATTGGCCATGCTGATAGGAACTCATGGCATCCAGAGGGCCACAGATTTTCCATATCTGCTCTGCAGTGTCTGAGAGTTACAACTAGACATGGTACCTTTCAGAGGCAAGTCTTTCCACATAAAGGCAATTGCTTGTCACCTCTTCTTCCCTCCTGGCCCAGAAGTGCTGGCAAAGCATCTCTAACTCACTACAAATAATTGGACCGGGCCCTAAGAATGGCAGAACTGGCACTTGATATATGGGAGCGACATCCCTTAAACATACATGGAAAGCTCGAACTTGTCAGTTGCTTTCCACAACATTGTGCACTGTGTCATATAAAAATGGATATATGTTTCACTGTACAAAATCGCTATAAATAATATTAAAGGTACAGAGACCGATCAATGCTGAGAAATGGAACGGCATTTGTGTTGCTTGGGACTGACTGTTCTGTCCTCTAGCAGAATTATTCCTTTCTAGAAATATTCATTCAGGATCAAAAGACCTACTGTTTCCCTTCTTCTTCCCTCCCCATACCATTTTACTAGGTGCCTGTATTATTAACCCTGCTTTCGTGTTCTTGGTTTGATCTGCCTCAAATCATTTGCGAATGCAGGAGCTTGTAACGAAAATATAGCTACTTTTGATTTAGGAACCTCAGTAAATGAAGCTCTTCATTTGTAGGTTTCTGTGGGAGATCCTTGAATCCTAGGTGCCTCGCCACCTTTCTCCCTCAAACTGCGGTTTGATATCACAGGTGCATATAAAGCTGCCTGATACCATATCAAACATTTTTTTTTCCAGTTCAACACAGTGTTATCTGTTCTGAGACAGGAGACAGACAGATGCATTTACCTTACATTTGATCCTTTAAGTTAGAGATGAAGAAAAAGAAGAAGAAGAGGAGGAGTAGGAGTTTGGATTTGATATCCCACTTTATCACCACCCGAAGGAGTCTCAAAGCAGCTAACATTCTCCTTTCCCGTCCTCCCCCACAACAAACACTCTGTGAGGTGAGTAGGGCTGAGAGACTTCAAAGAAGTGTGACTAGCCCAAGGTCACCCAGCAGCTGCATGTGGAGGAGCGGAGACGCGAACCCGGTTCCCCAGATTACCAGTCTACCGCTCTTAACCACTACACCACACTGGCTCTCACTGGCACGGATTGAGCCTGGTACTGCCTTCCTGCAAAGCTTGGGCTCTGTTACTGAGTTATAGTTCCTTCTACCATTGAAGTGGCACTGTGGTGTAAACCACAGAGCCTAGTGCTTGCCGAACAGAAGGTTGGCGGTTTGAATCCCCACAACGGGGTGAGCTCCCGTTGCTCGGTCCCAGCTCCTGCCAACCTAGCAGTTCGAAAGCATGTCAAAGTGCAAGTAGATAAATAGGTACCACTCCGGCGGGAAGGTAAACAGCGTTTCCGAGCGCTGCTCTGGTTCACCAGAAGCGGCTTAGTCATGCTGGCCACATGACCCGGAAGCTGTATGCTGGCTCCCTCGGCCAATAAAGCGAGATGAGAGCCGCAACCCCAGAGTCGTCCGCAACTGGACCTAATGGTCACGGGTCCCTTTACCTTTACCATTGAACTATGTTTCTTCCCATCTTGTACACAGTATAAGAACATAGGAAGCTGCCAATACTAGCTCAATTTTGTGGACACTGACTGGCAGTGGCTCTCCAAGGCTTCAGCCAGGAATTTCTCACAACTCTACCTGGAGATGCCAAAGATTGATCCTGGGATCTACTGAATGCAAAGCAGATGTTCTTTCACCGAGCTATGGATGGGGGGATGGGGGTAGGTTTCATATGGCGACAGTTATCCGAGCTGGCCTAATATTTTGTTTTACCAGCCAATGACACAAGGAATTCCTGCTTTTGCACATGCATTTATTTTTTTCATCTGACTACTGAACGCCATCCTACATAGAATATTGTTTAAGAGTGACTCCATTGGCACAATGAAAGACAATGGAGATGAGATACAGAATCATAGAATTGTTGAGCTGGAAGAACTCCATGAGACATCTAGCCCAACCAACTACAATGCGGGAATCCTGCTCACAGCTACCTGTGGATGGGTTTGAACCACTAACCTTCTGGTTGTATTAAATTTTTGAGATCTTGCTATTTTTTTTATATATATATTTACTGTTTACTGTAGCACAAACACACTTTTGCCCTTTTGATAATGTAAACTCTCTCTCTCTCTCTCTCTCTCTCTCTCTCTCTCTCTCTGTGTGTGTGTGTGTGTGTGTGTTTACTCAGAAAACAAATACTCAGGATCTCATATTTGAAAACTGCTCTCTAAACTCTCAACTATTTCTTTGTTGCCCCCGACTTCCAGGATGGATCTGGCATTGTTTGTCTAGCTATATAGTGCTTTCAGCCCATCGACCAAAGCTTTGCTTCAGTTAGAAGAGCGATGATCTATTTCATTACAGAAAAGATCAGAAAAGTTACAAATAACAGCACTTTTCTGCGTGGCTTTGTTTGCCCCCTGCATTTCAGAGAAATGTCACAATTTTGCTGCAAAAGAGATTGCCTTCACACATGAAATGTCACTTTTGCCTTGGGAAAAAAAGAAAGAAAACTGAAAGAAACAGTACAAGACAACCTGTCTTTCAGTTTTGCAGACACCAATATTTTTTTAAAAAGAGAAAAAAAGTATGTGGTAAGACACTTGTGTAATTTGTTAGCCTTTTCTGCAAGTGAAGGGAAGAGAATCTTTGGAAGTACTATTTTTAAAAACGTGCCCTTATTGTATCTGGTACATGTAAGAATGTTGCTGGGATGCCGTGCCAGATCTAACTGCTACAAAATTGCTATAGAAGCTTGAAATGTCTTTATTGGCAGCTGGCTTTCAAAGATTGCCTGTGGACGGAGATTCCCAGTGCCCATCACCACTTACGAACGCAGGAAGCTCTTCTACAGCAAGTCAGACCATTGGTCCATCTTCTTCAGTGCTGTCTACACTGAATGGTGGAAACTCTCCAGGGTTTCAGGCAGGAGACATTGCCAGTTCACTAAGGACTGAACCAGGAACCTTCAGCATACAAAACAGGCACAAGCAATGACCGATTGACATGTGACCGCACATGCGCACATCACACCGAACCCAGAAGTGACTTTATAAATGGCAAAAGCAGTGCCTGGCTGTCCCACAAGCCTTTGCAAGTACAATCTTAGGAGCCTGTGGAGAGTTTGAGTTTGAGCAAGGAAGTTTGGAGGGAGCAATTGTGGTGGAGTTTGGTGCAGTCTAGTAAGTGCTGCTGGTTTTTAAAAGGGTTGTTCGAGGCTTTCCAGCAGTTTAGAGGATGTTTGCAGGCTTTTGCAATGTTGTGTGTGTGTTTAATTTATATAACACCAGGGACATGGGTGGCGCTATGGTCTTAACCACTGAGCCTCTTGGGCTTGCCGATCAGAAGGTCAGTGGTTCGAATCCCCGTGACGGAGTGAGCTCCTGTTGCTCTGTCCAAGCTCCTGCCAACCTAGCAGTTCAAAAGCACACCAGTGCAAGTAGATAAATAGGTACCGTTGCAGTGGGAAAGTAAACGGCATTTCCATGCACTCTGGTTTCCATCACAGTGTTCTGTTGTGCCAGAAGCAGTTTAGACATGCTGGCCACATGACCCGGAAAGCTGTCTGTGGACAAACACCGGCTCTGTCAGCCTGAAAGCGAGAAGAGCACTGCAACCCCATAATGGCCTTTGACTGGACGTAACTGTCCAGAGGTCTTTTACCTTTTTTTTTTTTAACCTTTTTACATACCACCCTATATGCGGAGGTCTCAGGACAGCTCACAGAACAAAATCAAAATATAAAACCACAATATATATAATCAAAATAAAAACAACCCAATAACACCCCCCCCCCAATAGAAACCCCTACATTTTAAAAGGGCATAGGATGTCAATCAAATCAACCAAAGACCTGCTTAAAAAGGAACGTTTTTGCCTTTTGGTGTTTCAAATATATGCAGTTATGAGTTACAAATCATATATGAGTTACAAATTATATGTGGTGCCTTGGCATGTAACCCCCTGCATAAATGGGGAGTTGCTTGTACTCTACTGTGGTACACCTCTTCTTCGGACTCTCTTATTATCTCTGTTCTTTCCATTGCCATGCCAATAACCTCTTGGAGTGTTGTTGTTTTCTACAGTCAAGCAGTATATAAATTTTATGACAAATAAATTGGAAAGCAATAAGGAACAGCATCTGGCAGTGATTGATTGATATTTACCAAGCCATACATATATTTGGAAATCACAGTAATGTCGTGTAACGGTAGAGAAGTGTGAGCTTCTCCCATTCACCATGTGGGACAGCGTTCAGTGTGGAGATGTAGCTCTCTACATCAGCACAGAATCACACAAAGTCCTGGCTTGCCTGATGTTTTTTTGAGGAAAGGGAACCACACAAATGTGGTCTCTGTGCAGTCTTCCCAGTGCATCTCCTATCAGAAACTGTCTGTATAGTAGAACAAGCAGGGGTGCCAACCTGAATAAAATATTGTGGGGCTCCAGATAAGCCCTGCCCTGCAAAATCGACCACACAAGCCATTTGAATGGGAATGACCATCAACTTTGTGGGGGCCCGGCCCCCTCAAATGTTTTATTGTAAGGGCTGAAGGCCCCATTGCCCCTAGGAGTTGACTCCTGGGAGAACAACGGTGGTGCTGCTGCCCTTCCTCACATTGTGGGAGCTTGAGTTTGACCTCTAAACATGTTTTGCAAACAGACTTGGACTTTGGGATCCCTTATCTCAGGAATGGGGAAGTTATGCTTCCCCATGTTGTTGCAGTCCAGATCCCATCAGCTCCAGTCAGCATAGCCAATGGTCAGGGATGATGGCAGCTGTGGGTCAAGAATAGGCATAGGCAAACTCGGCCCTCCAGATGTTTTGGGCCTACAACTTGTCGGCACAAGGCCAGCTGGCTAGCCCCAGCTGGACCGTCTCATTCCAGCCATTCCGCTGCGAAGACCCATCAGCCTCTGGTCCAACGTCAATCAGCGACCTGGGCTTCAAAGCCAGGGAACACTATCAGCAGATCAAACTGCGCACACAGAGAGCCAGTGTGGTGTAGTGGTTAAGAGTGGTAGTCTCGTAATCTGGGGAACCGGGTTCGCATCTCTGCTCCTCCACATGCAGCTGCTGGGTGACCTTGGGCTAGTCACACTTCTGTGAAGTCTCTGAGCCCCACTCACCTCACAGAGTGTTTGTTGTGGGGGAGGAAGGGAAAGGAGAATGTTAGCCACTTTGAGACTCCTTAAAGGGAGTGAAAGGCGGGATATCAAATCCAAACTCCTCCTCCTCCTCTTCTTCTTCTTCTTCTTCTTCTTCTTCACAGAATAGGCATGAGGCTTGTGAAAGCATACTACAACTACAGATTTATTAATCATAAATCAGGACAAAGAAACATGTTGTCTCTCTCTTCTAGTCTTCTTAGAGAAACAGGGAAAAGCAAAAGCAATACACACAATGGAAGTTCCCAGCAAGCAGTGCTGGAATGTAAACAGACATGTGACACACAACAGTTCCACACATCTGCTCCTTAAGGTGGAATTCTCAACACAACTCCCATGATCCCTAGCTAACAGGACCAGTGGTCAGGGATGATGGGAATTGTAGTCCCAGAACATCTGGAGGACCGAGTTTGCCCATGCCTGGTCAAGAACTTCTGGAGGGTGACAGATTCCCCATCTCTGCTGCATCTGAATCAGTTTGGTTCCTGTATGGTCTGTTTGTTCACTATCATCCCTAACCCAAAACTGGTACTTTTACAGTGCATTCTGATATGTGTCCACTCAGAGGCAACTCCAGTAAGTTTAATGAGACTTGCTCCCAAATGAGAGCGCATAGGATTGCACCCACTGAAGCACCACCCCTAGTACAGGTTTCAATACAAATTCAGCTGGGTTCAATTGATTACAGCAATGATGATTTCACTCTTATTTTCTTGGGAGGCAGTAAAAGGTAGGAATCACATAGCTGCTGCGAATCCTCTAACCGCCTATCAACTGCAGAGCAAAGTACATATAAATGAAAATCCCTGCCTCTGGATATATTCCTTAAAAGGTTATTGAAAGCTCGCTGCTGTTGGTGGACAAAATAACAATATTTTGTATACCAATTGGAACGCTTTCTAATAGCAGAACGATTTAGATATTCTACATATAAATGTATAAACAAATAATTGCAGCTTTTATGGTTTAATTATTGTGTAATGCTATTCTGCTTGCTGCTGTGGGGCTGGGAAGGGTGAGGGTACAGGTTGGTCAAATAGATTAAGGCCTGTTAGGAGGCTGACTGACACTGGGAACCTGGGAGATAGCATTCCCTATATAATGTTTAAAATGGCTCTATTTTCGTTCACTTTGCAAGGAGGCTGCTTAAGACCCTTTAGAAATGGTAGCCTTGAGAGTTTTGTTGGTCACCTCAGAGGAGGTGAGTTACTAGTCATAAGTTTATGTTATTGGTGTGTATTAGTTTAGTTATCATTAGGGTTATTTAGCTAATTAACTCACACCAAATAAATGCATATTGCTACTGGGCTATTCCCATAATTTTAAAAGTTACGTATTGTTGCTGAGCCATTCCCTGTTGAATTGTTAATTCTTTTTCTATTTTCTTTCTCCCTCCCTCTGTATATATCTTTCCCTTAAACATACTCATTTTAAAGTTTGAGTGTGAGTCTATGTTCTTGGATAAATCTGCCAAAACACATTATTTCCAATGTCTAAAGATTCGAATTCACAGACAAAAAATATTAGCAGGTGTGTGTGTGAAACCCATATTGAATGAGGAGGCTTGCTAACTGTTGAATAGCCAAAGAACCCCACAAATGTTTCTGCATAACAAAGAGCACTTTGGGCATGTGCGGGTTTTGAACAGCTGCTCCCTCCACATCGGAAGATGCTTTTGAAACTGACAGTGCACCCCCCGGTCTGGGGAAAAATCCCACCTTGCAAGATTTTTTTATGAAAGTCCTGTTAAGAAATAAATAATTAGGAAGGCTACTCTTAGCAGGTTCTTTATCTTCTCGGTCCCAGCTTCTGCCAACCTAGCAGTTCGAAAGCACAAAGTGCAAGTAGATAAATAGGTACTGCTCCGGCGGGAAGGTCAACTGTGTTTCCGTGAGCTGCTCTGGTTCACCAGAAGCGGCTTAGTCATGCTGGCCACATGACCTGGAAGCTGTATGCCGGCTCCCTTGGCCAATAAAGCGAGATGAGCACCGCAACCCCAGAGTCATCCGTGACTGGACCTAATTGTCAGGAGTCCCTTTACCTTTGGGCAGCTTCCAACAAAAGATTAAAAATACATTAAAACATCAGTCATTGAAAACTTTCCTAAACAGGGCTGCCTTCAGATACCCCAAAATCTGCCACCTGAGATGAGCCAGCTCACCCCATTAATGGTAGGACTGCTCCTCCTTCTGAGGATTTGTTTTGAGGAGGGCTTGGGAGCCATTTTAGTTTTTGTTTACACCAGTTTGTTTCCAGGGGTAATGTCAAGAATGTGGGAACATAGGAAAAAAATAATATATATAAATGAATACTTTTTTGGGTCACTGGCAAGATTGGGGACCAGGAGGTTTTGTTTATGTTTAAAGTTTTGTTTGTCTAGCTCTATCTTGTTATATATCTATGAAAACCAATAAACGCATTTACAAAAAAAGAATAATATAATGCTGTGAATAAAAAGTCCAAAATAACTGATGCTTTGCTCTGCCTGGCATAGCGGTTTGACAAACAGTGACATTAATCCAAAGTCTGCAAATCGTGATGGTTTTGAAGCATAAATAATATTATCTTCTGTCAACATGTCCTTTAGAACCGCTTCTTAACATAAATTCCCTTACCAGAAATTGTCTAGACTCCTAGGGGTTAAATACAGAGCATATTATATTACTTTAGCTCCTACTTTACATAACTTCTTCAAAACCTTAGTTTTGACTTCCCAAATCAACTTTTACTTAAGCTACATGAAGAAACAATGTTTAGATGTTTGCCCCAGAAAGGTGACTCGAAAATTAGTTTTCTTTTAAGAAAATGGTTGAGTAACTTGTGTGAAATATTCATTTCATAGCTCTTGGATACAGAATACCTACGTCGAAAAGCAAGCATTTTGCAATAACTGAATGGCATTGCACATGTTTTGATCACGGGTGTTTGTGGGGGGTATGAGACTCTCCTGAGAAACCTCTGAAGCATTTTTTGGTCTTTCGGGGGCTACCTTTTACATTCTTTCATGTTTCTCCTGAGGAAAAATCCCAAATTCATTTTGAATTTTGCTTTGGGCAAAAATCCGACGACTACCTAGCAATGCATAGGAAATGCACACACCCCTGAGAAATGCCAGCCTTTCTGAACTGCTTTAAAACAGGTGTGAGGGGTCTTTTGCAGCCCAAGAGCCATATTGCCTCATGGGGAATGTTCCTGGGACTACATGGGTGGGGCCAAAGACAAACGTGGATGAAACAACAGGTGTGCCTCTTGTAGGCTGTACAGTGGTACCTCGGGTTAAGAACTTAATTCGTTCCAGAGGTCCTTTCTTAACCAGAAACTGTTCTTAACATAAGGTACCACTTTAGCTAATGGGGCCTCCCGCTGCCCCTCCGCTGCCACCGCATGATTTCTGTTCTCATCCTGAAGCAAAGTTCTTAACCCGAGGTACTGTTTCTGGGTTCTGTAACCTGAAGCATCTGTAACCTGAAGCGTCTGTAACCCGAGGTACCATTGTATTCCAGAAAGAAAAGGCGATAGTATTAATAAGTAGCAGCAGCAGTAGTAAACAGTAACTGCAGCAGTAGAAGCATTGCTTATCTTCTTAAAAAATTGTTTTGATTAAAGATTTTATTGGGTTACAGAAGTACATACATCATCTCTATTTTCAGATCATAAAGTCCTTTCTACAGATCCGTTATATTTGATGTGAGACATTAATGTTCTATACAGTACAGCATTGCTTTTCTTGAGGCCAGGCCTTGCCACCGTGACAATGGGTGCCCCGTGACGGGCACAATGCCGACATTATTGTGGCATGTGCACATCTGTGCATCATGTCAGCACACACTCCAGCATGCTGACGTCATGTGTGCATGTTGTAGGGCAGGGACATCCAACTCCCAAGATACTGCAATCTCCCCGGGGGGGGGGGGGCTAGGAGTGATCTACCCATTTGGTGGGGGGGGGAGTTCAGAGTTGTTGAACTTTTTTTAGGGGGCAGGCCTAAGTTGTTGAGCCTCTTTTAGGGGGGCAGGTCAAAGTGGTTGAGCTTCTGGACCATCAAGAAGGCTGATCACCGAAGAATTGATGCTTTTGAGTTATGGTGCTGGAGGAGACTCTTGAGAGTCCCATGGACTGCAAGAAGATCAAACCTCTCCATTCTGAAGGAAATCAGCCCTGAGTGCTCACTGGAAGGACAGATCCTGAAGTTGAGGCTCCAATACTTTGGCCACCTCATGAGAAGAGAAGACTCCCTGGAAAAGATCCTGATGTTGGGAAAGATGGAGGGCACAAGGAGAAGGGGACGACAGAGGACGAGATGGTTGGACAGTGTTCTCGAAGCTACCAACATGAGTTTGACCACACTGCGGAAGGCAGTGGAAGACAGGAGTGCCTGGCGTGCTCTGGTCCATGGGGTCACGGACATGGCTAAACGACTAAACAATGACAAAAAGTTCTTGACCTTTTTATGGGGGGGCGGGCTTCACAAAGTTGATGACCTTTTTTTAAACAGTAAGTGTGCAGAATTAAAATAAATCGCTCACCAACAACACAGCCACTAACAGACAAACACAGCGCTACAGCAGACAACAAAGGGACGCACACTAAACGTGGCACAGGGAAAGACCGAGGGGGGAGGGGGGCAGAGACATGATTCTAAACAACGCGAGCAATAACGATCCAGCGATCGACCATGATCGTCCGGGGATCGACCTGTCAATTGCGGTCAAACAGTTGGACAACCCTGTTGTAGGGCATTTGTACTGTTTTATTGTTGTTAGCCGCCCTGAGCCCGGCTTCGGCTGGGGAGGGCGGGATATAAATAAAATTTATTATTATTATTATTATTATTATTATTATTATTATTATTATTATTATTATTATTTGCATGTCACAGAATAGAATCTGGGGGTCCTGGCCCCTTTGTTTAAAATTTGTGGATGCTCAGGCACCTAGGGGCCTGTGGAACACCCTCCCACCAGATGTCAAAGAGAACAACAACTACCAGACTTTTAGAAGACATCTGAAGGCAGCCCTGTTTAGGGATGTTTTTATTGTTTGTTGCATTACTGTATTTTAATATTTTGTTGGAAGCCGCCCAGAGTGGCTGGTCAAGCCCAGCCAGATGGGTGGGGTATAAATAAATTGTTGTTGTTGGAGCCTCTTCTTAAGGCTTCTCAGAGATAGGAGGAGTCCCAAATTCAACCCCAGATTTTGCTTGTGCAAAATATTGGGGGCAAGACTGATACATGGACTGGGAAACTCACTTTCCTATTTACATATGAATTAAAACATGTTTTTTCCTAACACAAATTTCATGAGGAAATTTAAATTCATGGAACATGATCATATAAATCTCCTCAAATAGGCCTGGAGAAATTTCTGGAACAATGGGATATCAGCTCCGCCCAAGGCATGATGGATAACAGCAGCAACCGGGAAAAGATAGGCACAGCATTTTATAAGGATAGGAAGAAACTCCACAGACAGAATAACTGCCACACACAGAAAGAACAAGGATATAGTCTGAGTACCTCATTTGTAGTATTATAAATCATTTACTGTGTCAACACAAATAGAAGTTATTAATATTGCAGTTGTTGTATAAGGGATTATTATTATGACCGGAATGTAATTGAAATTAATAAGATTATGGAATGCAGAAATGAAGAAAACAATCAAACCATCAATTCTACCACGTGGGGGGGGGGGCACCTTATCTAAATTATATAATTCAGTATTTGAACAATTAGTATTAGTAATGGTATTATAAACTGATATTGTTATAATGAAACTATTATTGAATTGTAATTGAAAACTAATAAAAAATATATTTAAAAAAACACAAAAATATGCCTGTGGGGAATTCCTTCTTTGCAGGTAGTCCCCACTCATAAAAATGAAGGGGACAGGATATGGTTCAGTGGTAGAGCACATAGGACATGCTTACCATGCAGGGAATATCCCACTAAGTGCAATCATAGAGCTCTTCAGTACAGACAGTCCTGAGCTAGGTAGACAAAAGGTCTGACTTTACATTAGGCAGCTTCCTGTGTTCCTAAGCTCCCCATACAAGGGAAAGCTGAGAAGGAGAATTTATTTCAACAACAACCCTAACATTAAAGCACACCTTGCATACAACCCACGTCACTGGATCTATCCATCTGAAATTTGGCATAATCCAATCAAAAGGGACAGATTTCATCCAGATGTGTCAAAGAAATAAAAAAGTATAACTGTTTATTGGTCAAGGTATGTTACCCCTGGATGGTTAAGTCCAGTCAAAGGCAACTATGGGGTTGCATTGCTCATCTTGCTTTCAGGCTGAGGGAGCTGGCATTTGTCCAGAGACAGCTTTCCGGGTCATGTGTCCAGCATGGCTAAACTGCCTCTGACACAACAGAACACTGCGACGGAAACCAGAGTGCACGGAAATGCCGTTTACCTTCCCGCCACAGCGGTACCTATTTATCTACTTGTGCTGGTGTGCTTTCGAAGTGGTAGGTTGGCAGAAGCTAGGACAGAGCAATGGGAGCTCACCCCGTTGTGCGGATTTGAACCACCGACCTGCTGATCAGCAAGCCCAAGAGGGTCAGTGGTTCAGACCACAGTGCCAGCTGCGTCCTTTACCTTACCTTACCTTGCCTTTCCCCTTTATAGCTGGTTAGCTATAACTTTGAGAAGTGAACCATAGCAAACTCTGCTTTGGATCCAAACCAAAGTGAACTGCTTCTCCACACAGAAGCAAACTGTTATCCAAAGTCTTTTTTCTTTTCTTTTCTTTTCTGGCTCACATCACTGGCTCACAGCATGACCACATTGTGACTGTGGCCACCTCATTCCATCTGTGGCATTAAGCAGCACAGAATCAATTAAGCAACACATAATCAATGACTTTGACTCTGATCTTCCAAGCACTTCCAATTCCAAGTCAGCCCTGTGTTCTCCCCACTGCCATTATCATTGTAATATGGCATCCCTTTGGCCTGCCTGTGTCTCACGTCAATGACATCACCTTGGCAGAAAACCTGGAGTGTAAACGCTTGATTAGATTGCCTCATAACAATGCTATACCCTCCTCTGAAACATTTTAATTGTCCTGGCCCTTGAAGGAGCATATGCCTCGAGAGGATTTATTGTTTACCTGATGCTCAGGAAGATTGAAGTGAAGACGGAGATTCTGGAGAGAAAAGCGATCACTCACATGACTTGTAACATTTTATGGATAAACTTTGCAAAGGCATCAAGATAAGATGATCTATCCAAAGGAGCTACAGCACAGGCAGTTTGTCGGCTTCTGACACAGACGCTACCTGGATTGAAAACCAAGATAAACATTATCAGAAGAAAGGAGATCAAGTATCATTTTCCTGGCAGTTTAAGAAAGAAAAGACCTAAGGATGCCAAAATATCTCTTTAACAGTGTAGAGCGATTGTATTTCAGTTAAAGGTCAAAGGTTATTGGAACATGTTCTATGCTTTTAAAAAATGACATGAGCTTTCAGAATGTTAAGGCAGATAAAAGTTAACCACAGCTGTTTTCAAACACAAATTTGAAGTGTGTTCTTGTCATAGCTATAATAGCGCACCGAGTCTGAACAAAAGACACTAGAATCCTTTACTCCTTGTTTTTGTATGTCAGAACGAAGAACCTTGACACACAAACAAAGCACTTGTTGATCCAAGCACCCCCATCCAGAAACACGGAAATTCACATGGAAGTCTATTATGTGAAGACAGCTCCTTTATATTCAATGGTGGTGGTCACTATGAATGCTGAGCTAGCCTCTCCATAGAAGCTATGGTAATGGTCAGCTTATTATGGCCAGCAAAGCCTCGTGTGAATGCTATCATATGTATCAGGAAGATGTCTGAGACTTTTAGAGATACTTACCGGTATAAACCACAGTTCCTAAAGCAATGAAACCAGTAAGACCTCTGCGGGTCCAGTAATGGTTTCTCCCTCTATAAATTCCACAAGTATTGGGTTGTAAGAATTGGATATCTTTCTCCTACTGAATACAAAGAGCATTTGACCATACATTTGCTTTCTGGCACATCTGAAAAATCCCAATTAAAATACCCACAATTCCAATCCATACAAACACAATGTGGGCTTTGTTTTACACACACACACACCCCGCCATTGGCTTCTATTGCTGTTGCTGGTGTATGCACAGTTCATGTTCCAGAGATCCATTAAATTAATTGCAAAATTAGGGAGATAAGGAGGCAGGAAGAAGGGGGAATGAAATGTTCTTCAGATTTCAGTTAACAAATCCGTTACTTGCTTTTAAAGCCCCTAAATCTTAATTAAAATCTTAGGGTAAAACACGAGTGTTTTAAGGGCCTCTCTTGTGCCCACTATCAAAATACTGAGAAAGCCCCCCAGATGCAGATTGCAATCCTCCATAAAAACTCATCCTTATTTCCTAGTCTATAACGTACAGCCCCAGTAAACAGAGTTTGAGAAGCCAGCAACAGCAAAACCATGTGAACCTGTGATGCCCAGTATCAAACTACAGTGTAAGAAGAAATCAGTGTACGTTGTGGCCTCTGTCAACCAAGAATCTGTCGACCATGCAGGCTCTGAAACAGAGGCGATACTGTCACTTGGATATAGGAATGAACAAGTATTAAATGTTTGGCTGGAGTGCGATGTCTAGCTAGATGTTGGATGTGTGACTGTCTCTCAGTGATTAACCAATAGGTCATTGTTATGGCATCTTCTCAACAGTGGGCAACATGCGCCCATAGGCTTTACTTTTCCACAGCTGCCATCTCCAACAGCACAATTATTTTATTCTCTGGGCTGATCAACCAGCAATCCATATATGATGTACTGGCTCTAAGGTTTTCTTGGCATGAAATAGATTGGGGTGGAGAAACTGTGGCCCTCCATATTTTGTTGGACTCCATCATGGTCAATGATCAGGGATAATGGGAGGTGAAGTCTGGTGTCATTTGGATAGCCAAAGATTCCCCACTCCTGAAATGGGTTTATTTACTCACTTATGTCCCCTATCTCTCTTTACTAGGCACTCAGGGCAGTGAACAGCAGTAAGTCCACTCACCTTTTCTGGTGGGCAGCATTGTGGCCAGTGGCGGAGTAACCCTCTCCAGCACCCGGGGCGGGACGCCAAGGGGCAAGATGAACCACCCAGTGGCGCACACATGACGTCCCATATGGACTGCACATGTGCAACAACCCGTACGGAGTGCGCATGCGTGGCAGCCCATATGGTCGCCGTACAAGAGGCAGTCCGTATGGATGCCCATATGGATGGTGTGCAAGAGCGGCAGCCCGTACGGCCGCCGTGCGAGAGGCAGCCCCTATGGATGCCGTGCAAGCAGCGCCCATACTGGCTGTGCATGCCCTCGGCCACTCTATAGCTGGGGGAGGCAGGGGCCATCTTGTCACACACACCCCCAGAGTGGCACCCGGGTCAGAACGCCCCCTCTGCCCCCCACTTTGTATGCCCCTGATTGTGGCCAGGCATCTGGGCTCCTGCAGTGATCTGGCAGGGGGCAGAGATTGATGTCCCTCTTGTGCTGTCCCAGCCGTGTCACCGGCATTGGGCAGGGCTATGTCCAAGGGTGGCCACGCCCCCTACCAACACTGATTGGACAACTGGAAATTTAAACCCCTGCCTGGTCAGGGGCCCCTCCTTTCTTGCCCTTCACTGTATTAGTGTATATGTGTGTGTTATATACAGTGGTACCTCGGGTTACATAAGCTTCAGGTTACATACGCTTCAGGTTACAGACTCCACTAACCCAGAAATAGTACCTCCGGTTAAGAACTTTGCTTCAGGATGAGAACAGAGATCGTGCTCCGACAGCGCGGTGGCAGCGGGAGGCCCCATTAGCTAAAGTGATGCTTCAGGTTAAGAATAGTTTTGGGTTAAGAACGGACCTCCGGAACGAATTAAGTTCTTAACCCGAGGTACCACTGTAAATCCATTTTGCCTCACCCTTCAGCTCCCAGAGTGGGTTACAGATCAGTAAAAAAATAAACCCAAGACCCTCCCCACCCTTGCATTTACCATCTAAATTCCAAAGGACAGTACAAAGGGAAAACAGATGCAATGAAGGAAGAAGAAAACAAGTTCAGGCACCAGTTCTTAAAGTAACAAAGTCCTTATAAGGACCTTTCTTCTTAGAGAAAAAGATCTGGGAGGAAAGCTGTGAAACGGAGCTGGGTCTGAGCAGTTCTGTTTCCCAACTCTGTGACTGCCTGATGGGACGGTTGCCGCCGCATGTCTAATACATACGTTTCACTATTATGTACAATTTGTCATGAGAATCTAGAGGGCACCAGTATAGGAGAGGTGAACATTGCTGGCATTATCCATGATGTTTCTCATGGTGCACAACTTGGCTCTGGGAAATTGTCTAACAGTTACATTCTCATGCTGTTCAGTGTGTGAAAAGGTTTGACAGGATGGAAGGGGTCCTTGGTGGAAATAAGGTATTGGAAATAAAAGTTGGAATATTGTTTAGGATTTTTTATTTATTTACGTTTGCTGCTGTTAATGATATTAATTTTAGCTTTGGGGTCTCTCTCTCTCTCTCTGTGTGTGTGTGTGTGTGTGTGTGTGTGTGTGTGTGTGTATTTTCAGGCAGATAAAGCTTTCACTGCAGTCCTCCAGTTGCTGGAAAATTTAACTTGGAAAATTGCTTCTAGAGACTTTAGACATGGTTGACGGTGAAAACTAGAATACTGTGCGCTACCAGACATTTACCTCTTCTGTTATCTTAAATAAGGATTTCCAAACTGTAATTGATTGGTTCCACATGGTATTCTGTCACTCCTCTATCAATGAAGTGGAAGCGGGGTGGGGAGGGGGAGGGGGGAGGGAGAGATCATTTAGTAGATGTTAAGTCTAGCTTGAGATGTTTAATTTCAGTTTCATTAACTTTGCCATCTGTTTTATCTCAGAAGAACAGGTAGTGGCAGATGGAGATCTTGCACTTTAGTCCATGCTGTTAAAAGCAGAACCATTAGCTAATAAAGTTAACACCAGCCATGATTTAATTAAGGAAGAGACCCTTGACTTTGTGGGTCTGGATGGGAATCTAGTGACCTTCACAGGTTCCACACTTCTAGGCAGGATCATGTGATAGACAGACAGACAGACAGATAGATGATAGATAGCTATAGACACAGACACCCTAAGTAAGGGTGTGTGTGTGTGTGTGTGTGAGAGAGAGAGAGAGAGAGAGAGAGAGAGAGAGAGAGAGAGAGAGAGAGAGAGAAGTGTTATGTTGTTGTGTATGGAGGTTTTGAGTTTCCAGATTTGCTGCTGCATCTGCTCCTCCTGAGTCCCTGCAGATACAGACAATTTAAAAAGAGTGTACGGTCATTAACTTATTGGGTGAGATGAGAGGGGTGGTGTTGTGTGTGTGCCATTAGATTTGTCCTACTTTAATTCTTGAGGAAACAGAGCTATTTATGAAGTGGTGGGCACCTGGTTTCACTTCAGCTAGTTTTGAATAGGTATATCAAGCTCTTTGGCATATCTGCACTCTTTAATCCTACCTTTCCATACTCAGTGCCCTCTAGATGTTTCAGACCACAGCTCCCATCATTCCTAGCCATTGACCATCCCAGGTTGACCATTTCCAGCTGCCCCTTGTGTGAAGCAATTTAAAGATATAGCTAGCAAAACTAACTAAAGGTTAGTGGATCCAAAACATGCACACATTTGTAGATGTGATCACCTAGTTTACCAGGAACATGCACGGGAGGTGTGCTCAGTCCGGAAGCTTACAATTGTTCTTTACAATGTATATAAACTTGTGGCCAAGCTGAAGGTCTGAATGTGTTGCATTCTTTATCCTTCACTTCAGCCAAATGTTTCTTTTTTATAATATTTTTTTATTAATTTTAACATATAAATTATAAAATGTACCACAAATCTTATCACTTATACAATCCTTTAGACTTCCATCAGCCCTTCTGATGATCCACCGTTTTAACCACTTCTTATACATTTCTTAACTTTATATTGCATTTACATCTCTTAACAAATCATCCTCCCCCTTGTCCATTTTTACAATACTTCTAATAATACTCCTCACAAAACTTCTTGCAACCCTACAAACGTCATCTGTTCTTCACAAATACTTTTCAAATAGTCCGTAAATTTACTCCAGTCTTCCATGAATTTCTGGTCTCACCGGTTTCGAATCCTTCCTGTTAGTTTATCTAATTCTGCATAGTCCTTTAACTTCATCCTCCATTCTTTAATTGTCGGTAACTCTTCTTGCTTCCATTTTTGGGCCAATAATATTCTTGCTGCTGTTATTGCATATAAAAAGAGCTTACATTCCTTTCTATTTATGTCACTCCCCACAATGGCCAATAAAAATGCTTCTGGTTTCTTTATAAATGTATATTTCAGCATTTTTTTCAACTCATTATATATCATCTCCCAGAAGCATTTCACCTTTTTACATTCCCACTACATGTGATAAAATGTTCCCTCTTTTTCTTTACATTTCTAACATTTATTACTGACTTTATACATTTTCACTAACTTGACAGGTGTAATATACCATCTATACATCATTTTCATCACATTTTCCTTTAGGGCATTGCATGCAGAAAATTTTTAACCTTCCTTCCATAATTTCACCCAATCACTCAGCTGTATATTATACCCAAAATCTTTGGCTCAGCCAAAAGTTTCTTGATGAATTTGCGGGGAAATGCACGAAGCACAAATGTGTGCATCCTCTGGGTACTTGCCTACTATCCTCTCTCTCTCTCTCTCTCTCTCTTACTCTCACACACACACTCACACACACCTCTGATGGAGAAAAGCATGTGTCTCAGGTGGGAAAAGAGACAGAGAGAATGTGCAACGTGGGAAACAATTTCACACAAATTAAATTTCTGCTGGTTCCTCCCCATGGCTTCTGTGACATTGCTTCTAATATATCAAGTATGGACAGGCATACTTGGGGAACATTAAAGGTATGAAGTACCTTGGGGCAAAACATTATTTTGTGTGTGAGAGCAAGGGTGCATGTGTGCATGCATGCACATTCATATTAATTTGTGTTTTCCTGGGAATTTGTAGTTATGATCCATCCCTCTTCTATGCCAGTGTGCTTTCCTAAGGGATTTTTGTCCTTCAAAGACAGCTTGTGGCAGCTCCGTATCCTTCACAAATGTCTCTCTGGAGATTCCACAGACAGAAAGAACAGTCAGGTGATCTCATGCACCCAGCACCCAAATATGGCTCATGGGAGAACCCTTGTCAATTTCCTGCATCCTTGATATCAGTATGGAAAACAGCTGAAGAAAGAAGATGATTTAGTCAAGCCTTGATGGAAATAATTGAATATTTAGCTAATATGAACAGGCAAGTAACTATTCATTAAGAAAACCATGTACACTCACATAAGTGAAACAATAATTTCACTGAATAAACCCTGAATTGCAAGAATACATAGCAATAGCCACTGCCCCTCTAGGTCTCCTCTAATCCCTTTTGAATTCCTTTGTTCTTCTACTTGTGATTAGCATGGCCTTTCAATTATTATTTTTTCTCTGCATACTTTACTTTCAAGCTTCCACTTTTGAAAACTGGCTCAACCACAACTTTGTCTGTTACTTTGTGGGTTTAGAGAGTTTCTTATTGTGACCTGGAATAAGGTGCTCAGAGATGTATTAGTATTAGAAGCGGAACTGTTATTTCTGCTTTAGCTCATTTCTCTTGACCAGAGTGCCTCCACTTTCCAACACAACTGATAGTAACTGGGAGCCAACAGTCATTCAATCCAGTCTGCTAGAAGGCCAGGTCTATGAGGTGCCTCTCAGTATTGAATTGTGTTCATTCCAGCTGATCATTTAAAAAACTACTAGTTAACTTTATGAATGGGTACACAAGTTTGCTCCCCACCCCTTCCCTCTCTTTTCCCTTTTCTGTTGTGTCTTTTAGATTTGCAGCCTAGATGCAAGGACTGTCTTGTTTCAATTAATTGTGCATAAGACCCTCTTGGAGTCTTTGTGGCTGAAGAATGTGGGTGCAGAAGAAATGTTCTAAACAAATTGATAAGTATTCTCTGGATATTCACCAAGTGTTTGATATTAAATATGTGTGTTTGGCAGCTGGAGATTTCAGAGTAGCAGGCAACATTTGACAATACCTGACAGCTTTCATTCAGTAGCAATCAATATTCAACAGCATCTGACATACAACAGTCACCACTTGACAACAACTGACAGCTGACCTGTGGCTGTGATCAATGCTTGGTGGTATATGATTGATGACTCACCAAAGAATTATGTAATCTTGATACGAACGAGTCAAAAGAGGTGAGCTTAAGTGTTAGATGCCAAATTTTGATTGGAAAATTTGAGCGTTTAATTTAGTGATCAAAATTCAAATGTGGTTTTTTTTTGCAAAATGGTGAAATTTTCTGCAATCTAATTTCAGCTCTCGTGCATACCCAGAACATAAAAGCACTTCACTGCAGAGAGATAAATATAGCCAGGATATAATCACCTGAGGCCTGAAATTCAGGGTGGGCTGGACTGCCATTCATGCTCTCCTTAATGGTCCCCCTTGTAATCATTGCTAAAATGATTCTCACTCTATCATAACAATCTTCCTACAACAAGATCACTGTATTTTCTCTTTATCTTCTGCATACAGTATTGTAGACAGAGCATCAAATGGATTGAATATCTGGCAGTTTCTTTAAAATTGCTTCCGTCTTTCAGCATGTAAGAGCACTTCTTTCCATTTCTTGCAAACATGTTGTAAATGACATGCTTTTTGTCTTAAGATTATTAATGTTGTTGGGAAATCAAATAAGCAGATGGAAGACTACCTATCAGCGTTGTAAAGAGACACTGACAAAGAATGTGAGTAGATCATTTGGGGTTAACTTAAAAGTTAACTAGAATATTAAACACAGCACCCTAGTAATGGAGATAAACTATATTCTTTGATAAGTCATATTAAAGCATATTGAGCAACTGAACTGCTACATGTGGCATGTGGATTGTCACTTCCTGCAATGCAATGAGTGCTTCCAAAACCAGCATCACCCGTCTTCCCAGTCTTTAAATTGAAGCCCTGTTGAATTCATTGCAACTTAATTTCAATGAATTGTCCTCAAGCGCTTCACAATTGCTTTTTTATTTATTTTTATTTTATTTTTTTCTGACTATACTGCTAACTCATAAAAAATATATCTAGGCAGTGTGAAGAATCTCAATTAAAAACAAAAGAACATCAAAGCAAAACACGTTAAAGTAAGAGAAGTAGAAAACAGGTCATCTGACAAGAAGGTTATAAAAACCGTAAATCACTTTCATAGGAAAGCTTGCTGAAGTAACAGAACCTTAAGTTGGCGCCTACAACTCATTACAGACGGTGCCAGCTTGCTTTCATTAGGTAGGGTTCCATAACTCTGGTGCCACCATGCTAAATGCACCATTTCTTGTTGAGGACAGTCAGACAGTCAAGCATCAGGTGTGCCTTAGTGACAGTAAACAAAGATCCGGCTGGGGTATAAGAAATAGTCATGGGGTAGGAGAGCTGTGGGGGGAATCACATCTGGCAACCAATGGGCCCCTTGGGTTTCAGATGGTAGTACATGGGTAAAGGTAAAGGGAACCCTGACCATTAGGTCCAGTCATGACCGACTCTGGGGTTACGGCGCTCATCTCACTTTATTGGCCGAGGGAGTTGGCGCACAGCTTCTGGGTCATGTGGCCATCATGATTAAGCCGCTTCTGGCGAACCAGAGCAGCACACGGAAATGCCGTTTACCTTCCCGCCGGAGCGGTACCTATTTATCTACTTGCACTTTGACGTGCTTTCGAATTGCTAGGTTGGCAGGAGCTGGGACTGAACAACGGGAGCTCACCTCGTCGCGGGGATTCGAAATGCCAACCTTCTAATCGGCAAGTCCTAGGCTCAGTGGTTTAACCCACAGCGCCACCCGCCTCCCCAAGTACATGGGTAGATGGATGTAAAAAGCCCGGGACACAAATTTTCCTGGCTCTCTAGCAGCTAAGGTGGTTCATTTACCAGAAATAATGTTAACTTTGGAAGCGTGTACAGTGTTACCTCAAGTTACAGATGCTTCAGGTTGCAGGCGCTTCAGGTTACAGACTCCACTAACTCAGAAATAGTACCTCGGGTTAAGAACTTTGCTTCAGGATGAGAACAGAAATTGTGTGGCGGCGGTATGGCGGCAGCGGGAGGCCCCATTAGCTAAAGTGGTACCTCAGGTTAAGAATAGTTTCAGGTTAAGAACGGACCTCCAGAACGAATTACGTTCTTAACCCGAGCTACCACTGTACTTGATTCTGACCAAACTAAGCCTCCTAGAGCACAATATATATCAGGAGGCTTGGTTTGGTCAGAATTGAGTATACAGTTCCAGAATTAATGCTAAATACATTACTTCAGGTAAATGGGCCGCCTGAAACCCAAGGTGCCCATTGGTTGCCAGATGTGAAATATACTGGCTTAATTTTCAGCTCTGTTACCCCACTATATGGTGATGTCTGAAGTAGACTGGCCTCATGTATACCAAGAGGAAGACCTTAAGGATAACTTACTAGCATACTGGAAGCCAGCACAGGTCCCTCAACACAGGTGTTATGTGTTGTTGGTAGCCAGTGCTTGATAACAACTGAGCTGAAGCTTCCAAACTAGCCTCAAGGGTAAACGGACCCCTGACCATTAGGTCCAGTCGTGGCCGACTCTGGGGTTGCGGCGCTCATCTCGCTTTATTGGCCGAGGGAGCCGGCGTACAGCTTCCGGGTCATGTGGCCAGCATGACTAAGCTGCTTCTGGCGAACCAGAGCAGCGCACGGAAACTCTGTTTACCTTCCCGCTGGAGCTGTACCTAT
The DNA here is from genome assembly GCF_964188315.1 of Podarcis muralis. NCBI lineage: Eukaryota > Metazoa > Chordata > Lepidosauria > Squamata > Lacertidae > Podarcis > Podarcis muralis. The sequence continues at coordinate 69,203,665 of NC_135662.1, read as the reverse complement.
TTATCTACTTGTACTTTGACGTGCTTTCAAACTGCTACGTTGGCAGGAGCAGGGACAGAGTAACGGAAGCTCACCCCATCGCAGGGATTTGAACCGCCGACCTTCTGATTGGCAAGTCCTGGGCTCTGTGGTTTAACCCACAGTGCCACCTGCATCCCTTAGCCTCAAGGGTAGCCCCACACAAAGCACAACACAATAGTCTGTCCTGAAGGATACAGGAACAGTCAAAGTTGATGCACCAGCCAAAGCTCGTAAAAGGTACTTCTAGCCACAGAGGTAAACTGACCCACAAGCTTCAAAGTTGGATCCAGGAGTTGCCCCAGACTGCTTAACTGATCCTTCAGATCCTTCCATCTCATATTTACCAAACTCCAAGGATTGTTTGAGGGAAGCTATGATCGCTAAAGTGGGTTATTAGAGTGCTTTAAATGGAAGTTTTGGATGTAACCTGTATCAGCCGTCACAAGGTGAGATGAAAAAGACACCGATTCCTATCTTGGAAGGATTCACACAAGCCTTTTGGAGATGAAGGAGTTGCCCTAATGTAATATTTTCCTTCAGTATTTATGTGACAGACTGGTCTTGCAAGCCTGAAAAACGTTAAAAAGCAAGGTTTCACCTCAAATATGGGTTTGGGTGTTTTTTTAAAAAATGAAAACCTTGGCTTCTTTGTAACTGAAACTTTCTGTCAGTGCAGTTAGGATGGAAATAACATCTCTCCAGGAGGTAATTCTTCTGAAGATATACCTGTTACTGTTTGTGGCATGCTCAGATATTAAAGAAGCATGCAGGGTGAAAGATCCTATTATTAAAAACAACCTTCTCAGTATTAAGAGAAGCAAAACAAATATATCACTAGAATATGCTTCATTACTCCAAAGATAAAACCAGCACATTTTTATTCTTGCAATTTATAGTTTATTTTGATGCACTTCATCTATATATCTGTGTACCTGTAAATTCCATTTCACTGGCTGAATTGCTTCCCTTGAATTTTCTTGAGAGCTGACCATCTTGTGCCTATGTTGTGATTAGAGATTGATGAATCTGTCAGTTTTGGTTTATCTCAGTCTCTCTTTTTTCCCCAAATGCAAATTCAGTTTTCCACATTTCAGCAGCAGTTTGCAATTAAAGAAAAAATCTTCATGAAATTTGTCGGCATTTTAGTGTGAATTCCTTTCAATATGCACATTCTTATATTTGGTTTTGAGTAATATACACACTTTTGCAACCCATAATCCCTAACAATGCATTTTGCATGATATTATAACCAGTGCTTTTTTTCTGGGGAGATCCAGGGAAACACATACCCCTAAACATTTTGTGAATCTTTTTACTTTTGTCTATTTACTGTATTTATTTTCCCTGATTTGAACTATAAAATGGTGGTTTTTCTTGAGTCAAAATGAGAGTACCCCGAAACATTTTTTTTTTTTTAAAAGCACTGATTTTAACTAACCAATGCATATTTATGTTTATTTTCCCTACTAATCACCTGGCACCTTCATTATACACCTTTAAGTGTCAGGCAAAAATGTTCCTTTTTAACCAGGCCTTTGGTTGATCTGATTGACATCCTATGCCCTTTTATGTATTGTGGTTTTTATGTTGATACTTTCTGTGAACCACCCTGAGACCTCTGGGTATAGGGAAGTATATAAATCCTAATCCTAATCCTAATAATAATAATACTATTTACAGTGCTGTATACTTAATTTTGTTGGAGAACCGCATTGCAAAATTTGGAGAAGTGCAAATTTCAAAATACCATTGTGTCCGGTACACATATTGGTTCAAGAAGTGCAAAACAAGTAGTTTCTCATTAATATACAAAAAATAAATAAATAAAAAATCCCATTGGATTACCCCTCGTGAATTAAGCCTTGTGCCCTTACAGAACAACGCAATACTCAGATAAAGCCTCGATGAGCTCATTGTGGTTTATTCTCAGGAACATGTATCTAGGATTGCAGTACTCATGATTCGTTCAAACACCTTACTCGTTCAAACAGGGCTTTCCCACGCATCACTGAAAGTAGGATTCCACCCACAGTCATCAAGCTCATTTACAGGTTTTAGCACAGACAGTTTGGCCGCAGAAAGTGAATGAGACAGAGACTGTAAAGTGATACGTTTCATTGAATCAACTTCTCCTGGTGGCAGCACACATGTCAACAGCTGTTCCAATGAAAGATATCTCCTTCCCACAGTGCCAGCTCAATTTACAAAATCAGTCAACCTAATAAAGGATACTTCTGTTTTGTTTCTCATAATTCATACTCTCTAGGGAAATCTCCACATTGCATTCTCCCAGTCCCCGACTCCTATCAATGTCTTAGCAATGGCTTCACTCATCTGTCTGGGGCCTCTTGCATGCTGCTCCCCACTATACAGAAAGTGATGTATACATGTTTAATTATGCCTCTCCATCTATCAAGCCAGTGATGAGCACCATGAGGACAAGAGTCCAAAAATAAAATGGAAACACCTTTGAGAAAATCTAATGTACACTTTTAGTTTCAGCCTGTTATAGACACAGATCCTCCAAGTTTCCCTGCTTTCCAGGGACAGTCCCAGATCTTCAGAAGCCGTCCCAGTTTCTGATTTGATCCTGGAGTGTCTTGCTTTTCCTTAGAACGTCCCAATTTTCATTGGAGAAATGTTGGAGGGTGTTATGCATTGGGTTTAACACTTTTTATGTTACAAGGCTCGTTCTAACCAATCATATAAGCGTTGGTAGACCAACGTTCTAATGGCTAGTAAGTGCATGAACTGTCAACTGTCAACAGTCAGTTCATGTGGGGGCTTTTATTGAGTAGTCCTGCGAGTTTGGGTTTTGTTTTCCTATGAGAGAGCCATTGTCACTGACAATGTTGAATAAATGTAGTCGAGGAGTCTTGGGCTTCTGACTTTTTCTGAACATTTAACAGAGGGTATACAGTGGTACCTCGGGTTAAGTACTTAATTCGTTCCGGAGGTCCGTACTTAACCTGAAACTGTTCTTAACCTGAAGCACCACTTTAGCTAATGTGGTCTCCTGCTGCTGCCGCGCCGCCGGAGCCCAATTTCTGTTCTTATCCTGAATCAAAGTTCTTAACCTGAAGCACTATTTCTGGGTTAGCGGAGTGTGTAACCTGAAGCGTACGTAACCTGAAGCGTATGTAACCCGAGTTACCACTGTATAGTTAAGGCCTTACCTGGGTGGCTTTGAAAGGAGATTGATACAAATCCATGGCTTTCAGTGTCTACTGGTCCTGATGGGCTATGTATTACCTTTAGGCTCAGAGGCAACAGGCATTGTTCCCCTCATGAGTGAGAAAGGACTATGGCCTCATATCTTGCTTAAGGGCTTCTCCTAGCCATCTGGTTGGCCACTTTGGGAAAAGAGCGCTGGAAAGAGTTGAGCCTCTGATATGTTCCCATCAGGAAAAAGGAACCTGTCATCAATGCAGCAGAATAGAACACTTGCTCAACAGCTGATGAGTGGAGGTTAAATTTTACTCAGTTCCAAGCAGAAAAACAGGCACACATAGGCAATAGCCTGTAAAAGGCCAGCTTCTTCCTCAAAGGGGAAGGGAGAAAGAAGCACGTTTGGAGCTGTTTGTTCAGCACGTCCCAAAGGTTTGACAGGTGAGTGAGGGCTAAAGTCTGTTAGGTTTGGTTGTTCTCAGTTCCCAGTAAGAAAAATGTGTGTGTAGTGAAAGAAAATCTGTGAAATGCAGGCCTTTTTGTCCCCACTCCTGGGGGAGAGGACACAAAAGTGCTTTGCAGGTTGTATGTTCAGTGCTTCCCAAAGCACAGAGTATAGGACTAGCAAGACTCCTCATGCTGCTAGGGACAATGGACCTGCCAATCATGTGGTGGCCATTGGGGGTCCCACCCACCTGTCACATTTGGCCTGCAAGGCCAATCCTGATAAGGATCTGGCTCATGGAACCAAGAAGGTACCTCACCTCTGATTCAAAATGCAGATCAATATGCTGTTACTTGGTTAAGAATACCTTCTTGGCTCACACTTTGCCTCAAGGCACCAGGAGATTCTATGGAAACAGCTAGACATAGCAGGATACAGCAATGTTATATGAATTCAGGGATGTCGCTTGTGGAATTTATGGGGAGAGTTCATGGCGTGATTAGTTCTACTTACCAAATGTCACACAGAATGCGGCAATTAGAACTGATCTCTTCAGGAACTCAGAACTTGGTGTAGTTTCAGTTAGTTCATTTCTCCACCATTTTTTAAAGCTCATACTGTACTAGACAAGTATCTATGAAGAATATGTTTATTGAAACAGCTCCAACATATAGTTAAGTCACCATGCTCTCAAAATTATAGGAGGCCACCATATTGGGCCCTTCAGAAATTATACCTGGTCCTTAACTAACAGTGATGTTTATATACATATATATGCATAATGGGAAAACTAGTCTCCTGAATGCATCCTCAAAACCAGTCCAATAGATTTCCTATTAAAACATATAGAAAGAGTTGCTGCTCAGAGGTCATGAAGTAATATATCTGTTTCCCTTGGTATGCCAGTGAGACTGAGATGAGTAATTTTCCCTCACAGAAAGCTGCATGAAAGTGTCTGAAGACTGCAAAATAACCTACCAACCATTATTTGGCAATCAAACAGAATGGAAATACAATCTGCAGTCACGGCAAGCAGCCTAGCTATTTGAGGTCTCTCCTTCACTTTTATTCACTATATTTTGCAACTAATAAACATGTCACTCAAGGCATCACATTGCTGTGGTTTTTCAGGGGACTATGGAAATGTTGAACTTCAAACAAGCATTCTTTGGTGGTGGAAGAGGAGTCAAGACATATCCTCTTTTGGAATCAGCCAGGTCTAAAACGTGAGGGTCCAAATATAGGCATTCTTTCTTCTTGAATGCATGCAATATATATGCACTGAAGGAGACATCTGTAATATTTTCATCTTCAGTCCTGTGACTTACTTACCACTAAATAAGATGTGAGTTTGCTGTCTTGCCTCCTTCGCTTGGATGGAATGTTTTTCTCTACACACAACACCCTTTTGGCTTTTGTGATGGCTGCTATATATTCCATAATCTTCCATTGTTGGGTGATGTGTCTGATATAATGCCAATTAACTGGTTGTAAAGTAGCCTTCCCCAACCCAACATTTCCCAGATGTTTTTGGATTGTAACTCTCAGCATCTCTTTGGCCTTGCTGGCTAGGGCTGATGGGAGTTGGAGTCCATCAACATCTGGAGAGTATTAGGTTGGAAAGCTTGTTGCAAAGCCTTTCAACCATTTTGTGTGTTGGTTGCTAAATTCTTTTCTGAACAAAACAGGCTGTTCTGAGCAGAAAGTTCAGAAAGTTCAAGGATGCTTGCACACAAATACACACACACACACATGCACACACAGCACTTCAGTCTAGGAAACGGAAACTTAAAGGTGGGGACCTTAACATATTTAAGGGGAAGGAAATCTAACAAACCATGACAACTTGAAACTTAAACACAACACTATCCAGTGGCATAGCGTGGGTTGTCAGCACCCGGGGCAAGGCAAGTAGTTTGCACCCCCTAACCCGTGGATTTGCGCCCCCTAACCCGTGGATTTGCCCTAACCCCAGATGTTGTGCCCGGTGCGGCCAGCCCCCCCTGCACCCCCCACGCTACGCCACTGACACTATCTGATTGGCCAAGAGACTGGGAAAGGATTTACAGGTGTCGATCATTTTAGGCACGTCCAATGGATGTGTGATCGTCAATGCATGGGTCCTTTTGGACCTGGAGAAAGGCAGAATGGGAACAGGGTGGGACGGAACAAGGGCAGAGTGGGAAGTAATGGGCCATAATGGGGCAGGGCATGCTTACATGCGCTCCACCAATGTGCCAGGCCGGGAACAGAAATAATGTAAAAGTAAAGTTGTGGAAATAATTTATAAGTAAAGCTGGCCAGTAAGAGTTAGCACCTGAGTGGGAATTAGAGCAGAAAAGAAAAAGAAAGAAAAAATCTGGAAAAGCTAAAGAAATGAGCCAGGACATGGCCTAAGGGCACAAGATGCAGCCATGTTACAGAAGCTAAGCAAATCTGGGTCTGCTCAGTGCCTAGATGGAAGATTCCGTGGGAACTCCATGGATGCCATCTTGAGTTTCAAGTAAGAAAAAAGATGTGATATAAATGGGATAAAATAAGTGCAATCTATTGCTATTTGCCCTTGGAGATCATAGGATCCCATGAATTGGGCATTTACCATATATTTAATGAGGGGTTTAAGGGATGAGTTAGGGAGAGTACATATGAGCCCAAAGTCTCATTCTTGACACCTCCTCAAAGTGTGTCACAACATCCCCTCTAAGGTAAAGGTAAAGGTACCCCTGCCCATACGGGCCAGACGTGACCGACTCTAGGGTTGTGCGCCCATCTCACTTAAGAGGCCGGGGGCCAGCGCTGTCCGGAGACACTTCCAGGTCACGTGGCCAGCATGACGAAGCTGCTCTGGCGAGCCTGCACCAGTGCAGCACACGGAAATGCCGTTTACCTTCCCGCTAGAAAGCGGTCCCTATTTATCTACTTACACTTAAGAGTGCTTTCGAACTGCTAGGTGGGCAGGAGCTGGAACCAAACGACAGGAGCTCACCCCGCCGCGGGGATTTGAACCGCCAACCATACGATCGGCAAGTCCTAGGCGCTGAGGTTTTACCCACAGCGCCACCCGTTTTCCCCTCATTAATGTCTGGAATGCAAACGGAAAAATAAATGAGCCCTGACGGCCACATAGCAGCTCTCAAACTGCAGATGGTTCCCAAATGCTTCAAATATGGTGCCTTGGTGTTCCTCTTTTTGCACAAATATAATTATGATTTCTCACGATCTTGTGATTTTCAGAATGTAGCCTTGTCTCCAAGAAGCACATCCACCTAGATCTGCCACATTTAACTAAACCGGAGGCATTAAGCAGGGATAGAAGCCGACCTTTTGTGTTGGAAAACATGATAAACAGTAATAAACAAGTTTCTGAAAACTGTGGGAATTACAGAAAGTTTTGAAGGCAAAAGATAAAAGTGCAGCTGTGCCAAAGGAAATGAGATTCCCATTGCTCTACTATTGCCCCAAGAAAACATGATGCGCAGGTGTATATTTAGAAGCAGGCGCGGATGTCAGATGGTGGGGTCCCTCAGGCTCCTCGGCGACCTGCAAGATTATTAAAGAAGAGGCAACAGCTGCTTCTTGTAAAACCGCAAGTAAGATGGGGGTGCATAAAGCCCCAAAGAGCTGCATGGATCTCAAAGGGACAAATCTAGAAAAAGGCGCCTGAGGAAATGGCTTAGTACCATCAAGTGGGAGTGTTCCAATAATATATGAAACAGAAAGCTGTTGTTGAAAGGGCTGTGGTATTCTGCAAGATAACCGATCTCTAACTTTCCATTCAGGCTGGCATTAAGGGTGGGCAAGGGGAAGCTAGCAGAGGATGGGCTACTCAGAGGATGATGATACATTTGATGTTAGATTATCCTGGGAGATGGAGCCTATGGCTCACCAGATGTTGCTAGGACTTCCATCCTCCGTTACCACTGGCCATATTGGCTGAGGCTGATGGGGGTTAGAATCCAACAACATCCGGAGGGACACAGATTCCCCATCATCCCTGACCACTGGTCCTGTTAGATAGGGATGATGGGAATTGTAGTCCCAAACATCTGGAGGGCCAGAGTTTGCCTATGCCTGGTCTGGACATTGCATATCATATATATATATATATTTATATACATATGCACACACACACACACACACACACACACACACACACACCAGCACCATGAGCACAACAACACATTTTCCACTCCCACCCTAGTCCTGCTCTAAAGTGTGTGCACACAAAGTGGAGCCCAAAGGATTCCCTATTCCTGGGATAACCCAACAACAATTTTGATCTGCTTTTCCAGAATTTAGCTGTTGTGTGAGTGTGCTGTATGGAGTAAACTTGCCAGTTTGAGTACACATTAAAATCAGTGTGATGCAGTGAGAGAGTATTGGATTTAGATCCTAGAAGTCCAGGGCCACATGCCTGTTTAGGGAAGTTTTTAATGTTTGATGTTTTATTGTGCTTTTAATATTCTGGTGGGAGCTGCTCAGAGTGGCTGGGGGAACCCAGCCAGGTGGGAGTGGGGTATAAATAAAGAAATATTGTTATTCTTATTGTTATTAAATTTAAGCCATGAAATCCACAAGGTGTTTTCTGGTCCAGAGCCACTAACTCACGGGCTTGTATCTTGGAAGAAGTGCAGGCTACAAATGTGAGATATATATATATATATATATATATATATATATATATATGGTCACTCCTATTATTGCAATAAGGCAAACATCTAATAACCTTGTTCTTATCTCTTCTCTGTTTGGAAAGGGCAAATTGTACATTCAGGACACATGATATTACAAAACAAAGTTGATTTTATTGAGAAGTTCTAATTACACAACATGGTGCTAAGCTGTTTCTCCCTCAACGTATAATCAAATACTCCATAAAAAGTCTGTTCCTAGCAGCTTGCCAGCACAGAAAGGGGGGGAGAACCCAGAAGGGGGGAATGTACGTAATACAATATGCAGGTACAAATTTAGGTGCTTCAACTTGAAAAGAATACAAAAGAAGTGGAAACGGCGGTGGATTTCAGGCCAAATCTGATCAAAAAACCATTTAAATGCAGCACACTGCAGACAAAACAGCACAGTACATTTTTGATAACACAGGAGCCAACATCAAGCAAAGAAACAGAGAAAAGCTTATTTTTTATTTTTTATTTTTAAACCCAGAAACTAACAATCGATGCCATGTGTCTGAAGTGTGATATGTAAAGGGTAATTTTCTCTCAATAGATCTGATGGGCAGCATTGTAAATAGCTGTCATGGGAAGTTTAGGGCATCCCAGTCAGATAACTAAACAAGAAGTTTATTGTGTCTCTTAATCAAAACAAAACAGCAACATACCAATCCTGACTCCAACCTGGGCTAGATCTAGACAAGTCAAAGAAGCAATTCAGTGAAACGTGTTGTAAACTCATACAGGGAAATTCAGTAGGGAAAGATGGGGCTCCACAGCGCCATCTGGTGTCGGTGTGTTATATAGCATATGCAATGCATATAAGACGTTTTTTATTTACTAATCTACCTGAGTCCCCAGTATAACTAAATCTAGTGCCACCTAGTGACTACACAATGTAATGACACTATCCACACAACATCTGAAGTTTTATAAAGTGCAAGTATTGGGATGGTGCAAACTTTCTTATACAGCACAGATTATCTTTATTCATTAGAACAGTAAGATGAGAGGGAGAGGGAAAATGAGAGAAAGAGAATTCTCTCCAGAGCATGTGTGAAGAAGAAGAAGAAGAGGAGGAGGAGGAGGAGGAGGAGGAGGAGGAGGAGGAGGAGGAGGAGTTTGGATTTGATATCCTGCCTTTCACTCCCTTTAAGGAGTCTCAAAGCGGCTAACATTCTCCTTTCCCTTCCTCCCCCACAACAAACACTCTGTGAGGTGAGTGAGGCTGAGAGACTTCAGAGAAGTGTGACTGGCGCAAGGTCACCCACCAGCTGCATGTGGAGGAGCGGAGACGCGAACCCGGTTCCCCAGATTACGAGAATACCGCTCTTAACCAAAACACCACACTGTAGTGTGTAGGCCTGATATCTTCCTATACCATAGCATTACATTCAGGTGTGGGGTTTTTCCCCCTTGAGTCTGGTAATTTTGTTAATGAATTCAAGGGAGCATATTGGGAGTGCTATATTCATTTACTGTTTAGTTTTCAGATCTGTTTCACAGCAAGGTTTTTGTTTTGGGTTTGTTTTGATGTTGTTTTTGGTGTGTGTGTTTAGGCTTGCCTACAAATATCATCTTACTATCTGATGAGTTCTAGAAAACCCAATATGACAGCCATCTTCAAACATCTCAAATGCTGTCACATGGAAGATGGAGCAAGCTTGTTTTCTCCTGCTCTGGAGGGTAGGACTCGAACCAATGGCTTCAAGTTACAAGAAAGGAGATTCTGACTAAACATCAGAAAGAACTTTCTGACAGTGAGAGCTGTTGGACAGTGGAATGGTTTCCCTCGGGAGGTTGTGGACTTTCCTTCTTTGGAGGTTTTTAAGCAGAGGTTGGATGACTATACATCATGGATGTTTTTTACCTGAGTTTCCTGAATTGCAGGGGGCTGGACTCAATCACCCTCAGGGTCCCTTCCAACTACACAATTCTGTGCTTGAGCAGGAGACACCCAACAGCAAGGGAGCTAGGCGTTGGCTGATTGAAGGCAATTGAGGTTGGTGGGGCAAAAGTGTGTGATATTCGCTCTAACAGAGCAACCTCCGCTCATTAAACCTAACTTTACCCTATGTACACACTATACCTTTTAAATCACACTCAAAGCACATTCTTCCCCACAAAGAATTCTGGGCACTGTAATCTCCTCACAGAGTCACAAAGTCCAACAATCCTCAACAAACCACATCACCCAGAAGCCTTTGAGGGAAATGATGTGCTATAAAGTTACAGTGTGTACAAAACCCTAGTAAGAAAAAGACCGAAAACCATCTCTGGGTAACTGTAGAACAGACATGTTTCATGGTTATTTATTTATGAATAAACAACTTTTTTTTTTTAAAGCAAGGAACTGATGAAAGTAGGGAAAGGTATAACAGATAATGCCTTGCTAGCAAGGCACTCTTTTAAGTTCTGTTTATTGACACTGCAGCAAAAGTGCATAGTGGACAACCATGTTTGCATAGATTCCCTGTTCCTCGTATTCCCTTGAGAAAATCCCATATGGATTTCCATGTCTGTAGGCAGCATTCAAAGTTTTCCACCCTAGGAATCCAAGACATTTATCTGATGCACTCGTGTTGGGAACTAGCAGCTTAAACATCCATTTTTTTCTCTCTCTCTCAATGCAGGTATAGGTTCACCATATATCAGGAAAATCCCTGCTATGTCCTGATTTTCGGGTGTAAAAATGGCATCGGGGGAATTTTGCCAATCCAGCAAAATGTCAGGGGAAACCCGGGTGTATGGCAACACAATGGAAAAAGCAGCAGAAACAGCTCCTAAAACTTAAAATGCACTATTTTGGGGGGGGAGGTTTCTGGCTTTGTTTCCAATCTGGATTTGCAGGTGTCAGGGATGTTACTTTTTGAAATATGCAGGTGTGCTATGAAGCATCACTGCCAAAACTGTCACATTCTTGGAGCTAGTTTTACACTATCTGCCTCTAAATTGGAAGAAGTTGAAGTACACACACATATTCATTTAAGCAACAGAGGGTAATTTCTAAAGTTTTCCTTCATGCTACCTTGCGTGCACATTAAGCGACAATCGCACAAAATGAATCTTATAATGAGACATGTTCTTCCTTTGGTGCCTTCATATTTTCAAGCCGGGGATGGGGGGGGGGGGGAGAGAGAGAGAAAATCATGTATTAGTTTATGAAGCAATCACACCAAACTAAGGATCTCTCATTAGTATATGCAAGGGAGAAATGGAGAATCAGTCGTTCGCCTGTGAGCTATCTGGGAGAAACTTGCTGGCTGCCACTGAAGATAAAGGACTGGACAAAATGGACTTTTGGTATGATGACAGTTCTTTGAGAGAATATAGCAAGGGCAATTTAGTGCTCAAGAAGGTGGCAACAGTCCACCTTCAGGCATGCTTAGAGGAAACTGATTACTTGGATCCATTGCAGTCTGGCCTCAAGCCTGGTCATGGCACTGAAACCTCCTTGGTTACCATGGTTTCTCAGGAAAGAGATGGGAGGAGTGCTACCCTGCTTGTTCTTCTTGGTCTCTCACCATCTTTCAGTACTGTTGACCATGGTATCTGTTGACCATCTCAGGGAAGTGTGGGGTTGGAGGCACTGTGCTTAGTAGTTCTGCTACAATCTTCAGGGACCTTCAAGAAAGTAGTTATGACAGGCTACTGTCTGGCCCCTGTGGTGTCCCACAGGGTTCTGTCTTGTGCCCTATGCCAGTGTTTCCCAACCTTTTTTGGGCAAAGGCACACTTGTTTCATGAAAAAAATCTCGAGGCACACCACCATTACAGCCCCGTGACGTCAGCGCGCAGCGTCACGCCGGGAGGGACGCACGAAAGTGTAAGATTCAATTTTTTTCCCTCCCCCTTGCCTTCCTTCTGTGCCAACCGCCAAAAAGCCAAGAATCGCGGGACCGCCGGCAGAGGGGGGGAGGGCGAGCAGAGGCAGCGGCGAGCCCCGTTCCTCCCCATCCGCCCCATTCCGTGCAAGGAGCGCGAACAGGTGTGAGAAGGGGGTCAAACCTGCGGGTCGGCGCCGGGGAACCTCCAAGCTTTGGGGGTGGGGGGGGAGGAGGCAGCAAAGCGAGGCAGGAAGGAGAGCGCGGCTTGGCGAAGTACTCGGCGGCGAATGCCAGCAGGTACGGCGGCCGGTGCCGCAGCACCTCCACCGTGTAGCCCTGCAGCAGCTCAGTCAGACCCGGTGGGATCTCGATGCTCATCTTGTAGCCGAGGCGCGCGGGAGACTCAACGGACGGGCCCGGGGGAGAGAGAGAGAGAGAGAGACGACGGAGAGAGAGTGGGAGTCCCTGCTCGCCGTCGCCACCGCTACAACTACTGTGGCGGTTGGTCGTGGTCGCCGCCGCCGCCGCCGCCCACCTCTATCTATCTCTCCCCCTCAGCTTTCTACGCGGGCCTCGAGTCGGAGGTGGGGGGTGGCCGCCACCGCTTTCTCCGCCTCCACGTCCTGCCTCCTCCTCCTTGAGCCCTCTGTCAGCCCTGAGGGAACCGCCGCGCTCGCGCCGCCGCTCTCTGACACGCGAGAAAGAGAAAGGAACGGAGCGGCGGGGTAGTCGGGGAAAGGAGGGGTCGGAATGGAAGTGCGAGGCGAGCTGCGCATGCCCAGCAGGAAGCGGCGGAGAACGCCACAGAGAGAGAGAGAGAGAAGCAAGGGAGGGCGGGGAGTGGGCGGGAACACGCTTCATGCGTCACAATAACGGACAAGAGGCGCTCGAGGGATAGATTAGGACCTAATTTGACTTTTACAAAAAAAAAAAAAAAAATCTTTCGAATTTTCCCCACGGCACACCAGGCAACATCTTGCGGCACACTAGTGTGCCGCGGAACAGTGGTTGGGAAACACTGCCCTATGCTATTTAACATCTTTTTTTCTTTTACAAAAAAAATTACACATCACTTGGGAAGACAGGCGAACTAATATCAGTGTACTGGAAGAAGCAAAGATCTCCAGTGTTGAAGCAATGATTCTTCAACATCAACTTCGTTGGACTGGTCATGTTGTGCAGACGCCTGATGATCGTCTTCCAAAGCAACTACTCTATTCCGAACTTAAAATTGGAAAGTGTAATGCTGGTGGTAAACAAAAGAGGTTTAAAGACTGTCTCAAGGCAAATCTTTAAAAATGTAGCATAAACACTGACAACTGGGAAACTCTGGCCTGCGAGCACTCCAATTGGAGAAGAGCCTTTACCAAAAGTGTCATTGGCTTTGAAGACACTCGAACTCAGGACGCAAGGGAGAAATGTGCTAAGAGGAAGGCACGCTTGGCAAATCCAAACTGTGATCAACTCCCGCCTGGAAACCAATGTCCCCACTGTGGAAGGAATTGTGGGTCCAGAATTGGCCTCCACCGTCACTTACGAACTCATTGTTAAAACTGTGTCTATGGAAGACAATCTTACTCGGCTACGAGTGATCACCAAACAAGAAGAAGATTGTCTAGGAGTTGGGGAGATGGCACTCCCATGGAAGAAGCAGTTCTGCAGTTCGATGGTTTGAGTGTGCTCCTGTATTCAACACAGTCACAGGAGAGGATTGAGTGATCTTGGTGATTAAGAGTGGCTTTTTCCAAGGAGGACCAACAGAGTATGCTCAGTGGGCATGGAATACTGACATGGCTGTTGTGGAGGAAAACAGGAACTAGATTGGAAGGGGAAATGGAATAGAGTAGACTGGTAAAGGGCATGATCCAAAAAGCAGGCAGGAGCACTCTACACTGCAACATTTTGTTGGAAAGCGTGTTCTCCAATAAATGAGAGCACATGTTGCGGTGTGGGCCGCCAGGCCAGGCCTCTTGTTGCCAGGCAGGTTAATAGTTGTTGCCTGGCACTATGATTGGGTAACCAGGTTGCTGGGGCAAATTGTATGTTGCAAATTGGGTGGGTGGGACCATAGTCTTTAAATATTGGTGCACTCTGGTTTCTCTTTCTCTTTGCAGAGTGCATCGGATCACCCGCCCGCCCGCCCTCTTTTCTGGTTGACCTTGCTTTGCCTGTCATGGGGTCGTCTGCTTTGGAGCAGGGGCCTAGTAGGAATTTTGCCATTTGGTGATTGGCTGTGCCATTTGGTTTTTGCCTACTACTCAGCAATTCGTCACAACTTGTAAGGTTGCGGTTAGGCATTGGTTATAATATGCTGGTGGTGAAGGGGTCAGGATAGGCTGTGCCTGCCCCTCCAATTGCGCTGAAGGGAATTCCGTTAAAGGAATCCTGGGGCTTGCCACGATTTCGTCCAATCCTTGTCATGGGACCAGGGCTGCCCAATCCCTGTCATGGGAATCCCTGTCATGGGACCAGGGCCGGCAAGCTTTCGGGGAGCTGCTGGGGTGAGCGGCGTGGGTCCGACGCTTAGCTCAAATGACCCCCAGTTTGACTTTCTCTTCTACTGGCTACCGATCGGACCTCGGGATGTCAGTTCTGTCCCAGGCGGGGGGGCAGATAGTCATAACCAATGTCTAAACAACTACTCACTGATTTTGTATTTTAATAAAGTTGTGGCCAAAATAGTGCCCAAAAACCAAAACTAAAATTACGTGTTATGTGTGAAGTTATTTGAGGGGTGGCCTGGGGACCTACACACGCAAGTCCTGTTTGTTAGCTATAGATAAGCAAGTTCATTTTCTCCTGGAGCAGGATCTACTGCCATGGGTGTATGTTATGATCGAAGAACTCTTCTTCATTTTATTGAGAACTGGCTTAGTATTTGTGCATTTCCTCAGAGAATTCTCAGAAAAACTCACCCATTTTCCAGAAGTTCTTACCCAGCTCTTAATATTATCCACAGCCACTCAAAATTTTTGTCTAAGCACAACTCAAAAGCAGTGCAAAAGCACCTAAGGATTGATTTTTAGGTCCCCAGGAAACTGCAACCCCTCAGCTATTGGCACAGACCAAAATGCAGAGGAGCTTAGGGCTGCCAATACATTCTGATTTTCCTGGAAATACCTGGGATTTCAAAGGCAGAATTGACGAAGCTCAACAACTTTCAGGGTGTCCTTGTTTTTACTTTTTGAAATATGGCAACCCTAGGGGAGCTGTTGTGCCTTGAGAGCCAAGGACCTGTACATTGCTTGCGTTCAGGAAAGCTTCTTGACTCCACTGAGCTAAATAAAGCTTAAGCTTAAGCACACACAGACACAGAGAGAGAGATAAGCTCAGGTGTGGGAAATATGTGGCCCTTGCAATGTTGTTGGACTCCAAAACCAGACTATTGGCCATGCTGGTTGGGTCTTATGGGAGTTATAGCCTAAAAACCGTTGGGAGGGCCACCCCTGTAGAGGATAATGGTTTAATTTCCTGAAATGGGAACGTTGCTTATATTGAATTGCTGTGTATTTTTAGCATGGGTTTTTTTCCTTTGACAGTAGCTCTCTCATGTGATTGGCTGACTATGAGTCACATGAGAGAGGCATTCCATTCTGCTGTGACTGTTAGTCAAGTAACTGTCATTTTTAACTTTTCTCTGTGTGTGTGTGTCTGTGTGGAGAATGGCTGCTGAGAGAGGTTTCTCTGGATGTTGCTGAGGACAGTGTGTGGGTGTAGCCTGTCTGGGATGAAGCAGCCAGAGGAAGATCCTCAAACGTTAATTAATAAGGAGAAAGGAACAAAGTGAATAAGCATGAGATTGTAGATGTGTTCTTCCCAGTTATATGTTTATGAAAGTAAAGTTATTTTGAATATACAGTGGTACCTTGGTTCTCAAACTTAATCTGTTCCAGAAGTCCGTTCCAAAACAAAAGTGTTCCAAAACCAAGACACACTTTCCCATAGAAAGTAATGCAAGATGGATCAATCCATTCCAGACTTTTAAAAACAACCCCTAAAACATCGATTTAACATGAGTTTTACTATCCATCGAGACCACTGATCCATAAAATGAAAGCAATAAACAATGCACTGCAGTCACACAATCAATCAGTCAGTAGCTGAACTGGGTTCCACACAGTCACAAAAACAAACAAAAAAAGAGCTGCAAAAACAAAAATGCAAAATAAATAGCAAAAAACTGACAGACCTCAGCGTAATACTCAAAACGGAAGTGTGGCACTCAAAACGGAAGCATAACACTCAAAACGGAGCACGTTCGGCTTCCGAAAAACATTCACAAACTGGAACACTTACTTCTGGGTTTGCAGCATTTGGGTTCCAAGTTGTTTGAGTGCCAAGGCACTTGAAAACCAAGGCACCACTGTAAAGAGTCTGGACCAGGCATAGGCAAACTCCGGCCCTCCAGATGTTTGGGACTACAGTTCCCATCATCCCTGACCAATCTCCTGTTAGCTAGCAATGATGGGAATTGTAGTTCCAAACATCTGGAGGGCCGGAGTTTGCCTATGCCTGGTCTGGACATTGCACATCATCAATACACACACACACACACACACACACACACACACACACACACACCAGCACCACGAGCACAACAACACATTTTCCACTCCCACCCTAGTCCTGCTCTCAAGTGTGTGCAAACACCGTGGAGACTGAAGGATACAGGTATCTGTTGTATTCTGCCACAATCTTCTGCAATCACGTCGGCACAATAATAATAACAATAAATGATCCATTGGCTTGTGAAGGAAGAGGAGGATGCCTTACAGAGAGCCACACCAGTCTAACCATCTAGTTCAGTATTGTCTACATTGATTGGCTCTCCATGGTAGCAGGCAGGGCCATTCTCGGCCCTATGAACCTGGGACCTTCTGCATGCAAACCAGATGCTCTACCACAGAGTCTCCCTAGTGGATTGTTGAATGCCAAAGATGAAGTGCCTCTGGGCCTGAGTCCAGAGATCTGCTCAGCAGGCTGCCCAATTACCTGCATGTGCCCAGCTGCTCAACAGATAATGAGCAGCCTGCTGTGCATATTTCGGGATTATGTGCACATGCCTAGCCGCTTTAACAGCACCAGCCACCCAGGGTAATAGATTGATTTAGTCCTTTCTCAAAAGTCAAGGATCCAATTTTCTCAATGTAAAATCTGTGTGATATCCAGGATAAATATAAGTGAATAAAAACCTCAATTCTGCCATGAAAAGGTAGATCCTGCAGAGAATTATTAAAAAGGGAAGTCACATCATAATGACATAAAAACTTCCATGCTGGCTTTGGGTGAGACAAGATGTATTTTAAAATTGTGCTACATTAATAAAAAAATTAGCTTAATATGCCAATTATCTTTTCAGTGAAAGGGTTCTCTCTCCCCCCCCCACCCTCCTACTCTCATTCAAGCAGGTCTAGAAGTTGGGGAGCTATTTGAACGATTTGATCCCTTTTAATCATTTTATATAAGAGAGAAACTCTGATACAAAGGAAACTCTGAGATTGCTTTAAAATAGCTCACCCTTTCTCTGTTTAATTTGTCTCCCTGTTGTATTTGCTTTAGATACTCTCAGCATTTTACTTAAAAAATAATTTTAAAAAGACTCTGAAGGTCTAGACCAGCCTTCCTGAACTTGGTGCCCCCTGAATGATTTGGACTACAATGCCCATCAGCAAAGACTGTGAAAGGGAATGATGGATTTTGTAGTCCAAAGGATCTACCCAGTTGAGAAAGGCTGATCTAGAATAAGTCATTTTCCACAATACACTTTCACCCCAATAGATCTTTTTATGAAGCGACAAATCTCTTTTAAAATATACATTGAGCAAGAGATTTTTGTTGTTGTTGCCTTAAGCCAACCAATGTCAGAAGCCATAGTCAGTTGATGGACAGCCATAAAAAAACAACAAAACACTGGTGTGAGTGACGTTAGCTCTTTATTCAAAGAAACAAAAACAGTTCAGGCCTACTGATAACAGTAACTCTTCCCTGTAGGTCTTGCTCCAATGAGGCAGTTGCGAGAAGTCTCCTCCTCTCCAAGCAATCGGAGACTGTGTCTGCACACAAGACACAATCGGAGACTGTGTCTGCACACAAGACACAGTCTTGAGAGGAGGAGACTTCTCTGCTCTTTTCATCTCTCTGCATGTTCTGGGAGAGCAGCAGGGAGGGGAGCTGGTCGCAGCAGGAGGGAAGACTCCTTGGTTTCTTCAGCAGCCTGCTTCTTCTCCTTCTCCTGTCCCCACTCCTCTCCAGCCACTGAATCAGGACTTCTCTCGGCCCCAGCTTCTTCCTGCTCACTAAACCCCGTTGCATCTTCCATTTCCAACACCACCACTGTGATAGGAATTTTGAGGTCTTAGATATATGGTAATGTTCGTAAGTGTACCAACCAAGCATGTACATAGATCAGCACAGGAAGACCGACCTGAAACCATTTTGATTCCCAAACTGACCAAATGTTTTCCCCACAAGGAGGGAGGGGGGGTCAGGGAGCCTTCCCATTGTCTCAGGAATTGAGTAATCAGCATTTTAATGGGTGACAGACTATCAGGAAAGACAATCAGGAAAGGCAATGAGATAACCTGGCAAACAGGAAAAACCAAAATTCAAATTTCTGTTTTAGACCACCTTTTCTGTGATGTAGGTATGATGTATCTGGGGGTGGTCTTAGGTTTACACCCCTTCTGTGATGTATGTATGATGTTTCTAGGGGTGGTCTTGATATACAGGGTGGCAATTTCAAAAGTCTATATAAGGCCTTGCACGCCATTGTTCTGGGTTCCTCCTCCCTCCTGTGTGTGGTGAGTGAGGACCCTGTTGCAGCAGATCAATAAAGATCAGGCTTACTAGCTGCCTTGCTTCTCAATATTCTCTGGTTGGCCTCTGTTATTTTCTCCTACCAATAGGGAACCTACGTAAGGACTCTATATGGGCTCTTGGATACCCCATAAGGGGAAAAGGGCAGATTTTGTTTACGACACCACCCCCGCCAATCTGCTCCCTGTGACCACTCCTCATTTGTTCCCGGTGCCTGGTTGCTATTAGTAGCCGAGCGGCTGAATTTTGATCTAACTGCAGCTTCCAGCCTCCCTCCCTCCAGCCTGATGTTTTGCGCTACAACTTCCATCAACCCTAGCTTGCATGTTCCAAAATATCTGGAGGGCACCAGGTTGGTAATGGCTGCAGCCACAGTAACAGGGTGGGTTGGTGGGTTGCTAGAACATGGAGAATGGTCGCTAGGCACTTTCTTCCTTGTGCCTATCCTTTGTGTTTCTCCAGAGGACCTGCGTGTGGTAGCGATTGAACTGCCACCCAGTCAGCTCTAGTCTCTATCCCCACACATCCCAGTGGTTGAAGACTGCTTGCTCTGTCTCTTTTGCCAGCATTGGAAATAAGTATAAGGGAGCTTTTTATTTTCCTATATTCCACTGTTTGCAGGTTACACATAAGCTTTTCTTATTTCCCCCTTTTGGAATGATGCATATTCAGTTTGGCAAGTTAACTCCTGTCTGAATTGCTTACAAGGAGAGGTGCTTAATACTATTAAGATATACACAGAAATGGTAAGTGTTAACATTATTCCAGTATTTTATTTTATTTTTGAAAAAAAAATAAAATCAAAGCACAACAGCAATAGTCGCTGGGTTACCTTCACTCCTCTCCACTTCTCTTTAATCATGAAGAATGCCCCAGGCTGTCGAAAAGGCAGCCTTCAGCATTGCTTAGTGAAGGGAGCTTAGTGCTGTCAGCCATCTTATCTCTCCAGTTGTATAGGTGATACAGCTTTTATCTGGAAGTATAAACATTAAAATGGAGCTATAATCCTATCTTAGTCCTCTAGATGATCTCCAGCTGCATCTCAGGTATGAAGGGACTTCCTTGCTTTCAGATGGATCTATTATTGGTAATTGTAATAGATGATTTTTTAAAAATTAAAAAAGATATACTTTTGTGTAACACAAGGGACAAGAATTTATAGAGGGTGAATACAAATGATGATTTAGCTGCTAAATCATTGTTCATATTCATCCTACATTTACCTACTGATACACCACACTGGTTGAGGTGTGGTAAACTACCAACTGACTTCCAAATGTCATCTACATTGCCAGCACCTTTCATGAGTACCATAGCAGGTACTGATAGGCACACCAGTACCAAGAGCTGCCATGCTACCAACCCTTCCTCCTCAAGTTGGATGAGGAGCATGCATTTGTGATATTTTGATGTGTTGTATGTTTTTATAAGAAAACAGGGGGGAATATAGTGAACTTGCCAAATGATTCTTCATAAGCAAGGAGTTCTACACGATTAAAAGGTAAAGGTAATGGGACCTCTGACCATTAGGTCCAGTCGTGGCCGACTCTGGGGTTGTGGCGCTCATCTCGCTTTATTGGCTGAGTAAGCCGGCATACAGCTTCTGGGTCATGTGGCCAGCATGACTAAGCTGCTTCTGCTGAACCAGAGCAGTGCACAGAAATGCTGTTTACCTTCCCGCCGGAGCGGCACCTATTTATCTACTTGCACTTTGATGTGCTTTCAAACTGCTAGGTTGGCAGGAGCAGGGACCAAGCAACGGGAGCTCACCGGGTCACTGGGATTCAAACCACTGACCTTCTGAATGGCAAGCCCTAGGCTCTGTGGTTTAACCCACAGCGCCACCCGATTAGGGTGTTGTTAATAAAAAGGCCCTGCTCCTTATCACAATGTGCTGTGCTTCACCAATGCTCTGAGCAAAACAACCTCCAAATATCTTGAATCTGAGGGTAGCATAGATGATAAAAAAGCATAATTCTGGATTCATATTGACCAGGATTGTAAAAGTTAATAAGAGTTCTTCAAATTGAGCCCAGCAACAGGCTGGAGACCGACTATTTGAGTTTAGCTACAGTAAATTTTGAGGGCCTAACTTTATGTTACCCACAAATATGGTTAATGAACCCCAACAGGATTTCTTCAAAGGAAGGGGAGAAAAGCTATTTTAGGAGAGGGCAATACAGAACAGAGAAGTGTCGGGTGATGTGTTTTACATGTTCCTCACCCACTTCTTTGTGCCAAATAGCCCCCAAAAAACTGCTTCCCCCCTCCCATCCACTTTCTGGTTAGCAGGTTTCCAAATGTGCCTCACAAGCAAGCATTGAGAATTCAGCAGCAGCTTGGGGGATGATTTGGAGTGGAGACGTTGAGAATAGGGAAAAGATTAAATCACCTCCCAGGCCACTTCTTCAGTCTAAATTGCTTCATCCTAGAGTGGCTTTTTTTCTTTTCTTTTTCCAAACAGCCATCAGGGTTCATGAGTTTTCAAGTACATTTAGTTATGCCCTCGGAAATGAGTCACTTGTTGCCGTGCCCCATTCAGCCGAAATCTCAAGGTACCCTTCAAAGCCATCCCCATTTAGAGCACATTCTAGCACTCCAAACCCTGCAGTGTGACTTCAATGGATCTTGCCAAGAAATGGGATGTATTTAAATCAAAGCTGAGATTCTGAGGAATATTAGCTCTGAACCAAATACCAGAACTGGTGAGGAATGCTGTGCACAATGAATTGCCTAAAATGAACAGCCTGTAGCAAGTGCAACAGTCTCCCTAGCTCCTCTAACATAAAAGAACTGTGCCTGCAATCAAGAGATATCTATAATAGAGGAAAGCATAAACAGAAGAATTCTGGGTTCGATTGTGGGATGTTGTTGTTTTGCAAAAGAACATTAATAGAAAGTATAATGCAAGGCTGCATGAATAAGGAAGTCCAGAATTCAAGGTATAAGGATAGGAAAGCTTTTGCTTCAATTATTCAACAGCAAGCAGCTGTTGGATTGTTTCAAACCAGAGCAATAATGCTGATTTCTTGGAGGGAAAATGCATGCCCCTTATATATATATACAAGTCCATGTGTATTTAATTACAGGTTACTTTGGTGGTAGGCAAAGGCCACACCAATATAGCTTGCCTATCATAAATGTACAATGCCGTTCAAAATATAACTACAGTTTAAAAGGCAGCTGTTTAACACTACTTTTACATCGGATACCATAGCAATATGTTTGAAACAGCAGTATAGAGTCCAGCAGGTGAAAAACCCATCAATTCCAAAAAACACATACACAAAAACTTGCCTAATTTAGGGGAAAGCAACCTGAAATATGTACTGTAGGTTTTTAAAACTGCTTAATGATTTGCATTGTTGAGGCCATGGGCAATTCCATTAGGAGGGAGTTCCTACAGATTTCAATACATTTTAGATCATAGGAGAAACATGGCGGTCTTTGGGAAAAAAATATGTATGCAGTTAAACCAAAACTTGGGGGGGGGGGGGTTGTGGCCCTTCTGAAGTGAGATTCACATGGATGCAGTATATATATATATATATATATATATATATATATATATATATATATATATATTAGTAGTAGTAGTAGTATTCTACCCTTCATCGAGAGACCATAAGGCAGTTTACAACACAAAATGCACAATATAATAATAGTAAAAGGAAAAAAACCCAATACCACCACCACCCCAGTTTTAAGCCCACCAGCCTCATTCATGTATGTCTGATCCGCTGTCCTAGTTAAAATCACTGCAGCCATGCAACAGCTATATGGGTACTACTTCAATCAATCAGCTTCCTGTGTAGAATTGCCCTGGTTGTTGTCATCTAATACATCACCAGAAGTGGCCCATACAACTGGCTGCCAGAGGCAAAAGATGAGCTGATGCCCTCGGCCTTCTGAATACAGAAGTCAACCAGAGTTGATTATTACTTGGGGCACTTCCACACTTCTGCTTATCCCATGCCTAGAAAGCACGGGTCCAAGTGGTTTCTCCCTCGCTCCACTCCTTTCCACGGAAAACCTGTTCTTTAGCTCTAAAATGGAACGAACAGCAATCTGCTCTAAACTCGATTGCCCCTTCTTCTGACTGAGCGTAAAAGAGTGTTTTTCCCCAGGAGAAAGCTGTGGAAACAAGAGGAAGGGTGGGTAAGCCCTTGAACCTTAATGGCAGGAAATTATCTCTCCACACACTTGAGGGGAGCAAGATAGCTTAAGCAGCGCAGGGCTCTGATGGGTCGGGTGAGAAGAAGAAGTGGGTGAGCAGAAGGCTCACTGCCCACTTCTCAGCAACTACCGCCTGAAGCAGCTGCCTCAATATGCCTCATGGTAGGACCACCAAGTAGACCTGTCAAGCAGACCTATGACCCTGTATTCAGTCCATGCCCCTTGCAAGTCCTGGTTTCAACACTCCTTGTCTGTTTTTGCTTGCTGAGAATGTGCCCTTGACCTCTTTGCTTGCCTAGATGAGTCAGTGTGGTGTAGTGGTTAAGAGTGGTAGACTCATAATCTGGTGAACCGGGTTCGCGTCCCCGCTCCTCCACATGCAGCTGCTGGGTGCCCTTGGGCTAGTCACACTTCTTTGAAGTCTCTGAGCCCCACTCACCTCACAGAGTGTTTGTTGTGGGGGAGGAAGGGAAAGGAGAACGTTAGCAGCTTTGAGACTCCTTCAGGAAGCGATAAAGCAGGATATCAAATCCAAACTCTTCTTCTCCTCTTCTAGATGAGAAGTAGAGATCTGTGAGTACATAGAAACTCACCTACTATAGAAAGATAAAATTGGTATTTTTCATTCCACCCACTACTGCTTCTCACCCAACCCACCAGTGTTATGTGGTCCCCAGAAGGTAATGTGACCCTTGTCTGGAAAAGGCTCCCTATCTCCTCAATCCAAGGTGTGCAGCTTTTAAAACAAAAAAAAAACAAAGCTCCTGCTTCTCTGCAAGCAAAAACTGTCCAGCAACCCCCACATCCAGGTCAAGTTGTTTTTGTTTTTGTTTTTTTGTTTTTTGGTCACTTGGCAAGCCCTATCAGCAGCTGACAAATAGAAGAACAGGGCTATGTGCTCATATATCACTGTGCAGCCTTCCCCAGCCTCTGACCTGCCATTTGGAAGCCCAGGGAATATTTTTACCTATTCATGCTTATGACCCACTTGAGTTGTGCTAAATTCAGTGCAGCTTGGCTGGCCGGGTAACAAATGGACAGGCTGTAAGCTGAGGCCACAGAGGTTTGCAGTTGTCAGCATGGTGATAAGCTAGTGCTTTATCATCAGAAACTAAAGAGTACTTAAATGACACTGGCTATAGTTGTGATCATAATTTATTGGCCTCGAGTGACCACTTGCAGTATGGTGCCCCTTCTTTTTCCTTCCCTATTTCTGTTCTGCTGTCGTCGACATTATAAACCTGCAGTCACCCTTCTGCTTTAGCCTTTTCTTTCTATCGCAAAGCATCAGCGAAGAAAGGGGGGAAATTACACTGCAGCGGGAGAGAGAGAAAGAGACTTGCAAAAGACGGGAAAGGCGAATTTTGCAACATAAACACTATGATTTCTAAAGATTCACTTTCCCTACCTGCTTCCACCATCTATCAAAAGTAATGAGAGCATTCAGCATACATGAATACACTGTCCTCTGTAGATGTTATCTGTATTCCGATTGTGGCTATTAAGATTGTCCAAGAGCTAGCTCTTAACAATATTGCATAGCTTGTCACACAGCTATGCAATTTTCATTCCCAGTCCCAGATGCATCCATATGCTGATACAAGTTTGGTGCCCACATGAACTGGCCCAGAGCCTGGGGAATTTCCATTTGACTAATGGGAATTAAAAACAGAGAAGGAAGACCAAGAGCTGCAGCAAAGCTATCAGGACAGGGCACCTATATAAGGTAGACTTACCCAGAGAAAGAGTTCAGGGAGTTCCAATGAGAGAGAGTAGCATCAGTGGTGTCAAGAGAGCAGGCATTTGGGGCAGAAGTCCCAGGCTTCTTTCAGCGACAATACGGGTGACAAAATGCAGTAGGATTGGCAATACACATTTTGTAGTATGTGGAGTAATACACATTTCCATCTAAAGAAGGAGACATAAGATCATTAAGTTCAGATTGTACGTCATTTGCATTTGTTGTTAAAGCTGTGAAACCATATATTTTCTGCTAGAACGAACCAGTTTTAAACTGAAAATATCAGCCAACTAGCTGCGATTTGAACTATTGTACATACTGCAGGCAGAGAGGTTTTCTCAATCTCTCTCTCTCTCTCTCTCTCTCTCTCTCTCTCTCTCTCTCTCTTTCAGATTCATGTTCATACATAGATCTTTCTTCAAAGAGAATTTGCCATCACTGAAGCTAATGCAATCAAAGGCTAAGGGATAAAATATGCAGTTACTCTTCCTTTGCATAAACAACCCCAGTGTTTTGGCATTCGCAAACACTCCCTCAGATAAAAGGAATTCTGCAGATTGTTCCAGGATAAAGCAAGAACACCTGGACATTCCAACAGATCATATCTGTTGCTAAATGAATCCCATGTTTGATTTCATTGCTCAGCAATTCTTAAGCAGTAGATCAACCGTCTGCAAACCTACAGCATTTTCTCTGCGAAGCCTTATAAAGTATATTCATTTTTCTAAAAAAAAATAGATGTGGGTGCTTCTTCCTGAGCTGTATTTAGATCCTTTGTTCTCATGAAAACATAAATAACTGCAAACCATTTTCTTTTTGTTGGGGACTTCCGGTTTGGATCGCCAGCAGCACGGAGCGTGGAGAGGACGCTCTCCGGACTGAGCGGGGTTTCTGAGGGGCAACGCAAAGGCACTGCGTCCCCCAAAACCTCAAGGGGGTTTCCCTTGAGGGAAGCATAACCAGCAGCGTCGGAAAAGGCCCAAGTTACATGGTTTTACCAGGGGCGAAGGGACCTAGACGCACTTGGTAAGCTCTGCGAACCTCGCGCAGTTATGCCTCGAAGCTCCGGTTGAAAAGGCGACAAATCTCCGCAAATTTAATAGAACAGCCCTTGGGGTGGAATGAACTGTTGAGACTACAAAATTGAGGAGAAAAAAAAAAAAACCCAGGAGCGATGGTGGACTACAGATTTAGTTACGGAGTCCTTGTGGTTTTACGGGTCTAAGATGGCGCTGGGATCACAGTCGGAAGAGCGATATACAGAAACAAACACTGACCTGTTGTAGAACCGCGAAAGGGAAAGTCCTCGTCGAGACGCTGGGAGTCACGACCAGGCGAAATTAAACTATAGTAAGTGTTAAACGGGGAAAAAACTATAAAAACTTTGTGCGGCAGAGGCGGCTTCAGAAAGAACTCAGGGGAGTTTGAGAGGAAAATCAAGAGCTGAGAGGGAGACCTGAGAGTCGAGACAAAGGGGAGGGAGGAAAGCAGATTAACCCGCGGAACAGAAAAAGAGGCGGTGATAATTATGTGCTGTGGTCCTTACGGAAAGGAATAAAACTACCTCCAATTTATAACTTTTGAGGGGGGTTTAAAAATAAAGAAAAAAGAACCAAGAACCAAGTTGGCTCGGCACTCTCCCTCTAGACGTTAACCTACCCCCCCCCCTAAGGACTCCGGAACCTTCTCGAAGTTGCCGTTCCCGACCCATCCCCCTGTGCATCTCAGGGGCTGTGGGAGGAGAAATCTTTGTAAAGACTGCAGTGGTGAAGCCATTAGTTGAAATACGACTTGAATCCGAGATTCGGAGGTGGCGATACAGCTTCGGTGGTTGCCTGTCATTTTCCACTTTGCGTTGGACTTACCTGCTTCGGTCAGCTCAGCATTGAACTTTGCCGGACTTACCTGTTTTGCCCCGTTCCGCATTTGACTTTGTATGGGTCTCCTTTTTGAATAAGCAATACTGGACTTATAGTTTTTGACTACTTTGAATAAGATACATTCGGCGTATAATATCTGACATACTTACGGAGTAACCGGCTAGGAGACACAGAAACTGAAGTCTTATCCTTCTATATTATTACTGTCGAATATTTACGGAACTTGGAGTTTTACCCGGACTGGTGTCCCCCCCCCCCGTTAGTATACTGTGCTTTCAGTTTCTACCTGTTCCCGCCTCTCCCTCCCCGTTCCCTTCCCTCCTCCCTGCCCAGCCTTGGAGATATTAACAAATAGATAATAAACAGACAATTGGAAAATACTATACCCCTGGCCCTGCCCGTCCCCCCGCCCTCCCTCCCCTTCTCTCCCTCTCTTCCTCCCTCCTTAGCCTTCTTTGAAAATACATACATGGACTAAACCAGACAAGCGGCTGGAAGATACATGAGATAAGGGGTTCCTAGAAAAAAGACAGATATTTTTTTTTTTTTTGGTAACGTCACCCTTCTTATTTATATATGCAATATTCCCCTTTATCTTCCCTACCCTCTCTAAGGCCTCCCTTCATCCTTCTCTGGACTTACTCTATATCTACACCTACCCTCTTCCCTGTGGTCTCCCCCTCTCTCTGCTGCCTTTGACTACCCTCCCTTGTTCTTTCTCTCTTCCCTTGTATTTTCCTGCTCCCCTGCTATACTCCCCCAGAATCTCCGCGGACTTGCATTGTAAGTTCTCTATAATATAGCCCGGTTGATAAAATTTTTATGAATTGGTGGAAAAAAGATTCGCTGATAATAACAAAATTTGTAACGGGTGCATAATTAACAATAACCCTATCCGGGAGAACTAAAAGATCTGTATGGTACAGCCTTAGTTAATTACACGAGACTGGGAGCCCGCTAAGGGAGAGTTGCAAGATTTCCAGGTGTGCTCTTTATCAAAGACAGGGGTGGGGGACAGGGGGAGGGGAAGATGGCGGGCAGGGACGGGAAGAAGGCAGCAGGAACGCCAGCAGAAAGGAAAACATCAAGGCAAGAGGAAATAAGAGATCTGGATGTATTATGGTTAAAAATAAAAGAAGAATTTAGACAGAATGAAATGCATATGGAGAAAAAGTTAGGGGAGATGCAGGAATCTTTTGATAAAAAAATGGAGGTCATAGCAGGGGAACTATCAATTAAAATAAAAGACCTGACAACTCGAACAAAATCCTTAGAAGAATCAAACAAAAGAGTGTATAAGGAAATGAAAGACCAGAGAAAGGAGGTTGAAAGGCTCAAAGAAAACTTTGGGGAATTAGGGAAAAGTCAGGATCAAGTCTTAGACAACTTAGCCATGATAGAAATGAAACAAAAACAGTCCAATCTTAAATTCAGAGGAGTGGGGGAGCAAAAGGAGGAAGATATTAAGATAAAAATGATTAAGGAGCTAGCGAGATGGCTAGCTCTGACAGAAGAGGAGGTTGAACAAACAATAGAGAATGCATTCAGAATCAAAATAAAACACAATCAAAACAGGTTGAAAAAAATTCCAGGGGACTGTTTAGTGATTTTTAAGTCAGTTGAGATGAGGAATATAATCCTGAAAGAAAGCTACCAGAGGAGACTGATAATTGACGGAAAACCAATTATTATCTTTAAAGAAATTCCAATCAGACTCCTCCGTAAGAGAGAGGGTTACAAACAATTAGTCAACACGTTAAAAAGGAATGGCATAAAACATAGGTGGGAATTCCCGGAGGGGATTTCCTTTTTTTACAAAGGGAAAAGATTTAAGATTACAGAAAATCAGGAAGTCGGAAAATTTTTACGTAGATATGAAAAAGACTTTGGAGAGACAGAGGAGAGAGTGGGGGGAGGGGGCATGGAGAGGGGGGGATAGTACGGGATTGGGGGGGAGGGGGGAGGGGGAGATGGGGGGAGAGAGGGAGGGAGACAGTGAGAGGGGGGAGGAGGAGGAGGACGGGGGTGAGGAGGAGGAAGAAGCAGAGGACAAGTTTACCCGAATTTGAGCTAGCGAAAATCTTAACTGATAATTTACTGAAAGACCAATGAACCTAAAAATTTTAACATGGAATGTAAATGGCATGAATGAAAAGACTAAAAGGAATAAAATTACAAATGTGCTGAAAAAGAAAAAATTGGATGTAATCTGTATGCAAGAGACTCATGTAGCCAGGAAGCATAAACA
This sequence comes from Podarcis muralis, assembly GCF_964188315.1. Taxonomy (NCBI): domain Eukaryota; kingdom Metazoa; phylum Chordata; class Lepidosauria; order Squamata; family Lacertidae; genus Podarcis; species Podarcis muralis. The sequence goes on along the minus strand of NC_135662.1, from coordinate 69,174,674 downwards.
TGTATTAGTAAATAAAAACTTAGGATTAGAATTTGTAAACTCCACGATCGAGAAGAAAAAAGGATTAGTAACATATGTCAACGAAAAATGGGAACCCAAACTGATATATAAAGATGAAGATGGGAGGATACTAGGGGTCCAAATAAATTTTCAGGGAGAAAAGATTAACGTGATAAACATTTATGCTCCAAACTCAAACAGAGCAGAATTTTTTAAAAAACTGGAACAAGTGTTGTTAGAACTTGAAAATAATAAGACGATGCTATTGGGAGACTTTAATGCGGTCCCGATATTGGAATTGGACAGACAAATGGATAAGGGAAAGCATAAACAAGGGAAGTTACCAAAATCATTTCAAGATTTAGAGGAAAATATGGATTTAATAGATGCATGGAGGTACAAGCATCCAATAGATAAACAGTTCACTTTCTTTTCCGAAGTACATAAAAGTTGGAGCAGATTAGACCAAATATGGATTTCGAGGGTTCTTTCGTTAAGGATTACAAAATGTGAGATACAACCAAAAACCTTCTCAGACCATAACTCGCTAACTTTAGAATTAAGAGGGATAACCCAGGGAGGTTTTAGATGGAGACTGAATGAATGGCTACTAGACGACGATGAAGTTGTTGAAAAAGCCAAAGTCACCTTAAAGGAGTACTTTGACCTTAACCTCAACACTGGAGTTAATATAGAAGTGGTGTGGGATGCCAGCAAAGCGGTCTTAAGAGGCCTTTTCATCCAGCAAAACAACTATAAGAAAAAAATAAGACAGCAAAAGAAGGAAGAAATTTTGGAAAAAATAAAGGAGAATGAGAAAAAATTAATTATAAACCCAAAAGATGAACAAAGTCTACAAATAGTTAAATTACTGCAAACACAATACTCAATGCTAACGAACCAGGAGATTGAAAATAAAATAAAAATAATGAAGCAAAGATATTTTGAGTCAGCTAACAAAATTGGCAAATTTTTAGCATGGCAATTAAGGAAAAAACAAAAACAGAGCGTGATAAATAAGATAATGGTAGGGGATGAATTGATAGCAGATCCACAAAGAATACAAAAAAACTTCCTCAATTTTTACGAGTTGTTATATAAAAAAGGAGAGGAAGACCTAACCCAAATAGAACGATACTTAGAAAACTATGAAGGAAAGACCATAACAGAAGAAGAAAAACATCAATTAAACAAACCTATAAGTGTAGAGGAGATCCAAAATGCGATAAAAAGAATGAAACTGGGGAAGGCACCGGGGCCGGATGGCTTATCGGCTAAATATTATAAGGTATTAGGGAATCAACTTTTAACTGCCTTATGCGATACCATGAATAACATCCTGAGGGGAGGGAAAATACCCGAGTCCTGGAGAGAAGCCTTTATAACGTTAATCCCCAAACCAGACACAGACAAACTAAACATTAAGAACTATAGGCCAATATCCCTGTTAAATAATGACTATAAAATCTACGCCGAGATCATGGCAAACAGATTAAAAAAGTACTTAACAACTTTAATCCATAAAGACCAAGCGGGGTTTTTACCCAACAGATTCCTGAAAGATAACGTGAGGCATGTGATTGATTTATTAGAATATCTAGAGATTAAAAATGAGATACCGGCAGCCTTAGTTTTTATAGACGCAGAAAAAGCGTTTGACAACGTCTCTTGGTCGTTCTTGCTAAAAACCATGGAAAAAGCAGGGATAGAAGGGGAGTTTCTAAAAGGAATACAGGCGATATACTCAAATCAATTTGCCAAGCTGGTTATAAATAACAACCTCACAAATAGATTCAAAATTGAAAAAGGAACGAGGCAGGGATGCCCTCTCTCCCCACTTTTGTTTATAATGGTCTTAGAAATCCTGGCAAATAAAATAAGACTAAAGCCAGAGATACAAGGGATAAAACTGGGCGTAAGAGAGTACAAGTTAAAAGCCTATGCGGACGACCTGGTATTATCTTTGGGAGAACCGCAAGAAAGCCTTAATAAAGCCTTGGAGATAATAGAAGAATATGGGAAACATTCGGGTTTTAAGTTAAACAAAGCCAAAACAAAGATGTTGACAAAAAATTTGGATAATGATGAAAAGGAAAAATTGGAGAGGGAATCTGGAATCAAGGTCACCAGTAAAATAAAATACCTAGGAATTTGGCTTACACCAAAAAATATAAATTTAATTGAAGATAATTACTCAGCAACATGGAATAAAGTTAAAAAAGATCTGGAAGTATGGAGCAAAGTTAAACTATCATGGCTAGGTAGGATGGAAGCGATAAAAATGAATGTACTACCTAAGATGCTGTTCTTATTTCAAAATATCCCGGTTATAAGAGGACCAAAAAATTTTAAAGAATGGCAAAAAATACTCTCGAGATTTATTTGGCAAGGCAGAAGGCCTAGGATTAGATTTAAATTGCTTACAGATAAGAAAGAGAGAGGAGGACTTGCCGTTCCCAACTTAAAACTTTATTATGAAGCAGTTTGTTTATGCTGGGTCAAAGACTGGATAACCCTGGAGAATACCGATCTATTAGACCTAGAAGGAGTAGAAAATAGGTTCGGCTGGCATGCCTACCTTTGGTTAAACAAAGGGAAGGTGCACAAAGGATTCACAAACCACATTATCAGAGGCTCTCTTTATGAAGTTTGGGAAAAATATAAAAAAAATTTAGAGCAGAAAACACCCTGGTGGCTATCCCCTACAAACATCTTATCAATCAGGAGGATAAATGTGGAAGAACCAAAATTGACATATGAGGATTTACTAACTAGATCGCAAGATAGCTGGAAATTAAAATCATACGAGGAGTTAAAGGAGAAGCTGAAGGGCTGGCTACAATACCATCAGATTAATGCGTTATGGACGGAAGATAAAAAAACAGGAATGAATGAAAAAAAATCCAAGTTTCAAATTGAAATAATCGAAAATAAAACCAAGATAGTGTCCAGAATGTATAACATCTTACTAGATTGGGACACAAAGGAGGAAGAAACCAAAGAAGTCATGATTAAATGGAGGATAGACTTGGGGCATAACATCGAATATGAAAAATGGGCAAAACTTTGGAAAGAGGGAATAAAATTCACGGCGAGTGCTGCAATAAGGGAGAATCTAGAGAAAATGATATATAGATGGTATCTAACACCGGAAAAACTAAATAGGATGTATAAGACCGGTAACAAGGAATGTTGGAGATGTAAAATAAAAGAAGGCAACTTTATCCACATGTGGTGGACATGTGAGGAAGTTCAAAAGTTCTGGAATCAGATACATAATTAATTAAAAAAAATATTTAGATACAATTTTCCAAAAAAACCTGAGGCCTTCTTGTTAGGGATGGTGGGAAATGAGATACAAGATAAAGATAAAATCCTATTTCAATACTCAACAGCAGCAGCCAGAATGCTAATTGCCCAAAATTGGAAAAATACAAACTTACCAACAGTAAAAGATTGGCAATCGAAACTATATGGCTTCATAGAACTGGCAAAAATGACACAAAGAATTAGAAATCAAAAAAAAGCAAAGTTAAATGAGGAATGGATTAAATTTTCAGCATATATAGAAAGCAATTTCAGAAATTTACCAACTATAACAGGTTTATTATAAAACTTTCGACGCGCAAACAAAAAAACTAACACCAGCTGTAAAGCGTAATAGATAAAAACGCATACCCGAAATCAACAAGGAAGGAAGTAGAGGTCGTTAAGTGTTGTATGTAAATTTTCAAATGTGCTCTGTTCTTTTTGTCTTTTCTGTACTGGTTATCTAGGGTTTTTGGTTTTTGCTACATTTTGTGTACCTTTTGTTTTTTGTTTTTGTGTGTTTACTCTTTATTTTTTTTGTGTGTGTGTGTAATCTTTTGTAAAGTTTTGTTGGTGCAATGTTAAAGGAATACTAATAAAAAGAATAAAAAAAAAAAAAAAACCATTTTCTTTTTGTTCCCGCTTTCAGGAATAGTGTCAGAAAGCTAACAGCCCTACAGTGCAACCACAAATGTCCCTGATATCAACATAGGTATTAATTGCAACTATTCTAGTGCATGCTGTATTCATATTTTTCATAACTGACACTTCTGGAGCTTTGCTGAAGTCACAAAATAAAAAAGGAGTTGCCTGCTCATTTGACGTTGCTTTTTAGTTCTGTTGCCTTTCGCTAGATTAATGGCATTCAATTAAAGCAGAGATGAAACGGAATCTCGTGTCCCCCACCCAAGACTAACAGATTTATTGTGTCATAAACTTTCATGGACTAGAGTTCACTTGCCACATGCATGAATTGTTATCTCGTATATGCTGTGTAGCTGTGTTTATGTATGGGTGATCATAGATAGACTGAGGATAACATTTCATCTGTTAGCCTTTAAGGTGCCTTGAGAATCTCATGATGCGGTTTGTGTCTGCTGCAGCACATCTACCTATATGGAATTAATTAAGTAAATAACAGCTGAATGTGTCCACCAAATGCTCAGGATCAAGCTGACGTCTGTAACTGATCTAGGGGGCTTTTAAGTACATCCACAAAGATAAAGGTAACTGCTGGCCTTTGATCATATCCCCATGCTAGCAACCCACTGGGCCTTAAGGAGCTCCTGACTGCCAGGTCCCTATATGAGAAAGGTCTGCCGCCCAGGATGATATTGCAGAAGCCTACCGACCTGGAGTGTAGTACTGAAACCTGGATAGATAATGGAAGAGAACACTTTCCCAGTGTTTGGGGATGAGCTGGGTACCATCAGCATAGTGAAGATACTTCAAGCCAAATGTCTAAATGATGTCATTGTAGATCATGTAGATGTCGAAATGGAAGACAAGTTACAACCCTGCAGTAACCAATAGACCAGTACTAATGGAGCAGAACACCATGATCACAGGTTTCTCAAACACAGAATCCATTGCCGGGATTCAGCCATTGGAAACAGTGTCCAGGCAGAAATCACTTCCATGTCTGGGGAAATCCAGATGTATGGCAACCCGTGTCAGAAACTAAACAGCTTTTCTGTCCGGATTTTCACTGTATGAAATATGGCATCCCTCCTCAAACACAATTGGTTGCTCTACCCCCCCCCTCAATCTCAGCTTTTTTTCTGCCTCAAACCTGGATCTTAGCATTCAGGGAATTCTCCCTATATTATTTAATCAAATTACGCAAACCGCAAACTTTCACTACTCTTGATGTACAACAGGAGGTTGTATGTAACTCCTGTTGTACACCTTTGCAAGTACGATTTTATTTTTTTCTGTTTTAGAATTCCACCAGCTGTTTTCAGTTTATATAATATTTAAAGAAAGCACGTATCTATTCTGTAACATGATGCAATTGCATCTCGGGGCATACCTTGATTTCCCCCAGTAATCAGTCGGAGCTGCTACTTCAAAAGAGATAAATAATAGTTCAGGAAGAGAACTTGATCAACTGCTACTTATGGAAATGACAGAGCAGAGTTGTAAATGACCCACCCACCCACCCAATCAAGGAAGTCTAAGGAAAATGAAAGGCTTTAGACAACCTAAGGGAAGACAAGGTCTCTAGGACTGGATGCAAAACTCAGGCGACACATCAAAGGTATTTGGGGTGAGAAGGGTCAACTATTTTTTGACTCTGATGAGTGATATCATATCTGTGCCAGATGTAGCACAAGGGCCTCTATTTATGAAAATGAGAGAGCCATAGAAATATGTGGGGAGCCATCAAGGAATAAAACCGATGTGTTATGTGATGAGGTTATGGGGGGAAAGCACTACCCGAAGGCTAATGGACAAAGAAGAGATGCCCTCATAATCTGGCATTAAGACGGAATCAAGCTCAGCAGAAGCGTAAGAAGAAGTTTCTTCTCTTGGCTATGAAAGAGTGATGCACTTTGACACTCCTGTATTGTGGTGTGTCTTTCATTGCAACTAAACACACAATAATTAGGGTGCCTATGTGTCATTCCCAAGAATCAAAGGCAGTACCATAGAATTGCCACTGTCCACAATGTCCATTTTCAGTGTGTGTGTGTGTTACAGAATCATTGGATTTTGGTGGAAATAATATAACCTCAACTTGGTTGTCATATTATTCTAGTATTCGCCAAAACATTAGCATGTGGATTCATATACAGTTTCCTCTGATTCATTGCCTTATGCAGAGAAATTGCATCCTGTGGCATACATGCATTATGAAGCAATGTAGTCCTTCATTTTTTTTTAAAAAAAGTATATGAAATGCTTTATGATGGCCAGCAATATGATACAGTTCTATTGTGGGTTATTTGTGGAAGAAGCAAATGACTCTTCCAGGAACTCTAAATCTGAGAGCATTGAGATGAATGCAGAATAGAGAAGGCCAGTACCTGGTGTCATGTGCCTTGGATAACTGGGAGATATGCAACAAGTGTAGCTTCTCTCACTTTAATGCAGAGAACATGTTGGGTCAAAGTCAAAGCTCGTGCTCTGTAAATATGTCACCATTGACATATATATGATCTTGAACAGAAATTACACTCTCAAATACTCCTTGGCCACATCAAAATTACCAAGTTAAGTATATCACAATCCAGCACAAACATCTGTACAAATTACACTGAAGTTGTCTCTCCCCTTTGATAATTTGTGAATACAAATTCTTTTATTGGTAAAAGGGCAGGATATATATACAGGATGAGTCCTTTAAAAGAGGCCCCATGGATACAGAGTACACATGTTCTATGGGGCCTCTTTAAAAAGACTCACTCTGTGTGTGTGTGTGTGTGTGTGTGTGTGTGTGTGTGTAATTTGCACAGCCAAACTAGTGGCATCACACCACCTGGCGCTTTGTTCATGGGCTCCTTTGTGAACCATTATTGATGTCAGTGACATCAATTGTCATTGTCATTACTGATTGTCTAGTGTCATGTTCTATCACTGATTTGCTAGCTTGAGCTCCAATTGTAATTCCAGCAACCAGCACCTGGGATGGAGAAGCTGTTGGCCTTTCAGATGTGCTGGCCTTCATCTCCTGTCAACCCTCACTAGTATGGTCAATGGTCAAGGGAAATGAGAGACATAATCCTAGGGTTGCCATATCTTGAAAAGCAAAAAATGAGGACAGCCTGAGCAGCTGCCAGCCCAAGCTAGGAAAAGAGCTCAGGCTGGCAGCAGCTCCGGCATGCAGAGATGCCCGTACCACAAATAAATAAATTCCCCAAATCCCAGGTATTTCCTTTAAAATGTGACAATCCTCCCAGATGGGCCTGTTGGCCACCCAAAAGAGGACATGTCTGGGATTTCTCAGATGGATGGCAACCCTACATAATCCAAACAACTCTATGGCCACTGTTTCTCAATCCCTGGGCTACACTGTGCCTGTAAACATAGTGGAACAAGTTCATGTGTCAACCACTTTTAAACAAAAAAACAAAGGGCAATAAAACTTACATGGGGAGGGGAGGGGACCCTTGTAGACTTTTGTCTTATAAATGTTCAAAGCAAACATCCCTATGATCCTTCAACACCACTTCTTATCTTTAATAAAACTTACTTCTCACATAAAAGCAGGAATGGAAAAGCAGGAAGGGCTTTTATCTGATGATCTTTAATTCCCCCACCCATCCTCCGTTCTTATCTGTCTCTGTCCAATTACTGATCTGTCCCAGACCCCGTTTTGGGTTTCTCTTTTTGCCAAAATTCATGATAAAGTACCCTAACACACTCCCGGACTCTCTTTTTCTCTCTCTCGCAGCCTCTCAAATTGTTTGGGCTGCAGAAAATAGAATCTTGGCAACAGTCACTGACAGCAGTCAAAATTGTATAATCTTCACTCCTAATTACAAACTATACTGTGAGGTGGAGAGAACTCAGAAAAGCAGAACTTCTTAAGACAAAACTTTCCATTGCGTTGGATCGGTCGGGGGGAGATGAAATTTGCATTTTCAGTGTGTAGCATGAGGCAATCTAAAACGGAGAATTCTCGTATCCAAAACTGCATATACATGTATCTGTGTACAATTGCAGTTTGGGATGAGTGAATCTGTCATTTTCAGTTTTTCTCAGTTTCTCATTTTCCCAGTCTTGTGTTTTTTCTCCTCATTTCCACATGGTTTTGCATATTTGCTTCACATGTATTCGTTTTTATGCATGCTTCCCCCTAACTGAAATATTTCATAAGCACTTTTGAGGTTGGCAAACTGACATGAAATTTTGAAAAGCGTCATTTTCAAACCAAAACAACAACACAGTTTTATTCCAGCTTACCTGTCACCAAAGGAAGTAAAAATGAAGTAGGTCCACATCAAAATACAAACTGAACGAAATTTTTCGACCATCCCTAGGAACAATACAGTTAGAGCAACAGAAGACCATGGACCTTTCACAACTGCAATGATTGGTGACTATGGAATCATCTTAGCATTGCTGAGTAAATTCACACAATTGTTTCTATTTAGAGCCAAGTGAGTCAAATTAAACATTTTGATATAAATGAAACAACTTCCTTGGATCTGGCAAAGTTATGTTGTGACGGAAGGAACTGCCAACCCTGAGAAAAAGGAAAGTGGGTATTGTATTGCAACAAGCAGGAGTACAGAAAATGGGAATATCCTCAAAATGTAATCACCTCCCCTGCAGTTTCAAACAAATTGTTTTGTTCTTAGCAGCACAACACATCTCAGCCTTCTGAATCGTTGGCACAAGGGGGGAAACAGACATGTCTGAAAGTTAGGATTTTGTCCACCTAACCTTTGTCCATCTTGGAAATCATTCAATCATTGTAGCTGTGCAGTCATGCAGGCAGGTGGTTCCTAGAACAGCCCCTTCATGCGCTAGTGCTGTACGTGTTTGATAAAGTGTTTCAACAGTCAGGCTCATTCTGCCGTAGGGGGTCTATTCTGAGATCATTTGCAGACCTCTCCATATTAGAACAGAGCTTCATGGGTGGGTTGCTAGGCTGCTGAAGGTTGGAAAATTGGGTGTCTACAAAGAGTAGGCAATTCACTGAAATGCAGCATATTGGCAATCAAGTTATTTGTGGCGTTGCTACCACCACATACACAAAGTAGCAGCGCAGGTTTGTGCAGTCTGAGCAGGGCTGGATTGTGTCATAGGTTTGAGAATCCTTTGCATGCATCCCCAGTGCATTTGATTCCAATGTCATCGTGTGGAGTTCCTTCCAAAACTTGTATGCAGTAGGATCGCCGGCCCCACGGCTAGCATGCATCTGGAAGCACCTGAAGTCAAACATGGCAAATTGCAGCAGCATTCTTATACATTTAAAAATAAAAAGTGAAGGATGAGATCTCCCTGCCGGTGTGGTCTTCCTAGAGCTTACCTGCAGCCATGACCTTCAAATCAGACAAAAGGTCACCACCTTAATAAGATCTAGAACTCACAATGTCATATTTGCCATCAACAACTATCTGCTCCAGTTGTTACAGCTATGGTTGAAGTACCCAGTGCCAGAATCAGTGATGCGTAGTGGGATCAGTTTCAGCTTATATAGTTAGATTATGTGGACAAGGTGCATTATGTCCAACTATGTGCCCTCTTGACCCCTGTCCCTCCTGGCTTATTGAATCTAAAAGAAGGGTTTCCAATTGGTTGAGTCCAGAGTCCAGAGCATGGTCAATGTTTCATTGTATGAGGGGATGGTTCCTACTGTCTACTAAATAAAATTAGATCAAATCAAATAATACTACAAAAAAACTATGCAGGGAGTAGGTTTCCCTCAATAATTTATATATCGCTGAAGTAACACAGCACCGGACTCTACCCTCTCCTCTTGCAATTATGCAACAGGAGTGGACTAGCCTGACAAGTTAGTGAGCCAAGTAAATGAAACCTAATTGGTTGTCTACAGATTTTTATCAATAGCAAATTGTCTGATAAAGCGACCTTCTAAATTAACCTGCTATAGAGGTGGTAATCATTCCAAGCAGGCAAATACAAAAGCAGCTTATTAGCGACAAGCGAGTTGATAATGTAACCCATCAATCAGTTGTGATGAATGCCTGATAACCAGTTGTGCATTTACTTATTCACTGCTGCACACTCCAAAGAGGAAGAAAAACATGCTTCAGCAGCAACGCTTGGCTTTCAAGGTTACTAATAAAGAATGCTAGCAAAGATCCTGCCGTTCTGAGGGGAAGGGTGCGAATCTTGAACTTAAGTCTTTACACACTGAGGTATATTGTATGTGAAATCCTTGTCAACCAGTCCAGTAACTGGGGTGAGAGGAAGGTTTATCACTTGGAACTATAGTGCACTGCATAAGTGTGTTGGCTACTATCCATCGGCATGGCTCTTCAAAGTACTGCTTCTGTTTCCTCTTCACAGGTCTCTTCTGCATCACACATCGAAAGCATTATCATATCATGATAAACAGTCATAGCTTCCCCATCGAATCTTGGAAATAGTTTGTTCAGAGTGCTGAGAATGGTTAGGAAAAATCCATCAGTAGAGGAATTCTTTGTTAAATCACGCTGGGAAATTTCGTTCTGTGAGGGAAATAGAGGGTCTCCTAATATCTCTCTGCACAAACTATTGTACTCAGGAATATCTGGCTGTTTGAAGTGGTATGATACTGCTTTAAACATGTATAGTGCTGATGATCTCACAGAAGGAATGGGGAAGGGGCAAGTAGGATTTGTTCAGCGAAGTTTTTAACTGTTGATGTCCTATTGCTTTTTAAATATTTTTTGGGAGCCGCCCACAGTGTCTAGGGCAACCCAGTCAGATGGGTGGCATATGAAAAAATATTATTATTACTATTAAGCAGGGTGGGGACCTTGCTTCAATACCTCCTTCCATGTTACACTGCACACATAAGCTCAATATTTCAAGAATGATTGGTAGGAGTTAATCGACTGTAGTAACATCTCAGCTTTGAGTCCTTAGGAATAGACCATCGATGCAAAAGACCCGTATTGACTTCTTCTCAAAAAGCTGTAGAAAGCAGGGCTTTTTGAAGGCTCCTTTTTCTCCATGCAACTCCCATTCCTGACAATATTTTAGGCAGAATCTGACAGTGGTGAGAAAACAATGCGCCTTTCTGACCCACATCCACATAAAAAAACAAACAAACCCACACAATTTGTCAGGCTTCACATGAAACACAGATTACGCCCTTTCAATTGCAGGCCTCAAACATGCGAGACCTGGTTGGTGTCCCTAATTAAATCTTGTGAGATCAAAGAAGCAGAGGCAGCCAGTACGCTGTCTGTCTTGCAGCATTTCAAAACAGAACTGAACAGCACTGGAAGCAGTGCCATAAGAGGCAGGAATGTTGCTAGGTTTGCTGAGGAATGAGCGAGAAGAAACAGTGCCTTCTTTTTAATGCCTGTCTTCTGTTTATCGAACAGCTGCTTTCAAAGGAAAGTTAAAAAACCACAAAGAAACCTGAACACCAAGGCCGAGAGGTTGCAGCAGCCTGGGATACTGATAACAATTGTAATTGATAGGAATCTTTCATTTCGTGGCATTTTTACCACAAATCTAACAACGTCTGTTTAAAAGCTTCGGAAAGGTGGCATGAGGAATGAGGGAAGAACGAAGATATTTGGGGAACGGTGAAGTGCGGAAAAATAAGTTGCTTTCTTATTTGGTTCCATCAGTAGGAACCACGTGATCCATAGCTGTCAACTTTTCCCTTTTCTTGCGAGGAATCCTATTCGGAATAAGGGAATTTCCTTTAAAAAAATGGAAACGTTGACAGCTATGATGTGATCTTGGACCACTGGCCTCTAGGCTTTTGTGTGGTGGTGGTGTTAAAATTTATTTATACTCCACTATGTTCCCTGACAGGGACTCAAGGCAGCTTACTGATAAAATAAGACCAGCTAAAAACAGAGAAAAGGAAGCAGTCACTTAAAAAGCACATATATGAAAGCTCAATAAAAAACAGATAATTGCAATAATAACAGTCAGGCATCAGCCCTCTCAGTAAAAGCCATAAGTTCCAAAAAGTCTCTTTGGGAAGTCTTCACCTGCTGGCATAAGGACCACAAGGAGATAGTCGGTCTATCTTATTTTGGGTGGGAGTTCCAGCGTCCAGGAGCAGCCACTGGGAAAGCCCTCTTCTGCATCCCTACCAAGCAAAAGGCCATTGATAGCACTCTCCTTCATGAATTTGTCCAATTCTCTTTTGGGGACCATCACTGCCTTCTGGGAGAGCAAGTTCCATAGCTAGACTATGCACTGCATGAATGTGCTGGCCCCAGGGGTAACCCGTGCAACGTGGTCCAGGTCTGGTCCAGAATCGGAAGGTTTTGCTAGGAGTCAGTCTGACAGGGCCAAGGCAGGACACGAGGCAGGAAACCAGGCAAGGGCAAGTACAAGATCTCGGGCAGGATCTAGCATACAGCAATGTTGCTCCCACAACCTGGGGCAGGGTCCAGCAGCCCTTTATCTCTGATGGGGTAAAGGCCGGTCCTGATCCCCCGGTGACTCACCTCCCTGTTTTGCCTGAAGGCGAGCACTCCTCCTGTGAGGTACTCAGGTCTCTCCTTCTCTCAGACCTCAGTCTCTGCAGCTTGGGAGACGTCGGTGGGTTAAGGGGCCACCTCAGCCTCCCCTGACCCAACCAGTAGTGGAGCAGCTGTAAGCAATGGCCCAGCTGAAGGCAAAGAGGTAATCCCCGCATCTGGAGCCAGGGCAGGCTCAGGCCCCTGACTTGGCCCAGCTGCTGTTCATTGCAGGGGAACCTGTGCAGACTGGGACTCTTCAGGATCAGGCCTCAGTTGGTTCAGGTGATGCCTGAGGCAAAGGATCCGGTGCAGACTGAGACTCCTCTGGCTCCGAGTCCAAGTCCCAGGCCATCACAGTGAAGATACTTTCTTTTATCTGTCCTAAATCTCCCAAAATTCTTTTTTTTTTATTAAGTTTTTATTAAGGTTTTCCATTAAAAACACCAAACATATCCATTTACATATCACAAAATTTGTCTTATTTGGACCTCCCACAACTTCTCTGACAATCATTCGTAATTCAAATCTTATCTTCACATTCCTTTGTTTCAATATTTCCATTGTATTATATATTTCTATTCTTATTTACCTATTGGTCATATTTCCTTATATTTTCACAAAGCTTCTTTAAAACACACTAGCGTTGTACCCTCCTCACATGTGTTTTCCAAATACTCCGTAAATTTCCCCCAAATTCAATGTCATTGGATGTCCATGAGATCTAGTGTTGTGAGAGAAGGAGAAAAACTTTTCTCTGTCCACTTTCTCCATGCCATGGAGAACCACACTTGTTCTCTTAATAATAATAATAATAATAATAATAATAATAATAATAATAATAATAATTTATTTATACCCCGCCCATCTGGCTGGGTTTCCCCAGCCACTCTGGGCGGCTCCCGACGGAATATTAAAAACACTATAAAACATCAAACTTCCCTCAACAGGGCTGCCCTTCAGATGTCTTCTAAAATTCAGGTAGTTGTTTGTTTCCTTGACATCTACCAAGAAGGCCCTCTGCCTGATTCCCTGTAACCTCACTTCTCACCTGAAGGCCCTCGGAGCTGGACCTCAGTGTCCGGGCTGAACGATGGGGGTGGAGATGCTCCTTCAGGTAAGAAGTCCCCAGTGCTGCAACCTTTCTTCATAGGGGAGTCACACCATCCCCTTGATCATTTTGGTGGCCCTTTTCTGAACCTTTTCCAACTCTGCAATATCCTTTTTGAGGTGAGGCCACCAGAACTGTGCTGGGTATAGCAAATGTGGTCCCAGCATTGTTGTTGTTGTTTAGTCATGTCCAACTCTTCGTGACCCCATGGACCTTCTTTAAGAATGGATAGGTTTGATCTTCTTGCAGTCCATGGTCCCAGCATAGAGTTGCATAACTGCACTATGATATTGGCAGTTTTATTTTCCATTCCTTTCCTAAAGATCCCCAACATGGAATTTGCCTTTCTCATTCTCGCTGCTAACCCCCATGAGTGCAAACCTTTCTGCTTGTGTAAACAGGGATTTACCCCATCTTCCTCCTCACATGCCCCCTAAATCTGTTCCCACTATCCACTGATTCAAATTTGTGTATGGTACACAGCACATTCAGCAGGGAGGATCGGAACAGAAAGTCCCATTGTGCAAACAGAAATCCTTGGGCTAACAGGACGACTATGCATTGGGTACAAACAGTGCTTTTTTCCTGGGGGTATGCATACCTCTAAAAAAATTGTGAATCTAACGAAAGAAGATTTTAGTTTCTTCTCTAACACGGTGAATCACCAGTTTCGTTGCTACCCCCAATGGCGGCCTCATTTCCTGTCACAGTGCTTCCAGAATCTCAGGAAGTAGGAGTTGGAATCAAGCATGGTGATTGGTCAGTTTCATTGTTACCACCTCCAATGGCGGCTTCATTTCCTTTCCCAGTGATTTTCTTGAGTCAAAATGAGAGTACCCCAAACCATTTTTTAAGAAAAAAAGCACTGGGTACAAACCCTCATTTTCCTCACATCACAAAAAGCTGTACTTTGAGGGGAAATATTTTTAAGAATCTATATTTTGAGACAGAATACGTTTGAAATAGTTTTTAAATACACATTTTATGCTGATTTCTTTTGTAAAACAGTATCAGATTAATGCAGAAACAGGTGTGATGTATTTATGACTGAACACAATTTTTTAAAAAATAATGATTTATTTAATGTCTGCCCCACCCTTCCTCTAAAAGGAGCATAGAGCAGCAAACATATCGGTGAAGCAGAGAAGAAACAGTGTGATTTATCCATCCATCCTTCTTTCCAGCTTTCATTACAAGTGTATTCAAACCTGTGAAATAGCTTTGTTTCAAAAATGGCAGTGCCTCCGCATTCCACTCTCCACTGAGACCATTTTTATGGGCACAAAAGAATTTTCAAAATTCCAACATTTCTGACCCAGCCTCTTGAAGAAGGGGGGGGGGCACCCAAAACCCTTAGCATAATTTATATGCGTAACTGAAATAAAATTAGTCATGTGTAATTTTTAAACTCTTCACTATAATAGAGGCTGTGAAATTGTTCTTTACATGATCTCTTTAAAATGTCTACAGTAAATGCTTCAGATTGTCTCGCAGAGCACAATGTGGTTTTAACTGCTTTTTAAATGTATGAAAATCTAAGCAATTAAAGAGCAATTACGGAGGAATTAAAGTGCTAGTGCAATTAAGATGCATATAACGCATAAGTCTGTCAACAACTCCCTATTTCTTTGTCCCCTTACACTTTTTGTGTGGGTTCCCTAATTTCTATTTGTGGGATACTGAGCTGCAGGGAAGTATTTGTGTCTGTTGTGAGGATTTGATCTCTTTTGAAAAGCAATTATATTAGCATTATTTGCAGAACTAAATTATATTTAACAAGAAAAACAATTATATTGGGGGGGGGGGGGGTTGAATCATTTTACTCCAAACTAGCAATCATGCTACCCCTTGTTCAATTAAAAAGAGATCAGGCTCAATCTCTATTAGATTTTGTGGGATAAAAGGGTAATTTAGATTCTGTTTCTCAAACCTTACAGTTGAGACTATGTAGCCTGGAAATGAAATAAATAATAATGAATAATAAAAGCAGGGAGAAATTAATTAATGGGAAAGCAAAGCTAAGCATTGCTTCGTATGTAGAAATACATCACTCAAGGACTGATGACTCGAGAACCTTCAGCTGAACATACGGACTGCCTGAATCGTAAGAAAACTTTTTTAAGCAGACCAAAATTACTGCCATTTTCCAGACTAATACCCAGATCATTCTTCAAACTGCACACTTCTCCATATTTTGCAGTGCAAATATGCAAGCTAAATAAAAATCACCTCTCTCTTCTTGACATTTCGAACACAAAGATGGAAATTTTTCTGTTAATCTCATTTAACTTTGCCGGTACAGTGCACCATCTGCTCATAACTTTGAAACAATTTTATAATACCCATATTTGAGGGGAAGTTGTGAGCTAGTTTCCATAGATTTTCCCAGATGTTCCAAGCAACATTTCCCCCAATATTTTGTGTCCAATTCACCATATATTCTTTTATTATTTCCGGTTCTGTTTCATATTTGAATAGAAGCTAATGTGTTTGCTAATCTGTGTGTGATTGTTTTCTAAGATGTTCATGTACCAATGATCCTATTTGAAAGTATTCAAACAAACTGAGATTTCTAACTTGCAACTTCTCTCTCTCTCTCTCTCTTTTTGCTTCTGAAGAAACCTCTTCATCGAACCTTCGTTGGTGATATCATGACATCTAAATAGATTATTTTTCCCATTAATAGTAGTTTACAAAGCAGGCCACAAATTTAAATAACCATTGCTCACATATTTAAAGAAATAATGCCTCTGAACTTGCTCATAGTGCATTTCATTGGTGGCAGGACCTGTTCCTGGAGAACCTTGGGCAATGAAAAAGAAAACAAAGCAGAAAAGAAACAAAAATTGTTCTCTCGCCTTCTTAAAATACCTAAATGATTGGGGGGGGGGGGAGTTGTTGGGTACAGTCTTATCTTCTATTTGTCTTATAATGAGCATGTTGTTGTTGTTGTTTTAATAGCCCTGGCCGAAGAATTGATGCTTTTGAATTATGGTGCTGGAGGAGACTCTTGAGAGTCCCATGGACTGCAAGAAGATCAAACCTATCAATTCTTTAGGAAATCAGCCCTGAGTGCTCACTGGGAGGACAGATCCTGAAGCTGAGACTCCAATACTTTGTCCACCTCATGAGAAGAGAAGACTCCCTGGAAAAGACCCTGATGTTGGGAAAGATGGAGGGCACAAGGAGAAGGGGACGACAGAGGACAAGATGGTTGGACAGTGTTCTCGTTGCTACCAGCATGAGTTTGACCAAACTGAGGGAAGCAGTGGAAGACAGGAGTGCCTGGCGTGCTCTGGTCCGTGGGGTCACAAAGAGTCGGACACGACTAAACAACTAAACAACAACAACAACAACAGTTATAACTAATGGACTATATGAAGGTGAAAAAGAAGAAAATGTCAGAATGTTGAAAAATAGAGGGAGAATGAACAAAGCCTTTAATGCCCAACTTATGTGCCCCAAGAAATGACATAACTAAACTGAGCCCCAGATCTTCATCCAGAAGGAAGGCTGCCTGCTCTCCCATTCACTGCTTATTTTATACCAGCTGCCATCCATTGTGGGCAGGTAATTCCTCTATGCATCAAAAAAACTGGCCAAAAAAAACTGATCAAAAAAAGATCATGGCCACTGGTCCCATCACCTCCTGGCAAACAGAAGGGGAAGAAATGGAGGCAGTGAGAGATTATACTTTCTTGGGCTCCATGATCACTGCAGATGGTGACAGCAGTCACGAAATTAAAAGACACCTGCTTCTTGGGAGAAAAGCAATGACAAATCTAGACAGCATCTTAAAAAGCAGAGACATCACCTTGCCAACAAAGGTCCATATAGTTAAAGCTATTGTTTTCCCAGTAGTGATGTATGGAAGTGAGAGCTGAACCATAAAGAAGGCTGATCGCCAAAGAATTGATGCTTTTGCTGGAGGAGACTCTTGAGAGTCCCGTGGACTGCAAGAAGATCAAACCTATCCATTCTGAAGGAAATCAGCCCTGAGTGCTCACTGGAAGGACAGATGAAGCTGAGGCTCCAATACTTTGGCCACCTCATGAGAAGAGAAGACTCCCTGGAAAAGACCCTGATGTTGGGAAAGATTGAGGGCACAAGGAGAAGGGGACGACAGAGGACGAGATGGTTGGACAGTGTTCTCGAAGCTACCAACATGAGTTTGACCGAACTGTGGGGGGCAGTGGAAGACAGGAGTGCCTGGAGTGCTCTGGTCCATGGGGTCATGAAGAGTCGGACATGACTAAATGACTGAACAACAATTCCTCTATGTCAGTTCTGATGCAGCATTGCAAACAGAATCACCTCTCCTCAAAGGGGTCACAGCCAGAACAGTGACTCATTCAGAGAAATGAGTCATTCCTGGTGCTAAGCATTCCATGTAACAGCTCATCTTCTTCAGGTTGTCATAATGACATGTGCCTCCAATTCAAAAATAAAGCATGGCTCAGCTCTCAGAAATGCTGATTTGGGCAGCTTCTTTTGGATGCAGTGACAAAAACAAACGACTACTAAACGATTTGGGGGTTGTTCATTGTTTGCATCCCTTTTTAGATATCTCACCATCGATGAGTCAAGGATGTGTAAATGATTGCTAAATGCTTGTCTTGGCCATGGCTTGAGCCCACCTGATGAAAGATACCAGCACTGAACAACTTTCTTCCCATTACGGAGACTTTAATAACTTTGTACCTTCACCCAGAGAAACAATCTTATGTGAATCTCAAACAAATGACACTAGGGACTGTTCGTTCAAGGATAGATGTGTGGGAGAGATTTTTTTTTTTTTAAAGAAATCATTCCTGGCAAATGTGCAAGAGTGTTTGTGGAGAAAAACTTTTTTTTTTAAAGAACGATATATTTTTAGTTTATTGACAGTGCCACAGACTGTTTCACTTGGACAAAGTACCGCCTGCTACCCTTAGATGTGATGTGAATTATAGTAGGTAAGGAAAGTCTCTTATTATCTGGAACTGCAGGCATCAGAAAGGAAAGCTGGGGCCATCTGCTGTTTCTGTCTGAGGAGGGTTGTAGATGTTCTCCTTCAATATCTTTACTAGAGCTTGAACAGTTAGGCTGAAAAAGAACCAGAAGTCAACAGCATTGTAGGTCAACAGCTATGAAGAGCTTGTTTTTGGTACAGACTTTCCTTCCTATAAAGTTTACAGAGACATCGATGACATCCAGACAATCAGGAGGGTTTTATTTTATTGTTCAGGTGTATGAGACCCTCTAAAAGTTTCTGGTCTCTTTCTATATCCAGCATAAATTCCTTCTTACCTTCAAAATTTCCTATATTTTTGTATTGGTCACCCAGTAGAACCCACAACCCATTATCTTTTCCCTCCTAGTCTACTGCCCTCAGATGGCTCTCCAACTCCTCTAAAGTAATTGGACTGGTAATTACAGATGAATCATTTGGCCCATGCATGGAGTTCCATGCCTGTTGGACAGCAAACACACACATATGACAGTTTTATGTTCCTCCCCACTAGGGATGGAATTTTCTCAAAGTCTCATTGTCATTCATCCATTCATTTTATTCGTTCGCCCCTTTTCCACACGCAAATGACATGCCCAAAGCAGCTGACAATAAAGAAAGCAGGAATGCATTTCAATCCAACCCTACGAAAACAAGTTCATAATAACACAGCAGAGCAATACCATTGACATATTAACCATTTCACAACATGGCAAATATAATAACATACAAAAAACCCCACATTCCAGTACAGTCATACCTTGGAAGTCTAACGGAATCCGTTCCAAAAGTCCATTTGACTTCTGAAACATTCAGAAACCAAAGCTCTGCTTCTGGTTGGCTGCAGGAAGTTCCTGCAGCCAATCGGAAGCCGCAGAAGCCCCATTAGATGTTCGGCTTCCAAAAGAACGTTCGAAAACTGGAACACTCACTTCCGGGTTTTGTTCGTTTGAGAACCAGAACGTTCGACTCCCAAGGCATTCGGGAGCCGATGTACAACTGTACTATAAATCTAACAAAATTATATATACAACATGCAGGAAACCAATAGCGTAAATAGCAAGTGAGCTTCACACTTTCACCGTAGTCCTAGAAACACCCCTCCCATGATGTTGCTCGCAGTCCCTCTCCTAAATAGATTCTGATTTACAAGGGCAAGGGGTGGGGTAGCAGGAAACATACCTCTTGTGATCTGGAGCTTATCTGAATGGTTTCCACACATCTGCTAATAACCACCTACCCTGGATCTCACCCAGGGCAAAAACAAACTCACAGCTCACCCAAGACTGGCCATTCACCCAAATCTGTGGGGTCTTAGGAGCAGCAGCACTGCTGCCGCTTGCCTCACCTCCCATTACTGGCATCGCCACAACATATTCCAGGAAGAAGAGGGATGAGGTAGTGGTGAAATTGCCCTGGTACAAATGTAGCAGGGATGCGGGTGGTGCTGTGGGTTAAACCACAGAGCCTAGGAATTGCCTAGAATGTTGTTTTTATTCCAGACACTCCAGATCCTGGATAAAATGGACTGTTTTAAGAAGTGGCAAAAAGACATATCAAAATTTGTCTGGCAGGGCAAAAAGCCCAGAATAAACTTTAAGATTTTAACTGATGCAAAAGATAGAGGGGGGTTTGCCCTGCCGGACCTGAGACTTTACTATGAATCGGCAGCGTTCTGCTGGTTGAAACAATGGCTGCTTCTTGAGAACACAGACATTTTGGATCTGGAAGGGTACGACAACAGATTTGGCTGGCATGCTTATATATGGTATGACAAGGTAAAAATGCATAAAGGTTTTAAAAACCATATTGTTAGGAAAGCACTATACAATGTTTGGATAAGATATAAAGATTTACTGGAAAGTAAAACTCCCAGGTGGCTATCACCAATGGAAGCTAAAGAGACAAAAAAACTTAATATGGAGTCTAAATGGCCAAAATATTGTGAAATTTTAGAGCAAGATGGTGAAAGGGTCAAATTACAGAGTTATGATAAATTAAGGTCTAAAGTACGAGATTGGTTGCACTACCTTCAGATAAATGAGGTATTTAAACAAGACAGGAAAATAGGTTTTCAGAAGGAGAGGTCAAAATTAGAAACAGAACTGTTAGAACCCAATACTAAGAACTTGTCAAGAATGTATAATTTGCTGCTGAAATGGAATACACAAGATGAAACAGTAAAATCGGTTATGATCAAATGGGCACAAGATATAGGTCATGACATTATGTTTGATGACTGGGAAAGGTTATGGAACACTGGTGTGAGATTTACGGCTTGTAATGCTTTAAGAGAAAACATAATGAAAATGATCTATAGATGGTATATGACCCCAGTCAAACTTGCAAAAATTTACCATTTGCCCAATAATAAATGCTGGAAATGTAATGAGACTGAGGGTACTTTCTATCACCTTTGGTGGACCTGCCCGAAGATTAAAGCCTACTGGGAAATGATCTATAATGAAATTAAAAAGGTCCTTAAATGGACATTTTCTAAAAAAACAGAGGCTTTTCTCCTGGGCATGGTGGGCCAATTGGTGCCAAGGAAGGACAGAACTTTCTTTATGTATGCTACCACAGCAGCAAGAATTCTTCTGGCAAAGTATTGGAAGACGCAGCAGCTACCTACTCTGGAAGAATGGCAAGCGAAGGTGATTAACTACATGGGAATGGCAGAGATGACCGGCAGAATCCGAGACCAGGGGAGTGAGACAGTGGAAGAAGACTGGAAGAAATTTAAAATATATCTTAAAAACTGTTGTAATATTGAGGAGTGCTGAGATGCTATGGTGTTAAGAAACAGAGAATTGCAGCTGTATATCATAAATTTAAGGGAATTATAATGAAGATGAATTAATTAATTAAATGGAGGGTTGTTGATACAAGGGAAAAATAAGGATGCAGAAAAAGGGAGGTATGGGGAAGTCCGGGAAACAAGGTGAAGGAAAATGAGTTTATGAAATTATACATGTTTATTTGTGTGTATGTTTTGTTTTTTTTTTGTTGTTGTTTGTGTATAATACATGTTTGGAAAATTAATAAAAATTATTAAAAAAAAAAAAAAAGGAATTGCCGATCAGAAGGTCGCGGTTCAAATCCTCGTGACGGGGTGAGCTCCCATTGCTCGGTCCCTGCTCCTGCCAATCTAGCAGTTCAAAAGCACTTCAAAGTGCAAGTAGATAAATAGGTACCGCTCCGGCGGGAAGGTAAATGGTGTTTCCGTGCGCTGCTCTGGTTCACCAGAAGCGGCTTTGTCATGCTGGCCACATGACCCGGAAGCTGTACACCGGCTCCCTCGGCCAATAAAGCAAGATGAGTGCCGCAACCCCAGAGTCGGTCATGACTGGACCTAATGCTCAGGGGTCCCTTTACCTTTACCTTACAAATGTAGCAGCTGGAGCACCGGAATGCCCTCTGCCAGCTGCTGTAACTTTAGATAGATTCTCCTCGAGATGGAAGTTCATATTATGTAAAGGTTAACAATGAAGGTTGCCCAGCTTGGGAACAACACACACACACAGTAGAATGTACGGTCTTCATTCTCCCCTTGTTTTCCTAACTGTGATTTATTTAATCGCCAAGGGCATGGAGTGCTGTTTGGCATTATATGCCTAAACTCTGAGAGGTTCTTAAGGTTCCTGTGGAGTCCCAGAGCTTAATTTATTCCCAATTACTTGGAAGTCTAAAGTGACCAGAGAAATATATTCAAGAAATGACCTTTGGTAGCTAGATTAAATATAATTTCTTTTATATTCTAGTTAGAGTCATAAACACCTGTGTTAATATTTCTTTTTCTTTCCCTGAGTTTTCAAGGTTCTGAATTATAATCGTCACCATGGGAGAACCAGTAATATAACTAGCGATGGGCAAATTTCTTCTCCCTCTTGGAAATGAGCTGAGTAGTTTCTCCCCGAAAATAAGAAAGACAGAAAGAATGAAAGTAGGCTTATTTGCCAAGCCAGTATTTGAAAGTTGCTCACCTACCCCATTCTCTCCCGTCTTGCTTTCCCAGGTTGTTTTATTGGTTGGTGTTATTGTTGTTGTTGCTGCTGCTGCTGCTTTTATTGTGGATTTTGTGTTTTTTCTCTCTTGTATTTTATGTTATAAACCACCCTGAGATCTTCGGATGAAGGGTGGTATACAAATTATTATTATCATTATTATTAATCAAAACAACCTACCGTATTTTTTACTCTATAAGACTCACTCACTTTTTCCCTCCTAAAAAGTAAGGGGGGATGTTTGTGTGTCTTATGGAGTGAATGCAGGCTGCGCAGCTATCCCAGAAGCCAGAACAGCAAGAGGAATTGCTGCTTTCACTGCACAGTGATCCCTCTTTCTGTTCTGGCTTCTGAGATTCAGAATATTTTTTTTCTTGTTTTCCTCCTCCAAAAACTAGGTGTGTCTTGTGGTCTGGTGCTTCTTATAGAGCGAAAAATACGGTACGTCCCATCACATCTGACATAAAGTTTTCACACCTGGTTCTATCCTGATTCCCTAGCTTCCTGCTTACCCACCTTCCTCAACTGACAGACCCACTGAGCATGCTCCTTAGAGTCCCCCCGCTCCCCCAAAAAGAAATATTTTAGTGCTTCTGTACTGCTGTTACCTTGCCCTTCTGCATAGCTGGCAACATTTTTGGCTACAGAAGGATTCACTCTCAGGAGAACGAGTTCATTATTATTGTATACGATTCTTAGCATTCATTGTGGTCTCAATGTGACATTGATGATAGGGTACAACTGGTATTACATATATACTCCTGAGGATAGGTATTGTATAAACCTTCATTTTCATAACCTGTCATCCACCTACTGTGTGGTGCCACACACATTTAAACTCTCTCTTTAAAATGAGAAGCAAATGTGGGATTCTTACAAGCGCTTCTCAAATTATTCATCTTGAATTACTTGTCCAATTAAGTTGGGAGGCATTCTTTCTACAAAATTATCCACATTTTCTTCTTCTTATTCAGCCGGCTCCCGTTGTCACTCAAAATCGCTACACTCTGGCATTTATCAGTCTGTCGGGGATTTTTTGACAAGATAGAAGGGAATGATTTGCAGCTCAAAAAGAATTTAACTTTCTTCTCATTATATGTCAAACCAAATGTGTGCTTGAAACAATAGTGCATTATTTATAGAGATGGTTCCCACTAGGGAGATGCCTGGTACAGAGTCAGAACATTGGGCCATCTACCTCGGCATTGCCTACACTGCGTGATGTCCTCTATATGTTGCAGCACTACAATTCCCACCCAATTCCCATGGCATTGACCATGCTGGTTGAGACCGATGGGAGTCCATCTGGAGAGCACCTTGTTGGCTGCTCCTAGTGTATACTAACTGGAAGCATCTCTCAAGGGTTTCAGATAGGGGTCTTTCTTAGCATTACCAGGAGATGCCAGGTATTGAATCTGGAGACCTGCTGCATCTAAAGGATGTGCTTGATCCTACAACTGTTTCCCATGAGCAAAAGCCTGGTTCTCACAAATCACCAATGTCTCTCAACACAAGTTCTCACAAATCACCAATGTCTCTCAACTGGGAGAACAGATGCCAGGTTTGGAATCGTGAAGGCTCTCCCTTGAAGGCTTGTGGTACTCAGTTGGCCACCACCAGGGCTGGTGGCAGGGAACTGGCATTGTAAGGCACTTGCTGAACCCCAAACCTTAGCCAGGGATGGGACGGGACATTGCTGACCAACAAAACTCACTGGCCCTGTTGCTGCTCCTCTTACCACTGTTACCTGTTTGCCCACTATGTCCCTCTAGACTAGAAGGAGAGCACAAGCAAACAATGGGACAGAGGCAGGGATGGGGAACTGGTTTCACTCCAGATGGACTCCAGCTCTCATAATCCCCAGCTAGCATAAGCAATGGCCAGAGGTGGTGGGAATTAGGAGTCCAGCAACGTCGGAAAGTGTCATGGCTTCCCTACCCCCCACCAGAATAAGCAGAAGGAACTGTAGCTGTGACTACCTCCTCTTGTCTACTCTTTCTTCTCTGGGCAGCAGTTGGGATTATCACCAGGGAGCAAGTGGGTGATTGAAGGTAGAAGAGATCACCAAAGATATCTTGTTGAACCAACTCTTCAACACACACACACACACACACACACACACACACACACACACAATAAAGCAGTTGACACTGTCCATTTGTTTGTAGTAGGGATAGGGAAGAAGGAGGGATCTGTTCCAGTTCACATGTAAAGGTGAATTTACCTCACCCATGCTTTCTGTAGCAAGATGCCATCCTCGGCCATCTCATCATTCAAAATTTCAACTCCTCTGCATTTTTCAGTACAGTTCTCTGGCTGGGTAAGGTGTTTAAAAATACCTATACTCGGAGAAAGTTTGCATATAAATGCATATATTAGTGAAAAGATTGTATAAATATGCTTTAAAGTAGGGGACATTGCTTGCAAAGCTGAATATTAAGGGCGAAAGGCACTAAAATGCAGGTGAGTTTTCATGAGGACTTTTAACAAATCACAAATTGATGTGGAAATGTGAATAACTGAAGTGATTACTGGAAAAATGAGAAATTGAGGCGGAAACAAAATTGACAGATTCACTCATCACTCCTTGATAAGAAAAGGCTCATATCCCATAACAAGAACAGTTTTGTTTTTCAGAATAAACATTTCTAGCTGGTCTTTTTCCTTCTCCGCTTGCTGTGGTGTGGCTGATATCCCCAGCAGTCAGGCGGCAGAAGAACAAAACAAAAAGGGAACAATCACTGATCAGGCCTGCTCCCATAGCAGGAGAAAGCAACTCCAGGCACCAGCTCTAAATTCTCTTGCATTCTTTCCTTCGCTTCAGCTTAGCAGGGTTATGGATCAGTCAGAGTTATTTACACTAATGGATTTTATGGTGAACCACAATCTTCTTTCCTCCTCTGTTCCTGTTTGGCTGCCTCTTTGTCAAACACCACCTTTCACTTTGTGCTCCGGCATCAAAGGAGCGTGGGTTTCTGAGAGCGAAGGGATAGTGAATTATTATAGCTGTCAACCCATTTAAAGTCAGAAATGTATGAAAATGGTTGTCATTTTCAGCCGTTTCCCCTCACCCTTCCAAGCCATGCATCCCTGATGTTAAGCAGGACACACTGGGCTCTTAAAACATGCTCTTTTGCATCAGAAACATTCATAATAACATGCTTTGCATCCCTCCCTCCCTTTCTTCTTCAGTGTGAGCTGAGATCAAGTCAGGCTGAAACTCTCCAGTGGTTACTCAATTAGCATCATTCTGATGACGTATTTGCATGGCAACTAGTGGTATAAAAATGCAATTTAAACCAGCATGCCAAAAAGTAATTGGTGGCACCATTCCAGAAATAATTAAATTTGATGAATGGCTGCTAATAAGGTTTTTACTCGGCGATTCACATCCCTCACCTCTTTCTCTCTCACTGTTAGCAACAGAATTCTCCCTAATGAATGAGCGAAGCAGACAAGATAAAGCAATATAAATGGAACACAGAAAGATTTCTATTAAATGATACCAGTCCCAGAGACTTTGCCCAGGAAACTCCGTTCCTTTTGCCAATGTGCGTTGAACAGTGAGCAACCCTGTGGCATTGTCCACAAACTAATTATTAAGCCCAAACAGTGGCATTTCAGCTTGGGGTGTAGATAGAGAAGACTATATTTTTATTCAGAATTAACAAGAGGTGTTCACTTTTCACATAAATGTGTCAGGATGGCAGCAGAAGCCAGTCCTACCCCCATCGCTCACAGGCTTCACAGACACACATTGGCAACACATTTGACTATGGGAAGGAGTTGCATGTGTGCATTAATATAAACATGTAAAGTTCACATGTGGATGAACTTTACTCACACTTAAGCACTGCTTATCATTCATTCCTATCCGCTCAAACCTTTGATGGCTGAAATATACAGTTCTTGAGAACTTTGCAATTGCTAGCTGGGAAGATATGCAACTGTTTTTAGATGTTTTTAATGTTCTTTAATGTTAAGAATGCTTTTGGTTAATTTTAATTTGTATTGTTTTAATGCTTTGCTGTTTGCTATGGTTGGCTCCTTTGGGAAGAAAGGTGTGTCCCTACCTCAAAGCATACTACAGGGACATCAGCACAGCATTTTCAAACAATTCTCTTTGCTTTGTTCTAGTAGCTCATTCGGCAGAATTCCTTCTTTCCAGCCTGACAGCATTCATAGGTCAATCAGCCTTTTTGAGTTGATAAGAGCAAGTCCCACAGACTGTTGTTGCAGACATTATCTTACCTGAAGTGGTTATTTGCTCAGGGACTGAACCATGGATCTTCATGTCAAAGGGCAAGTGTAGTTGTTACGTTACAGCTAAAGAGACGGTTGATGGGAGCATATAACTCTGAACTCCAGTGGACTGCAAGAGACCAAAACAATGCACTCTTCCTTTATTGATGGCAATAAGTTTGTTCAGAGGTGAACCTCTATTAACATATCTATTGCTCACCATACTCCTGACTGTTTGACTGGGATTTCTATTGCTATTCTGTGCTGGTGAGCTTTTATTTTATTATTTTTTGAAGGCTATGGGTTGGTTCTAGACCAGCCTTTCTCAACCTGTGGGTCCCCAGATGTTGTTGAACTACAACTCCCATCACCCCTAGCTAGCAAGGCCAGAGCTCAGGGATGATGGGAGTTGTAGTCCAGCAACATCTGGGGACCCACAGGTTGAGAACTGCTGTTCTAGACTAAGACATTAACTTTGTTGAAATCAGTAATACCTTGGGGGTCCTGCAGAGGTCCTTTTAATTGTGCATTTGTGGTGACTTGTGCTCAGGGTGGTTCTATGCAATGGCGGAGGAAGAGGGGGCGGGGGGAGCGCACCACCCCCAGCACCACAACCCCAGTGGGGTGCCATCGTGGCTGCCCCCCCCCCACTGGTTGCCATGCCCCTGCAGGTGGTGTGCCACATCCCCGGGACATGTGCCACGCCCCTGCGGGCAGCGTGCCACACCCCGGGGCACACCACACCCCCAGGATGCATGCCAGTCACACCTCCACCTGCTCTCCGCCCCTAGTGCCAGAGCATGAAGCTCCGCCACTGGTTCTATGTGCTTTCAGAAGTTCGGGGGGCGCATCCCGGTTTGTTTTCAATTGCTGTATGTGCCATAGCTTCCTTGTGAAATCCTGTAACTTGAGTAAAACAAATGTTCCAGTGGGACTGTCTCACTTTCGATGCACTATAGTGCAAGGATGTCCCTCCAGATAGGAGCGGTGTGGTGACATTAAGGAAGTATCACAGAACTACAAATAAAGCAGAATGATGTCTGAATGGCTCAGTATAAACTACCTGCCAATGTGCTATTATTGCACCAGTGACATGTTGCAAAATATACCTGGCCACCCCCCCCCCAAAAAAAACCCACCCTGGGGGGGGGAGGGCTCTAATATCAGCATAGTCAAAGGACCCGGGGGGGCAGCTACCCCCCCATCAAGTAAATCAATTAAAAATACTCAACTAACTTTGCATTCCTCTTGTTCTCCATTTGCTTCAATTGTCCATAATCGCCACACAACCATAGTGAAAGCAGACATGGGCTGCAATAACCATGGGCTCCTTTGGTCTCCATTATAGCTGGTAGGCTATAAATGGAAGGTATAAATCAATATCTACTTGAACCAGCAGTTTGAACCAGGGTGGAAAGGATGGGGTGCTCTCAGCAGAAGTTAGAGAGTGCCCACACATATCCTTCGGATTTCTGTTTGCCTGCTTGCAGATCCCTGTTATCCAATAAAGTGAACACTTTGCCCAAGTTGCATTATTCCAGTGAAGGGGTAGGTAGTGATTTCTATCTGTACACTGAAGGTGGGAAAAATGGAAACTAGGTAGCTAGAGTCAAGTTTCATTCATCTGAACCTTCTAAATCTAAAACAACCATTACTCCGTGGAATTACTCACTATGCATAGAGTAGGTTTACGGTTCAGTTCCCGGCCTATTCAGAGAAGAATGGGAAGTAGGAAAACCCTGGATAGCCACTGCCAATCAGTGCGGACAATATTGAACTAGATTAGCCAATGATCTGACTCATTGTAAGGCAGCTTTCTATGTTCCTATGTCTCCCAGCTTGATAATTGATGTTACTTGGTGCAGATCAGTTCTTTAGCCTGGTAGTATCAACAACAATTCTGGTAGACACTGGTCACCCACAGAACCACTCTGAGTGATATTCTTCACTTTCTTACTAACCAGCTTCCACACTGCTGTTGAATTTATGACAGCTGCCACCACCCAATTATTTTATTGAGAACTAAGAATTACTTCTTAGCCTTACTGGGTGAGATCCAGCTAAGTCAGCAGAGACCCATTTAAATGGACAATGGCTCTACTTTCAGAATGCATAAGGATGAACATCACCATTGTTATTAATTAGTTTTGCTTTTGCTTTGTAGTTTTCACTTCATCTTCGACACTAGTCCAATGGGACTCTCACTATAAAGTAAACAGCTACTTCATAGTAAGTACTTCATAGTAAATCAAACAAACAAAAATCTGTCTTAATCCTACTAAATCATGCAGCGATGAAGCCGCAAAGCTGTTTGTTTTCTGATTTCCCCCATCTCCCCTGCTTTCTGTGTTGAAATATTCTGGCCTTCCTCCAGGTAAACAGGATATTCTGGCGAATGCAGATCAAGGTGTTGTGTGGTGAGAGATTTTCAGCTGAGGAAGATATAGCTGTTATCTTTCAGCAGGGTAAAAGACTTCAGGAAAACAAACAAACAGGAAACAACTCACACTGCTTGAGCGAGCAGAAACTTCATGTTCTGGTTCCTAGGTGGGCCTCTGCCCTCAGGCCAAACTGTCTCAGGCTTGTTTTGTTCGATAGATAAAAGAGGAGCAAGCAACGGCTTCCCTACCACACTTGAACCCAAAGTGTGGTTTCAGTTTTGATGCTGAAACATCAGGTTTCAAGACTAACAGATTCCTAGATACAAAAAAGGAGAGATTGTAAAATGTTTCTCCTCACTGCCACCCCAACTCTTCCTTGAATGATTTCAGCTGAGAAAGAATATGTCAAAGAACTTAAGGTTGCCTCATTTCTGGACTTGTTGTTGTTGTTGTTTAGTCGTTTAGTCGTGTCCGACCCTTCGTGACCCCATGGACCAGAGAACGCCAGGCACTCCTGTCTTCCACTGCCTCCCGCAGTTTGATCAAACTCATGCTGGTAGCTTCGCGAACATTATCCAACCATCTCGTCCTCTGTCGTCCCCTTCTCCTTGTGCCCTCCATCTTTCCCAACATCAGGGTCTTTTCCAGGGAGTCTTCTCTTCTCATGAGGTGGCCAAAGTATTGGAGCCTCAGCTTCACGATCTGTCCTTTTGATCTTCTTGCAGTCCATGGGACTCTCAAGAGTCTCCTCCAGTACCATAATTCAGAAGCATCAATTCTTCTGCGATTTCTGGACTTAGGGAAGGATGTTTTAGAAACATAATTGACTGGATTGCCTGCTATGCCATTGTGATATATTGCCCATCTTTTCAGGGAGCAGTTCTCGGAAGAACAGGATGCATGATTCACTACCACAAAGATATAGTGATGTCACCAACTTGGGCAGCTTTAAAGCTGGATTAGGAAATTTCATGTAGAGCACAACTATCAATGGCTACTAGAGAGGCATTATGACTATGTGCTATTATTTATTTTAAAAGCTTATATCTGCTTACTTTCTAAGAAACTCAAGGAAACTAACCAGTCAAAAATACCAGGACAGTATTTCAAATGCAAAAGCAATTCACAAGTTAAATGCAATCATAAAAAAAGCTTGAGAGTAATCAATCCAGTACTGCCAAGCACCAAACAGGAAAATAATCAGCCAATGACCTTTTTTTTCATTTAGCCAGCCACAACTTTATCACTTGCCTGAAACCATATACTGATAGGGGCCTGACACACCACACTTGGCCAGGACATAAGAAAAGCCTGTTGGATCAGGCCAATGGCCCATCTAGTCCAGCATCCTGTTGAAACAGTGACTAACAGATACTTATGAAAACCTATGTCCTATCTGTGGTTGCCCTATGTCCTGCTTCATGATGTTGAGGGATCTAGAGTAGGGCCTCATATCCCTCATGTAAGAACATGTAGGAAGGTATATATGGAGGAAGGCAGTCCTTAAGGTACACAAGCCACAGACCATTTAGAGATTAAAAGGTTAACATCAGCACTTGAACTTGGAAACAAACTGGTAGCTACCTCCAGGATCAGAATCACTATGACTCTGAAAGCCAGTTGCTGAGGAACAATAGCTGGAGAGAGCTATTGCCTTCATGTCCTGCTGGTGAGCTTCTATAGGTCACTTTGGAGAACATGGGTTCTGGGCTAGATAGGTCTTTAATCTGATCCAGGAGGCTATGTTCTTCAGTTTGGTAAATCCAAATAGACTTCTGCACTGAACTGATTTTAAAGATGGAGGGGGGAAGGTATTTTCACAGATACACTTTGAGAACATGTAGATTTTGTCAGTTGTTCTAGTTTTTTAATTGCTGTCTCCTTCCTACTTTGCAAAGATGCTCATCTTCCTTATCAAAGCAAACCACAGAATAAAGAAAGTGAGGAACAAGGAAAGACAGGTGCCTTTCTAATGTGATTTATGGAACTTTTTTTTCATTTTGGTTGCTAGGATGACTGGCTGTTCATCTGTGGAAATGTCAAGAATTTTTCCACTCACACAGAAAAAGTAAGTGTTGGAAAGAAAATATCAGAAGTGCTTGGCAGGGAAGTTTTTAACATGTGATTTTACTGTATTTTTGGTTTTTATGGATGCCGCCCAGAGTGGCTGGGGAGGCCCAGCCAGATGGGCGGGGTATAAATGATAAATTATTATTATTATTATTATTATTATTATTATTATTATTATTATTATTGGCCATCCATAGCTTTTGTGTTCAGCAGTTTCTTCTTTGGAGAATAAGAAACTTCTAAATCACAACAGAAGATCAGAAAAAACTTTGTGTCAGGTCCCCCTTGATTTTTCAGGAAAAGCATGTGAGTATAGAATGCTGCAAGTTGTCTGAGTCCTATGAATCAACAAAACTAGTTCCATTGGCACTTGGGACACTGAGGCAACACGATGCTACTGAAGTCTGACTCAGCACTTTTTTACAAGGGCTAGAGCCAAATGTACAGGGAGTTCCTATCTAAACACAGGTCTGCTGCTATATTGTGCCCTCAAACTATACCATGGTTTCAAAAGGTTAAGGAAAACCTTTTGAAAGTGGAATAAAAGATATCATTGATGTGAGGGAGGTGGAGGTAGAGAGGGGGCCTTTCTGTACGAACCATTTTTAGTGGTTTATAGGGACTGTCTGATTTGCCATTTTTAAGAGTGAATTTGTAGGTGTTTGTACCTTTGGTCACAAGTCACTCTTATTAGAGAGTGAATGCAGGGTTTTCCTTTCCACACTAATGGGAGATGCCCCAATTGAGAAAAGTTCTGTGGTTGTAGTCACACCCCTTGTAAACCTTCTTGCTCCTCCAGCCAGTAAATG
Organism: Podarcis muralis; assembly: GCF_964188315.1. Lineage (NCBI taxonomy): Eukaryota > Metazoa > Chordata > Lepidosauria > Squamata > Lacertidae > Podarcis > Podarcis muralis. The sequence goes on along the minus strand of NC_135662.1, from coordinate 69,142,648 downwards.
TCAAAGTGAAGAGCATGTGCACAGGAATAGCCAGCTTTTCCAAAAATTATTTAATGCCTAGTATTCTAACCTTGTGGGAGTTTAGGAGAGTAGAAGAACAACTATCTGTCTGCCTGAGCTATGGTGAACCTGGTTTTGTGATTTGTCTGCAGCTAATGACTGCTGTCAGAAACAGTACCTTGACTCAGTACCATCGACTCTCTCTTCCACATCTCTCTTCTGAACTGAGCTCACGAACTGACAGCTTGCACTGTTCAGAGGGAAGTGGCTCAAAGCAGATGTCTCCCAATCCATGGCCACCAGACCCAACCCCTTCCACACAGAAAATGGGATGATATTTGTACGCATATTTGTACACATATGAAAACATTGAAGATCCATTCTGGCTCTTTCACAAAAGTCAGAGTTTTGTGATGGAAGAAAATGGGGGTTTGAGCATGTCATTCTGGAATACTAGCTGAATAATGATGATGTTGTGTGGCAGCATGCCAAACCATCTAAAAGAACCCAGCAACTATAGCACTATATATGGTAAGTGTGGAAAGACCCCGAGATACATTTTCCTCCCTCTCTCGTAATATAAGAACCCAGGATAATCTAGTGAGGCTGATAAGAGAGTTCAGGAAAGGCAAAAGGCAGTCCTTCTTTGCATAATGCACCATTGGCTTCTCAAATTTGCTGTCATGTGATGCGATGATGGGTTTAAAAGGGAGTTAGACAAATTCATGAAGGAGAAGGCTACCAGTGAGTTCTAGTCATTATGGGCATATGACTTCCAGGATCAGAGGCAGTAATGAATTATATCCCACCTTTTACCACCTAGGTCTCAAAGTGGATTTCATAAACAAAAATACAATATACAAAATTTAAAACATCAGTTGAACCACTGAAAATTAAAATCTCAAGTATTTAAAATCTCAAAAGAAAGAAAGACATATGAGAAGGAGCAGGGTGCAAAAACCTCCTGAAGAAAAACAGTTTTGACCAGGTGTTAGTCAGCAGGGACAGTGCCTGTTTAACTTCTTAAGAGAGGGGGTTCCATAGAGCTGGGCCCACAAAACTGAAAACACAGCTCCTCATTGACATGTGATTCTTGCCCATAGGGAACTGCTAATAGTGCTCTCCAAGATGATCTCAATGATCAACTTGGGGTGTACAGGATAAGGTGGTACTTAAAGTTCCCTGGGCCCAAGTTATTCAGGGCTTTGTACCCTAGTACAGTGAGCTTGGCCTGGTAGCTGACGGGAAGCCAGTGCAGGTCTTTTAACACTGGTATCATGTGGTGACCAGAGTCTCTTCCCTTCATCAGTGTAGCTGCAGCATCGTGCACTAACTGATGCTTTTGGGCCAGGACCACGGACAGCTCCACACAGCCTCTCCTGAATCAGGTATAATTGAGAAGCAGAGATGAGTATCATCAGCATATTGGTGATACACACATTAAATAAGTGCGTGAGATGTTTTACAGATCCCATGTGTGCTAGACCTGCCTGCTGGTGATACCCAACAGTCATATCTATGATCAGAAATAAATTCAGGGTGTATATCAACCTATGCATGTAGGTAAAAGGGCAGATCCTGACTAGCCCAAGATCCCATCTAATGTGGAGGAGTTCTGCTTGGGTAGAACCCCTTCTCACACAAATCAAGTGTGGGCATATCCTAAGGAATATGTTAGAATACTCCTCATGTTAAATTCAGCTTTGTATTTCATTCAGCATCCATCCAATCACCTCTAGCATGATAAAAGAAAGAAGGAAGGACATTTATAAAGAAGGGGAAGAGACATGCAGACCAGAAAAATATTCCAAGTTCTACTCTTCTGCCTTGTTGTGTTACATGCTCCCATTTAAAAAGCAAGGACCACATCTGTCAGAGAGCTGACCCAGGCTTTAAACTTCAGCCAAACAGACTCCAGCATTTTATTTACTTCAGCGGAATGAATGGGATTTTGCTTTCAGTAGACATTTAATAAATCAGTGTGCTGCCCCATTGATACCTTTGGTGTTCTTCAGCCATCTGCAGTTCGGCTGCTATCACACTGTCTGGTCCAAATGAGATTTATTGACTTCATGTGTGCATGCACAGACCTGGATAAAAACAATGAGTTATGCGGAGGAGGAGGAGGAGAAGGAGAAGAAGAAGAAAGCAAACTCCACTTGCCTTCGTGACTGAATGTCAAGCTAAAAGCATCTATTGACCCAGAGGGATCCAAGTATATTAGAGGGTGCCAAGCAATTATACAAGCGGTATTAGACCATCGCTTACAATGTCTGTGCAGTCATGAATGGCAATGTCAGGATAAATAAGGACAAATGAGAGAGGACCTGCAGTTTATAATATGCCCAAGAACTGCTGTGCATGGCAGCTAAGTAAACCACTAATACTTGCTTGTTTCCAATGGAAAATTACCACCTGCTGTTCTCAGTGACAGTGAAGAGGGGGAGTTAATAGGAGGATTCCTGAGACAAAGCAATAAAGCACCAGCCAACATTGCTCTTTGCTCTGCGTCTTTTCAGCTAGGTAACGGATGGAGAAAATTATAGAAGCATCCTCTTAAGCAGAAAGCTCTTGTAGTCGGCAAATGTGCTCCTTTATCAGGGAATTGTGTAATAGGGGTTTTGCAACACTTAACCATGCTTTCTTAAATTGGTCCAGGTTTATTCATTTGCAGAACAGATATCAGAACCTTGACAGCATTTTTCTGCCACATTAAAATGGCAACGTGTGCACCAGCTCAGCTTCTGGTTAAAAGGCAACGGGCTGATACAGGAGAAATCTTATTAAGCATGGGGAAAATATCCCTGCCCTCCATGAAATCCTTTCCCTCAGCAAAACAAAACAACATTGCTGCTTTGCATACCTCACAAAATAAGCCAAAGATAGCTAGCCTCTGGGTAGATCAGGAAAAACAAGAATATCCGATCAACCTGACGCAGTACCTATGCCTATAATATCATCATAATCTCATGCTTTGTCCAAAGCTGGGCACTTTTCAATTCTGCTGATTTCAGTATGGTGTGCTTGGAGCCAATGATGTTAAATTACTTTGAAGATAGTTACAAAATACTCTGTTGTTAATTTTATTCTTTTGCAATGTCCACTGGTCATTGCAAACTGAGAGGACTAAGACTGACAATTCCATCTGTCTCTACTTGTTACTTACCTGCTGTCAAGTGACAGAATGCATGGGAGAGAGAAAGCTGCCGAGGAACCATCAGGAGCCTGACAGTGTGTGCCTTACATTCAGTGTTGCCTTACATGCAAGTGTGCCTTATATTCAGTGCTGTTTAAATGTAGTGCTGTGTGAAACCTGTGCTGCCATGATCAGATCAACTCAGAAGCTGTCAATCAGAGCTCCTGGGTGGATCACACATCTACCAAATGCTTTGAGGCTTCCTGTCATTAATGTAGCAAGCAGCATCTCTGCATAAGCACCTGCTCTTTCATGTTACACAAAATGATTTAAGTTAGGGTTGCCGTATATCTGGGAATTCCCAGACATGTCCTCTTGGGGGGAGGGGTCCTACATGCCCATCCAAGGGGAATTTTGCATTTTAAAGCAAATGTCCTGGGTTTGGGGTTTGGGGCAGTGGAGAGGCTATCAGACAATTGCCCTAAAAATGCTTTTTTGTGTCCAGAACTTGAAATATGGAAACCCTAGTAGAACTGCCATGGATAGGATCTGGCCCTTTATATATGCAAAGCATGTTTTCTGCCACTGATGACGAAGTCAGTGGGCAACACACCTATTGAACACTTACTGCCACACAGCTATTACATGCTTGGGGGTTCCTGTGAAGATAGGAACTCTCTATGCTACTGCTTCATGGCTATTGCTTTTTGAAGGACAGCAAGACTTCAGTCAGGGGCAGAGCTTCATGCTCTGGCACCGGGGGGTGGGGAGCAGGCGGGGCGGGGCTGGTGCGCATCCTGGGGGCATGGCCTGTGGAGGCGTGGCGTCCAGAGCGGGTGGGGGCAGTCGCGATGGCACCCCACTGGGATCACACTGCTGGGGGTGGTGCGTTGCCCCCGCACTGCTCTTCCTCCAACAGTGACTTCAGTATCACAAACGGATTGAAGGCCCAGATTGCCATACAACAGAGGTGTGGTGCTGACCCTTTCCCCTCGCCTTCCCAATGTCACAATGGGATTGTCTAATGATATTTATCCCATGTTGCTGAAATAATGGAATGAGGAAAACTTTTGACAGTCTGTTTGGGAGGTTAGGACCCTCTCTGGAACTGAAAGAAAACATTAGAGGGGTTGTGAAGGCATGTAAGCTGGACCCTGTGCTCAGTCAATCATGTGTGAAGTGCCTAGAGCCTTTATTGCACCAAAGAGCTCTGGACGTTCACATCAGTATGCAGAACCCATTCTCAAGCCAGCTGGATTTGTGGGTAGAGAAGGTGTGGACGCTCTATTTGTTGGGAGTGAGCCCACACAGCCTCGCATCCTCCCTCAAATGATATTTCAGTGCAGGGGGAGGTGATCTGTCCTACCCTTTTATATTATTTCCAGTGGAATTTGTTGCATATCCTAGATGCTGCATATCATGTAGGGGAGAGGCTGCTGAAACAGCTGCTTCGGCTGCCCTGGTTTTAATGGGATTGGTCTTCTTGTATGTTGACATCTTTTTATGATGAATATGTGCAATCAGATGGTGAAAAAGTGCATTAATCAACACTAAATTCATCCGGAACCTAACACAGGTCTTTAATCAGGATGGCATCCAGTTACCATAGCTGAATTTAATTCATAGCAAACTGCTACTTGGAGCTCCCATGAAAAATAATTCCAACAAATGTTTTCTCCCCATCCCCCAGCAGCACATGGCTTGGCTTGCATGAGCACGGCATCTGTAGATGTTGCTATCAACACTCTTCTTGGGGTACACTGTGTTCCGGACTGTGCAGTTTGAGCAAATATGCCTCTGTTTGACAGAAGGGTCAGAGCACAAGCCCTTTCGATGCTCTCCAATTCACATAATTATATGGATGAGATGTATACCATGTTTTATTCAGAGTTTCATATTTCTTACAAAAGATTCATTTAGAGGATTGGTAATGGTATGATAGGGACGCGGGTGGCGCTGTGGGTAAAAGCCTCAGTGCCTAGGGCTTGCCGATCGAAAGGTCGGCGGTTCGAATCCCCGCGGCGGGGTGCGCTCCCGTTGCTCGGTCCCAGCGCCTGCCAACCTAGCAGTTCGAAAGCACCCCCGGGTGCAAGTAGATAAATAGGGACCGCTTACTAGCTAGTGGGAAGGTAAACGGCGTTTCCGTGTGCTGCGCTGGCTCACCAGATGCAGCTTTGTCACGCTGGCCACGTGACCCGGAAGTGTCTCCGGACAGCGCTGGCCCCCGGCCTCTAGAGTGAGATGGGCACACAACCCTAGAGTCTGTCAAGACTGGCCCGTACGGGCAGGGGTACCTTTACCTTTAATGGTATGATATCGCTATTTTTGTTCTACCCTCTTCCTGAGTGGACGTATCAGCTTATTTCCATTCCATGTCAGTTTGGGTACACTAAATTGTGAGTCTGTTCCTTTTCAAAAAAAATAAAAAAATAAAAAAAATTGAGATACATACATATCTTACATTGAAGTTGTATGCTTTCCAATGCATTTTTCTTGTAAAATAGCCATTCTGTTATAATTTTGGAATCAAAACTTGCATGGCAAAATTTGGAAAAGAGTGCAATTTGATTGCTGAATGCATTCCAATCCACAAAAAGTCTTGGGACTGCAAATTAGTTTGTGTCTCTTTAAATGCAGACCAAACTCTATCCCCAGGGTGAAGGTATGTTGGAAAGAAACAACTTCCAAAGTGAAAAAGGGTGTATTTGATTTGCAAAAGAACTCCGGCACAAGGATACATATTTGGATGTAAAATGCTTATTCCCTCCCAAGAGCTTTAGTTTCTGGATACGTTTAGGTGGCAATGGCAATGTATACAAGTGAATTTTAATTAAATTAGCGGGATCACACTGTGCTGTGGCAGCACAGTACACATATTTTAAGCCAGCTGTTCTCTCCCCTGTCCTGGAAACAAGAGTGCCTTCCGTGATCACCGTGCAAATTAAAAGTGAAAAAGCCTTAGCAACAGAAGTCACACAAATGAGTTCCTTTAAGACGCTGACTGTGGCGACAATGTCGCTCTATGCAATATAGGATAATATGTTATGAACTGTGCATAAAGTACCACATTTCTAACATACGACGTCAGGAGCTAATCTACGTATTAAAAACCTATGCAGATAAAAGCCAGTTCCCAGTAGTGTTGCTGACAATGAGTTGCCTCTGGCCAAGACTGCAAACTCAACGTGCTGCTGAGGCCATCAACAAGACTCTGCAGAGTGGAAGAGCTTCTGTTTCATGTGCAGTCCATCCACTTACAGTGGCAGAATGTGAACAGGCAGGTAGATTGGGCCTCATCCCTCTGCCGGTTTCAAGCTGCTGCAGCAATTGGGCCCTGATCAGGACTGATGCCAGCCAATACAGACTGTGAGTGCAGCTTGGGATCCAGCCAGTCCTGGGCTAGAATCCTCCATTTCTGGACAATCTGCCATGCTTTTCCAGTGGGGGCTGCTGCTGGTAAGCCTTCCACTCAGTCACCTGTTTGGCAGGAGGCTGGCTCTGCCAGCAGAAATGAGTGGAGGGATATCTCCATTCAATGCAACACAGAGAGAGATCCAGCCCAGCACAAGGGGAATTTTGATACCAGGATTCATCTAAAAAACGACTCTGGGGTTGTGGCGCTCATCTCGCATTCCTGGCCAAGAGAGCCAACATTTGTCCCCAGACAGTTTTTCTGGGTCATCTGGCCAGCATGACTAAGCCGCTTCTGGAAACCAGAGCAGCGCACGGAAACCAGAGCAGCACACACAAACTCCGTTTACCTTCCTGCCAGAGCGGTACCTATTTATCTACTTGCACTTTGACGTGCTTTCGAACTGCTAGGTTGGCAGGAGCTGGGACCGAGCAACGGGAGCTCACCCCATTGTGGGGATTCGAACCGCCAACCTTCTGATCAGCAAGCCCTAGGCTCAGTGGTTTAGACCACAGTGCCACCCGTGTCCCAAGCATTCATCTAGCTCAGAATATAAGGTAAAAAGTAAAAGACCCCCTGGATTCCTAAGTCCAGTCGAACTCAACTATGTGATGCGGCACTCCTCTCCGCTTTCAGGCCGACGGAGCCAGCGTTTGTCCGCAGTCAGCTTTTCTGGGTCATGTGGCCAGCATGACTAAATCAATTCTGGTGCAACAGGACACCGTGATGAGTGTCAGAGTGCACAGAAACGTTATTTAGCTTCCTGCTGCAATGGTGCCTATCTATCTATTTGCACTAGTGTGCTTTCGAACTGCTAGGTTGGCAGGAGCTGGGACAAAGTGACAGGAGCTTAGCCTGTCGTGCACATTTGAACAGCTGACCTTATGATCAGCAGGCTCAAGAGGGTCTGTGGGTTATACCACAGCACCACCCTCATCCCTTGTGCTCAGAGTATACCCACTGCTAGTATAGCCAATGAAATCCAAAAAAAAAACCCCTAAACTTGCTTTGGTTATGACCTGGTTGAATAAGATGCAAAGTTTGCAAATGGTGGGCTCATAATATAGGCTCTTAATACAACTGGATGTATGCTACCATACTACACAGGAGAATTCTTTAGACAAACTAAGAGAGGAATAAATAGTATAAAGACATGACGATGGTGAGACTGGGTGTACCGTATTGGCCTGAATATAAGCCTCACTTTTTTTAACCAAATTCTGACCATGAAAAGTTAAAGTGCGGCTTAAATTCGCAACCTTACAAAAATTGGCTTTTACGATATCGCTGCTGAAACAGACATACGGTATAATGGAACGGGTGTGAGTGCCTGTGGATTTTTAAGGGAGCAGCTTATATTTGGGTATTGTCTTTTTTTCTTTCCCCCCTTGAATTTTAAAGGTGTGGCTTTTATTTGGGTGTGGCTTATATTTGGGGCAATATGGTATGTGTATTCTCACTATGTTTGGTTGTCTGCTTTTATTTTGTATCACAGCTATGAAAACCAATTGTAAAAATGAAAAATTATAAGTATAGTACAGCTTTTACCATTTCAAAAGAAATTGGACAAACTTACTTTGAAACTCTTACTTCATTCATAGCTGTTAAATTTTGAGGCGATGCCTACTTCTTTGTCTGTGTGGCTGGCATTTATCAGATCAGGCGGGCAAGATCAGTAGCTGTTGCTGGCACTCATTTTCTTTTTTCTTATTACTGCAGCCCTTTTCTCAGTGAAAAATGTTCTTCCTTTATGATAGCTGTCCTTTTTTTTGCCTACTTCTCATTTGCTGTCATCGCCCCATGTCTCCACATTCTGGGAACACACTCTTGTCACTTGCCAGTATTAAGTTACTTGCTTGCTTAAGGCATTTATACCCCCACACTTTAGCCAAAAAAGACTATCTGTGTGGTTTACAAAAATAATTACTTTGATCTTTATGTCTTCCAGCTAGGACTTGTCTGACATTGGGAAAGATGGTTGGGAGGAAATTCTAGGAAATGCAACCAGGAATCAGAAATTCAACTTGAAATCCATTGTGACAGGGCTCTAGAGTGCTTCTCCAATACAATTCTCCACTTATAGCAGGATAGCAAATGGTGTCCACTCACTCCCCAGTCAAGTTGTACAGTATCCAAAGTTGTCCAAGCTATTTTGCCGCCTGAGGAAGAAAGATCCCACAAGAGATGAACAATCAATTATGTAACTAATAAATTTACTACCCTTTCATGAAACCTCAGATCATCTGCCTAAGGTGACCGTGTTCCTCTACCTAATGGTGGAGCCAGCTCTAAGAAGCTCTATTTCCACAACAAGGGAGACGTGGATGATGCAACTGAAGATATGTTGCCACTGGTAGAAATGGGTCAGGTGGAACTGTGAGACCACCCTCCTCAGACTGGCAACACTGTAGCTTACCTGATATTTTGCTTCATATTCTATGTACAGAAGCTGACTTGAACGGCCATTGAATCTTATGTCAGCACCAGTACTGAGGACAGGCTATACTGGGGGGGGGGGGTACATGACAGCCCTATGGGATAAATAGCTCCAACATAGGACAATGGGCAGGGGGCTAAGGAGCAGCAGCAGAGAGGCTATTCCTGCCCATGAATGAACCGCCTGAGGCGGTTGCCACACTCTGCCTAATGGTAAGGTCAGCTCTCTGTGGCCCGAAACAAGCACAGAGAATAAGCTTGATTCTCTGGAGCTGGGATCGTGAAGGAGGAGGTATAGTTTTCAATGCAAAGGTGCTCCTCATTGTACCCCTTTATCCTTCCCTCCCTATGTAAATGCATGGCTGCATCTGATCCCTTTGGATGAAAATAATGAGCTGGATTTTTTGGGTGTGTGGGTGTGTGGAAACCTCTCTACTTTCCCTGAAACCAAGTAACTTTTTCCAACTCTGCATTCACTTTTGGCAGACAAATCCCAAAGCATAAAATCCTCAAAGTGTGCAGGTGCAGGTCTTGTAATAGGACACCCACCAAGCTTGCAGCTGCGAGTTGCGACGGGCTTGTTTGTTTCTAAAGCAATGTACATGGTGATTCCACTTAAATTAAGACCCTTGGTAAGATTTTTGCTCCATAGTCATTGCCCTATTTCTCTTGCGTTGCTTATTTTTATGGGATGAAGCCTGCCTTTTTAAAATTACATTTCATTTTGCAGGGGGCATAAACAGATTGTTGAAGCCTTTAAAGGGGGGGGGAGGGGACAGAAAATCACACATTTTTTTAACTTCCTCCCACCCCACTTCAGTTCAGCCAAAAATCTATTAGCCTCAAAAAATGTGACCTCAAGTATTTACCCTGAAGTCTATAAGCCTGAGGGCCGAGTAAATGTAACAATCAATGCACATTTGAATTTAATGGACACATTTTTTAAAAAAAAATGTAAATTGCATCAACTAGGAGGGGTAATAATTTTGAGACTGCAGCAGGTGGGCAACCCTAAGGAATATCCTTCCTCTGTAAATGGTATTCACACCTGGAAGAAAACCCCTGTTGATGCCAGTAATTTAATGCCTTAATTTGGAGAATTTATAAAATTATTACCAGTATTGGAGGATGCTCAATTTGCCCCAGCTTTAGTTCTTTCAGGTGATTTGCACATTTTATGTTACCAGTGAGTGTGTTTGTATCGGGAAAAGCAACTGTGAGGTACACAGGAATGTAAGAGTCTGTCTTACACTGAATCAGAGCACTGGGCCATCTAGTCTCAATGGGGAACTAGGGATAATATCCTGCACATTCAGATCACCCTCTCCCTGCCTGGTTGAGAAAACCTGATCCAGGGTATGGCATTTTACATGCATCAGATGGATGACATGTTGGGACAGCCCCATGGTTGTCATGGTGGCCATAAAGTCTTGAGCTGCCCTTGAGTTAGTGACCTCGGCGTGGATGCTGAAGAATTAGCTAGCAAGAAGGATAGCTGTTTTGATCTATTTCAGAGAAAACCTAAGTTCATAGACTTTAAAGTCTGGAAGGACTACTGAGACAATTCGTTGCAACTTCCTGATTAATCCAGTCCAAACAGTTCCTTGTTATAATATGAAACGACTTCATGACATGTGGCAGAAGGTGATCTTTGAAAATGGCATTTGGCCTTAATTTTATTGTAGGGAATGAGGAATTCACACATACCATCTTTGGCCATCTGTTTAAACGGGCGTCGTTAAACTGACCTGGTTCCAAATAGTCTACTGAAGTGAACGGCCAGCAAACATAAATTAATCCGTACTTAAGAACCACCTGTGTGTGATGCAGCCACACTGTCATAGACGCTTTGGTTGGTGAACAGTCAGCTAAAGCTCTGAGAGCAACCACCTGTCTGGAGGTCACTATCCAGGTAAAGGTTAAAAAAAAGGTAAAGGACCCCTGGATGGTTATGTCCAGTCAAAGGCGACTATGGGGCTGCGACACTCATCTCGTTTTTCAGGCCGAGGGTGCCAGTGTTTGTCCACAGACAGTTTTCCGGGTCATGTGGTCAACATGACTAAACTGCTTCTGGCACAACAGAACACTGTGACGGAAACCAGAGTGCACGGAAATGCCATTTACCTTCCCACCACAGTGGTGCATATTTACCTACTTGCATTGGTGTGCTTTCAAAGTGCTAGGTTGGCAGAAGCTGGGACAGAGCAATGGGAGCTCACCCCGTTGCATAGATTCGAACCGCTGACCTAATGATCGGCAAGCCCAAGAGGCTCAGCGGTTTAGACCACAGTGCCACCTGTGTCCCAACTATCCAAGTACACAGAATGAGATGTGTAGGCTGATGCACTCAAATCCCAACAGTCAAAGAAGAAGAAGAAGAAGAAGAAGAAGAAGAAGAAGAAGAAGAGGAGGAGGAGGAGGAGGAGGAGGAGGAGGAGGAGGAGGAATTTTACTTGTACCCCAGCCACTCTGGAAGGCTTTCGACAAATATAAAAACATAATCAAACATCAAACATTAAAAACTTCTTTACAGAGGGCTACCTTCAGATGTCTTCTAAAACAGTGTTTCCCAACCTTTTTTTGGCAAAGGCACACTTGTTTGATGAAAAAAATCTCGAGGCACACCACCATTACAGCCCCGTGACGTCAGCGCGCAGCGTCACGCCGGGAGGGACGCACGAAAGTGTAACTTTCAATTTTTTTTCCTCCCCCTTGCCGGGGAACCTCCAAGTGGGGTGTGAAGCGAGCGTACCTCAAGACCGAAACGCCTAATTCCTAGGGGGAAAGCATAACTGGGCGTTAACCGATCGCAAACCCTGTCCTAGCCCATTAACATAGGAAATTAACATATACAACGCGGCAAGACACCGGTTTTGGAATCCGTTCCTTCCCCCTCTCGTCTGCCGAGTTGGTCCCTGCCCCTCTCGCGAGACTCGCCGCCGGGTCCGCTCTCGCGCACATAGCCCGGCGAGAGGGCGCCTTCCCTGCACGCGCGCCTGCGCGCTCTGTGCCCCCTCCCTCCCCCTTTTCGGCCCAGCGCGCCGCCTTGCCTGTTCGTGCGCCGCGCGTGTGAGGCGAGCGGGAAGGCCGCGTAGCCCCCCATGCAGGAGACCCAGGAGAGCCCGGCGGCCGCCGAGACCCCCGCCGCTCTGCCCGCCCAGGACGAGGGGCCCGGAGGAGGAGGAGGAGAGCCCGGCGGCGGTAGCGGAGGAGAAAGAGGCGGCGGCGGCAGCAGCAGCGGCGACTCGGAGGCCGAGCTGCCGGACGGGCCTTCCGCGGAGGAGCCTGAGGGGAAGAAGGAGCCGGAGCCCGAAAAAGGCGGTGGCGAGGAGAAGGAGGAGGCGGAGGAGAAGCCGCGAAGCAGCAGCGGCGAGGAAGAGGAGGCCGCTGGTGAGCGTCGGGAGCAGCCGCAACCGTCTTCGCCTCCGGCCGCTGGGCCGCCTTCGCCGCCTCAGGAGCCGCCCGAGGTTGCCGCTGTAGCCGCCGCGGCACACCAGGCAACATCTCGCGGCACACTACTGTGCCACGGAACACCGGTTGGGAAACACTGTTCTAAAAGATATGTAGTTGAATGTTGTAGACTAGTGAAAGCTAACATAATCCTCTCCGTAATGTGCTAGTTTATTAACTGGAAGGAGAATTTTACATGTAGAAGCATTTCAGACTATTGTTGTTGTTGTTTAGTCGTTTAGTCATGTCCGACTCTTTGTGACCCCATGGACCAGAGCACGCCAGGAACTCCTGTCTTCCACTGCCTCCCGCAGTTTGGTCAGACTCATGTTTGTAGCTTCGAGAACACTGTCCAACCAGCTTGGAGCCCCAGCTTCACGATCTGTCCTTCCAGTGAGCACTCAGGGCTAATTTCCTTAAGAATGGATGCATTTGATCTTGCAGTCCATGGGACTCTCAAGAGTCTCCTCCAGCACCATAATTCAAAAGCATCAATTCTCCGGCGATCAGCCTTCTTTATGGTCCAGCTCTCACTTCCATACATCACATACATTTCAGACTATAGACACACATAAACAGGCTAGAGCAAAGCTAACACTCCAGCATGTCAGCAGCATGTTGACCACCATATTGCAGCCTCATCACCCCTGCCCCTCTCTGTCCTACGTAGCAGCAGCAACTTAGTTGGAGGGAGGTCAGGAGAGTGGCAGAGCCCCACCTTGTCACCTGCTGCTACTACTACTCAGGCATGCCCCTAAAGTAAAAAGTCAAAAAGGGAGCCCTGGATGATTAAGTCCAGTCAAAGGCAACTGTGAGGTGCAGCGCTCGTCTCCGCATTCAGGCCGAGGGAGCCAGCATTTGTCCACAGAAAGCTTTTTCAGGTCATGTGGCCAGCATGACTAAACCGCTTCTGGCACAACAGGACACAGTGGCGGAAACCAGAGTGCACGGAAACGCCGTTTACCTTCCCGCCACAGCAGTACCTATGTATCTACTTGTGCTTTGGAACACCAAGTTTGGCAGGAGCTGGGACAAAGAGACGGGCACTCACCCCATTGTGTGGATTCGAACTGCCGAGCTTACAAACCGCAAGCCTAAGAGCATCAGTGCTTTAGACCGCTGCACCACTCCTGACACACACCCTTTTTGGACCTACTAATATTAAACCATGGTGTTGAAGGCTTTAATAGGAGTGGAGGGGAAATCCAGTGCTAAATATCCCTCTCCAACGCTGCATCTGTGTCTGCTGTATTGATAGGATAAGGTCCCTGGGATGCCCTCCAATAGCATTCTGCCTTTAAGCATCAGAGTGGGAACCACAATAAAGAATAAATTACTACTACTACTACTACTACTCATAATAATAATAATTTATTTATACCCTGCCCATCTGACTGGGTTTCTCCAGCCACTCTGGGCGGCTTCCAACAAGATATTAAAATACAGTAGTCCATCAAACATTAAAAGCTTCCCTAAACAGGGCTGCCTTCAGATGCCTTCTAAAAGTCTGGTAGTTGTTGTTCTCTTTGACATCTGGTGGGAGGACATTCCACAGGGCGAGTGCCACTACTGAGAAGGCCCTCTGCCTGGCTCCCTGTAACTTAGCTTCTCACAGTGAGGGAACCGCCAGAAGGCCCTCAGCGCTGGACCTCAGTGTCCGGGCTGAACAATGGGGGTGGAGATGCTCCTTCAGGTATACTGGACCGAGGCCGTTTAGGGCTTTAAAGGTCAGCACCAACACTTTGAATTGTGCTCGAAAATGTACTGGGAGCCAATGTAGGTCTTTCAAGACCGGTGTTATGTGGTCTTGGCGGCCGCCCCCAGTCACCAATCTAGCTGCAGCATTCTGGATTAGTTGTAGTTTCCAGGTCACCTTCAAAGGTAGCCCCACATAGAGTGCATTGCAACAGTCCAAGCCTATACAGCCTTTCAGCTTTTTCACAAAGGCCTCAGTTCACTTCAAATAAGGCAATCTTCGCCAATGTGATACCCTTCAAAGGCTTTAGACTACAAAGCCCATCAGCCTTAGTTAGAACAGCTGTAATGGCTGGGGCTGAAGGGAGTTGTAGTTCAACATCATCTGCAGGGCACAAAGTTCACAAAAGCTAGAGCAAGAGAATGTAAAACAAAAATAGACTTGTCCTAACAGCTAAATATTCACTCATTGTTTTCTTCTGCCAAAACTCCTCGGGTTTTGTTTTATAAGGCATTTTAAAAGATAAGCTGTGCGATTGGGAGCCTATTTATATTTTCCTTACTGTCTGAGAAGCAGCATCACCTTGTTTTCTGCAACCCTGCATGGCTCCAATGATCATGGGGTATGTCAAATGTTTCTTCGGCTTCCAACATACTGCCTATTTGGAATTATTCCTCAGTCATTACAAGTTGAAAGAAATGAGCATTGCTTGCCCTCAATGAGCTGGTTTGGCACAGATTCTGGACTGCTGCTACACATATCAAATCTGTATTACATTATGCATTTCCACTCAAAGCATTTGTTTTTTATGGCAAGTTCTTCCAATCTGTCCTAACATTCTGCTACTGTTCCTTGGGTATGGAATGTGCCTGGAGCTACGGCTATGGAGAACAATCTCCTTGGCACGAAAAAGATGCAGAAATTCCCATTTTCTAGAGTTTCTTTCGTCTAAAAAAATTTAATAATAAATTCCAAGGGGGAAAAACGGTTGCAATGTATCTTTGAATTTTTATACTGAAGAGAAATAGCCTGGTTGGTTGGCTATGTTTTGCCAGAGAAAAATTGCTGGCGAGCTTCAGAAGGGAAATGAATTGTGTGCATGTGTGAAATATTGCTTTCTTTCTCTGTGTTTTTAAGTGAAACTTCAACTAATATGAAGCAAGATTTCTTGAAAGGCATCCATAGTTAGTTAAGCGTGCTCTTGGCTGTATTGTTTTGTACACCTGCTGAAAGCTTTTGTCTTTACCAAATATACACTGTTGTTGCCTATATCTGTTTTCAAAGTTTTATTAATTTTATCTCTGCTTTCAATGAAGAGTACTCACAAATTGTTCCTCATCGTCCTGGAAAAAGGTGACAAGTGGCTGCCACAGGGTTCTGTCCTGGGCCCATTGTTGTTCAACATCTTTATAAAAGACATGGATGAAGGAATTGAGGGAATGCTCATCAAATTTGCAGATGACATCAAACTGGAAGCTAATGCCGCAGAAGGCAAACTCGGGGTTCAAGATGACCTTAATGGATTGGAAAGCAGGGCCCAAATAAAGAACAAAAATTTCAATAGGGACAAATATCAGGTCCTACACTTAGGCAGGAAGGGACATGAGTGGCGCCATGGTCTAAACCATAGAGCCTAGGGCTTGCCGATCAGAAAGTTGGCGGCTCGAATCCCCGCGACAGGGTGAGCTCCCGTTGCTCGGTCCCTGCTGCTGCCAACCTAGCAGCTCGAAAGCAAGTCAAAGTGCAAGTACGGTAGATAAATAGGTACTACTGCAGCGGGACCTAATGGTCAGGGGTCCCTTTACCTTTACACTTAGGCAGGAAGAACCAGCTGCACCAATATAAGATAGGGGATGCCTGGCTTGCCAGTAGTACAATTGAAAAGAGTCTAGTGGGGTGATCTTTCAGTAGACCAGAAGCTTAACATAAGCCAACAGTGTGATAAAGCAGGAAAAAAAGCTAATGCTATTCTAGGCTGTATCAACAGAAGTCTAGTGTCCTGATCAAGGGAAGTTATAGTACCACTCTATTCTGCCTCCTAAACCACACATGGAATACTGTGTCCAGCACTGGGCACCACAATTTAAGAAGGATATTGACAAGCTACAATGTGTGCAAAGCACAGCAACCAAAATGATCAAGGGTCTGGTAATCAAGACTTATGAGGAACGGTTGAAGGAGCTGGGTATGTTTAGCCTGAGGAGACTGGGAAGATATATGATAGCCATTTTCAAATATTGAAATGGCTGTCCCAGGGAAGATGGAGCAAGCTTGTTTTCTCCTGATCTGGAGCATATGACCTGAACCAAAGGCTTCAAGTTACAATTCAGATCCCAACTAAACATCAGGAGTTAATTTCTGATGGTAAAAGCTGTTTGACAGTGGAATGGACTCCTTTGGAAGGTGATGGGCTTCCCACCATTGGAGGTTTTTAAGCAGAGATTGGATGGCCATCTGTCATGGATGCTTTAATTGAGATTCCTGTATTGCAGGGGGTTTGATGAGATGACCTTTGGGTTCTACAATCCTATGATTCCATGCATATTTTTTACATGTATGGGTATTTGCTTTTAATGGTGACGGTTTTGTCAATATTTTCTTTTACTGGACTATAAATTTTAACTATGTTTTTATCCATTTTTCTTGTTGTTGATTAAGCAGCTTCTAAAACATATACATAAATAAATAAAGGTTGTTAACCATCTATGTTTTACTCAGAGAAAATCCATTGAAATTAATAGACCTCACTTAGTTGTGTTCATCAATTGCAGTGGACCTACTCTGAGTAAAACATAGTTGCATACAACACAAAATAAAAATAACCTTCAGCATTGCATCATTTCAATGGGCATTTTGGTGGGGGGGGGGGGGAGGAAAGGGAATGGTGCATTCTGAGGAAATATTTTATCCCAAGAAACATGAAACATAAATGACAGCTTTGATCACCTCCTTTTATCGTCATCCCTCTCATATTTAAACACAGAGGTTTGCCAATATAGTGCCTAGCTTTGACCAGGGATCCAAAGTACAAGATGCTTATTCTTGAATTTTGCTGAAATAGTTGCATTTGTATAAATAGAGCACATATCTAAGTTACTGCTATAATTTTTAATTGCCCTCTCTGACAATGCAGGCTATTGCAGTATTATTTATGACTGGAGTAGAGCTCCAACCAACCAATATATTTCAACTTCTCTGAATGTTGATTGTTTCTCAGCGACTCTGTTTGAGCCTTCTCAAATACAGCAAGCTAAAAGGCTGATGTTTTGTTCCGAACATGCGTGAGATAATGTAATATTGAAATCTGAGCTCTGGAATTTGTTTCTCAGTTGGCTTTAGATATGGCAGGGAAGCAGATGTCTGACTAAAACTCGTAATGGAGAATACCTCAGGTGTTCTCTTTCCATACAGCGAGATGTGGCAAACAATATTGAATATATAAACACCGACTTTCAGTCTCCGCTGGATCACTTTACTTTTAGGGCTTGCTTTTAAAGTACTTTCATTGTACTTTTTAGTAAAATAAGTATTTGCCCTCACTTTTAAGAGACAAGGGAAAACATTCACAGGGTGGATTTTATTTAGAATTTAAAACGGGGTGCCCAAACTTTTTTCAAGGAGGGCCAGATTTGATGAAGTGAACATGCATGAAGGCCAACCAAAGTCCTTGAGCTTTTTTTAGGATTAAAGTCGCTGAGCTTTTCTTGGGTTTTACCCCAGGACATATACTGCCAAGGGAACCGGATTAAATCGACCGGCAGATCAGATTGGGTCCCAAAACGGACTTTGGACATGCCTGATTTAAAACAGTCTCTGGATCCTTGTTTTTCAAAAGCCATGTTCAGTCATGTAAGATGTTGGGATGGGAGAGAGCCCATTGCCTCCTCAGTTTTCATGTCACCAATCCCAACTCCACATCCATTTGTATGTTGTAGGGATTTTTTTCCCCAGTGGGAAGCCTGCCATACTTGCATAGGTTCCCTATCTGACTGAGAATCCTGACTTGTCCCTTTTCCCTGTCCCCCTCATGTGATCTCTATTGTGTGTCTTTAAATGCCTGAACAGGGCATTTTAAAAACCACTTCTTTCATAAATCACCCAGTTCTATAAACTCTTTGAGGATAGGATGGAAACTCAGCCAGGTCCTCTACTTGTCCCTCTACATTTTCACAAATCTTCTGGCACTTCTTCCTCATCTCTTAGTTGGCTATTGATGGGCTGATTCTCCTCGTAGTTGGTCTTGTGGTTTGCTGTGGCTGATCTTTAACCAGAGGATTCCTGTTGTGAAACAAAACTTATGTGAGTCAGGGGAAGCCTGTACCATCCTATTTTTCTGGGGAGGTGAGATGCAAAAGTAACAAATCCATATAAGACATTTTGTGGAACAATTAATTTTATGGCAATGAATTGGCAGATAGAATATATATATATATATATATATATACATGTTATGTTGTGATCTCTTTAAATTTACATAGGTGTGAAGAACCTGCTGTACATATAATTCGTTGGGTTCTAGGTTATTCTACATCCATCTCAGTGTATGTTGTTATGGCATCCAAAATCAGCATCGCAGTACCACTTCATATGAATGATTTATCATGAGCCAGAACACACTATGCATTGATATGCTTGTTCAAAGTGATCATAACCCTCCTCAAGAAAAGTCTTGAGGTTGATATTTAAAGCTATTGTAAACTTATTCCCCACACCACCCCCAGTTATTGTTGAAATGGACCATCAATTGTTCTTAGAATGCAGAACAACTGGATTCAGTTCTAAAACCTTTAGATGAATTCTAGAATGAACTAATCCCAACCCACCTAGACTTTGCCTTGAATTGTGAAATCCCAAATAAATTAGCTGAATCACCTTTTTGGAACTTCAAATAAGAACATAAGAATGGCCCTGATGGGTCATATCAACGATCCACTTAGGCCAACATCCTGTCTCTCACAATGGTCAAACCTATGGGGAATCCACAAAGAAGACATGGAGACAGAATCATTCTCCCATTCATGTTCCCTAAGAACAGGAGACAGCTTATAGCCAACATGACTAGCAGTTATTAGTAACCTTATCCTTCATGACATATAATCCCCTTATATAAAGCCATCTGAGTTGTTGGACATCTCCAGGGACGCCAGAAAATTCTGATGAAAGTAGGAACAAGAACAGAGATTGCTGGTGTCTACTTATTCATTGCATGCCTGGTGATGAATGAGGTGGAATAACATGACTATGTAATTCTTCCACAATGGACAGTGATACAAATAGCATAGTGTTGGTTTTTTTTGGTGGGGGAAGAACTGTTAGGAAATCAAGCCTTTATCAGGAGAAACTGGCCACTCTCCAGGCACCCGGCTTGATCTCCTGGTGACCTCCCCGTCTGCATTCCCAAGCAGGATACAGGGTAGGTCGCGATCGGCGATCCTCCTCAAGCGTGAGAAGAACACACCACTCTTCCCTGCCCTCCCCAGGCAGGGGAAAGAGATAGACAGAAATGTATTTACATGCCTTTATTTCTGTCTTTGCAGCGTTACAGAGAAACACGTCTGCTCTCTTCAAACTCCAACAGCAGAGAGTCACAAACTCCACCTCCTGTACTTCCTGTACAGCTCATATTACACTCTGAGCTAAATCCGGTGCTTTGCACTGTGAATAGACTGTCCCTCTGTTTCCCACGGAACAGTCCCAACATTCCCATTATGTTTTGCTTTCATGCTAGCAGCTACTCGCGGCCGCATTGCTTCTATATCGTAACAAGAACTGCAGTAGAATGAAAACAGTGCTCCGTGCAGCGAATACAGTGCAGAATTAGAAAAAAGATGCCTTCTTACATCCCTAGCTATAACCATATCTTGTGACAATGAATTCCATGAAGAGATGTTTGCTTCTTTCCAGACTTAATCTGCTACCCACCACTCACCTTCATTGGACGACCCTCAGGGTCTAACATTATGAGAGAAGAAGGAAAACCTCCCTCTTTCAATACTTCACATACTTTTATAATCCTCTCTCATGCCCCTCTTGGCTTACCCTGTTTCTTGTACCATGGGTTATATACCATACAAGACAGTACAAGTGCATGAGTCTTCAGTCCTGGTTTAATGGTATCATTTAGGACCATGACATTGACTTCAGGAAGGTCAACATTTCTCCTCCATCCCTTCTTAAGATGACTTTAATAGCCAGACCCCTTTTCCATAGGTTTGAATATGTCATGAGTACAGCAATTCCCTGCCTTCACTTAAACAAAATCCTGTGCTAAATTCTTTGGGAGGCCAATAAGTTGTGTGCATTTGTTTGTTTGTTTCTAAATGGCGCAATGACATCCCTACACATGTTGGAAGTGATGTCCCCCTGAAATAGTGTAATTATACGTTGTCTGCAAAATTGGGTGTCAGAATATTGCTTTCTTGTAATAATGGTGTTAACCCTTCCTGCGAAGAGCACTCTTGGTGAAACTAAATGACATTTATGTTGCTCTCTTATTGACAGTGCATTCCACCCCCTCTCAGATATGGAGTTGTTTTATGGATTTACAGTAGAGCAAACAGCACAAAGCAATCTCAGACAAATTGGCTCTAAAGCCAGCCATGCTGAAAGAAAGGTGGAGGAGTGTTATTACTGATGTCGTTGGGCAGCAGTAACTCTTCTGGACTCCAGGACTGGACAAATTTATTATAAAGATACTCCTAGCTGCATAGAGGTTACACTGTAATTTGCAGTGCAAAGCCAGGGTGGACTATTGTCTGAAATGTTTTTTGGGTGTAGCCAGAGATTGATAACTCAGAGGAGTTAGCAACCCTCATTTACATGGATAGGAAATACCAGTATTTTAACTAAATTATTTGCTCAGGGCCAGATGAGAAGTTATAAGAGACACAGAGCTGACACTGTTTTGTGTCTCTTCTCCCTTTGCTCCCTGTAATGTCTGACAAATGATACATGATGCTTCATCATCATAATGTCCTCAGGCTGTGCATTGCTAGATCCCATGAACCAAAAAAGACTTGAAGGCAAAGCCTTGCCCAGTATTTTGCTCCACACTATGGGCCACAGTGCCTCCGGGCAAAGGCACCCGTGCTTATTGGGCACGGAATGGGGTTTCTCTCTCTTTCCATCTTTCATATGTACACACAGGCACTTCTGTCTGCTCCCTCACCCTTTCCATCCTCAGGCTCTCAGGCATCATGGAGGAGGGAAGACCCTCCAAATGTCCCTATATCCCAGGGACAGTCCTAGATTTACAGAAGCCATCCTGGTTTCTTATTTGATCCCCTGAGGGTCTTCTGCTGGTCTTCTGGTGGTTCCCTCACTTCAAGAAGCAGAGTTACAGGGAACCAGGCTGAGGGCCTTCTTGGTAGTGGTGCCCTCCCTGTGGAATGTCCTCCCTTCAGATGTCAAAAAGATAAAGAACTATACAGTGGTACCTAGGGTTACATACACGTCAGGTTACAAGCTCTTCAGGTTACAGACTCCGCTAACCCAGAAATAGTACCTTGGGTTAAGAACTTTGCTTCAGGATGAGAACAAAAATCGTGCTCCAGCAGCGTGGCAGCAGCAGGAGCCCCATTAGCTATAGTGGTGCTTCAGGTGAAGAACAGTTTCAGGTTAAGAACGGACCTCCGGAATGAATTAAGTACTTAACCCGAGGTACCATTGTACAACCTTTAGAAAACATCTGAAGGCAGCTCCGTATCAGGAAGTTTTTAATGTTTGAAGTTTTACTATGTTTTTATATATGCTGTAAGCCATCCAGAGTGGCTGGGGAAACCCAGCCAGATGGGCAGGATATCATCATCATGATCATGCTGGAATGTTCTGCTTTTCCTTAGGACGTCCAGATTTTCATCAGAGAAATGTTGGAAGGTATGGGAGGGCAGCTTGCACTGGGGCTGGTTCTTTCTCCATATGCAACCTCTGAAGTAGCACACATAGACTCAGCCCATGCTTCATGACCACACTGTGGGAAGCATGGAATAGGGAACATAGGAACACTGAAAGCTGCCTAATGTGCCAGATCAACAGTCCATCTGTCTTTGTATTGTCTATTTTGACTCCCACCAGCTCTCCAGGGTATCTTTGCCAGCTCTAGCTAGAGGCTCTAGGGATTGAACTGGGAACCTTCTGCATGCAAAGCTGCTGTCCTGCCACTGAACTATGGCCCTTCCTCAAGGGTAAGAGGATCAGCACATAAAAGGTGGGAGAGGGGACTGAAGAATGCACGGAACATTAATTTGATTTTAATTTAGTTAATTTTATAATGAATGTTTTTAGAATGTTGGACCATTTTGATTGTTGTTAGCCGCCCTGAGCCCAGCTTTGGCTGGGGAGGGCAGGCTATAAATAAAATTTTATTATTATTATTATTATTATTATTATTATTATTATTATGCAGTATTTACCCAAATAAATAATAAAACTAAGTCCTCTGAAACAGGGACTACCATTCGCTACACTTTTTTTTTTTAATGTTCTTCATAGTAGAAAGAAATTTCCACATACTGAAAATAACAATAAGGGAAAGAGAGAGGGAAAACCCTGCACATGTGATTTGCAGATTTTTAAAAAAATAAATAACTTCAAAATGAGAGTAATGCGACATTGTTGGCAAAACCGAAGGAATGCAGCAGAATGTGTTTTAAAGGGTTTCTGAAACAGATTCATTTGCTCACATGGAAAGCGTTTAAACTTAAAATTACCATTTCAAAACTCCTGGCAGATGCTTGTTTGATTTGTAGCAGTCATCAGTGACCTATGAGATAGGCCTTTGCCTTATGCGCCGCAGTTGTACTTGGAAACTTGTCAGCGGTCAGATGGTGGGAGGTACAGCCAGGCTGTGCATGATCCAAGAAGCACAGAGTCCGATGCATAACCACGGCAGATAATCCCACATCCTGAAAATCTGGAGGGTCAAAGGCAATCTGAATTTCTAGCCCAGATGAATGCATGGGGGGAGGTGAAATATGGCAGATGTTGCATGAACTTTTCAAAGCAGCAGTTCATCAGAGGGGTGCTTCATATAGAAACAGGCTGCAGGTGATCATGCCCATTGGGGTGGTTAATGTCAGTGCCCAATGTCTCTAGTAAAGGAAAATGGTCCCCTGAAGATTAGATCCAGTCGTGCCTGACTCTGGGGTTGCGGCGCTCATCTCGCTTTACTGGCCGAGGGAGCCAGTGTACAACTTCTGGGTCATGTGGCCAGCATGACTAAGCTGCTTCTGGTGAACCAGAGCAGCGCACGGTTACACTGTTTACCTTCCCGCCGGAGTGGTACCTATTTATCTACTTGCACTTTGACATGCTTTCGAACTGCTAGGTGGGCAGGAGCAGGGACCAAGCAACAGGAGCTCACCCCGTCGAAGGGATTCAAACTGCCAACCTTCTGATTGGCAAGTCCTAGGCTCTGTGGTTTAACCCACAGCGCCACCCGCGTCCCTGCCCAATGTCTCTACTTGTGTGCATATTCAGCCAGTCACCTGCATTCTGCCTGCACAGTACAGGAAGCTCCCACTGAAGTCCTTTATCTTGCCACAGAGGTGAGGGAAAGCTTAAGAGCCAAAAAGAATCCTGCAACCTAAAACAAAAAAAAAATGAGCATAATAAATAGGTCTTTAACAGCATGTGTTGGACAATGTCCGTGTCTAGGCTCAAGATGCAAATGCAACTGTTTTTTGGGAAACAGTTGGAAACATTTTGTTTTCCAGTAGGAGGGAAATGTCCCTCTGCCTTAGATGTTTATTTTGCTTTCTGTAAAATCTGTCTTCAGTTACTTTTTGTTTTATTTTGAAAACTATTTTTAGCTGTTTCTACTATATGTAAAAAATAATAATTGTAAAGCCTTCATGAGAATTCATTAGCATTTAAATCTGTATTTATCCCAATAAACAAGTCTGCCTGTAGTTTTGCCTAATATACACATTTTTGCAAAACAAATTTCTATCATAGAACACATTTTGTACCTCATTTTATGAAAATATCCATTTAGGACTAAACCCCTAAAAGCGAGTTAGTAGTATGTTACACACTGACTTGTGTTGAGTTTTCTTTTTTTAAAGGGCATTGCTTCACTGACATAATTAGCTGTTTAACCCATTGGAATCATCAGACTTTTACCTGCTTATTTTTTCTGCAGAGAACTAGTAGTTATATAAGAAGTTTGATTTGCAATTGTTTTAATGTTGCCTGTGAAATAATATGCATGGTCTGACATCCAACATGTTTTTAAGGTACAATCCTACAAACACCTACCTTGGAATCAGTCTCCTTGAAGTCAGTAGTATTTACTTCTGAGAAGACGTGTGTAGGATTGTAGTCAGAAACTATAACGAAACTTGTGAAGCTCTACCAACCAAGCTTTTTCTGACTTTTATTCATTTTTTTCCTGCTCTGTTTTTCTTTCACTTGCAGTGAAACATTTTGCAAGAATCCCAGCAGAGCAGTCATATACTTGCTTCCCTTACAGTCTCTCCAGGAGCCTACAAGAAAATAATAATATTTTTTTTTAAAAAAATGAATTGCTGCAGGAAAAAGAAATGGACAGCACTTTTTCTCCCTTGCTTCACTTCAGATCACATGACAACATTTAAACATAGGGTGCCGTGTTCAAGAGAGACAACTCCTTCTTCCACTAACAACTACTTCTGCCCTTGATGAGAGTGACCTTGTGCATGGATGCAAAAATATTGCTGATGGATGAACTTCAAAAGCTTCGGAAGTTCAGTTCAGTTCAGGTGAGTATCAGAGCATCAATTTGCTGTGCAAACCTTATTTGAACTGTCCCCGCCTACTGAGCCTGCAAAATACTGTGATGGGAAATGTCACAAGAATAGATTACCTTTGCAAGATGTTCAGTGCCGCGGCTCAGTCTGATTGTTCCCTGAACTTAGCACATGAAAATAATAATTCTTCTCAATTATGGGTCACATCTGAGTTTTATATCCCTGGTGTGCAGGTAGGGTGGGTGAAATTGAGCCAGTTCATTGCTACTCTGTCTTATTTTGCTGCATTGTTAGAATGATGATTGACAAAATGGGTGTGAAGTGCTTTGAAGGCTTCAAAGTGCTAAATAAATGCGTTTTTTTTTTCATTGTTTTCCTTTAGAAGAAGTGCATTATGGATGCAACGATCTGCAAATTCAGAATGAACAGGTGAAGGGAAGGGAAACTCTGGAGCTTGAGCAATCATTGGGCAGGATTCACCTAATCAGCAGATGGCCTGTGCAAGGATTCTGCATGTGAAGCAGAGTTACTCTCCTCCTTCCACTGTGCCCCCTTCCCAAATTGGCTCATGGGGGTCAGGATGACCTCCAGAGTAGCACAGGAGGAGGAGAGTGGGTGGATCATTCTGTCCGGCAAGCTGGAATGCTGGAAAATCAAAGTGGCTACAAAAGAAATAACTTTCATAAAATTAATTTTTGACCCAATATTTTTTTCTGTCAAATTACACTTAAGATATATTAGTTCAGCACCACAAAATGATTTCTTATATGATCGCAGCCACAAGAAATCATTGCACTAAATATTGAAAAATGCTGTCAGCTCCTACCATTTTGGGGTGGGAAATCAAAATCGATGAAGACACCATTGTGTTCATGTTGACAAATCATATTAGCATCAAAGAGGGAAGCCAATAATGTAATCAATTCAACCAAATTGGAAACGCTTTATTGAGCACATTCTTCTACAGATGTTACTTGTATAGTCAATATGTTGGAAAAAATAGATTCTTTAGTGCATTTGAATTGGAATAATTTTGTTTTCAAATCTGTATACACACACACACACGGTTGTATCTAAGTAATTCTCAGAACGCACCCATTTAATTCAATGGACTTAGGTTAATCAGAGTTATTTAAGTCCACTGATGGATCTAGAATAAAAAGTTGGGATGACCAGATGATAAAGAGGATGGGGCTCTTTTCCCCCACAATGCAATTGTGTATGGTTGTCCATCCCTTGAACCTGCCCATTTGATCTGTTTGCCCCTTTTGTTCCAGATTTCATGGTCAGATGGTTTTGTTCTTATATGTTATGTTAGGCTAAACTGAGTTCATAGAAAACATTCAATGTGCACAGGTGGGTGGTGTCAAGAACTGAAGACTTTGTTCCATCCCATAGGGCAAGGACAGCTAACCTGGTGCCTCTGAATGTTATTGGACCCCAACTCCCATCAGTCCCCAGCTAGCATGGCCAATGGGAAGGGGTGGTGGAAGCAATATTTCACAACATCTGGAGGGCTACACATTTGCCACTCCTGCCGCAGAGTATAAACCTATGTAAACTAGTCCTAAAACACTGCCAGTGCAAACATGAATTAAATAACTGGATGATTTGTACTAGTGAAATGTATCATTACAGAGCGCTGTGTAGCCTATAAACAAAGATCTGAGTGGAATTTTCCATTACCAACTATGTCACAGAGGAGGTCGTTGGAGAATTGGAGCAGGATTATAAAGCCTAATTAATGATCACAAGTTAAAATAAATAAGAAATGAAACGAAACCTCTTTTGAACAGGGGTTTCATGCCAAGATGTTCGAGTGAGAAAACTGCTCTCCCTCTGAGCTCTGACAATGTTTATTCAACGCAAAATGCTGCTTCTTCACTACACGGGTCGTGACTTTAATATGCAACCTCTGTCAACATTTTGCCACACCGAGAACAAACTTAGTGTGAGGCAGGAGGCCACCTTTTAGCTATCTTTCTTCTGCCGGGGGTCTCAGATTTATATTTCAGGGAGGAATATACTGCTTTTCATCATCTGGTCACTCAAATCCCATAAAACAAAGCTTGATGTTTGACAGAGCTTTGTTCTTAGCCTCCAACAGAGAAGCTGATGCCCATGTAACTTAACAAAACTCTGGCCCTTTAATATTTAACAAGGCAAAGCTAAGTGGTATCTTAATTATAAATAACAGCAAGTTGCCGAAACTACAGTGGTATTGGAAACCTATTACAGCCTAGAATTCTTCAGAGAGAGATAATGTTTTAAATGCATGTATTTTATGCAGGGCACAGTTGTCTCCAGCGATGTTCCATTTCTTAGCAAATCTTTCTGTCTGTCTTTTCTTGAGCTGCTTCACCACTGTGTGGGAGCACCATGTGGAAAGTGAAATAGAGGAGATGCTAGCAGAATGGAGAACCTTTCACCTTTCATTTCATAGGTAAAGGTAAAGGGACCCCTGACCATTAGGTCCAGTCGTGGCCGACTCTGAGGTTGCGGCGCTCATCTCGCTTTATTGGCCCAGGGAGCGGGCGTACAGCTTCTGGGTCATGTGGCCAGCATGACTAAGCCACTTCTGGTGAACCAGAGCAGCACACAGAAATGCTGTTTACCTTCCTGCCGGGGCGGTACCTATAGGACATTCCAAATGTCCCTTCTCCCTAAAAATGGCAAGGAGGGGACTCACTCTTTCTCCCTACTTTAAGGATGTGCAAGTGCCATTGTGACATCAGCAACCACTGCTCCAATCCCCACTTTTAATCCCATTGAGTTCAAGCAAGCTGTTTTCTTAAAAACTAGCAGTAGCAACAGTAGAGTTGGCAGGTAGATTTTTCCTTCTTACTTCCTTGGCATTTAGTGGGTATTCAGAGGTCTTTCAATGGGAGAAAAAGGAGAAGCTAGTTGGCAGCATCAAAGCCACAGATGTAGGTACAGTTACCTCCAGGTAAGAGCAGAATGGGCCATTTGGTTTCTGCCTACCTCGTAGCAATCATCACAACTTTGTAAGCTTTGGAGGTTAGGCATTGGTTGATCTTATGATGGAGGAGGGGAGGTGTGGCTATCACCTGCCCCTCCAAGCTTAAGGGTATTCTGTTAAAGGAATCTGGGGGTGTGGATCTTTCCCGAAGTCTGGGGCTGGGCTAGGGCCATGCCACGACCCTGTTGGGAACCCAGGGAGAGCTCGAGTTGGTTTGCATCGACGGGGCTCCCCCTAGCAATGGTTGACCCTTACTGGACTCCCTGCGTGACGGGCAGGAGTCAGATATAGTCATGTCAATTCCAATGCCAAAGCCAATACCGCTCACATTCTTTAACCAATTAAGTTGTGGCCAAAATTTGCCCAATAACATTAACCTAATATCCGTGTCCTTGTGTCTCATTCATCGAGGAGGGGATGGTTTTGGGGTCTCAACACACAACTGCTGCTCCTGTCCCCATTGCTACACCTGACAAATAAAGGGAAGGAGGGAATTATTCTCTGTGTCAGATTACAATCTTATCCGGAGAAGAACTCTGGGAATGGCAATGCTCACTTTGGATGGGAGGCAAGCCTGATGAGTGTCTAAGCTTCAACTCTGTATTTTCAATGACGGAATTATGAGCTTCAGTGACATCACTGTTAGCAACCATTGCACATCACACTGTCAGGAAAGGGGCAATGACTGCCAGTGCTTTCCATGGCCATAGCAATGGACCACATGGCAGCAGGCAGATGAAGGTCTCAACAGATGGAGAGACTGGCAATGGCTCTGAAATGAGGGCTGGAACTGCACTTTTGCATCCTTAAAGCAAGGGGGGAAGAGTGATACTAATATCTGCTGTTCCTAGGGAGAAGGGCTATTTGAAGGGTTCTTCCAGGTAAAAGGCCAAAGGAATGATAGGTGAAGCAAAGGCAACTGGCATGGACACTTGGGCCTGGGGCTCACCTAACCACTAAATCACCACCCCTTCTTACGGGTATGTTTGGATGCCTCGTGCCTTCTTCAGGTTTTGGAGGTCCCATGGGCAAGAAAACCTGGGAGAGTCCACTTCCTCTTCACTGTTGTCACAGCTCCTCAGCCACGGTACTCTCTGCACTTGGACCCAAGAGGGCAAGACAGTGGGAGAATGTGCCATCTCACTGTTCTTTGCTCCATCTCCTCATTCTTTGTCGCTGCTCACTTCCTTAGTGGTGGAAAGGCAGCAAGCAGAAGGGCGAGGAGCAACAAGGACACAGGGCTCCAGGGGCTGGAAGAGCTGCAGTTGCTGGCATGATACACAGCATCTGAATGCCATCCCTGCTCATCTCCACCATTTGGTAGCACATAGCCATCTGGCAAATGATGGCACTTAAGGCTGACATAGGCTTTTCAGTTAGACACTCGCCCTGGGTGAGTTTGGCCTGCCATAACATGCTGCGCAGTTTCAGCCGGGAAGGCAAAAACATAGAATTCGTTGACAGACAGATGACCCCTTTCTTTCTTTATATTGTCCCAGAGCATTTTGACAGGGCCTTAAATCTAAGGCAATGGAGATAGTGGACTATTTGCCAATTTGCAGTAGGGTGACCTCTTGCTGGATGGGTTTGCCTGCGCAAAAATGAGCAATCAGGTTGAGGATGCAAATGAGATCAAAATTAGAACTCTGTATCACTAATGAGCCCCCAGAGGTTGCCTGGACTGGAAGGATACATTTATTTCTGATTCATGTGGCCCAAAAAGACTGCTGCAGATACAGGAGCCTTGAAGCTACACATTTATATTCTTGGAAAGGCCACATGCCTGAAACTCCTGGAGATCATGTTGAGCTAAACCGCAGATCATAAACTATACCAAATGAATGAGAAAGAAAATTATCTGACATTTTGTGTCTACATCGCCTCGTCCTTCCTACCCATCCAAGGAGATGTATGAGCTCAGTGGGTTTTTTTTTCTGCTGTGGAGCTTCTATCAAGTCTTTCTTTCTCGTTCTCTCTCTCTTTCCCCCTCTCCCCCTCCTTTTCTCTTTCTCTCTCTGATTGAAGGCTTGATAGTGTAGATGAAGAAAATATCAGATGTTGGACTTTGTGGCTCAGGGAACTTAAAGGAAGAAAGAGAGCTGCAGCCTCAGTGAGCAGGAAACTTGTCAAATGACAAATGGCTTCATTAGATTCATACTGAAAACAGATAGAAGTTCAGCTTTTTAAAAAAAGGAGTGGCACAGCTAGGATTTTCAACAGTGCAAAGAGTCCAAGCTTGCTTGTGAATTCTTCTAAAGCACAGATTGCTACACTGCCACCCGACTGTGTTACACATATGCCTGCCTGCCTGCATTTGTTGTTTAGTTGTTTAGTCGTGTGCGACTCTTTGTGACCCCATGGACCAGAGCATGCCAGGCCCTTCTGTCTTCCACTGCCTCCCGTGCTTTGGTCAAACTCATGCTGGTAGCTTCGAGAACACTGTCCAACCATCTTGTCCTCTGTCGTCCCCTTCTCCCGGTGCCCTCCATCTTTCCCAACATCAGGGTCTTTTCCAGGGAGTCTTCTCTTCTCATGAGGTGGCCAAAGTATTGGAGCCTCAGCTTCACGATCTGTCCTTCCAGTGAGCACTCAGGGCTGATTTCCTTCAGAATGGATAGGTTTGATCTTCTTGCAGTCCATGGGACTCTCAAGAGTCTCCTCCAGCACCATAATTCAAAAGCATCAATTCTTCAGCAATCAGCCTTCTTTATGGTCCAGCTCTCACTTCCATACATCACTACTGGGAAAACCATAGCTTTTACTATACGGACCTTTGTTGGCAAGGTGATGTCTCCCCTCCAATAAAAATAGGGAGATCGCACACAAAACACCGAAGACTAGAAACCTGGGTCCTAGCCCCATGACCAAAGTGACTTTTTGCAGAAACTGGCTTCACCCAAGATGTGTGAATATGTGTGAGCAGCTGAATAGTGATTATTACTGGGGTCTTTAGTTTTTCAGAGATCAGAGATTATTTATATTAGCACTTCAGGTGAAAGCCAGATTGTTTATTGATCAGTTTCAGTCAGAAGGGAGCAGTAATGTGATTCCTGTGATCCCAGCTTTATCTTAGATATTATCATGAAACACTCAGATCCTCAGCATGGATTTTGTTGGTTCTTCTGATGTTTGGAAGCAGTTCTAAATTTCTTGGGGAAATGATGCCTTCCTATAGGAAAAGTAGAATATGCAACTGTTATAAGTAGTAGTACTTAGACAGTGGATTTGGTTATTAGGTAACATAATTGTTTCTGGCAGCCGTCGCTTTGTTGTAAGAAAATCTGGAAGGATGGGAACATGTGGATAATGGAAAATAGTACAAAATTATATAAAGCAGCTCAAAAACTAGGTTCAGCCTGAGGTCACATGCAATAAGCAGCAATTCTTGAATGGCATGGTCCTAAGCAGTTGGGAAGAGATGTTTCTTTAATTCAAGGGGAGTGGGAAAATCACAGGAATTCAATGGATCCATGGCCTTAATTGTGATCACAACAAACATGCAACATAGGTCTTGATTATTCCCATTTCACAGAAGGAGACCTGGGCCTGAGAGATAGTGATTTGCTAGCGAGAATTCAGCAGGGGCTGCATCCAGCACAACTTTCTGTCTGCTGAATCACAATGGCTCTTGATCATGAGATCGTAGGGATGGGACAATCTGTAAATTTGAGATTCTCTCCATTTCTCATCCCTTCCAGTCTAAAGTGGAGGTCTCTACATTTCTACATAGGTTTTCTTTCTTTTTTCCAAAAGGTCCTCATGAAAATTCACTGGCACTTTAGTGTGTACACTGTTACCTCTGCTTACAAACTTAATTTGTTCCAGAGGTCCGTTCTTAACCTGAAACCATTCTTAACCTGAGGTACCACTTTAGCTAATGGGGCCTCCCACTGCCACCGGCATGTGATTTCTGTTCTCATTCTGAGGTAAAGTTCTTAACCCAAGATACTACTTCAGGGTTAGCGGAGTCTGTAACCCGTAGTGTTTGTAACCCGTGGTGTTTGTAACCCGAGGTCCCACAGAGATAAGAAAACAAGAGTTGATATGTTGTTGGGAGAGGTCACTTTGTGGTTTGCATGGAGAAGCCATTTTCAACAGAGCCCAGTGATGGAACCATGCAACCATATTGAGGCAGCACAGGCTGTTGAAATTTTCTACCCCTAACAATTTCGTGCTTGGGGCGACTGCCCCTGTGGCCCACCTGCACCGCTTTGCATGTTGCCTAACACACATTTTTTGCAAAGCAATTTCCTCTGTGTGGTGCATTTTCCTATGTTACTTTTGCTAATATATGCACTTTTATGTGGAATTTACCACAGTATATGCATTTGTGTATGCACGACTTGGCTAGAGAACTGCACTGCAAGACAGGGAGAAATGCAAATTCCAAAAGAGGGCTGTGTTTCAGTTCATGCATTGTTTTGGAAAGTCTGAATCAGGGAGGTTCAGCTTTAAAGGCAAGCTAAGGGGGTAATCCTATAGCAAGCTCCATGGAGATGAGCAATCTAGAATGTAGTGGATCACTGGCTCAGGCAGCTGATTCAGGCTGGGCCAGCATTAAGTCTCCAACCTCAGCTCAGCTGAAGATACGCTGGCGTAACTTGCTCATCCCAGGTCAGTTGAGCTTCATGAAGCTGAGCTGAAGCTGGCTGAACCAAGGCTGGTATAAGTCCCACCCACCCCCAGGATATTTTTGGAGCATGGCAGGGACAGGATCAGAGCTGGAAGGGACTTAGGCTGGATCCTAAGCCTGTTCATATTGGACACATGATGTGGCAACCCAGCAAATTCCACTATTTTAAAGGTTTATTCCTCCCCTGCCAGGTTTAGGTAGGGTTGCCATATTTCAAAAACTGAAAATCCGGACACAAAAGTTGTGGAACTTTTTTGGGGCAAAATTGTTTATCTTTTTTTGAGCTCTCCCCCCCCCCCAGCTATTTTTTAGGAAATTTGCCAAAATCTACACTTCTGACATGGATTGACATACGTCCTGGACATTTCAATGATTTCCACCTGGACACTGCTTATGACAGTCAGATCCCAGCTATGAAATTTTGGACATATGGCAACCCTAGTTTAGGCAGAGAAGCAGTGGAAGCCCCACTGCTGATTGGGGTTTGAATTTCATGTAATTTTACACCGGCATGATTTACAGCTTCTTGTGCATAGGATTGCTCCTTAAAGAGATTTTCTTCCACATCCCCAGTTCATGGAAGGGGAATTGTCTGTGACTCGTCTCTTGAGTCATATGGCATTATTATTCTTCAGCCCCGAACACAACGAGAAGCTTCAAGAAATAGGAAACCACGCATTATGCATGTGATTTTAAACCAAATTGTTAGATCAATTTGTAAACTACTTTAGGAGACAGGTTTTCCCTCGAGGGCAGTCTCTCCTATGGAACACACTGTGTGGCAGATAACCTGACAGAATAACTTTGAACACTTGTCTGATGTAAGCACACCCAAAAGCCCTGCAGGGAAGCAGAGCATTTAGCAGGATTGCTATATCTGGAAAGGAAATCTGACGTGTTAAATTCCACCTTTTCGACGATTCACACCGTAGCTTCTTAGCAGGATGCAGGAGAAAGGGTGAAATTCATTTTGAATGAATAAGACATGGCTTGAATGAAATACTCTGCGATTGGTTTTGTGCGTGTGTGTTTAATTGCTTCCTATTCATGCCTTGAAACTAAAATATGACCAGAATTTGTAACTATCTATTAGAAGAGATTGGGAGTAATTGTTAGAGGAATCTTACTGTTTTGACACTGTGCTATTATCATTTCAACTCTTGTGTTGGTTGCAAAAGCGGGTGGGTGTGTTGTTTGTGGTGTAGTTTCATAAGTCACTTTCTAATTACAACTATCCAGGCAGAAAGGGAGGGGGGTAATGTATAGATTGCTAGAGCATGGGGGATAAAATACAAATGAATCCTGATTTAGACCATAAAACATAATGATTAAGAGAAGAACCTCCATGCCTATATTTTCTAAGAAACCACATAATGTATTTTCCATTCAGGAGAGGAGACGTATTCAAAAGCAGCCAGGACTACAGGTGCTAAGCTGTTTGTATTTTCAGGTGAAAAGAATCTGAAGAATGATTGTTTCCATTAAAATCAAAGCTTTTCAAAACAAACAAAAAACAAAAAACAATTTTAACTTATAGTGGGAACAGAGCTGGCTAACAGATAGAGATGCTTGAAGAATCTGATCCTTGCAAATTCCAATGCAAAACTCACCTAACTCAAACCTTCTGGATGAATGTGCCAACTGGAATGTCACTGCCTATTGAATTTCACACATCTCTAAATGTTCAGATGCAGTTCTCAGATTAATATAGTTTTTAATAATAAAATAATAATATGGATACATAGATATATATTTTGAAATAATAGAAATGGACAAAGGAGTGTCCTGCAGCAGCCATGATTGGCGTCCCAATCCTGCCTGGTCCATAGTGTTCTCTGTAGGGAAGCCACTTGCAAAGGAGCACCATGAGCCACACAGGAATGACTCACAACAGCAGAGGTGCTGCTCCTGCTCCTTTGAGAACAGCTTTCTCAGAAAGGAGACTCGGGAGATGGGCTTCTACCTTCTCTCAGCAGTCAGGGTAGTCCTGCTTCTTTTCACAAGGTTTTCCCACCCAATGCCTGCCTCTCCTTCCTGCCTGACAACCACAGATTACTCAGGGAGCTCATCCTACACTCAAGTAGGACCCTGGCAGAGACACATGCCCGACTGGCATTTTCCCTCCCTCCTGGTCGATCGTACAGGAGCTACAAAAACTTTCTTCCACCCGAACATCACAGCGACCGATGCCAACAGACATCGGCACACTTAGGGATCCACAGAGTCTTCGCAGCTTGAGTAACAGACCTCAGCAACTCAGCATTTTGGCTAATCTACTTTATTTACATATAAACACACACGGATCACTGCAACATGGCTCCCTCTCTCTAGCATCAGACAGCAAAGAGAAAGAACAAAGGGCAATAGTCCCACTTCACAGAACACAGTAACACAATCATCCTGTCTCCATCACTTCCCACTCTGTGGAGTCAAAACATATACCGTCATGTGATAGACAACAATCCCATGACTGCAATCATGGAGCAGGAATTCTAACGCCAACCTGACTGGTACTGAACTTGGCTGTGTTTCCCCAACTCATCCAACCCCCCAACCCCTCTGAATATGCTAGATTTGGGTCAGGACCCTGTTGAATCTGGTGCACACGTTCCTATTAATTACACTGTGATACTTATCACGAGGCAGGAAAAAGGAAAAGAAGATAGCCTCCCATTCCTGTGCACAGTGATCTGAATTGGGGAAAAAAAAAAATGTGGTCCACACACATCAAATGGGAAAGAGAGACATACTAGCATACTGCACATTAAATATAATGGGCAGTTTAACCCTGAAACTGTTTGATGGGACAAGACAGATACGACGGCCAATGCTTTTAAGCTGAAAAGAGAAGCACTCTTCACATAAAGTCTTGCTTGGCCTGGATATCAGCTGCCTGTTGCCATGATCAGTTTCATTTGGTCAGCACCAATCGCTAAAGGATGTCACTGATCATGTGCAATAAAGCAGTATTAGGTCCTGAGCACATCTGGGATTAAGCCATGGACTCGACTTCTTTACTGAGAACTCATTTTTGCCAGTCAGGTCTGATTAAAGGCTGAAGAAACCAATTTCAGCCCACTTTACTTTCCTGTGTTTCTCATTGTTTATTTCATTAGGACGGTGTCTGGCCCTGGGACTCTGGCGCTGCCTAGCAGGAGATGCCACGGGCTCATCCCTTCAGTGATTGATTGCACTGACTGCAAAGCAGTATTGAAAACAGCCTCTCAGTTAAGTCGCATTTGTCAGACTTCTCTGCAAAATTCCTGCATCAGAAGCTCTGTGGAGGAATGCTGGTAAAGAAATGATTTAGAAATGTTTGGGAACAGCAGAATGAGAATGAGAATACTGACATTTGTTTGAGAGGGGTGGCATTGGGTGCCAAAAATACACCCCTCAACAAAACCCTACATCAGAATGTCCTTTGTTGTCTCTCTCTCTCCAGGGAGAGAGAAGCCAATCAGGAAACACATAGTGAGTGAGATAATATATCTACATAATCAATCATATCTGTTTATGCAAAGAAATGGAGGAATGGGATGATGCTCCTTCTGTTTTGCTGCCATAGTTTCATTGCTTCTGGATCTCTGGACAGCAGGTGGCTGTTCTCCGTGAAGAAGCTTCCAGCTCTGCGATGACATCATTTCCCCAAGCTGGCCATTGGATCTTTCTGGGCAGAAAGGAGTAAAGGCTTCCTGGTGCAGCTGAGCCTTGCTTGAGCAGCTCCTCGACTTATGTAGGGTCCTTGATGGTTTAGAACCACAATCTTCCTGGGTTCTAGATCATGCTGGAAGCCTCCATGAGTGAAGAAGGATTCCCACACAGAGGCTGTGTGGAGAACAAAATCTGTCATAGGGGACAGTGCCAAGGAGCATGCCCTCACTTCCCTCACCAATCATGTGATTGGAATCATGTGTGGGGCAACACCTAAAAAGTTCTTCACATGATGCATGGGGCTCATAGCCATTGGGCTATATCCAACTAAGTAATACTCAGAGCAGGGCCACTGAAATTAATAGAGCTAAGTTAAGTATGTCCATTGATATCACTGAGCCTACTCTGAGTTGAAATTAACTGGATACTGCCAATTGTCAATACTACTACTACTAATAATAATAATATCCCACACATCTGGCTGGGTTGTCCCAGTCATTCTGGGCAGCTTACAGCACATATAAAAACATAATAAAACATCAAACAGAAAAACTTTCTGATATAGGGCTACCTTCAGATGTCTTCTAAAAGTTGTGTAGTTGTTTATTTCCTTGACATCTGATGGGAGGGTGTTCCACAGGGTGGGCGCCACTACCGAGAAGGCCCTCTGCCTGGTTCCCTGTAACTTCACTTCTTGCAGTGAGGGAACCGCCAGAAGCCACTCAGAGCTGGACCTCAGTGTCCGGGCTGAACAATGGGGGTAGAGATTCTCCTTCAGATATACAGGGCCAAAGCCATGTAGGGCCTTAAAGATCAACAACAACACTTTGAACTGTGCTTGGAAACATACTGGGAGCCAGTGAAATGAATACAGACTTTTGCCAGGAACTCTTTCTGCAGTTGGCTCTCTCTCATGTCCTTTCTCTGTGGGTCATTCTTGGGGCTCTGCCTGATGCCTATCCTGCCAGTGTAGCCCCTTATGAGTACATCCCATCTTTTCTCTTCACAGCTAAGGAGAAGAGAGAATGTTGCACCTAGCTATGAGATACTCATGAAGAGCAAATAGAATCATGGTGTCAACATTGGTTTGTATCCCATGCTTGTCCTGCTTAGAGTAAATGCACTGAATTTCATTACCATGACTAACTTAGGTCCATTAAGTTCAATAGGCCTACTCATAGGACTAACATTAACTCCAACCATGGTTTTAAAAAAATAATTTGTACCGATGCAGGGGGAAAAATCATCTGTGCAAACTGAGATGCTAGACCAATGATGTCCAATTCAAATGCTGTGCTAGGACATATTTAGGCAAGTTGATACAATATGTGAAAATTTGGTTACTGTACCCAGATGTTCTCAGCAGTCCTTTTGAGGACAGACTTTGTTCTTTGTGAACTAGTACTTGGATAGACCAGCAAAGCTTCCATATGCTGACCTACTCTAACAAAAGCACAAAAGATAAACATGAAAGTCAATCTTCTTCTGGGTTGACCACTTTATTTATAGTACTTAGTTCAGCCTGGAGTCTTCTCTTAATATAATAAGCTTTGGTCATATTTCAGACACCTGTCTCTATCCACTTAAAGCAGCCTTTGCCTGATGGACACTAAATAGGTTATTTGCTGCAGTGCTTTTGCTGACAGTAATAGATATGGACAGGAGCATCCTTTATGAGGCAAGATTGAAGTTTTGGTCCCACCAGATTTGAGATGGAGACTTGCCACAGCTCAGATTCCACCATTGCTATTAAGAGAGATTTCAGCAGCCAGATGGTTAGGGAGAATATTGAGTTTCATGTGCACTTCTTAAAGATTAGTGATTTGTGGAAGTGGATGCTGTTACCTACACTTTATCTGCGAAGTGAAGGTAATGCTCAATGACACAAGACCAAAACGTGTCTTATATAATGTGTTTTGTTTTATTGTGACTGTCATTATCCCCATCCTAATTTGTCCCATGAAAGTTTACAGTTTCACATCCAGATGCTGCAGCCTAAATAGGATGCTATTGCATCCTACAATGATTTTTGAGACAATGGAGTGATGGTATGTAATGCCTCTGCTGTGTCAATATGAACCTATGCAGAGGTGGAAATTATCTGGAACGTACCTATAGCTCAGGATGTAAAAGCAAATACTGTATGTCAATATGGAATTTATGCAATGACGTATCTAAGCCAGGGTTTCCCAGTCTTCTGAGTCTCAAGGCATACTTTATTTCTCTGAATTAAACCAGAGGCACACGTTAAAAGCTTTAGACGGCACACGAGTAATAACTACTGGTCCTCACCCAAAGGGTCATCTAGTCCAACCCCCTTCAATGTATTGTCTGTCTCCATTTGCCATCTTGAATCCCTACTCTTCATGGAGCAACAAGAGATATCTCTAGGGTCATTCATTGCCCAGATTTTTTCCTTCCGCTTTGTTTCGATCCATGGATGATTTTCTTCCTCTGCTGCTACAGAAGTGGAACAGTTTTAACAGAAATTTGATTTAGTCTTAATTTTAAAGCTAAACACTCTCATAGAATCATAGAGTTGGAATAGACCACAAGGGTCATCGAGTCCATCGAGTCTGAATTTGCACTTTCCAAAACAACAAAAGAACCCAAATACAGCTGCTTTGGATGTCATTAGACTACCACTCTCATCATCCCTGACCATTGGCCATGATTGCTGGGGCAGATTGGACGTTGTGGGTATAACAACGTTTGGAGAGCTGTAGGTTCCTCACTCCTGGTTCAGCCAGTACTTCTGGAGCTCACAAACATGGTCTGAAGACAACAGTCAGTAACTGGTACCAAGAGACATGATAATGGCACAATCCTATAGACGTCTACTCAATGTATAGCCCCATAAAGTTAAATAGAGCTTATTCCCCAATAGATGGGTATCAGATTGCAGCCTAAATCACTAAAATAAAAGAGGTTTTCCCTCTTTGTGCTCCCTCACCATCCAAACGATTCTTCTTCAGGTAAAAAATAATAATGCACAAGCTCCAACCTATAATATGCTAACGTTATATAAATACGCACATGCACTTATACAGTTTATGACTTCATAGAAGAGTGCAGCTTCGAGCCTTAATAGGCAGTGGTATGATTCTCCTGGAAGAATAACATTAGTAAAATGTCATTATGTAGCTGTAGATGATAAACAGAGACTTCTTGAAGTCATATCCAATGCATAATTGTGCAGACAGAAACAAAACTGTTTATATACCCACATGCGGCATTTTAAATACGTGTCTGACTTTCATTTTCCAAAATGCTCTCATTTCACACATCAAGGCTGCAATTGCCTGCACATATCTGCTCAGAAGTAAACCCCATTGTGTTCAATGGGGCTTCCTCTCAGGTAAGTAAGCATTGGACTGCAGCCTTATACACTATAATTATACTAAGGCAAACAATAAATAAAAACCTTCATTTTCTAGGAACAATCGTCTTATTACCATAGATGTGTGCAAGAACTGTAAAATTGATTTGCGAAGATCTGTTCAACCTTCCTTTAAAGGACACAGGAGATTTTCTTCGACAAGAGCACGGCACGGGGTCACATTTGTGGTATTAACTTACTTCCTTGTTGTGTGTACGATGGATCCATCCCTTAATCCTAGCCAGGATCCTGGCAGACTCTGATTTACAAACTAGTTTATCCCAGGTCTTCATGTGGATTAGCGAGATAACGTGCACTCTGGGATGAAGACCCAGATAGTACTTTTGCTGCATGTCTGCATAGAACCAGAGAAATGAAAGCTGAAAGCTGAAAGCCTCTGATGTCTAATCTCAGAAATCCCCTGTATACAAGTACATTAACACATCATTATTGCAAACACAACAATGCCATTGGAATGATGCAGATACAGTGCAGCCTTTGTAAACCAGAGACCCTCCAGATGTTTTCAGCTATGTCTCCCATCATCCATGCTGGTTGGGGCTGTTCAGATCAGTAATGCTTTAGCATCTGTAGGGCACCAGGTTGGGGAAAAGCAACAGAATGACAAATATGTGCATTTATATGCACATTTCCCTCTTACATTCACTTTTTTCCATTCAGGTTTTGGGGGACTGCATGGCAAAAAACTGGGACATGGGTGGCGCTGTGGGTTAAACCACTGAGCCTCTTGGGCTTGCTGATCTGAAGGTCGACGGTTCGAATCCCCACAACGGGGTGAGCTTCCGTTGCTCAGTCCCTGCTCCTGCCAACGTAGCAGTTCGAAAGCATGTCAAAGTGCAAGTAGATAAATAGGTACCGCTCCAGCGGGAAGGTAAATGGTGTTTCCGTGCGCTGCTCTGGTTCACCAGAAGCGGCTTAAGTCATGCTGGCTACATGACCCGGAAGCTGTACGCTGGCTCCCTTGGCCAATAAAGCGAGATGAGCGCCGCAACCCCAGAGTCGGTCACGACTGGGCCGCATGGTCAGTGGTCCCTTTACCTTTACCTTTACGGCAAAAACTGGAGAAGGGTGAATTCCATTGCATAGCTGTGTTTCATTTCTTGCACTGATTGTGTGAATTTGAGAAGCTCGCATAATGAACTGAACCCAGTTTCTCCCCCAGCCCTTCTCTCCTGTTCTTATAACACTGGGGGAGCCATTCACCCTCCCCCTACGCTTGAAGTAGATTCACCAGGGACCAGCCACTGCCATCTTTAAAAAGGGATATTAAAAGACACAGCATGGTAATTGACAAGGTCAAAAAAGTGTACAGCAGCCCTTAATCACAATCAGTACATAGAGCCATTCTGTAAGTTTTTCAATAGGCATTCCATTCTCCCAATGAAGTGATTCATTACCTAAGCAGTTAGTCAAAATAGCCATTAGGGACACAATGTGAGTTGGCTTTTTCTGCAGTCCTTTCTGAGAGTTTTAAGAGTTCCAAGGCCTTGCAGTGGTGTGCAGAACAGCAACAAAGCAAATAAGAACTCACAGGATTTAGAACACAATTTACATCCTATCTCATAATCGCAGAATTGGAAAGGAAGTTACTGTAAGATGCACCTGGTTTTTGGAGGAGGAAAACAAGAAATAAATATTCTGAATCTCAGAAGCCAGAACAGCAAGAGGGATAGCTGCACAGTGAAAGCAGCGATCCCTCTTGCTGTTCTGGCTTCTGGGATATCTGCGCAGCCTGCATTCACTCCATAAGATGCACACGCATTTCCCCTTTTTAGGAGGGAAAAAGTGAGTCTTATAGAGCAAAAAATACGGTAGATGTCGTCTAGTCCAACCTCCTATTTAAAAAAAGGATCTGCAATGCAGGGTGAAACCACAAAATATCTAACAGATGGTCAGCCTCTGTTTTAAATATTTCCTATTTACCTCTGAAGGTTGCTGGATTATCGAACCATTGCCTGTTTAGTTATAAAACTTGCTGCAAAATAGGCTCAGTGGGGTGCCAATAACAGTCAGACCAAGAGTCCTAATTCTGCTGCATGCAGACCTTTCTAAAGGTTTTGGAGCTTAATTAAGCAGCCTCTTATTAAGCATCACTTACTTAATGGTAAGAATGAATATGCCACCCGCAAGTCAGGTGAGATAGCACTAGACAGGTTTTCAGAGAGTCGACTGCCACTGCTTTGCTGCTGCCTTCTTGCAAGATCGCTGCACCATAGGACTGGTTCATTCCACCCCGTTTCTCACCATTTAATTACTCAGCAGCACCAAATGACTCACAGCTGGATCTGCTAACCACTTCCACTGACTGGCATTGTTTTTGAGGGGATGTGAGGTGATCTGGAAGTTCTGTCCCCAGAGACAGGTCCGCCATACTCATTTTACACATTCAGGTAACTGACTGGGGTTCCAGTCAAAACATTGCTGCTCGTTCTGAAAGATGTCCGTAAGGGAGAAGAGCAGTGACCTTGGCTGATGTGTTACTTGATTAGTGTTTTCCAATATTTACCAAATAAAAGTGATTGCCACTAAAATGTGAACCATCCCTGTGCGAAAAGAGTTAGGTACTGATATGTGGAAGCCATCCCTGTGAAGTAGAGATATGTGGAACACCTCTTTTGCTATATGTGATATTTCTATAGGTGATATGTGACTTATCTTCTTTCCCACCCCCAGGCTTTTGATAGATTGTGGGAACTATCCCATGCACAATAATCTGGTGTAAAGCATGCTGGTGTGAGTTAAATTGGTTTAAAGCTTAACCACACTTCCATTTCTCCTGTTGCTTTTCCCCACTGCTTTTGCCCGGGTTTTCTCCAGAGCAACGTTTCCTCCAATTTAGCACTAAAGAGCAGTTTTTCCCTGGGATAGAAGTGGAGTGAGGGCGAAACAGCTGAGACCCATGCTTTCCATGCACGGGACAAGTAGAAGTGTGGCCAAGATCTAAGTTAACCATGTGTAAAGTTACATCAGTTCCAAACCCTGCTGTTGCTGCTGTTGCTCTACCTAAACATGTCAGAGGGAAAACAAGCATTTAAAACAGTGTTCTGTGCCAGGTTGCCAGGTCAGGTAATTGAACTGAACAGACTTAGGATCCAATCTAAGTCCCCTGTATCTGGTCACACTCCACCATGCCTCCAGAATACATCTTTTGGGGAACTTACACCAGCCTCAGCCCAGCCACCTTCAGCTAAAGCAGGCTTCCTCAACCTCAGCCCACCAGATGTTTTTGGCCTACAACTCCCATGATCCCTAGCTAGCAGGACCAGTGGTCAGAGATGATGGGAATTGTAGTCTCAAAACATCTGGAAGGCTGAGGTTAAGGAAGTCTGAGCTAAACCCTGACAGTTATGCTGGCATGTCTTCAGCTGAGCCAGGTTTGGAGACTTAACACCAGTTGAACCAGAGAGCTGCTACATCCTAAACTGCTCATCCCTGCGGATCTTGTCATTAGCATTGCCCCCCAAGATGATGGTGTTGTTTGTGTGTGGGTTTTTTGCGTTTGTTACTAGTGTGTTACCAAAACTTCAAATTGTCAGGAGCTCAGCCCTACACTCGAGTAGGACCCTGGCAGAGACACATGCCTGACTGGCATGTTCCCTCCCTCCTGGTCGATCGTTCGGGAGCTTCAAAAGCTTTCTTCTGCCTGAACATCACAGCGACCGATGCCAACCGACACTGGCACACTTAGGGATCCGCAGAGTCTTCAAAGCTTTGCGTAACATAATAATAATAATAATAATAATAATTTATTATTTGTACCCCGCCCATCTGGCTGGGTTTCCCCAGCCACTCTGGGCGGCTTCCATAGAAACCAAAAACCCCACTAAAATATCATACATTAAAAACTTCCCTGAACAGGGCTGCCTTAAGATGTCTTCTGAATGTCAGGTAGTTGTTTATCGTTTTGACATCTGATGGGAGGGCATTCCACAGGGCAGGCGCCACTACCGAAAAGGCCCTCTGCCTGGTTCCCTGTAGCTTTGCTTCTCGCAATGAGGGGACCGCCAGAAGGCCCTCGGCGCTGGACCTCAGCGTCCGGGCAGAACGATGGGGGTGGAGACGCTCCTTCAGGTATGCTGGGCCGAGGCCATTTAGGGCTTTAAAGGTCAACACCAGCACTTTGAATTGTGCTCGGAAACGTACTGGGAGCCAATGTAGACCTCAGCAACTCAGCATTTTGGCTAATCTACTTTATTTACATATAAACACCCACAGAGCACTGCAACATGGCTCCTTCTCTCTCTAGCATCAGACAGCAAAGATAAACAGAACAAAGGACAATAGTCCCACTTCATGGAACACAATAACACAAACATCCTGTCTCCCTCACTTCCCACTCTGTGGAGTCAAAACATACACCGTCATGTGAAAGACAACAATCCCATGACTGCAATCATGGAGCACGAATTCTAACGCAAATGGCTTTGGGGGTTGTTTGGCTCTGTTTTTAATGGTATAATGTATCTATGTTTACGTTTTAAATGTAGTGTAAGTTGCTTGGATACCTTTGAGTAACAAGTAAATAACAAGTCTAAATAGTAGTAGGAGTAATAGCAACAAAAACAACATTTTAACTTGTTGCAAGGAAACACATGAGTGTAAGCATAATTTCCAAAAAAAGAGAGAGAAGCAGCTTCCTTTTATTTTGGAGAAAGAGCACCATCCTTTAAATCTCCAAAATCTGACACCAGTCCTCTGAACTCCTGTCATTTCCTCCCTACCCCTGTGGTGAGCA
This sequence comes from Podarcis muralis, assembly GCF_964188315.1. Taxonomy (NCBI): domain Eukaryota; kingdom Metazoa; phylum Chordata; class Lepidosauria; order Squamata; family Lacertidae; genus Podarcis; species Podarcis muralis. The sequence goes on along the minus strand of NC_135662.1, from coordinate 69,098,392 downwards.
GGACGCCTGACATGAGAGAAGGAGGAAGAGAAAACACAGAGACAGAATGGATAGGGGAGCCCCAGCTACTTCAACTGGAAATGTAAACAGTGATTCTGTGACAGCCATATTGGCTCCCTCTATCCTGCATTAATATTTCTGGAAACCCCTCCAGGTTGCCAAACTCTCCTCAACGACAGCTGATTTGTATGAGGCTGGGTTTTCTAACGATTAGTCAGGTTAACAGTTGGATAAAAATTAGGAAGAAGTGCTGGAGGTTTGCTGAGAATATGAGACACAGGAGGGAAGACCCACTGAGCAATTTTAAGTGTGATTTCCCCCACCCCCACCCCAAGTCATTAATAAATGTGGAGAATTTTAAAAAGGGAATTATGCTTCCTGAAGTCCTGAGGGATTTTGCTGCCAACTGTCTGAAAAGTATTGGCTTTTCTTTTTTAGATAAGCCAATTAAAAAGAGGACCAGTGGGGGAGAGGGGGGGGGACTTTTTGCCTTATATTGAGAATACTAAACTGCATGCTTTTGTGGATTTGCTGCTGCATAATAATTTAGCATTTTGCGAGTTTCTGAGAATCAGTACCTCCAAAGTTGATTTATATTAAATGCTCTGTTAAAATCATTTTCATCAGTGGCGTAATTTCAGTAGGTTGTTTAGATTTAGAGTCCATTTATGCAACAGAAGAATCACAGCAAGCATTGGAAAAGGAAATTTAAAGTGAAAATGGTTATATTGAGTTAAGTTAGGAGGATCAAGTGGTGCAAATCTCTCTAAAATGCTCTCTTTAAATTTGCTGCTGCTACTCCTCTTATTTGTATTACTAGCAATGTGATTTGCAGGAGAACACGAGAGGAGTGTTCTACATTTTGCTAATGGAGGAAGGAAGGAGGGGATGAATTAATGTGCAAATGTCCCAACATATCTAGGTAGAGCTGGGAATATCCCTTGGCTGAAGAACTGTTGTTAGTCAGTGAAGACAATGCTAAGTTTGAAAGACCAATGGGCAGACTCAGTAGAAGGCAACTTCCTCTGTTTCTATGTATCCTCTGGTGTGCATTTGTTTGCAAATGCACAAGAATTTGGCCAAAGGATAACTTTCAAGATGGGTAAGGGTCATAGCTGAATGGAAGAACAGCTACTTTCCACACAGAAGGTCTCAGGTTCAACCCCCAGCTTTTTCAGGCGGTTGCAAGAGACTCCTGTCTGAAACCCTAAGCTAGATGGACTCAGTATAAATAAATTTCCTGTGCTCTTGTGCACAGCACTGGCTGGGGTGCCAATTGAGGGAATTACCCTGGTAAAGATGATGTGCTGGGCCCGGGGGTTAATCCGAGCAACTCGGTCCAGGTCTGGTCCCGAATCCAAGGATTCCACAAGGAGTCAGTCCAACAGGGCCAAGGCAGGAAACTAGGCTAGGTCAGGCACAGGGTTCCAGCAAGCAGCAATGTTGCTCCCACAACCTGGGGTGGGTCCAGCAGCCTTTTATCTCTGATGGGGTAATGGCTGGTCCTGATCCCCTGGTGACTCACCTCCCTGCCTCACCCAAAGGCGAGCATTCCTCCTGCGAGTACTCAGGTCTCTCCTTCTCTCAGACCTGAGTCTCTGCAGCTCGGGAGATGTCGGTGGGTTACTAGACCCAGAGGCCACCTCAGCCTCTCCTGACCCAACTGGTGGTGGAGCAGCTGCACGTGATTGCCCAGCAGAGGGCAATGAGGTAATCCCCACATGTGGAGCCAGGGCAGGCTCAGGCCCCTGATTCTGCTCAGCTGGTGCTTGTTGCAGGGGAACCTGTGCAGACTGGGGTTCTTCAGAATCAGGCCCCAGACTTGGTTCAGATGCTGCCTGAGGCAGAGGATGTGGTGTGGACATCCTTGGTGTGGACCAAGACACCTCCAGTTCCAAGTCTGAGCCCGAGTCCTAGGCCATCACAGATGAGACCAATAGGAGATCTGACAGTCCACTTCAAATATCCAAAGGGCTGACACATGGATAATGTAGGAAGCTTGTTTTCTCCCGCCATGGATGCTAGGACACGAACCAATTGATTCATGCTACAAGATAAGTGATTCCGACTAAACATCTGGAAGAATGTTCTGACAGTAAGAGCTGTTTGACAGTGGAATGGACCCCCATGAGAGATGGTGGCCTCTCCTTCCTTGGATTTTTCTAAGCAGAGGTTGGGTGGCCACCTGTCCTGTATAACCTAGTTGAGATACCTGCATTGCACAGAGTTGGACTAGATGCTGCTTCCAACTCTACATATCTTTGATTCCATGATAGTACCTCTACCGCCATGCTCTCTGTGTGCTTCAAGGTATGGAAGTCTCCGTCCAACCCAACCCACACCACCATTCAGGAGCCACTGGCGGTTTTGTACATCACTAGCCACCGTTGACCCAGCAAATGTGAATTATTGTATTGCTTTGTTACTGATTGTTTCAGCACTCAAGTGGATGCAATCCACAATGTTATATGTAGTGTACAGGGAGGGAAAGTTTACTCTCCCATCATAGAAAGGCATGGAAAGGCCCCCAACAAATAAACAAACTACAACTTGACTGATACTTCACCCCGTTTGAATTGTATACAATCCTTGCAAATGGCCTCCGTGCCAATTCCCTTTTTATGCATGGGTTTAAAAGAAAAGGGGGGACACCCCTAGGCATTACTATATCGGTCCCCATATCCTTTTTAATGTGTCTTTGCCATCTTTACAAACACCTTCCTCTTTCTTTTCTTTTCTTTTTAAGGACAATTTCACCCGGAGTAATGGAGCGGTGGAAATTAAATGAGTGTGCATGTAAGCCAATGAACTTGAGGTACTACTCATCTTGCAACTCCGCCTAATCTAAATAACCTTTTTTTATGCTTTGCCAGAATGGCATTTTCAAAAGGCTATCTACGAGTAAATGAGCGCATATGTCAGTTTGGATTTGCTAGACAAATCAAATCTGTCCGACAAAGTACATCGATTCATTACTATTTACTGCACACTTCAGTTTGAAGGACAATTTTTGTGATTGGGCCATTAACAGTGACTGTCGTTTTAGCAACGTTTTCCAAATTTCCTTTCTTGTTACCTCCTTTCATGCGTCTAGCAGACTCCCTACATGGCATGTATTGTAGCTTTCAGCTCTTGCTGAGAGACAAGCTTACAAGGCAGGATATGCTGTGCATTCTTCACAGTTCCCGCCTCCCTCGTTGTTTTAAGCAGACCTTAGGCTCCCACATACTAAAAAAGACAGTGTAAGTTTAGAGGCTTCCATGTTAATAAAAGAAATACTAATTGCCTTGCTTGATAGAACTCAATATCCTTTTACAGTGCAACCCTAGACATTTTTTACTCAGAAAAAAAGTGGCCACCGGCTTGCAGCCCTAATCCTGTAAATTGGGGGTGGGGAATCTGTGGCTCCCCAGATATTGTGGGGCTGGTATCAACCCCATATAGCGTGTGGTCAGTGTCCTTCCACAAACACTGTGTCCATGTCTTCTGGCCACACAAGCTGAAACTGATCCCATAAAACCAGATTAGACAGTGTGCTGGACACTTCCACTGGAGATGTGTCAACAATTGCATCTAAGTCACAGCAGCTTCTAAGGGTTCTGTCACCCCATTTATTTCTCTTAGTGGGGAATGAGGTTTTTGTAGGTATACAAGGCACACTTCCAACATTTTGAGTATTTCCTGTACCTCCCCACCCCCCAACTCCCTTCCTAATTATAGGTGAGACTATATTCATGGATAACTTTACAAATTAAATTCCCCCTTCATTTTTTATCTGAAATTGCATAACAGCAGGACTGTAGGATGCTTATGGAAAAAGCCAATAGCAGTGTGATTGAAATCAATATGATTTAACAGGTAACTGTTTTATTATTCACATCTCTCTCTCTTTTGGGGATGGAGGGAAATCAGAAGAATCATATTTTCCAGTGGGGGCTCTTCAAATTAACTGCCCTCTGCACAGCTGCGGCTCTGTTCCTCATTCATTCTTTCTATGACATCCTAGGGATGTGTGACTCTGTCAACTTTAGTTTCTCTCCATATTCCCAGTCTTGAGTTCTCCACATTTTCACATAAATTTGCATTTTAAGAAAGTCCTCATGGAAATTCATCAACATTTTACTGCAAATTTATCCCAATATGCAACACTATTTTGCTACGTATACATATTTTTTGTAAAGCAGTATTGCCTGATATAAACCATTTTCATATGTACTTTACACTAGTATGTGCATTTTTAATGTATATTTTACCCATGTATGTTCATTATTTGCACACATTATGCGACTGGAGAACTACATTACAAAATTCAGATAAGTGCAAATTTCAAAGGAATGCTGTGTTTCCATTTGTGCATTGTTTTAGAAAATGTGAATTAGATAGGTTTAATCAGGTTCAGTTCAGCCTTTAAATACCAGCTGAACTGAATCTGATACTCAACCACATCTACTTCACAGGATGTTGGTTATGAGGAGTGTTTGCTGAATAGTGAGATCACTTCGCATTACCCTGACATCAGCATCTATCTAGAAATGCTTGAGGATTTCTTTTTCTCTACAAATTCTGATATTAACTCAACCTGTTCCCACAACTCTCAGACTAATATGTGAATTGGAATGCAGTTATCATGAGGAATTCTCACTTCTTAGAGTTTTACAGTTTTCTTAGCATTTTTTAAAAAATCACACCAAAAAACTTATTCAGATGTATATTTGAGGATGAAACAGGTAGTCAACTGAAAATAGATTCAGAAATGCTGATTTTGTAAGAAAAAAATTTGTTTATTTAAATACACAAATATGTGTAGGTTTTTTTTTACCACCACCAAACCATCTCCCCATATCCTGCTGCTGATTGATGCTGAAACAGACTGATGAATGGACACATCTAAAAGTGACATAGACTGAGTCATTCATCCCTATAACCATCTAAATCTCAAGGTTGGTTGCAACATTAATCGAGAGGCATGGCAACCATGACTGTACATCTAGGTCTCCCACTACTGTCTGAAGAACTGTGTGCTCCAAGCACATGATGTGGTCACTTTCAACAGCTGTTTGGCCTCCTTCTGGAGGGTCTCACCTCATTTCAGTAATGTATAATCAACAATCTCTTGATTATATATTTGGGGATGTAATTCAATTTCTCGAAGTTTCTAGACCTCAGGTAGTTTCATGGGAGCTAAGTCGTTGCACACAGAAAGGACTTTGGGTATATGGACCTCCTTTTACATCTGCTTCCTTCAACTCTCATTGGCTGCTACCAATGTGGCTGTGCCTTGGTCATCATTATTGTGAATGGAGGAGCCACAGTAGTCATGTGGATCAATTCCCTACAACCATTACTGTGTGTCCTCAAGTTCTTCTCTCTCCTTCTTCCCATTGTATGATGGACTTAACCCTAGATATCTATGAGGCACATAATACAACTTTTGCATCTCATGAATATTTGAAGTGCCCAAAAGTCCTTTTTTGAGCTGCCTCATTTCTCCTCTATAACTGCCCATATTGGGTCTGGCTGCCCATTAAAATAAAAAGTGCTTCTCCCAATGGTCCCTGTTTTGAATGAGGCATGAGGCCTACTCAGAGGTGACTCCATGTAATTCAACTCCCTCCCCTGGGAGGTACATCTTCTCCCAGGTCTTTCAAACTAGAGGAAAGTGTTATTTTTGTTTGTTACTATGTGTTTTTGTGCTTATATATTGTAAACCACCCTGGGGTCCTCGGATAAAGGGCAGTATACACATTATTATTATTATTATTATTATTATTATTATTATTATTATTATATTGCCACTTTGTTCCATTCTATTAGATAGGTACATGCCTTTTCTGCAAAGCTTTTTGGTAGGAGTAGGATGGTTTGGAAGAATTTGACGAGTTTCCCCCCATTGTACTGTTCTATGATGTTGCTTTCTTATGCTGTTGTCATTTTAATTTAGTATAGTTTTTATTAAATTTGTGCTTTCTCTCCACCACACTAAAATCCTAAGGTGAAGAGTGGTACATAAATATTCATATAAATAAAATAAATAAATAAATATGAGAAGCTGCCAGAAATCCCATGGCAGTGGGATGGTTAATGTCTGTCTGTAGACTACAGATCTCAGCTAAGTGCATTTGCCTGAATACAAGCAAGGAGAGAAAAAGAAAACCTGTTCTTTCCCCCCACCTTTGCCCTGCTAATAATGAATCAATTGTTGTAATTCATAACGCATTTTGACAGTCTAAGGTTGCCGAGGTAGCAAATCTCCACTGTGCCTTTATACAAAAAAGTAGCACTGAAAATAATGAATACTAAAACAAGGTTATTTTTTGCATGCCCAGTAACTACTTTCCCAACAGAATCCGGAGCTCATTATGTATACCCAGCATGGCATATTGATTAATGTCACATATTATTATTAGTTTCTTTTAATATGCAAATATACACCAACATGATATTGTCTTCAACTTTTCAGTGGTGTCAATTAGTTGTAGATTAAGGGTCTGCAGGAGAAAAAGCACAACCACAGTCAATTTGCAGAGTCCTTGGTGAGTGAAGAGATTGTATTATATCAGTCACTGGTCCCAGGCACTTGCAATATTCATCCTGTGGCAGGCTATGTAAGAACATAAGTTTCAGTTTTGTGATTTTCCAAGATTCAATGGCAGCTTTGACAAACATGGGGGGGGGGGAGTGTCTCCACCCCCATCCTTTTACCCGGACACTGAGGTCCAGCACCAAGGGCCTTCTGGCCGTTCCCTCACTGCAAGAAGCCAAGTTACAGGGAACCAGGCAGAGGGCCTTCTCGGTAGTGGCACCCTCCCTATGGAACACCCTCCCACCAGATCTCAAAGAGAACAACAACTACCAGACTTTTAGAAGACATCTGAAGGCAGCCCTGTTTAGGGAAGCTTTTAATGTTTGATGTATTGCAGTATTTTAGTATTTTGTTGGAAGCCGCCCAGAGTGGCTGGGGAAGCCCAGCCAGATGGGCAGGGTATAAATAATAAATTATTATTATTATTATTATTATTATTATTATTATTATTATTATTATTATGGTTATTCCTGATTTTATGAAGCCAGAGCAATCACTTCCCAAAGTTTTACCTTGAACCTTGTCCAATAACACAGTTGTGTGATAAATTATCACAATCACAGTGAGGGCTCATCCACACTTGTCCTGTGCTTTCTGTCAGGAGCCCAGGCTGCCATCTTGATAACACAGCACACAAGTCGTAATTAGCTTGAAGATTTATTGCAAAACAAACAATCAGACTCGGACGCTCTATCGGAGCTTCCATACCTTACGATTCAGTTGACCCTTCTGAGGAGTTATTCCTGCTTCTGCAGAATATCCTGAACCTATGACATTTCTGGTTTTGTTTCCTGTCTAATACCTTTCCCACATGTCCACTCCTTGGGCTCATAGGATTAATTGACTCCTCTTCCGATGAGGAAATGCTCCCCCTCCAGCTTTCCAAGCCTGCCTGTGCTTCTTGAGCGAGTTGGCTTCTCTTCATCCAGCCCTCTGCTAGCATCTTACCTGCATTCCTTTCAGTGTCAGGGGGAGGGGGAGTAGATAGCTGACTGTTCCCATCTGTGTGAGAGAAATGCAAACTTTTCTGCTGCTGGCTGCTTCCTAACTCACGCTGTGCCTCTCAACTTGGGGCAGATGTGTTCCTGACACTTTCTAGGCATGGGTCTGAGTGGTTTTGACATGGCCCCACTGTTCTCCCCTGGAAAACCTACTCTTTAGTGATAAATTGGAACAAATAGCAATCTGTAGAAAACCCAATGGCCATTGGCTCAATGCTAAACCATGGGTTTTCTCAGGGGACAGTGGTGGGGCAAATGGAAGTGTGAACGAGCTGTGAGTTAAACCTCCACTGCACAAGGCTGTTCTGAATCCAACATGCTAAACTAGGATCAAAGGCAAATTTCAAAGTGCCCGTTTTCCAAGTAACAATCTGAACAAAGGAACAGACTTGAAGTACTGTAGCTAAGTAGACGGCAGGTGTGTGTGGGGGGGGATTTGCTTCAGTTCACACTGAGAGGTGAACTTTGTCATGCCACAAAATTCACACTTCTACAGATTTTGCAGTGTACTAAAGAGGTATAGAATATAGCCTAAGTGTGCTATTTCCCTGTGCCACCCACCCATAACTTCATCACATTTTAGCTGTTTCAGTGGCAATGTGTGCCACTGACATTACTGGGGTATTTTCACACCCGTGACATACCTTGCATAGCAGGAGTTGGATCGAGTCCTATAGCCATTCCACTTGTAGGATTGTACCCTAAGACTATGACAGGTGATTGCAGGCTTATATCATGGGTTTGCTTAAAAATAGAGATGTGTGGGTAGTATCATATCTGCTGTGACAAAATCTGATCTGTTAACTGCCTGCAAGAAATTTTGGGCACATCTCCTGCTCTCCAAATCTTTTTAGAATTCACCAGAGGGTGATGTTGGCAGGCTGTCAGCTGGAAAACAAAAGAACGAGCCGGGAAACATTAATAAAAGCTGAAAACAACGGCTTCGGAGGTATCTGAATCATCGTTCAAGAGTGTAGGTGAAAAGTGCCAGATTTGTTGGATGGTTGTTGTTGTTGTTGTTTTCAACCCACAGCACAAACTGAGAAAAAGGATATAAGTGAGCCAAGAAAAAAAACAGAAAACTGGTGTTTGAGAGTGGTGGAAAGTGGGCCAGCGAGATAACGAGGCAGGGCATATGAAGACTAAAAGAAAGATAATCACATAGAGGGCATGCAACAAAATCTTCTGGTGGATTATTATTATACATGGGGGGCCCACGACAAAATGTTGCAGTGGATTACTGCATGTGTGTGCGCGTTAGTTTAGCTACCAGATAAGGATATATTCAGGTAAGCTTTAAAGCTGATCATAAGCTTGGAGAATACTTTAATTTAGGCTGCAAGCCGAAATGACAGCAATGCGCATCATATAAATGTGTACAGTGGTACCTCGGGTTACAGACGCTTTAAGTTACAGACGCTTCAGGTTACAGACTCCGCTAACACAGAAATAGTACCTCAGGTTAAGAACTTTGCTTCAGGATGAGAACAGAAATCGTGCTCCGGCGGTGCGGCAGCAGCAGGAGGCCCCATTAGCTAAAGTGGTGCTTCAGGTTAAGAACAGTTTCAGGTTAAGTACAGACCTCTGGAATGAATTAAGTTCTGTATCTCCTTTTCCTTGTTGCACCTGCTCACTCACCCACCCCCAAAGTGAGTGAAATTATGGCAAGGTGGAAAAGCACTTGTTCTATCTCTCTGGTAAATGACTAGGCCACAATAGTACCTATTATTATTCTCTCTCCCCTCCCATTAATATCCAGGGAGCTCAAGGTAGCATACATGGGTCTCCCCCTCTTCACTTTATCTTCACAACAACACTGTGAGGTAGGTTGAGCTGAGAGAGAATGACTGGCCCAAGGTCACCCAGTGAGCTTCATGACTGAGTGGGGATTTCAACACTTCTCTCCCTTGCGCTAGTCCAACACTCTAACACCATTTGTGGCTTCATGTACACTGCTTAGGGTTTTGTTTTTTTGTAATCCAAGTTGTATAACAACAACAACAACAACAACAACAACAACAACAACAACAACAACAACAACAACAACATTTATACCCAGCCCCATCTGACTGGGTTGACTCAGCCACTCTGGGCAGCTTCCAACACATACAAAACATAATAAAATGTCCTGATACAGGACTGCCTTCGGATGTCTTCCAGAAGTCATGTAGTTCTTTATCTCCTTGACACCGGATGGAAGGGAGTTCCACAGGGAGGGTGCCACTGCCAAGAAGGCCTTCTGCCTGGATTAGGGTTGCCATATTGTGAGAATCCAGACACAAAACTTGCTGAGCTTTTTTTTTTTTTTTTTTAGTTTTGCCCAGTCATTGAGCTCAAAAAAGTACTTGAGCTAGTTTTAAGGAAATTTGCCAAAATCTACACTTCCAGCATGGGTTGAAATATGTCCGAGTTTCCCCAGACATTTCAGTGATCTCCCACCAGACACTGCTTCTGAGGGCCGAATCCTGGCTGTGTCCAGGAAATTCTGGACCTATGACAACCCTACCCTGAATCCATGAGGGAACCACCAGAAGACCCTTGGAGCTGGATCTGAAGGCTGAACATTGGGGTTGGAGATGCTCCTTCAGGTATACTGGTACCATAGAATCATAGAATCAAAGAGTTGGAAGGGACCCCAAGAGTCATCTAGTCCACCCCCTGCAATGCAGGAATCTCAGCTAAAGCATCCATGGCAGATGGCCACCCAACCTCTGTTTAAGAACCTCCAAGGAAGGAGAGTCCACCATCTTCCAAGGCAGGCCATTCCATTGCTAAACAGCTCTTACAGTCAGAAAGTTTTCCCGAATGTTTAGTCGGAATCTCATTTCTTGCAACTTGAAGCCATTGCCTCGAGTCCCACTCTCCAGAGCAGGAGAAAACAAGCATGTTCCCTCCTCCTTGTGACAGCCCTTGAGATATTTTAAGATCTCTAAACTGTTCTGAATAAATAATAAAGAAAGCTAGCGAAAAGGAGCAGCAGGGAAGAATGGACCCACAGTAGAAGGGGGTCCCTCAGGAGACCTTGAAACCCAGAGCCAGTACTAAGTCCATGAACTGTGATTGTCCAGAGTTTGTGTGCTTTCCCTCTTAGCAGCTGAAAAAGGCCTACTGTCTGTAGGCAAGGAGCCAACTTTCACGGAATGAACAGCCAGCATCCAACTGAGATTTATGTACTACAAAGGGGGTAATATTAAAAAATCACTTTGAAAGGTAGGAAATGAGAGAATCAATATAATGGACGGTGCTTCCACAGAGTACAGTATATAGGTAGAGGATTATCTTCTTCAAACCAGGAAAGTTTAAACAGGCCCCGGGTGGCTGTTAATTCTTGTGAAAAAGTAATATAACCACCACTGCCTTAGTGGAATTAGTTAAGATTTACAGAGAGTAGAATTTGTCCCAGTGACCTTAGCACGCGCATATATATATATATATATATATATCCCAAAGTATATTGGGCTAAGAACTGTGCTTATCCTTTCTTAGCTGTTACCTCCCATTTTGCATGTCAGGGTCAGAGAGAGGAAAGGAAGAGGAATGGCAGTTTCATGGCAACTCTTCTAAAGAAGCGGGCCAATCTGTAACAGCAGTTGGGACCTGCAACAAAATGTTGCAGCGTATTCCCAGCCCCTAGCAAGAATGCTTCTGCAAAGGGATCTAGGCAGCGTGGAACCCAAGCTTTATGAATCAGTTGTGATTACAGAGATGCACTTTTCAGAACTTCAGCCAAACAAAAATGTACATTGTTGTATTTGAGTGTTGTGAGCCGTTTTGATGTTCATTCCTAAATAAATAAGATGTTAGCACCATGGAATAAAAAGGTAAAGGTAAAGGGACCCCTGACCATTAGGTCCAGTTGTGACCGACTCTGGGGTTGCGGCACTCATCTCGCTTTATTGGCCGAGGGAGCCGGCATACGGGTCATGTGACCAGCATGACTAAGCCGCTTCTGGCGAACCAGAGCAGCACACGGAAATGCCGTTTACCTTCCCGCCGATCAGAAGGTCGGCGGTTCGAATCTCCACGACGGGGTTTCCCCCACTAGTACAGATCAGAAGGTCCCGTCGGAGCGGTATCTATTTATCTACTTGCACTTTTATGTGCTTTCGAACTGCTAGGTGGGCAGGAGCAGGGACTGAGCAACGGGAGCTCACCCCGTCGCGGGGATTCGAACTGCTGACCTTCTGAACGGCAACTCCTAGGCTCTGTGGTTTAACCCACAGAGCCACCTGCGTCCCCTAGCACCATGGAATACTTGATCTTATTTACTCCCTCCACCCTCGGCTGTCTGTAAGTAGACTGTAAGCTTCCCGAGGCAGGGACCCATTTTTCCTTAGGTCACTTGCTGTGTAAATCCTCGTCAACAGTAAGGGCACTGTGGCTATAGTGATAAAATAATAATAATAATAATAAATTCAGAGCAGCAATACCCCACCATTTTTCTTATGATATTAGTTCTCTTCTTAGATATTGTTTATTAGTTATTAAAAGGTTATGGTGTTTGGCTGAACCATTATTTAGTGTTCCTATGTACACAAAACGGTTTATCAGTGTCCAAAAGGGGAAACCTATTTGCATATTTCTGTGGGGGGTTTTTATGGCAGTGCTAGTTTAACAGCTTTAAAGTCCCATTTATCAGGCTCTTCGTTTTGAGCTCCAGTTACGATTTTTGCAACCGCAATGATATAACAGAGTGATAAAGGGTTGCCATAACTTAAAAGCGCATTGCTACCAATAAGCCCATCCATCCAGTCCGTACCGCTACATAAACTTAATGTTTTTGTGGGTGAAGAACATCATATTTCAACAGCATTGTATATTCTGTGATTCCTTATCAAAAGGATCTCTTATTTAAAGTCCCCCTCCCTCTCTGTTCTGGCCTATTTGGTCCTCTGTTGTGTGATTTCTGCATTTACTCAGCTGTGTCAAACAGCAGCCGAAGAAGAAGTGTTTGATTCCCTCTCTTTTTTATTATTATTTCCCGAGTGCCTACAATAATTAGGTGTGGTTGAGAAGATGGAAAGAAGGTTCTGCCCTTAGGTTTGCAATCTGAGTGAAGAAAATAGAACTGGAGGGGGAGAGGTAGAAATGGGAGATCAGTTTCAGAATATGACATCAGGAGATGTATTTTCATGGGCATTTAAATGCACCAACAGAAGGAAACCTATATATGCCAAGGGAATTTTTTTCCCAAGGGTAGAGAGCTGCAAAGGAGGAAGGCTGCAGTCAGGAATAGATGGTGTAATTTGAGGTTTGTGGGGGGATAAGGCTGGGGAGAAATTCAATTCAGTGAGCACTGAAGGCAAGCTTAACTAATTCAGACTTTCTGGAGGAATACACGAACCAAAATGTAGCCATCTTTCAAAATTCGTGCCTCTCTGAATTTTGCATTACTGTTTCTCCAGTCAGGTAATGTGGACCAAAGATGCATCTACTAAGAGGAACATATGCATACAAATGCATATGTTAGTGAAAATAGAATACATTATATAGGGAGCATTGTTTTGCAAAAATTGTGTCGGTTAGGCAAAATTGCAAACGAACATGTGCATATTAAGAGAAATCTGCAGTAAAATGCATAGAAATCACAGAAGGGCATGTTTTTGTAATGGTGACTGATGTGGAAATGTGGAGAGCTGAGCCTAAGAGTGGAGAAACATGAAACTGAGAGAAGCTGCCAGATTGACAGATTGGCCTGTCCCAAGTAGAAGACAAGGATACCTACCAGATGAGCCAAAAAGGGGCATGGAGAGGGAGGGAGAGGGGTGGAGGCAGAAGAAGAGAAAGACAGAGAGAAAGAGAGGCAGAGGACATTTCCATGGACACATTAAATTCTTTGGGCAGATGTCAGTAAAAGTCCTTTTTGCAAAAGTGTGTTCAAAACATTCAGCCAACTCCCTCTCTGCAAGCCCACAGAACAGAGTCATCGAATATCGCATCTCAATAGGTTCATGTTACCTATTCAAAAGTACTGAAAGCAGCATCAGTTTGTGCCTATCCAAATCACTGTTGATCATCATATATATCATTGGTTTAACTCTGGAACACCTTGCACAATTAAGCCATTACATTTTTTGTTCTGCTGCCATCCGTCCCCAGGTATGATAATTACAATAATTACTCTTCTTCATGTATACCGCACTATACCCACAGGCCTCAGAGCGGGTCACAACATAAAATCACAAAAATATTATTTTCATGTGTGTAATGGCAGTTTGCTAGACACAATGAATTGAACTAAATATAGAAACACAAAATGCATAATCAAAATAAAAACAAGGACAACCCGATTATCCCCCCTCATACAACACATCTCAAAATGCCATTGGATGTCAGTCAGTCAAAGGCTTGGTTAAAGAGGAACGCTTTTGCCAGGTGCCTAAAGGTGTATAATGAAGGCGCCAACCTCCCTGGAGAGAGCATTCCACAAAAAGGGGAGCCACTGCAAAGGAGGCCCATTCTCGTGTTGCCACCCTCCAGACCTCTCATGAAGAAGGGCCTCAGATGATGATCTCAGGGTCCAGGTAGGTTCATATATAGAGAGCTGGTCCTGAACAATAATAATATATGTGCATCTGCTGCTGCTTCAGGATCCCTATTTGGGAAAGTATAGGTTTAGTTTTTGCTGAAGGGGAGAAAATCAAAACTATTTTTGGGTTCCCTAGCCAGAATTAGCTATACTTATATCACTGATAGGGACACGGGTGGCGCTGTGGGTTAAACCACAGAGCCTAGGACTTGCCGATCAGAAGATTGGCAGTTCAAGTCCCCATGATGGGGTGAGCTCCCATTGCTTGGTCCCTGCTCCTGCCAACCTAACAGTTCAAAAGGACGTCAAAGTGCAAGTAGATAAATAGGTACCACTCCAGCGGGAAGGTAAACGGCATTTCTGTGTGCTGCTCTGGTTCGCCAGAAGTGGCTTAGTCATGCTGGCCACATGACCCGGACGCTGTACGCCGGCTCCCTCGGCCAATAAAGCGAGATGAGTGCCGCAACCCCAGAGTCGGCCACGACTGGACCTAATGGTCAGGGGTCCCCTTACCTTTACCTAAATCACTGATAAATGGGCACACCTTGTCCTAGGAACACAGGAAGTTGCCTTATACCAAGTCAGACCATTGGTTCATGTTGCTAAGTATTATCCACTGACAAGCAGTAGCCCTCAAGGGTTTCAGACCAGGAGTCTTTCTCAGTCCTACCCAGAGAAAGGCAAATGCTCTAGCACTGAGCTCCGGCCCATATCCCTGCTGATAGGCAGGTTCATATAGCTGTCCTATTCACAAAAGAAATAGGGTCAAGAAGCACCAAAACAAAATAAAAGTTTTGGTACAGAAGCAAGTGTAGTAGAAGTTAGCAAATGAGCTGACACTTGGAAATTCTCCCCTCCTTTTCTTTTTGCCCCAAATATGACAATTGGCTTGCAAGCAACATCCATTTACTGAGTTTCCAATTAGGAGCTAATGGCATTACCTGTCTCACAGTGAGGGCTGATTCACATGGACAGAGCTTTTATGCTCAAGTGAATAATACAAAGTGTACTCACCCATGGAGACAAGCTCATCACTTGATAACTACCCCATCAACTAATCATGGGAAGAAATATTGAGTCAGATTGGCAAGAGGTTGGTTTCAGCATAACATTTGCTTCCCCTCCGCCCCTCACTTGCAGAAAACTATTCTCTACTGAGAAACAGAAGGTGCCATGCTGCAATGTAAAATCCTTGTGGATAAAGATCTGTGAGGGAAACTGAGCCAATCTTTTCACAGTGAACATTGCAGCCTAATGTTAGAGCTGCCACAAAGCTGAGTGCTTGAGCACCTGCTCTGCATGCAGAAGACCCTAGAGTTAATTCCAGGCATCTCCAGGTAGAGCTACTGCCAGTCAACAAGGACGGGAGGGTAGCCAAGGTGTTGTCCTCCAGTTGTTGTGGACTGGAACTCCCACCATCCCTAACCATCAATCATGCTGGCTGGGGCTGATGGGAGCTGGAGTCCCCAACATCTACTGGTTACACCAATGTAGACAATACTGAGCTAGGTAGACTAATGGCCTGACTTGGTATGAGGCAGCTTCCAATGATTTTGAAGGTTCCTGCTTGGGCAAAACATCCAAAAAAATGTCAAAGCAATCAAAAATGGGTTGTATATAATATTAGAGAAATGTCTTGGAGAGGTATGCATCCCCAATTTGGCACAAACTAACTAATTTGGCACTGGTCTTGCAGACTTTAACATTATAGGAAATTTGTGTCTTCTTACACTTCCCACAACTTGCATGCTTGGAATGGGGCAATGCCATCTGGGAGTCTCCTGGTGTCAGTAGTGAGTTCTTGGCAGGTGTGTTGGCCACAGTAGACACCAAATGTGCTGACCCTTGACATCAGCTCAGGTTCCTCCTCGGGGGGGGGGGGGGTATACCTGCAGTACTTTCACATGTCTCTATCAAGTGTTGTGCATGTGCCTCCTCCCCAGCCCAGCCTTCACTTTACTTGCCCCACACTCAGTGTCCTATAGGGCAGGTGGGCTGTCTTGTTCAAGGCAGACTTGTGAGTCCAATGGGAAGGCCTTGTAAGCCTAATTGGGTGAGCAGGCCAAAGGTTCCCGACTGCTGCTCTCTCTATTGGCAGCTCCCACAAGTACACAAAGTAGCTATGCAGACTCATAAAAACAGCAGGCAGTCCTTTACAGCTTTTGCTCTCTTGTCAGCCTAGGCCAGTGTAGCCAATGTGTACCACCTCCACCATCTGCTTCCACAGGGAGAGAGGAAAGCAGGGGTCATTCTGAAAACAGGTCACCCATACCTGGTATGTGCACTGCTGGTGTATGAATGAGCCCCACTGGATAGAATATGTTTTGACTGTGTTGCATTTGGATTATTAATGTGCCTGTACTAAGATATTAATAATGCTTTATCAGCAGTGGTCCCATACTGCTGAGATAGAAAGGTCAACTGATTCAGAAATGTGAGGAAGAGATAATAGCAGGAAAACATTTAAATAAAAAAAAAAACCTTAATTGAATCAACCTGTCTTCTTGAATTTTGAAGCATTAAAACTTAGCATTTTAAACTTTTTGCATACAGCACTAGGCATGTGTTTTTATCGTGTCTGAAAATTTGGTGGTAGGAGAAGCCATATAGGAGTAACACCAACTACCCGGGGAAGGGCTTAATCCCTCAGCATCTTCAGTTTGGTCTGGGGAACCCCTGGCAAGTCATTGTTAGTTAGTGTTGATAGGACGGAGCTATATAGTCCGACTTGGTATTAGGTAACTTCTTAGGTTCCTATCTTCCTAATTTGGGGGAGAGATTCACACTTTTTGAAACAACATGTGAACTGAAATTTAGCCACCCTTCAACATTCGTACTTCTCTGAATTTTGCAATCTGGTTCTACAGACAATTAATCTGTACAGAAATGCATATGACAGAGGAAGGTTCACATATGAATGCATACATTGGTGGGGGGGAAACACAAATATGCATTATATTGTGGGTGGAATGCTTTGGAAAAATATGTATACTGGGCAAAATTGCATACAGAACTGTGTATATTAGGACATGGTTGCACTAAAATGCTGAGGGCTTTTTCATGAGGACTCATTAACTGATGTGGAAATGTGCAGAGCTGAACTTAAATGATAAACACTGAAAATGACTGTAGACCAGTGTTTCCCAAATTTGGGTCTCCGGCTGTTTCTGGACTACAAATCCCTGACCACTGGTCCTGCTAGCTAAAGATGATGGGAGTTGTAGTTCAAAAACAGCTGGAGACCCACGTTTGGGAAACACTGGTCTATACTGACTGGGGCTAATTGGAGTTGGAGTCCAATAACATGTGATGGGCATCATGATGGCTGTTCCTGCTCTAGGAAGTGTGCTGACCTTTCCCCTCCAACATGACCCCCTAAAGCACAAAGTCACACTCCAGACACCAGTGTCTCTGTACCTTTCCTAGACAGGGCTGGGTCATTGAGTTCAGGGCTGTGTGGCTACATCTGCAGGACTTCCACCACCATTCCATCCTCCCTTTGGTGCAGTTCCATAGTGTGGGAGAGGGGCACAGGGGTGGTGGCCCCAGGCGCAAAGTTGTTACGGGTGCAAAAACTGAACACGTAGTGCTGCCTCAGTAGAGTTGCAAATGGCTTCTCCATGCGAACCAGGAAGTGGCCTCTCCAGAAAATGAAATGACTCTTCTTTTCTTATCTCTGCAGCTGCAATCTCCTGGGTGATGCAGACACAATTAAGCAGTTGAATGTGCATACGTATTCCATCCATTTCTCTCCTACCCACCAACCCTCCATGTGGCCCCGGGCACTAGCAACCCATGCTACACTACTGCACCGGTGCAGCTGCATGGCCTTGCCCCAACACCATCAGCTAAGCAGCAGTGACACCAGTTTCAAAGATACAGCTCCATTCCACTACATGTGACCCTTCTGTTTAGATGTTTTAATGCTAAAGGTCTAGTCTAGGCCCAAAGGAGGGACATAAATCAGTCCTTGAATCAATTAGCACATGTATGAAAATGCAAGAATGTTCTGGGGGGAGGGGGCGTAAATAAGAGTTCATTTGCATCATGTTACCTAATATCAGAAATAAAGTGGGAGGGGCTACCTTGAATGGTGGTTTTTTGTTTTTTGCCACACGATTCAATATCTCTTACTTGATATCTATTTCTCACCCAAGACAGCATCACTAAATCCTGCTCGTTTGTCTTGTAAAAAACGAATGTTAGATCAAGACGCACATAGATCATTGTGAATGTCGAGGGCTTCGTTCATCCTCGCCAATGTTCCAGGGTTTTTATAGTGCTGTGGACCTGTGCCACTAGCCTCAGGCTCATCTGAAACGAGATTGCTTAGAGAAAAATACAAGAGCCTAATCACGCACACACACACATCAGCATTGCTGGATACATTAGTGCAGTAAGGGGGCCAGCGAAGCAGACATTATTAATCTTTCCTCCTTCTGTCCATTGGGAAATATGTTGACTCTTAAAGCAATTTGGGACCCCTGGGAGTCATGATCTTAGGATCTGCAGTCTGTCTCTTTTGTCTTCATGTGGTTACACTGCTATAATGGTAATGGTAATCTTGTTTACTGAGAAACTTCTGCCAAAGTGCTCAAGCTGATGCACAATTAAAACATCCTTATAAACATTAATCATGAGAACTTTGTAAAGAAATGAGGCTAAATGCCCATTTGCAAGGATGAGCTATTGTACAAGAGAAATGACTCTTTTCTTGTGTGTCTATTGCTTTGCTCAGATAAACACGCTTCTCCATTGAACTGAAAACACACACACACCCCACAACCCTCCCTTACTCTGTTCGGGTTATAGAGTATTACACTACATTGTCTGGCAGGGCATATCTTCACTAGAGCCTTGATCTTTATAAATAGTCATTCTCTGTTTCCAGGAAAATATAGTTCTAGTGTGGGGGACAGACTAGAGATGCCTTTCATATAGGCCAGTCCTGCCATTAGGAAAAGTGGGTTGAACACAATAAGAACCTGCTCCACCAGGTAAATGGTCCATCTAGCCCAGCATTCTGTTCTCACAGTGGCCAACCAAATGCCTGTTCGAAGGATGCATGCAAGATTTTAACACAACAGTACTTGCCCCACCTGTCATTTCAAATAGTGCCTCCAACAGAAGAGGCAAAACATATATATTGTGGTTAGTAGCCACTGTTAGTCTTCATCTGCATGAATTTGTCCACTCTTCTTTTTGAGGTGACCGCAACCCCAGAGTCGTCCACAACTGGACGTAACGGTCATGGGTCCCTTTACCTTTACCTTTTTACACAGTGCAGACACTGGTGAGGACATTGGTGAAAGCCTCCTTGCTCCCCATCCTACCCCCCATTGGCCATTCCTCTCTTGGGGGAAAGAGCTGTGTATGCCACATGGCTTGTCTTGGCACCCATAAAGTAGCCTATCGCCTATCTAAAAGTCAGATTTAACTGTCGTGTTCAAGTCCCACCTGGATCACTGTGTCCATTTCTGGGAAGCATAGTTCAAGAAAGTTATTGACAAGCTGGGACATGTGCAGAGGAGGGTGGCCAAGATGATAAAGGGTATAGAAACCAAGCCTTGTGAGGAATGGTTGAGGAAGTTGGGCATGTTTAACCTGGAGAAAAGAAGACTGCTACATTGAAGATGAAGCAAAAGTTTGGTTTCTTCTGCTCCAGAGGGTATGACCTGAACCAGTGGGTTCATATTACAAGGAAGGAGATTCCAACTAAAGGGAAGAAGAAGAAGAAGAAGAAGAAGAAGAAGAAGAAGAAGAAGAGGAGGAGGAGGAGGAGGAGGAGGAGTTGGAGTTTGTATTTGATATCCCCCTTTATCACTACCCTAAGGAGTCTCAAAGCGGCTAACAATCTCCTTTCCCTTCCTCCCCCACAACAAACACTCTGTGAGGTGAGTGAGGCTGAGAGAAGTGTGACTAGCCCAAGGTCACCCAGCAGCTGCATGTGGAGGAGCAGGGAAGCGAACCCGGTTCACCAGATTACGAGTCCACCACTTTTAACCACTACACCACATGCAGCTGCTGGGTGACCTTGGGCTAGTAACTCTCTGGCAGTAAGAGCTGTTTAGCAGTGGAATGGTCTACCCTGGAAGGTGGTGGACTCTCCTTCCTTGGATGCTTTTAAACAGATGTTGGATGGCCATCTTCCAGGGATTCTTTAGTTGTGGTTCCTGCATTGCATGGGATTGGACTGGATGACTCTTTGGGTCCTTTCGAACTCTAGAGTTCTATGATTGCATTATTCTAATCTGCCTTATACCAAGTCAGACCATGGGACCATCAAGCTCATTATTGTCTACATAGGCTGGCAGAGGCTCCTAGGGTTTCAGGCAGGGAATAATTCAGGGACTAAACCTGGGACCTTCTCCATGCAAAGCAGTTGTTCTGCCACTCAGCTTTGGCCAGTGGGCTGTGAACTGTTTGACAGTTTCTGGCAAGCAAACGCTATGCCCATTTCAGCAGTCCACTAATGTCTGGAGTAGCCCAAATGTACCACCACCGAAAAGCCATCAAGCAATTACCTTTCAGAAATAGCTATTCAAAGAGAAAACCTCATCTTCAAATCCCACCTTTTTTTAGTTATTCATCAATAAAGCTAGATCTGTTTTATTGCAATTATGAGAAAGTTATTCAATTGGGTCCTTTGCTTTGTCACTCATCCATGCCTTTGGGCAGGTACTCATACACTCCTTTAAAAAGAAATTAAAAGCTCTCTTGCTTTGACCTTCAATTGTTTTTCACAGCTGGAATAAATGGTTAATCTCTTGGGGGAGTGAACATTGCTATTTGTTATTGATTTTAAAGCTCAATAAGATAGCAAGGCTGCAAAGAGGTTGATATCAGATTAGGAAACAGCCACTTAGAAGAAGAAGGCACCAGCTGTGTATTTGTGATAAATTGCAATTTTTCCCCTTTCTGAATTTTGTACCAAGTAATACTTAGCTGTCAGGATTTGACGCAGAAAGGCTGCATATTTGGGGATCTAGCATTCATAGAAAAATATTCCATGGTTAAAAGATGCAACCTTTCAGATGAGAGTTTTCCCCCCTTTTATTGGACAAACATACCAAAGTGGGAGATTTGGGATTCATGAAAAGGTTTGGCATGTTTCCCTGTTCTTTGGATTTACCACCGAGATGGAATTGTGCGAAGCCAGAATGTACAAATGGTCAATGTGATAACATGAATCTGTCAAAATAAATTGTACTCCTTGCACTGGCGTAGTCTCATTATCATGACTACATCCTGACCTAGCTAAGATCCCTACATGTGTAGAAACAGGCTTCTCTGGTAGCCGGAGGAGGATATTGAGTGCCCAATCTCTTCATGTAGGATCCCCTCTCTGATCTCACAGCCAAAATATCACCAACCAGGTGCCTAGGAGGAGAAGCAGTACACTGGGTTCAGTTTACCCCCTGGTTGGTCTTCCACATCAGGCGATAGACAGGTAAGGATCTCAGCTTCTTAAAATGAGCTTCAACCAAGATATCCCTTCCAAGCATGGAACCAAGTTCACGAAATGGAGTTTTCCCACTTCCCCCCACCAAACACACAATCGGCTCTTCCAGGTTGGGGAACCCATGGAAATGATGTGGAATATGGGGCAGAGAACTGCAGACGGAAGGGGGGGTTGATGGAAACTGTCCCCCTCCCATACATGAATAGAGGGGAAAATGCAGGGGCACACCATCTGAAGATGTTTTGGGTAGACATCTAAATGTGCAAAAATGTGAATGCAACCAACTCATATTTATAAACACTTTCCAGGGAGCCAGGATTGGCTACGGCTTCCAGTTGATTGATTGAATTAGCATACACTCAGTAGTCAAGATAGATGCATTATTGTATAACATGGTGGACCTGCCATATTGAAAGCAGCAGCACTGAATGCTTCAGTTGGCCTCATTTAAAATCTTGACAGCCTACAACTCGCAGTACCCCCAAATCACTGGGCAGAAGGAAACTCAGCGTTATCAATTTTCAAGATTTAGCATTTTGGGGAGTATAGTTATATTTCTTACATTTCAGTATAATTCTAACTATCTATGAGTTTCAGTGTCAGGGATATAAGCAATCTCTCTCTACCCTGCAAACAAAATGCAAGTAATGCATAATCTCCAGATAAAATAAACTGTCTGGAAATAGCTGCAGTTCAAGAGTTAAAACTGAATAAGCACTAGATCTGGATGATGAATAATGAAAAACAAATTGGATAATTTATTATAAAACATGAAATCCATCAAATTATACCAGTAATATGCCCATAAATTACCCGCTTAGTCCCATAGCTGGGTGAATAATATATCCATTTAATAATTTATTTCAAATAGCTAATGAAATTAATCAACTTAATTACTCATAGATCTCCAATAGAATAACTGCTTGTTCTAGAAGGGCAACGCGTTTAAAATAGTCTGCATTAAAAATAATATTTCCTGTTAAAATTATATATATACATTAAAACATTTACAAATGTATATACTTTTCTGGATGTGCAAAAGTTGGCGGAACAACTGCGTGCGGCTTTCAGGATCAAGATATCCATTGTTCAAGAGCAAGCTTCCTCAACCTCGGCCCTCCAGATGTTTTGAGACTAGAATTCCCATCATCCCTGACCACTGGTCCTGCTAGCTAGGGATCATGGGAGTTGTAGGCCAAAAACATCTGGATGGCCAAGCCTGAGGAAGCCTGTTCAAGAGCATGCAAAGATGTGCCTGTGCTCTCAACCAAACAATTTTCAGTGTAGAACATTGTTGTTTCATTGGTCCCAGAGTATAAGGACTACGCCTCTGATTAGTTTAGGGAAACTTTAGTTTTCATTGTTTCTGCAGAGCAGGATAAATCTGTGAACTTCCCATAACAGGGCGCTTTTGAAAGTGGAGCTAGTTGTTAAACGACACTGCAAATGTAGAGTTGCCATATCTTGAAGACCAAAAAAGAGGACAGCTATTGACAGGCTTGGGCTGGCAGCAGCTGCAGCGTGCAGAACACCCCTAGCCCAAGCCCCTGACACCTGGATATTTCCTTTAAAATGTAAAAATCTGCCCGAATGGGCATGTTGGTCCCCCAAATGAGGACATATCTGGGTTTTCCCTGATGTATGGCAACCCTATTAATGGTAGCTCTGTGGTTGGAATTGGGGTCTCCTAACAGCTTTCAGCTGCCTTCACAAACTACAGTTCCTATTATTCTTTGCAGGAAACCATGGCTCTTTAAAGTAGAATCATAGTGCTTTAAATGTACAGGAGAAATGGGAACTAAGAAAAGTTGGAAAATGAAGAATATATTTTACAGGGATCGTGGGGTTTGTTGCTTGGATGATATGCATAATTTGACACCGTTGCTTAGCACATACTTGTTTTTTTTTATGCATTTTGTAATGCTATTGTCTGTTATGTATTATGTGCTATTGTTAATTACTCTGTAATGCTTATTAGAATTGATTGGATTAATACAACTTTATTTTATTTTATTTTTTGTATCACATGGATATTATATTAAGTGTTGACATGTATTGTTCATTATGTTCTGTGCTGTGAACCACCCTATGGTCTTTTGACAAAGTGCAGTACATAAATGTTTAAAATAAATAAAAATAAAATAAACAAACAACTTCCTGTAACCTAAATCTGTATTTCCCTTTTCTTCCCCCAGTGGGGGTGTTAAAAAAGCATTATTCACTCACCCATGTAGGAGGGATTTACTTGGGTAAAAACATAAATGCCCCTACAAGATATAAACATTGCAGAGAGGTTTTTCAATTTTCCCAGATCTTTCCATAGGGGAGGAAAAAAGTTCAAGCTTTCCTCCACTGCTATCCACTTATGAGTAGTCCAATGCATGTTTTGCTATTGCCTTCTATGGTGCAGAGATAGTATCCTATCAATACGAACCATAATGCAAATGATGGGAATGGTAAAGCATAAAACGTAAGCTTTACTTTTTTATTTTTTAATAGATCTATTTGCTATCTTTTTAAAAGAAAACACTTCCATGAACATATAGATCTGACTTCTTAACTTCTTACTGATGGGTGAAAGAGAGCCAAAATAACAAAATACTATTTTAGGTGTAACAAATCCATTTACCTTCTATGGTAAGGCAGAGTTCCAGCCTGGTAATGGTCATGTTTGTGACCTGTGAAGTTTGCCCGAGTGGATTCCAGCCTGCTGGCAGATTAGCCAATAGCTGGCATGCATGGGCTGGAATTACCCATGGGGGTGGCCACAACCGACCAATAAGCATCGTTTGGGTCTGCTCCCAGAGAGGATAAATTGAGGCCTCACCATGCCTCCTCCCCAGTTTGCCATCATCAGATCTCCCACCCACCTTCCCCCATTTTTTGGTAAGCTTCTTGCTGCATATTAGACTTCACTATGGACAATGTTCTTGGGAGAAAAGTGATGATAAACCTAGACAGCATCTTAAAACGCAGAGACATCACCTTGCCAACAAAGGTCCGTATAGTTAAAGCTATGGTTTTCCCAGTAGTGATGTATGGATGTGAGAGCTGGGCCATAAAGAAGGCTGATCGCTGAAGAATTGATGCTTTTAAATTATGGCGCTGGAGGAGACTCTTGAGAGTCCCATGGACTGCAAGAAGATCAAACCTATCCATTCTTAAGGAAATCAGCCCTGAGTGCTCACTGGAAGGACAGATCGTGAAGCTGAGGCTCCAATACTTTGGCCACCTCATGAGAAGAGAAGACCCCCTGGAAAAGACCCTGATGTTGGGAAAGATGGAGGGCACAAGGAGAAGGGAAGGACAGAGGGTGAGATGGTTGGATAGTGTTCTCGAAGCTACCAGCATGAGTTTGACCAAACTGCGGGAGGCAGTGAAAGACAGGAGTGCCTGCCGTGCTCTGGTCCATGGGGTCACGAAGAGTTGGACACGACTAAATGACTAAACAACAACAACAAGGACAATGTTGGTGACCATATTCAGAAATAGGTATGGTTTTTTTCTGTATCAAATTGAGCCTTTTTTTTTAAGTCTTCACAAAAATTTGTCAGTATTTTAATGGAAGTTCTCCTAATGTATGCAATTTTTGTATTTTTGTATGCAATTTTGCCCCAAACATGTATTTTTTGCAAACCGTTTCCCCAAATATAATGTATGCTAACTTCACTAATATATTTATTTTTGTGCACAGTGCCTCTCCTAAAAAAACACCTCCTTTTTTTACACATTTGAGGGGTGTGTGAAAACTGCATCACACAATTCAAAGAAGTGCAAATGTCAAAGGATAGCCATGTTTCAGTTTTGGGAAAGGCGAAGTAGGAATATTCACACTAAAATCTCTAGTGGTTCTTGAAGTATCCGTTTGAAATGGAAGTCAAGAAGAGCTATTGCCAGCATCTGGCAAATCTATGGGCTGCATAGAGATGGCTTTCTCTCAAGGAATCCTGGGAACCTGTTAAGGGTTCTGAGAACTGTGGCTCTGTGAGGGGTAAACTACATTTCCCAGGATTCCTTGGGGGAAGTCATCTGCTTTGAATGTACTTTAAAGCTATGATGCCTACAGAGCATCCCTTGTGACCTGCATGCAGCCCAAAAGGCGTTCCAAATCGCTCTGACATGCACAAGTGACAGAAACATGCCCAGGTTCCTCAGAAGATGCTGAGGCAGTGAAATATACTCGGAGTCGAGAGTGGATTTCATGCTCTTTATTCAGCTCATAGTGGTGAGGAGGAACGGAAGTTCCCCCACAATATCTGCTTTATATACATTATTTACACAATGGGCTGCACGTGATTGGCTAATTCCGGGATTCTCCTTTAGGCCAATCAGGTTGTGGATTCACTTCCACCTGGAGCTGGATTGGGTGGCTCTTGCGGACCAATCATACTGCTGCATTGTTCTAGGACCAATCAGACTGCTGCATTCTGAATCCTATTGTTCTAGGACCAATCAGACTGCTGCATTTTGGATCCTATTCAACTCAGTACATAACAGGCAGAAAGACATTGCTGAAGGTAGATTCATTGTTTCAATAGCCCAATGAAGGCAGAACATTAGCTCTGTAATAGCAATGCCCTCTTCTCTGCAGACAATCCATATGCACATACAAATTGTCAGCGAGAAAATAGGTTTCTATTAAGTATTTCCTCCTTCCCGTCCACACATTCTCGCTCACAGCGAGAGCTGGGATTTGGTGGGGGCAGAATTCACACCTTCTCGCATTATGCTTTTGAAAGCCAGGCTGGAGTCCTCACTTTGCAATAAAAAAGTGAACTAATCAAGAGAGTGTCACAGAGGGGGGGAATCCAGCGATTAAGTGCAAAGTGCCCCTAAGGGCCATGGAAAAGGTGGTCCAATTCTCTTTCTCCCTCCTTTTTTTCTTTTAGAAAGGAACTTGCACATAAAAGGGTTTCTTTGGTTTTGGTTTTTTTGTTTCAAAGATTAAAATTGCCCTGTGGAAAGAATGAAAGGGTTCACCCACTTCTCTGTTTAAAAAAAAAAAAAAAAAAATTGTAAAAGCCTGGCGTTTTGTGTGTGTGTGTGTGTGTGTGTGTTTGTGTTTTAAGGTCCCAGTTTATCAACTGCAAGGCAGGTTATGTTCTACCCAGCTAGTAAAGCTTATTACCGGAGCCATGATTCCCATGTATTCCTATGCTGTTAAAATGAAAAAAACCATAATGGGTTCTCCAGTACCTGGTGGGAACTAAGATTGATTTCCTATTTACCTATTACCTTTTGCCCTGCACTTTCTAGGCACAACTCCATACTTTCCTGATGTGCATCAAAGTTCTTTTTTGTTACAGGAAAATAGGCTTCCAGACAGAGAGGTCAAAACTAGAAACAGAACTGTTAGAACCCAATACTAAGAACTTGTCAAGAATGTATAATTTGCTGTTGAAGTGGAATACACAGGATGAAACGGTGAAATCAGCCATGATTAAATGGGCACAAGACATCGGTCATGATATTATGTTTGCTGACTGGGAACAGTTATGGACCACCGGTGTTAAGTTCACGGCATGTAATGTCTTAAGAGAAAATATTATGAAAATGATTTACAGGTGGTATATGACCCCAGTAAAGCTTGCAAAAATTTATCATTTGCCCAATAATAAATGTTGGAAATGTAAGGAGGCTGAAGGTACTTTCTACCACCTTTGGTGGACCTGCCCGAAGATTAAAGCCTTTTGGGAAATGATCTATAATGAAATTAAGAAAGTCCTTAAAAGGACCTTTCCTAAGAAACCTGAGGCTTTTCTCTTGGGCATGGTAGGCCAATTGGTGTTAAAGAAGGATAGGACGTTTTTTATGTATGCTACCACAGCAGCAAGGATTCTTTTAGCAAAGTATTGGAAGACACAAGAACTACCCACGCTGGAAGAATGGCAGACGAAGGTGATTGACTACATGGGACTGGCGGAGATGACTGGCAGAATCCGTGACCAGGGGAAAGAGACAGTGGAAGAAGACTGGAAGAAATTTAAAATATATCTTAAAAATTGTTGTAAAATTGAGGAGTGTTAAGATGTCAAGGAATTGGGAAATAGAGAATTGCAGCTGTAATCAATAAGTTTAAGGAAGAATTTAAAAGAAATTGAATTGAATAATTATTTAATTGGAGGAGTTGCTGAAGAAATGTAAAACAAGGATGCAGAAAAGGGGAGGTATGGGGAAGTCCGGGAAGTAAGGTGTATGAAAATAAGATTATGAAGTTATATATGTTTATATGTTTGTATGTCTGTGTATTGTGTATTGTATGTTCTTATTTTTTGTGTTTGGAAAACCAATAAAAAAATTATTAAAATAAATAAATAAATTTTTAATTTTTAAATATTAAAATAAATAAATAAATTTTTTGTCGTCGCCCGGCTGCTTTCCCCTGGAAAACCCAATTTTTACCACTGAATTGGAGCAAAACAGCAACGTGGGTTTTCTGAGGAGAGGGTTTTTGCAAGGAAAGTGCCGGAGCAAAAACAGTATAAAAAAAAAGTGTTCGGACATGGAAGCCAGGATCTGTACACAGAAATGCAGAACAAAGGTAAATATGGATGAGACCTTAGTGTCAAAGAAATAATGAAAGTTATTTCTGCTTTGACTACATGCTGGAAACCATTCTGTAGTGCTTTCAATGGTTTTTGTTTTTTAAAAAGGTTTAGATATTGCTGCATAACACCCTGATATTTTGCAAGAGGCTGGTATAGAAACACTTTCATGAATAAATAAATGCAGTGGTACCTCGGGTTAAGAACTTAATTCGTTCCGGAGGTCCGTTCTTAACTTGAAACTGTTGTTAACCTGAAGCACCACTTGAAGCATATGTAACCTGTTAAGTGGTACCTCAGGTTACATATGCTTCAGGTTACATACGCTTCAGGTTACAGACTCCGCTAACCCAGAAATAGTACCTTGGGTTAAGAACTTTGCTTCAGGATGAGAACAGAAATCATGCTCTGGCGGCGCGGCAGCAGCAGGAGGCCCCATTAGCTAAAGTGGTGCTTCAGGTTAAGAACAGTTTCAGGTTAAGTATGGACCTCCAGAACGAATTAAGTACCTAACCCGAGGTACCACTGTATATCTATTTGCAACAGATGGCTCAAGGAAGTGAGACAAGCTATATGCTGGGTGGAGTGAGTGGCTAAAACAGCAGCCTGACTTTGGGCAATATAAATTTGAGCTCTGGGTGTGTTTGTGCTTCTTGTTTTACTTACTTTTTGCATCTAGCCATTTACCATCACATCTTCCACTTTTAAGTTTGCTAGGCAAGGACTTGCAGTGCAATCATATACATGCCTTCCTAGAAATAAGCCCCAATGAGTTCCATGGGGCTTGCTTGCAAAGAAGTGAGTGCAGAATTGCAGCCATAGAAGTACCGTATTTTTTGCTCTATAAGACTCACGTTTCCCCTCCTAAAAAGTAAGGGGAAATGTGTGTGCGTCCTATGGAGCGAATGCAGGCTGCGCAGCTATCCCAGAAGCCAGAACAGCAAGAGGGATTGCTGCTTTCACTGCGCAGCGATCCCTCTTGCTGTTCTGGCTTCTGAGATTCAGAATAATTTTTTCCCTTGTTTTACTCCTCCAAAAACTTGGTGCGTCTTGTGGTCTGGTGCGTCTTATAGAGCGAAAAATGCGGTATATATTAAAAATAAAGCATGGCATACCCAGTTTTAACCAATCCTCCATGGAACACAAAAGGTGTCTAAATCCTGCTATCTACATGTTGCCCATCTCTGGGGGAGAAATGCACATTTTTACCAAAGAATGCATTTTCTTCTGGAAAGCTTGCTGTCGATTTCCCCCTATGCATTCCCTGTGACAGTTCTGCAGTAGATTTGGAAAAAGCTAATGCACACACGTACACACCCTGCTGATAAGATTCAGCTAATAAATTGCTGAAATATTCTCATCTTCTGGGCAACGGCAGATCAAACTGTTTCTCGCCATTTCAATTTCCACCCTGGGAGAGAAAAAAAAAGATGCTACTGAGTCCAGCCTTCCAAAGATTACTCAGGAGAAATGAAGCTCTCCATTGAAGCCACGCAGCAGTCATGCTTAAATAACTAGTCTTGCAAGATGTCTCCAGCGACTCTTGAGCAGAGCAGGGAATAGGGGAGAGAAATCCCCAGCTCCCGATTATATTCCCTAACAAGCAAAGTTCACCCACGTTATGTATATGCATTTCAGAAAGACAAAACCCTGCAAGGCCTCCAAGGCATATTAACAACGCGCACAACAGCAAAGATGCAGAAAGAAATCTATTAGTAGTTGTGACAAGGGGAGGGGAGATACTAGGCGATGCTTGACAAGGATATTAAATTATCTTATATGGCGGGTTTCAATGTTTCCATTTTCAGGGAACATTTTGCCCAGCCACTGTTCTGCTGAAGGATTCTTGCATCATTGGAGAGGATATTGGTGCATGTTTTAGACGACACACAGTTCACAGACCTTCCAAGTGTCCCTGTTTTCCAGGGACAGTCCTGGATTTACAGAAGCCATCCCGGTTTCTGATTTGACCCTGGAATGTCCCACTTTTCCTTAGGACGCCCCTATTTTCATCAGAGAAATGTTGGAGGGTATGGAGCTATGTAACTCCCTGAGCCAAGGAGATAAGTAGCTATACAACTTATAGAAGACATCTGAACGCACCCCTGTGTAGTTTTATTGCATTTTTACATAAGTTGGAAGCAGCTCAGAGTGACTGGGGCATTGCAGTTAGATGGGTGGGGTATAAATAATAAAGTTGTTGTTGTTGTTGTCACTGAATAGGATGTCCCTATTTCCATATTACTGGGACGCAGGTGGCGCTGTGGGTTAAACCACAGAGCCTAGGGCTTGCCGATCAGAAGGTCGGCGGTTTGAATCCCTGCAATGGGGTGAGCTCCCGTTGCTCGGTCCCTGCTCCTGCCAACCTAGCAATTCAAAAGCATGTCAAAGTGCAAGTAAATAAATAGGTACCACTCCGACGGGAAGGTAAACGGCGTTTCTGTGCACTGCTCTGGTTCGCCAGAAGCGGCTTAGTCATGACCCGGAAGCTCTACGCCGGCTCCCTCGGCCAATAAAGCTAGATGAGCGCCGCAACCCCAGAGTCGGTCATGACTGGACCTAATGATCAGGGGTCCCTTTACCTATTTCCATATTGGAGGGTATGAATTCATACACAATACTAGCTGGCTTCTTCAAATGTTCAGATTGCAGAAGAGAGAGGAGGACTTGCCATGTGTGGCAGCATCTTTTCACTAAGTAAGAGGGAAACAGAAGCGGAGCATGTGGGTTTCATAAAGGCAGGAGAGGAGAAGCCACATCCCAGGGGTGAAATGTGCCCCCACAGCCCTCTCTATTTGGCCCTTGAAACTCTTCCCAGGCCATGCCCTTCTCCCCAAACCACACCCCTGACTTACCCTGCTTCACACACCAAGGCTGGATCTAGTCACATCATAAAAGCGTTTCAGGAAAACACATTCTAACCTTCATAGTGGGTTTCCGAGCACAATTCAAAGTGTTGGTGCTGACCTTTAAAGCCTTAAACGGCCTCGGTCCAGTATACCAGAAGGAGGGTCTCCACCCCCATCGTCCAGCCCGGACACTGAGGTCCAGCGCCGAGGGCCTTCTGGTGGTTCCCTCCCTGCGAGAAGCCAAGTTACAAGGAACCAGGCAGAGGGCCTTCTTGGTAGTGGCGCCCTCCCTGTGGAATGCCCTCCCACCAGATGTCAAAGAGAACAACAACTACCAGACTTTTAGAAGACATCTGAAGGCAGCCCTGTTTAGGGAAGCTTTTAATGTTTGGTGGACTACTGTATTTTAATATCTTGTTGGAAGCTGCCCAGAGTGGCTGGGGAAACCCAGCCAGATGGGCGGGGTATAAATTTATTTTTATTTTTATTTTTATTTTTATTTTTATTTTTATTTTTATTTTTATTTTTATTTTTATTTTTATTTTTATTTTTATTTCAAGTTGGGAAAACTTGAACTCCACTGCACCATCTGTTCTCGCAGTGTTATAAGGCATATAAAACTCTTTTTCTTGACCAATGTAGCTGAGTCCCAGATGTTCTTGCCTTGTTAGAACATGTCTTGGACTCGGATAGCGCCTCTTGATTGTCCGGGTGAAGGATAGAAAGAAATGTGTTTAGAAACTAGCCTATGGCACACAGGTAAAAGTTACTCCACCCACTTCTGTCTTTGGCCCTGCTCCCCACTGGCATGTGGTCCTTGACAGATGCCCAGAAGGGAATGCGTACCTCTGCTGAAACAGTTGGAGAAGAATTTACAGGTGTTGGGATATATTGAGGAGGGTATGCATTGAAAATTCTGTACTGCTAGGGTTATAACTTCCCTCTTTTACACTCTTCGTTAGTGTATTTCATCAAAGGTTGTAAAACAACAACAAAAAACCCTCTTATTGAGTGCTTATAGCATCCCTGCTGGGGACCAAGTTATTAAAATGTTGTCCTCCAGCAATGGTGCAAAGTCTTAATCACACTGTTCTCCCCCCCCCCCCTTTTCTTTTCTTGAGGCACAATTTCTATTGACATGCAAATTGCAAAGACTGCTGTCCTGAAGGCAGCAATTAGAAGCTTAAATGCTTGTTTTTAATGCATAAGACTTAGGAGTTATGGTACACATGTTTTCGTCTGAGTCCCCCCCCCCCCCCCGTCTTATAGAGTTGTTTCCTAAGGGTTGCCATATGACCACGAGTTCTGTAACAGATGTTCTAAAAACAGATTATGGCAACCTTTTGAAGCTGGGGAAGACCCTGAGAGAGTTGTATCAGCTAAGGCTTATTGAATTTCTGTATGTAAGCAACTGGAAACAAGAAACTGCAGTTCTCTTAGTGGTCCGCCTTGCCTCGATGTAGGTGTTGTTCATGTACACTTCTCCTGCTTACATCCTTTGATGGTGGCATACTCTGTAATGCCTCGTTCCGCCAGGAAGGCTAAAGAAAGAACATCGGATACTGTTACCATTTATGGGAAACAATTAAGAGGCTGAAAAGGGGGGAAATGGATGGGATTTAATCCTATCGATGCAAACAAGTAAAACAAGGGAAGGCAAGAGAGTCACACAATATTCTAACAGTACAGTGGTACCTCAGGTTACATACACTTCAGGTTACAGACTCTGCTAACCCAGAAATAGTACCTTGGGTTAAGAACTTTGCTTCAGGATGAGTGCAGCTGCAGTAGTGGGAGGCCTCTTAGCTAAAGTGGTACCTCAGGTTAAGAACAGTTTCAGGTTAAGAACAGACCTCCAGAACGAATTAAGTTCTTAACCCGAGGTACCACTGTAGTAGGTTTTCATTTGGGAGAACCTCCCCATTCAACTGAACACAGTTCAGCATGTAACACTTGGGAAATATTTCCCAAGAAGCGGTTTAGAGATTGTTGAGCCATTTTTTTAAAAAAAAGGTTCTCTGGAGAAAGGCCTCTTTTCCACTTTGAACCATTGCTGGGGAAATTATCTGAAATATTTACAGCAAAGGTGAAACATGTAGCCATTTCTAAAGTCGAGTACTAAGAAGTCTACTCTGGGGAGAACTCCCAAACATTTGTACTTCCCTGGATTTCTGAAGCCAAGAGGTGAAATACATAGGCAGCTACCTAACCATAGTGAAGAGTTTAGGAGTGCCCAAAGGGCCTAAAAACTCTCTCTTCTTTCTTTATCTTGCACCTTCCATCCAACGTGAAACGTTGCCGGAATTTGTTTTGAAACGTATTGTTAGAAACTAGTTCTCTCTTTTTAAAAATCACACTATTTGGGCTTGATACACTGCTCATACAGATTCCATATCAACATGTTGATTGCTTTAGTTTTCATTGTGAGTGGATTGTCCAGACTTACCATAAAACTGGATTTATTAACAAGAGAGGATTCTCGGGGGCCTCTTGAAACACTGGTGCTGCCTATTTACACTTCTGAACTTTTGTTGTTCTTGGCATCCATCTCTCTCAGGAGACAATGCAGGAGTGTGTCTTTGGGGCTGAAGCCAAACTCTTGGAAGGTTACAGCAGCTGCCGTAGAGACCGATATGGGAGAGGCAACCAGGGCAGATGAAGGTTGTCCCATTTGCTGCTGCAGATGCAGCATGCCGTTTCTTCTCTCTGTCCTCACAGTGGTCATTCCTCTTGTGGGTAAATTAATGGTTATGGGATATAATAAATTCATGTGCGTTATCATATTATTGTAGTACTGTATTCTTAAGGTTGCTATATTGCCCAAAGTGAAAATCTGGACGTTGTTCTTCTTGTTGTTGTTGTTGGGGAGGGGGTCCATGTTTGTTTGTTTGTTTGTTTGTTTGTTGGGTCAAAGTTGTTGAGTTGTTTTTTAGGGGGCAAAGTTGTTGGGGAACATGCCCCCCAAAAAATAAGTTTGGGGCTTTGGGGGCATTTTTAAAGCATTTTTTAAAAAAATGATTTTAAATGATTTTTAAAAATTATATATATATAAAAGGTAAAGGGACCCCTGACCATTAGGTCCAGTCATGACCAACTCTGGGGTTGCGGCGCTCATCTTGCTTTATTGGCCGAGGGAGCCAGCGCACAGCTTCTGGGTCATGTGGCCAGCATGACTAAGCCGCTTCTGGCGAACCAGAGCAGCGCACGGAAACGCCGTTTACCTTCCCGCCGGAGCGGTACCTATTTATCTACTTGCACTTTGATGTGCTTTCGAACTGCTTGGTTGGCAGGAGCAGGGACTGAGCAACGGGAGCTCACCCCGTCGCGGGGATTCGAACCGCCGACCTTCTGATCGGCAAGTCCTAGGCTCTGTGGTTTAACCCACAGTGCCATCCGCATCCCAAAATTATATATATATAATTATATAAATATAATGTGTGTGTATGTGTGTGTATCGCCCTACTTGACATATGTCCATGTTTCCCTGGACATTTTGTCGATTCAGCAAAAATCTGCCCAGACATCATTTTGCAGCCTGATTCCTGGATGTTTCCTGGAAAACCAGGACACATGGAAGCCCTATTCTGATGTCACTGTGAGCCACATTGGGCAATGTTTACCATGGAAACATAGCACACAAGTAAATTGAGGATCATGATGTGCAAATTTCTGTTTCCTACTTTTTTTAGAGCTAGCCATGGAGCAACATTATTACCCTTGCACCAAAGTTAAACACTGACCATGGTTAGTTTTGAACCAGAAGGTTGACGGAATTTGCTAAATCTGGTTAAAGTGATCCTTGGTTTTGCCTTAACATTATGGAACAAAGACTAAACTTACCCAGGTGGGAAGAAAACAGCAAAGAAGTACAGTACCCGACCTGTTAAAAGAAGTGTTTGTGGGGAAAACTGAAATATCCCACTTCAAATTCTTCACCTTCTGTCACTTGGAAAATAAGCTACAGACAGTAAAGTAGTCAATGATACTCTAAACAAAAGACACTGATGTTAAATGACCTTGATGTACTTTATCAATTACGATAGTTTGGGTTTGTTAAAAATAAATTTAAAAAACAATTGGTCTGAAAAGCAGATATGATCCAGTTGCTCTCTCTCTCTCTCTCTACACACACACACACACATGGATTAGATTGCAATCCTATCTCCCTTTCCTACAAGTCCCATTGAACCTTCCTTCTGAGGAGACATATAGGATTCAACAGTGAAGCAGCTTCCATGCTGTGATTCTCATCCCTTAGAAAGGAATCACTCTCTCTGATCCTCTTCTCAGAGATATTCTTTCACCATTGATGTGCTTCCTTTTGCAATCACTATATCTGGCTGCATAAAAGTAGCAAATATTTGCATTCCTAAGGAGGCCAGGATGGTGGTGATAATAATAATAATAATAATAATAATAATAATAATAATAATAATACCTTAAATAGCAGATCTGGCAGCACAAGCTCTACATGTGGTTGCATGCTCTCTCTCTCTCACTCTCTCTCTTGCTCTCTCTCTCTCTCTCTCTCACTCACTCACACACATGCACAATTACTTCTACCAAATCAGAAATAATTTCCCCAAGAACAATCAAAAGCATTTTGACTTTTAAAAGGAAAACACTATTTTCCCTGTCAAATTGCCATGTTCAATCCCTCAGCCATTTTGGCAAATAATGTGGAGGAGGGGGAAAGCAGCAGAATAATTTTTCCATAAAGGGGGAAAATAGGTTTGAAGTGTGATTAAGGACTTAAACCTTTTTTTAAAACAAAGCTATTACTGCTTACAAAAAGGCAAATGAGATTTCTTCAGAAACTTTCTGAAAGTTTGAAAGAAATCGAATAAAGTGGTGAATCTGAACACTCCCTCCAACCTCCATGGATGGTAACAGAGAGAGGACCGGGGCTTTTTTCCCCTAGCTGGAACTCACTGGAACTTAGTTCTGGTGCTCAGTGGACGCTATTGCCATTCTAAGAGAATGAGGGAGGTGTTCCTGGTGAGTTCTGGCACCCCTTTCCCCTAGAAAAATAGCACTGGAGAGGATTAAATGGTTTTTTTCCTGATGGGTCCACTGAGACTTCTCAGTAGCCACTCACCTGGTCACATGGGGCCCAGGCAGATAAATGTTTTGTAACCTGGAATAGTGAGAAACTCCAGGGGTTCCAGTCATTTACTTAGGGTTTGGTTTCCTTGGAATGAAGGTCAGTGGAGACTGTGGTGTCTTGAGGATTCATGGTTTTATTTACACATATATACAACCTGAGCATAGGATGGAAGGGCTCACAGCATTAGCACGTCCATTGATCTTTCTTCATCTTTAGGTTTCCAGGTGAGTCCCAAAGTCCAGTACAGAGCAAGCATTCTAGTCCCAGTTACAGCATCCCAAGAACCGAAAAGGACCCAGGATACCAGATTGACTGCCTACTCAACT
The DNA here is from genome assembly GCF_964188315.1 of Podarcis muralis. NCBI lineage: Eukaryota > Metazoa > Chordata > Lepidosauria > Squamata > Lacertidae > Podarcis > Podarcis muralis. The sequence continues at coordinate 69,061,990 of NC_135662.1, read as the reverse complement.
CATAATACGAATCATAATTGATGGGCTAGTAACCTTGGTAGATGATTTTGTAATGCCGGATGCACCTATCCATTTGAGGTATGATTCTGCAACTCACTTATTTCTTTGGGAGAGATGGACAAACCCTTGCTCCACTTTTCTGGAGGGGATGGGGATGAGGAAGAAGTGTCCCTCTGCCCAGCCTTGCTCAGATCTGCTACCCTTCAACAATAGGTAGAAGCTACTATTAGCTGCATTCCCATTAAAAATGGTAAGTGTAATGCTGGTGGTCAACAAAAGAGGTTCAAAGACTCTCAAGGCAAATTAAAAAAAAATCTTAAAAAAGTAGTATAAACACTGACAACTGGGAAACACTGGCCTGCGAGCTCTCTAATTGGAGAACAGCCTTTACCAAAGATGTCCTGGGTTTTGAAGATGTTCGAACTCAGAACAAAAGGGAGAAATGTGCTAAGAGGAAGGCACACTTGGCAAATCCACACCGTGATCAACTTCCGCCCGGACACCTATGTCCCCACTGTGGAAGGACGTGTGAATCCAGAATTGGCCTGTACAGTCACTTACAGACTCACTTTTAAAACCTTGTTTATGGAAGACAATCTTACTCGGCTGTGAGTGATCACCAAAGATTGAGAGAGAGAGTTTTACAATAAAGCCTTATAGCATACAAATCAATATAAGGCTATATTGTTAAACCCTATTTTTCCAATTAGTACTGTAACACCACAGATTTCACAAGGGCAAATTCTGGTTTACAGCGGCTCAGTGCTGCAGATGATATTTAGTAATTGTGAGCTGAAACTCAAACCTGAGAAGACCTAAAAAGGTAATCATTAACACCCTCCCTCTCTTTTTTGTTAAAACCTATTATTGCATGCTAGAGGAGGAAAATAACTTTTGGTACAAGGCAACAGCAGTGCTTTTGGCACCACATGTAAGTGGAGACACTGAACCCTCACTTAACTTCTAATCACCAGCACACAAACTGGGAAAGTGGAAATAGCAAGCCTAGATCAAGTGAGGCCACATTTAAGCATTTCAAAGGGTGGGGTTTCCATCATCCGCTAATTCATTCAGAGACAGCAGCCGTTTATCTTTTGACAGAGAGCAGAAGAAGAGGATGAGATACTCTCTTCCCTGCCTAATATAGGAAAGCGGAGCTTTAATTCTGTAAAGAGGTGAATACTTGACGAAAGATGGTCCTGCCAATTCCTTTTACAGACACTTAACAGAGAACTTTGGCTATTATTCAGTGAATGCAAGTGATTCGGTTAGCGAATGAAATATGCAAAATGCAAAGGGCTGGGTAGGGAATTAGCCATACAATTTCTGCTATTGTCAAGGGGAGTTGGGAGCCTAAAGCCCTCTCGAAGTTTGTTAAATATTTAACAGTTCTGCATGAGCTGAACAGCATCAACATGGGGATTTTGAAAAGCGCACAAGTAGATAGAAAATCAGATCTAAGCCAGGAGAAAGTCATGCTACTTTCACCATTGGGATGCAATTACCAGGTGCTAATGGACACTTGCCTACTTCTGGGTTGTTGTTCAGATGAAGGGTCTCTGAACTTAGCAGATGAGGTTAGCTAGACTTCACGAGCCACCAAAGTGGGCTCTGCAACACTCTGGGAGCTAAAGAGTTGTCAAAGGCTTACAGGAGAGTTTCAATAGCTTGTTCCCTTTGGCCTGGAAAGTCACAAAGATCCAAAATGAGTTACCAAAAACAAAAGCATCAAGAAATGCTCAAGCTGACAGAATGATAAATCTCCTAAATGTTGTAACAGAAGCAGCAACTGTCAGTGGTGTGGCACTAATCTGCCTTCCAAACACTGAGCATTTCTGCCAGTTCCTAAGAGCATAGGCGAGGGTTGAGGTCTGGGGAACTGATCATTTTAAAAAAAATAGAAGTTGGCATTGTTGGCATCCTTCTGTCTCAAGAGACAATGGAGTGTGCCTCTGGGGGTGAAATCAAGCCACTGTGTTAGCAGCACCAAAGTGATCTCCCTGGGGTGCAAGCCTGGGTAGTGTGTATGGAGGTCCTGGGCTGCCCAGATGACAAGTCCCACCCCCGCACCATCGCTGATGTTGTCCAAAGAAAATAAAGCAAGATTTTGTATTTGCCTGATGGAAACAGAGACGCAGCCATTGCTGGTGGCTCCCTGGAGCTACTGGCTGGAGTGACAATGCCCCCCACCACTCACTTCTGCCCTACAAGAGGGAGGCAGTGCCGCCTGGGGGGCTGCAATCGTGATCCCAACCCCTTATCCGGGCTTGAAATGCACCCTGGGGAAGCCGGTCCTGTGGGTGCTTCGTTTGTGGGGGTCCCACCCGTGGCAGAGATCCTGTGAACTAAGTCTCTCCACCCTGATTTCCTGACTTATGAATGGCAGAAAGGCCCCGCCCAGCTTCCACGTCCCCCACCGCCACGACCAGCAAAATCCACATCATGACCTGCGTGTAAGATGGCAAGATGCGTTCTTGCCACTCCCGTTGCTCGAAAATGACTCGGGTGCGCCCAAGACGCGCTCTACCCGCCTCCCCCACTCGTCCTTGTAGACTCCCCCACCCCCGGTGTAAGAATGGAAGTGGATCGTGCGTGATATTTAAGAAAAGGAAAGTGAAAAGGGATCTGTGTAGATTTCATTTTCCTTTTGTTCCATGTTACCACCCCCCCCCCCTACTCCCTGATGGATTTTTTGCATTTAAATTAAAAATGAAAATAAATCAAGTCCTCTTTAAAAAAAAGAAAGGGGAAAAAAAAGAAAATAAAGCAAGATGTTTGGCTGCAGAAGTCACCAGAAAGAAGCAGCACCCAACCATTTTAGGGACTCTACTCTGGATTTGTGTAGGGTTTACTCCTTAGCTGTTTCTTCTCCTGAAGATGTCCCACAAGACAGTGGGCATAAATTTTATTTGGGTTTTAATTCCAAAGCTTTTCTTACAAATGAGTATAGCTGAAAAGCAGCAGAAGTTGAGGACCAGAGTTTCCCTTCTCTTAAATGGGCTACCTTCCCAGGTCGACAAGCCCCTCACTTCCCTCTGCAGCACGTACAGAAACTGCCTTCTTGACCATTGGGCCCATTATTCATCTCATCCACTCAATCCACTAGAGTGTGTCTTCATATGCAGGGGAAATGCTTAACTCACTTGAAGGTTTGAATTAGGGTCATCAGCTACCCTCACCTGATTTAGCGAGCCAGTCAAAGCCATTCCTGGGGTGTGACTGCTGTCACATGCTGACAGTATCTGCGAGCTGCAGGTGAGAGTTGAGTGCAGGGTGAGGACCAAGAATGAATAAACTATCCCAGAAGGAGCACAACACATGCCCCACCGAAGGTAGTACACCTCCCCTAACACCTGATACACTCGGGGGGGGGGGGTGGGGAGGCTCTCCACACCGCATTCACATCTTGCCATTCAGGGAAGCAATAGGCATTATCACAATTCAGTGATTTGTACTTGAGGAGGGCATGTGCTAGTGAAGGCTGGGGCCTTGGAAAAGGGGATGTGACCTGGAGATGGGCAAGGCCTATTGAGAGCCTCAGGGGCCAGACAGAAAGCTATAGAGGGCCACATTAAGCCTGTGGTTCCCCAGCATTGCTGCAGCATATTGTGAATTGTCTAGTCCCAGTAAGATGTTCTGAACAAAACACTCATTGTCTCAGCCAGACTCTTGCAGCGAAAGCTAATTGCAAAAGTATATTTTCAAGGATATTTTCAAGTAAGCACTTAGAGGACATCATCACCCATGACCCAATTTAGAATTTCCTTTAAGCACCTTCAATTAGCCTTAGTCCACACTCCTACCTCGGACTCCTACCTTGAAAGCTCAACTGCAGACTAAACCTCCACTCAGATTGCTGCCCAAGACAGCTGCCTAATTCTATTTTAATGATGTATGTAAACACCATGTGCCCAATATCATATTGATCCTTGCCCCCAAACATGACATCATTATTAATAACGATGCAATGAAGTGTCATAAAAAGTATAACAACTACATTAACCTAAATAACTCCAATAATCTGCAAGGCTTAGCATACAATTGAAAGCCACTAACCAAACATTGTGCAGTTTGCTCATCCCAGGAGCAGTCAGGAATCATGCATAATGTAACAGACCAACCGCTAACAGGAGCCCCACGAAGATAAGGTTGGGTATGTGCCAGGAAATCTGCCTGGAGAGCAAAAGTCTTCACTCCTACCCCCCTCTCCTTTGAAACAAAGACTCTTCTGCATTCATCTCTCTCATCCATATAGGTAATCTTTAATGAAAAGGTAACAGATCGTTTTTTTAAAAAAGTTGACAAAAATATAAAATGATGTATGAATAATGCAAGTCAATTGCATTTGATCAGGGGAGATCACCATGGTATGTTAGTCATGTATTATGGAACACGATGAAAGAAAAGATTTTAAGGAAGGTTAAATGGAAATTACAAGTGGCTTTGCACTAGGTGGTTGGGGTCATTTATTGTACAGTTCATCACATCCAACTTGATTACAGGGTACTTCCCAGTGGTGGCGAACCTCAGGCTATGTCAGAGACTGGCAGGATGAGGAGAGCAGGGAGCCTGCCCCCCAGGAGCCCCCCAGGGAAGACAGGGACTTAGACCTGGGTTCTGGTGGCAGGACAATGGGGAGGGTCAAGCTGGGAGGTGCTGGAAGCAGGAGGTTGGAGCGATCAAGATGGGGTCAGAAGAAGAAGAAGACGAATTTGGATTTAATATCCCGCTTTATCACTACCCGAAGGAGTCTCAAAGTGGCTAACATTCTCCTTCCCCTTCCTCCCCCACAACAAACACTCTGTGAGGTGAGTGGGGCTGAGAGACTTCAAAGAAGTGTGACTGGCCCAAGGTCACCCAGCAGCTGCATGTGGAGGAGCGGAGACGCGAACCCGGTTCCCCAGATTACGAGTCTTTCACTCTTAACCACTACACCACACTGGCTCTCAAGGAAGAAAGCTCTTCCACGACAGGGCTGGAGGCTCAGTGTGAGTCCAGACACAGACAGAGAGGAATCATGGGGTATACTTGCCCTCCTGCAGCAGAATAATCTCTGTCCTGCTGGCTCTCCTCCTCTCCCACCCCACTCTAGAAGAGTCCTACATACTGCTGAGCAACAAGCCAGACATACCCAGACGAGGAGCTCACCACATGTTGTAATCTTCGCCTGTTGAGGAGAGCTCCAGAGTAAGAGGATGGAGGGGAATGGCTCAGGGTTGGAGCTCAGTTTCCAGCAACTTCTCAAGCTGAAGGAGTTGAGCCGGGGAGACCTTGTTACTTTCTGTGAATAAAAACCTAATTGCATTCTGAGCCTCCGGCCTCTTATTGACCTCTGGGGGCCCAGCACTTCCCTGTCAGCCCTTGCGACAGGCTAGGGGCCAAACATGACCCTCTAGAACTCTCTACCTGGACTTTGGAAATCTGCCCAGGGACCTCCCCTCCCTGATTCTGTTTTGCACCCTGAGCATTCTTGCCTGACTGAAAGGCGTCCTTGAAGTCTGATAATGACTCTTGCTTCCCTGGATGAAAGATGGAGAGTGGTTGGCAAGTATGTGTAGAAACTAGCCTGCATTTTAAGACCCTGATGTTGGGAAAGATTGAGGCACAAGGAGAAGGGGACGACAGAGGATGAGATGGTTGGACAGTGTTCTCGAAGCTACCAGCATGAGTTTGACCAAACTGCGGGAGGCAGTGGAAGACAGGAGTGCCTGGTGTGCTCTGGTCCATGGGATCACGAAGAGTCGGACACCACTAAACGACTAAGCAACAATATTTGTTGCTCTGCTTGATTTTACCTCTGCCTGTGCCCACCACTGTTGAGTGGCCCTCAAAAGCCTACCCAGAAGGGAATGTGGTCCTCAAACTCTAAAATACCCTCCTTTCCTTTCTTAGCCTCTGGTTGCATTCTATAAAAGGTAAAGGTAAAGGTACCCCTGCCCGTACTCTAGGGTTGACAGACTCTAGGGTTGTGCGCCCATCTCACTTAAGAGGCCGGGGGCCAGCGCTGTCCGGAGACACTTCCGGGTCACGTGGCCAGCGTGACAAAGCCGCATCTGGCGAGCCAGCGCAGCACACGGAAATGCCGTTTACCTTCCCGCCAGTAAGGGGTCCCTATTTATCTACTTGCACCCGGAGGTGCTTTCAAACTGCTAGGTTGGCAGGCGCTGGGACCGAGCAATGGGAGCGCACCCCGCCGCAGGGATTCGAACCGCCGACCTTTCGATCGGCAAGCCCTAGGCGCTGAGGCTTTTACCCACAGCGCCACCCGCGTCCCCCTCGTTGCATATAAGTCCAAAGCTTATAATTGGCAATGAAAGGCAACCAATGTACTCTGACACAGTGGGGGAAAACACCCCGTAAGAGTCTTGTTGTACTTTAGTGATCCATGTTTTCTTTTTCTGGGGATACTGAAGGGTATGCAGTACCAGTGCCTTTTTTTTTTTCTAGAAGAAAAGCACTGTTTAAAAGCGTGGCACTTACAGGGGAACGGTCTCCCTTGGGAGGCTGTGGACTCTCCTTCCCTAGAGGTTTTTAAGCAGAGGTTGGCCATCTGTCATGGATGCTTTAGCTGAGTCTAGATGGCCCTTGGGGTCCCTTCCAACTCTACAATTTTGTGAATCTGCTGTAAAAATTCATGTTGAGTACCAGCACATTTTTATTTATTTTTTGTAAAAGAAAAGCAGTGACGATGACTGTGTCGGGATTCACAGAATGCTGTGTGAGATAGTAAGTCTGCAGGCTTGAGTTTGCTAGCTGATGCAATTGGCTGATGCAATCAGCCTGCAATACTTTCTTTGGAAGTGCTGGGTTAGCAAGGGAAGTTGCTGAATGACTCAGCAATAATGTGCTGTCAGTTGATTGGCTGTCATCGGTTTAAAAGTGAAACCTGTCCAGCAGTAAGGTGGTGGTGTAGAAGAGTGTGGTCAGAGAGATAGAGATAGAAAGGTCTTCCTATTTGCCTTAAGGTGCAGCCAGGTACTGTGTTTGACTGTGTGAACTGTAGATAAAGGTAAAGGTAAAGGTACCCCTGCCCATACGGGCCAGTCTTGACAGACTCTAGGGTTGTGCGCTCATCTCACTCTATAGGCCAGGAGCCAGCGCTGTCCGCAGAAACTTCCGGGTCACGTGGCCAGCATGACAAGCTGCATCTGGTGAGCCAGAGCCGCACACGGAAACGCGGTTTACCTTCCCGCTTGTAAGCGGTCCCTATTTATCTACTTGCACCCGAGGGTGCTTTCGAACTGCTAGGTTGGCAGGCGCTGGGATCGAGCAACGGGAGCACACCCCGCCGCGGGGATTCGAACCACCGACCATGCGATCGGCAAGTCCTAGGCGCTGAGGTTTTACCCACAGCACCACCCGCTTCCCTATAGGCTGTAGATAACTCACAATAAATATACTGCATTGAAGAACCTGGAACTCTGAGCATTTCTACTAAAGGGCAGCGAAGAATTCGCGACAGAATGTTCTTTTTGTGTCTGTGGCACAAGCTTTTGCACTCTCTAATGAAGTACGATCTAAATCACAAATGTTATATGTGCCTTATAAGACTTTTTGAGTGGTTTTAGTCAGAACAACAACGGTTGTCACAGATGTCAGTGACATGTGAGCGAGCCAACACAGATCAGTCACCATCGCTAGAGCTTTTACATCACCCGTGTCAGGGGCAGACACAGTAGTGACAGCACATTTGACAGATAAGTGTGGCGTGTTCAAATGATGGGAGATCAAACAATGTGCACACAGGTGTGGAGCGGCCCTGACTTTGACCACCTCTCATTTATGCCCATCAAAATGAGGCTTCTGCTAAGACGTTGGCACTCCGAGAACTGTGTGGCATTTACATAACCTGCCCAATTTAACCGAGGCTCTGAAAAAAAGACAACACAGCACAGACCTTTTAAAAAAGGCTCACGGAGGAGTTCAGCCAAGTGTGTCCATGTATATATAACTGATGCTGTGTCTGTCTCATTTAAATTTACCTTGGGATAACATAAATTTCCATATTGGACCAGCATCACCTAGTGCACACCATTTGATTTAGGCAGCCTAGTGATTTTCAGTGAGATTTTTCCACATAATTTGCCCTGTGAAATTGTTGTATATGGGATGCTGTGGCTGCAATCCTAACCATCAATGATGGTTGGTACCCACTGGACCTGGTGGGGCTGCTAGGAGGCCACAGGCGTGTGGCCAGGTTCTGGTTTTCTGGTCATCCTTTTTCCTTGCAACTATACTGTGGACACTTAAACATTTTGGTATTTTCCACTCTTAGCACTGAAATGTCTTGCCTTGGCTCAGAAGGGCTCACTGCTTTCACTATTCCGAATGTGACTTCATGTTACAATTACTGCACATTACTCAGAAGGAAGCCCCACTGAATTCCATGGGGTTGGCTCCCTGATAAGCATTTCAGCCTAAAACAATTAGTCTTAAGATTGCCACACCAGAGTGTTAACAAGGGATTCCACAAACTTCCAGACCTGCAGGGACCTACGCCCCTTCTCCAGCTTGTTCACTTCTACATATGTCATCCAGAATGTGGGACAAAGTGGAGGGGCAGTAAGGGACTAGGATCTGGGAGACTAAGGACTTTCTGACACTTCCACTTGTCTCGTGCCTAGAAAGCATGGGTCCAAGAGGTTATTTTGCTTGTCCGTGATTTCTATGCATGGGTCCAAGAAGTTCTCTGTTTGCGCCATCGCTTTTCCCGGGGAAACCTTCCCTTTACTGCTGAATCAAAGCAAACATCAATTCATGGGAACCCAACTGATGTTTTCTCTGATTCAGTGGTAAAGAGCAGGTTTTCTCAGCAGGACACGCATAAGTGTGGACGAACCCTAAGGTTAAAATCAGCAATGAAACTCCCTCTGTGTTCTTGGACCAATCGCTGTTTCTCAACCTAACTTAAGTTACAGGGTTGCTGGGAGGGTGATTACATGGGGAGGAGGAGACCCGTGAAAGCTGCTTTCAGCTCCTTGGAGGGAAAGTAGAGTGGATATAAATGAAATACTGATAAATAAGGAATAATCACAACAAAAATCTACTTCCAGCCTGGCTGCAACTGGGGTGGGCGGTCAGGTTTGGAATTACAAACTCTAACCTGAAAATCAAAGAAACAAGAATCTGGGACACAGCCGGGATATTTACGCCCACAAACATTGTACTTTGCACTTAGTTCCTTTGCAAAACCAATGTACTGCATAAGAACATAAGATGCGTCCTATTGGATCAGGCCAGAGGTCCATCTATTCCAGCATCTTCTCTTCACAGTGCCACCCAGAAGACCCTCTAGGAAGCTTGGAAGCAGGACCTGAGTGCAAGACCCCTCTTCCCTCTTGCAGTTTCCACCAACTGGTATTCAAAAGCCATCTGCTGTCGACCAAGGAAGCAGAGCAGAGCCATCATGGCTGGTAGCCACTGGTAGCCTTCTCCTTCTCCATGAATTACTTCTGGGGTGCAAGCAAGAAACTTATTTATTCCAAAGAAAGTGGGGTGTCTGTCATTGGATTATGGGTTGACAGAGATGGCAACATTGACCTGGTGCTTGGGGGGCTGGTGGTTATTTGTACTGGGTGATGTGGCTTCACATTTGGTAGTACAAGTTTGAAAACAAGACACTGGTATGTGACTCCAGAGCAGCCTTGCCTAGGTGGGGTATGCAAGGACGGTGCAATCCATTTTCCCATACTACGCATAGGCTCTGCACACTTTCTGGTAAAATTTACAGTATCCTTTGCTGATTCTGCTAACATCTTTCTCCTAACCAACAGCTGAAGCCCAGAAACTAGGGTTGAAACATCTTGTAACTTGGGGTGGGGGAATGTGTAATAATAGAAAAAAGCAAGAGGAGAAACAACCAACAACAACATCAATTTTGTTGAAAGAAGGGGCTTGTGAAAACTACAGAAGGGGTTGTGCCTCCTTCATTTTTTTCTTCTCCTTTCCATACTTGTTATGAAACAAGTGACTGTTGAAATACAGTGGTACCTCGGGTTACAGATTCTTCAGGTTACAGACTCTTCTAACCCGGAAGTAGTACCTCGGATTAAGAACTTTACCTCAGGATGAGAACAGAAATCGTGCAGCAGTGGCGCAATGGCAATTGGAGGCCCCATTAGCTAAAGTGATACCTCAGGTTAAGAACAGTTTCAGGTTAAGAACAGACCTCTGGAACAAATTAAGTTCTTAACCCGAGGTACCACTGTAAATTGGTTCCATTTGGATCCTTTTTCACGTACCACAGGAGGTTTGGAGTGTGCCAATACAAGGACAGGCCTTTTCAGTGATGAACCCTTTGTTTGTGGAACACTCCTAGGGAGACATGTCTGGCACCACCTATATCTATTTTAAAGTACCAGGAAAATATTTTATTTCATTTTTTTACTCAAGCTCTGGCTGTAAATTTGACAAGTTTCAGGAATGTGTGTCTGCTTTTAGTGGGGATGGGATCACTGGCGGAGGAAGAGGAGTGCGGGGGAAGTGCCCTGCCCCCCGATAGCGAGTTCCCAGCAGGGTGCCATTGCGGCTGTCCCGTCCCCCCGCCTGCGCTGGGCACCCCGCCCCTACAGACAGCACACCCCGCCCCCAGGATGTGCAGCGCGCCCTGCCCCCACCTGTTCTCTGCCCCCCAGTACTGGAGCATGAAGCTCTGCCGCTGGGTGGGATCAGTAACTCCTGCCTTTTATGTAGACAGGTGTGTTTTTATGGTTTTGTTGATTATGTTTATCTTAACTTGTTTTATGTAAGTTGATTTAGGCTTTGTGAAAGAAGTGACTCAACTGCAACAGCACAAGGTGAATTTTATAGTTGCTGCACGCCCCTGGTATATAAAGCCACATATAAGAGTCCAGTAAAAGTACAGATATAAGAAGTGCCTTGGATCTATTCGGTGACCAATAGTAAGGTAAAGGTAAAGGTACCCCTGCCCGTACGGGCCAGTCTTGACAGACTCTAGGGTTGTGCGCCCATCTCACTCAAGAGGCCGGGGGCCAGTGCTGTCTGGAGACACTTCCGGGTCACGTGGCCAGCGTGACAAGCTGCTAGTAAGCGGTCCCTATTTATCTACTTGCACCCAGAGGTGCTTTCGAACTGCTAGGTTGGCAGGCGCTGGGACCGAGCAACGGGAGCGCACCCCGCCGCGGGGATTCGAACCGCCGACCTTTCGATCGGCAAGCCCTAGGCGCTGAGGCTTTTACCCACAGCGCCACCCGCGTCCCATTGACCAATAGTATGCATCAATATTATGCCTGGACTTGTCCTTAACTTGCCTTGTGTGCCGGATGAGTCTGCAGCACCAACACGCAGTACATAAAATTCCTTTGGACTCTAGTTCTGCTCCTGTCATCAGCTTTTGAGATACAGCCTCGAAAGATGCAATAAGAGCATAATAAGTTAAGAATGAATCACCCAGGCAAACAAATGGAAGGAAGAGGGGGAGGTGTTTTCTGCTCATTTGCTAAGTAAATGGTTATTAAAATAACTCATGTAAATGGTGTCTGTTTTTCAAAAATAATAATAATAATAAATTATCATGCCATTTTAATTCCTTCTGCAGATACCATAAATCCTTTTTTGAGGGAATGATGGTGAGGTGGCAGATTGGAAACTGCAACCGGCAGCACCGAGAGATGGTGCTCTAGTGATGGCGGTGGGAAGGAATCTATGGCAGCGTGTATTTGGGCATTACAGCATAAAAATGGCAAGTAGTATGCCTGGGAAAGAAGGTCTAGTGCTAAAGCTCACATCCTTAAACCAAATATATTTGTGCACAGTCATAGAATCATAGAATTGTAGACCAAGGGTCATCTAGTTAGCCCAACCCCCTGCAATGCAGAAAATCCTGCCCATAGCTGTCCCTGGGTGGGCTTGAACCACCAACCTTTTGGTTAGCAGCTGGATGCCTTGGCCATGCATCCAAACATGGCAGTCACACAGCCATAGCTCAGAGATAGAGGAGTTGTATGCTTAGAGAGGAAGCTTTTTCCTGAAATCTCCATCTGAATGTGCAAGGCGAGGCCTGACCTGCAGCAGGGTGAAGTGGTATTCTTCAGGGGAAGGGTCATAGTTCAGTGTCAACGCATCTGCATTGCATGCCTAGGTTCCTGGTTCAGTCCAGTTTCTCCAGGTACTGCTGGGAATGTCCCCTGCCTGACAACCTGGAGAGTCCCTGCCAGTCTGAGCCAGTTGAACCTTTTCTCTGACTCAGTTTTTTGATATATATTTTTTTAAAAATAAATACCAATATTGTCTTTCAGAGAAACTTTTTTCTCTAATCTGGGGAGCTGGCTTTGCAAATCCTGTATACTTCCAGAGGTGATCTGCTGATGGATCAAAATATGACTCTCCAGAGGGGCAAGGATGAGGACTGAAGGGATAAAGAATGGAATAGATTTTGGGGGTTTTGTCTATTATTATTATTAATATTAATAATAATAATAATATACTCTCCTCCCAATACCTGGAGGTCTCAGGGTGGTTAACAGAAAAGATCGCAATATATAAAATAAGCAATAACCCAATAACCCCCCTCCCCCCCCCAAAAAAAGAAACAGCCAATTTTTTTAAAGGGTATAGGATGTCAGTCAGGTCAGCCAAAGGTCTGGTTCAAAAGGAACGTTTTGCCTGGTGCCTTGTCAAGATCAATGGCACCATGTCGAAATGAGCAATGCGTTGCAAAATGGTGCTTAGGGGCTACAACAAATTTATCTCCAAAGAAAGACCATTTCTATAGATTTATCCCCCCTCCCCAAGCCTCATTCCATTATTTATATTTACTGAGCAGTCGTTTTGGGAAGCAAATGGTTAGTGTTGGCATCACAATATGCCCAACATATGCATGGTAACAGCAAGGCTTGGCTTGGCTTGGCTTGGCTACAAAGAGAAAACCCATCCTCTCAGTTGATTGGTTATCTGGCAAATCTGAGCCAGAGATATACCAAAGGGGAACAGAACTAATGCCAAGCCAAGACGTCCAGAGGCAAAGCCATGCAAAGCATTCACATATTTCATGCACTGACGGTGAAACTTTGAGAGGCCTACAGGGACCAGTGAAACTAAGTTTCCTATTACCTGATCCACCATCTGAAGCAGATTTGCAGTGCAACTGTGTTTACTGGAAAGTGATCTCTTCCTTTCTCTTTCTTTTTTGGAAAGTTACAATGTACAGCCTTCTAGTCCGTGACTTCCTCCAGAGTTACAAAGAAACTGCAGCCCAGTCCTATACATCTCAATCTTAAATCGTTTTGCTTTCAATGGGGCTGGTTTCAATCCTATATCACTGACCTCAGAGTAAATGCTACAGAAAACATTGACACTTCCTTCAGAGTGCAGGTGGCCAGGGGTTCACACCCATTTTAGGTGTGTCCAAATGACATGCAATAGCTGGTGTGTGGGTCCTTTTGGACCCGGAAGTGGGAAGAACAGGGGCAGAATGGGGTGGGTCACTCTCATGCGTACTCTGCCAACGTGTATGGGAGCAGGGAACTTAACTCCTGCACAAAATGGTCATTGCCTTAGAGGGGATTGCTGTAAAATAGGAATGGGATATCTGAAGTCCCCCAGATCATTTTGGAATCCAACTCCCATCAGCCCCCGTCAGCATGGCCAATGGAACTGAGGCCTCATGGGAGTTGTAGTCCAGCAACATCTAGAGGACCACAGATTCCTCATTCCTGCTCAAAGAGATTTCTCAATTACTCTTCTATGTAGTCTTGAGGAACAACACCCACTGATTTCCCAGGGGCTTCTCTACTTCCCAATTCCCCACTTCCATAAAAGAGTTCTGTCTTTCCCCCATTGTGCAGCTATTTCTATTTTTGCCAGTGCCAGGAGACCCATTGCGAGCTTCAAATCTGCCTCCCTCCCCAGTCCCTTCAAACATCCCAGCGAAAGAGTTAAAACTTCCAACAGCAAATCCTCATGATTTCTTTACTTGATTCATCCACAGTAAATTGGGTGCAGGTATGCGTGCCAGCTCATCACACTAGCTCTCTTCTCCAGAAATCTTCACTCACTTTTCATTGAACAGCCAGCATGTCATCCCACTGTTTGCTGAGTCATTCCAGCCAGATCTGTGTCAATTGTTCAGCGATAAAATGTAGTTACGAAACCTGCCTGTCCACTGGGTTTGGACAAGCTGTTATTGAGGTTTTTCAGGGCAATGGGGCTTTTAAAAACAGGCCCCCCTGTTTTGGCCTTTCATTGTGGCCTGAGTGTTTAGGCCTGCCTGGAATGTGTCACTGAATTCTGATCATGCTTCCTGCTGGCCCAGATGAAGGATAGAGAATGCCATCCGTGTGTGTAGAAACTAGCCTACCATTGAAACACGGGATACTGGGCACACTTTTACATCTGATGTGCCACACCACTGCCATGTGGCCCTTGGAGGGCTGCCAAGTAGGGAATGTGGCCCTTGGGCTGACAAAAGGGTTCCGCACTCCCTGCCTCAGAAGAATCAACAATGCCACTTTTCAACTTCACAGCCCATTGTGATAGAGGCTGAGAGGGTTGGGGAGGAGTAAAAAATGTATGCTTTGCCTCTTGTAAAGGTAAAGGTACCCCTGCCTGTTCGGGCCAGTCTTGCCAGGCTCTAGGGTTGTGCGCTCATCTCACTCCATAGGCTGGGAGCCAGTGCTGTCCGCAGACACTTCCGGGTCGCATGGGCAGCGTGACAAGCTGCATCTGGCGAGCCAGCGGAGCACACGGAACGCCGTTTACCTTCCCGCCAGTAAGGGGTCCCTATTTATCTACTTGTGCCCGGAGGTGCTTTCGAACTGCTAGGTTGGCAGGCGCTGGGACCGAACGACGGGAGTGCACCCCGCCGCGGGGATTCGAACCGCCGACCATGCGATCGGCAAGTCCTAGGCGCTGAGGTTTTACCCACAGCGCCACCCGCGTCCCTTTTTTGCCTCTTGAGTAGCCTGTTAATTGTCCCTTTTTGCAGGGACAGTTTATTTTTCTTCTTATATCCTCTGTGCTTTGCTTCTGCTCTTACCCAGCACCGTACTATGCAGATGCCAAAGTATGGCGAAATGCTCATACGAATGATGTTGGGGCATGAGGTGCCACGTGTTGTGTAGGAAAGGGGTGTCAGCCATGTTGTTTGTAACATGCCATTTTGCCTCTTGTATCCTGAGTTAATACCAGACTAAGGTAAAGGTAAAGGGACCCCTGACCATTAGGTCCAGTCGTGGCCGACTCTGGGGTTGCGGCGCTCATCTTGCTTTGTTGGCCAATGGAGCCGGCATACAGCTTCTGGGTCATGTGGCCAGCATGACTAAGCCGCTTCTGGCAAACCAGAGCAGTGCATGGAAACACTGTTTACCTTCCCACCAGAGTGGTACCTATTTCTCTACTTGCACTATGACGTGCTTTCGAACTGCTAGGTTGGCAGGAGCAGGGACCGAGCAACGGGAGCTCACCCCGTCACAGGGATTCGAACCGTCGACCTTCTGATCGGCAAGTCCTAGGCTCTGCGGTTTAACCCACAGTGCCACCCGCGTCCCAATACCAGACTAGGTGGAATCAAATTCATAACCAGAGCCGTCTTTCCAATTTGTGTTAGTGGTTTGTTGCACCAGGGTGTCGGCTGCTCAGGGGCACCCTAGCAAGTGGGGGAGCTGTGCATCTTTGCCAGCAGCCTCCCCTTTCCCTGCACGCCTGCCAGCTGCACTCCCCCAACTATATGGCTGGCAGGCGTGCAGCTTCCCTGCCAAGCCTCTGCATCTGCTAAAGATGGCCCAGCTCCCAGTCGTTGTCCTCCTCCTGCTTCCCAGCAAAAGGCGGTGCACAGCCTTCCTGGGCTGCCTTCTTGGGCGCCCTGACGCCGGAGAGCATGTCTGCCAGCACATTTTCCTGCTTGATCTCCACCACCCCACTGAGGATCAGGGTGATGGGGGAGGCAGAGGACATTTTCCACGCCTCCTCCCTTGTTTTGGAGTTGCTGGGGGGCACCAGAGGGATCTTTGCACCACGGCGCCGGATATGCTTAAGACGGCCGTGTTCATAACTCTTCTAAGTCAATGACTGAGCCCTGGCTTCCTCATAGAATCCATTTGGGTTTAACTTTGGCTGGATTTTGTCATAAGAAGAGTCTTGCTGTATCAGACCAAAGACCCATCAAGTCCAGCATCCTTTCCCTCACAATGTCCAAGCAGATGCCTGTGGAAAGCCTACAGGCAGGACACGTGCAGCTGAAAATAGCTGTCTCACCTTGACAGACAAGAAAAGAAAACGAGGAGAGGAAAGCCAACTTTGCAACACAGAATTACACTGGAGTCCCTCTGGTATCTCTTTTGCAACCACTTGCATGGTGCAAGAAGACCTCGGCATCAGGCCTGTCAAAGATGTCTTGTTTCAGATCCCTCGTATGAGCAATCCTTTCACTTCACTTTTTCCTTTTAATAATTCTGTTCAGGCTTTCTCTGCCACTGCCGCCGCCGCTTTTACCCTGTAAGCACAATCGATAGCTGGATGGACAAAAATTAAATCATTTAATGGATTTCTGGTTGAGCTGATTTAGGTCACAGGGTTGCCCAACCACTTTTGCAGCAGCCAACAAGATTTCATATTCCTCCTTTGGCATAATGACAATAATAAGTGTATTTTCACCTTGGCGGACGACATGTCAGAGGAGGCCTTGCTGTGTGAAAGAGGGAGTGAAATGAGGTGACTATGATAACTATGGTCACTGTCACAGAGGATATATGCAACCTTCTGTTTCACCATGGGATCTGGAACAATGCATCTTTGACAGGGCTAATGCTGATGTCTTTCTGCACCATGTAAAGGTAAAGGTAACCCCCTGACCATTAGGTCCGGTCGTGACCGACTCTGGGGTTGCAGGGCTCATCTCGCTTTATTGGCTGAGGGAGCTGGCATACAGCTTCCGAGTCATGTGGCCAGCATGACTAAGCTGCTTCTGGTGAACCAGAGCAGCACACGGAAACGCCATTTACCTTCCCGTCGGAGCGGTACCTATTTCTCTACTTGCACTTTTGACGTACTTTTGAACTGCTAGGTTGGCAGGAGCAGGGACCGAGCAACGGGAGCTCACCCCGTTGCGGGGATTTGAACTGCCAGCCTTCTGATCAGCAAGTCCTAGGCTCTGTGGTTTAACCCACAACGCCACCTGCATCCCACGAGATACCCGAGAGATACCCGAGTTGGGTCTTCCAGCGTGATTATGCATTGCAAAGTTGGATTTCCCCTCTCCCATATTCTCCCTTTTCCATCCAGGTGAGACAGCTATTTTCAGGTGCATATGTCCTGCTTGTTGGCTTCCCACAGGCACTGGGTTCATGGAATCAAAGAATTGTAGAGTCGGAATGGACCCAAGGGTCTTCTAGTCCAACCTCCTGTGATGCAGGAATCTCAGCTAAAGCATCCATGAAAGATGACCATCCAACCTCTTCTTAAAAACCTCCAGGGAAGAAAAGTCCCCCACCTCTCATGGGAGTCTGCTCCATTGTTGAACAGCTCTTACAGTCAGAAAATGCTTCCTGGTGTTTAGTCAGAACCTCCTTTCTTGCAACTTGAAGCCACTGGGTTGACTACTGCCCTCCAGAGCAGGAGAAAACAATCTTGCTCCATCTTCCATGCGACAGCCCTTGAGATATTTGAAGATGGCTATCATATCTCCTCTCAGTCTCTTCTTTTCCAGGCTAAACATACCCAGCTCCTTCCTTCTAAGGCTTGGTTTCCAACCCCTTGACCCTTGACCACCTTGGTTGCCCTCTTCTGCACACATTCCAGCTTTTTGGTCACTGTGAGATCAAGATGCTGAACTAGATGAGCCATTGGTCTGATCCAGCAGGCTCCTGTGTTTTTATATTCTGTGATGGACCAATCCATTTGCAAAGTGTTCCATAGGTAGAAAATTTATAAACCCTTGGTTTGAAATTTGTTCCAGGTGCCCATCCCCACAGAAAGCATTTCTATATAGACATGTGAATAGATTAGAGATAGATATAGATAGATAGATAGATAGATAGATAGATAGATAGATAGATAGATAGATATAGATAGATAGATAGATAGATAGATAGATAGATAGATAGATAGATAGATAGATAGATAGATATAGATAGATGATAGATAGATAGATAGATAGATAGATAGATAGATAGATAGATAGATAGATGATAGATAGATAGATAGATGATAGATGATAGATAGATGATAGATAGATAGATGATAGATAGATAGATAGATAGATGATAGATAGACAGACAGACAGATACAATAGCAGCATTAATTTTAAGCCTGATCTAAAGACACAAATATCTTTAGGCTTTGCATAAACCTGGTTCACAGTGTGTTAATACAGAAACAGGTAATTTGGGAAGTGCCAGTTACATTACGGACAATCGTAGATTTTCGTTTACACCATGTTTTTATTTACTGGATATTGTGCAATGGTTTGACATGAACAAATAAGCTCACCAATGTGCTTCTAATTGGCATGCTCTCCTTCTGAATGGGGTAGGGGGAGAGAAATTAATAAGCCGTTATTAAAAGGGCAGTAGGACTATTGGTTAAACTAGAATAGAGCTATTATCATCTATTGAGTAAATAAGTGTTTGCAAATATATTTGAAATGCTAATCATTTACCCAACGGGCTGTAACAGCTTGTGGTGCAGTGTTACAATTTGTCATGGAAAATACATATTCAAATGTGGCACAAACACCCTAGAAAAGGAAAGAGCAGCTGTACATGGACAGCAGTGGCCACAGCTGAAGGCCTTGCACTCCCTCATGCACAGACAGATTTCCGCCCCTAGAGCTACCAGCAGTATTTAAATGATGCTCTAGTTTCATTATTCAAGCAAGAAGCAACTTTTCATAGTTAGAAAGGGTGTCGGCCGGAGACGTTCTGCTGCCTGAAGCACAGCACTTTTTAAAATGCTGGTTCTATGAGAGCCAAGACTTTACAAAGTCTTGCTGTGCCATTCAGACATCAATTCCTGCCTTTGTTAATTTCCCCTAAATGCCGCCTCCCAAAGTAGTGTGTTTAACCTTGCTGTTTTTGCTAGTGTCTTGAGGGATTCTGGGATGGCTCAATATCCTGTATCATACCGCTGTCTTTTTTCAACTTCTGTGCTGAGAGTAAGGCAGCACTGCCATCCATTTTCAAAGCAAGCAGGAAATAAAAGCAAGCAATAATCGATAAATATCCCTTCCTTCGTACACATCTGAACATGCAAGCTTCATGCACACACAAACTAATTCATTAGCCAGTAACTCAAGAGAGATACAATCAGTGCTGCCCCCCCCCCGCTGGAACTCACCAGAACTCAGTTCTGGCGCTTCTCAGGTGGGCACCATTGCCATTCCAAGAGAATGAGGGAGGTGTTCATGGTGAGTTTTGGCACCTCTTTTTCTAGAGAAGTAGCACTGCATACAATTGGTTTTAAATTGTTGCAAGTGGGGCTTTGCATCTGAATAAGCTTGATGTGAGCCTCTGGCTCAGGGGGCTGAAAGAGCAAAAGGATGCATGCATCAAGGTATCATTTGATGACTTGACTCTTATGTCCTGTGCAATGTGTGTGTGATTGCAAACTGCAGTGCTGTTGTAAACCCAATCTGAGCCTGACCTGGAGGGTTCAGTGTGAACTATACCACAGGGCTGCCACAAGCTGCTGCTGTCTCCCAGCTAACTAGCAATATACAATCACACCTCAGAAGTTGAATGCCTTGCCAGTTGAACGTTTTGGCTCCCAAACGCCACAAACCTGGAAGTGATTGTTCCAGTTTGTGAACGTTCTTTGGAACCAGGACGTCTGTCGTGGCTTCCGCAGCTGCCGATTGGCTGCAGGAGCTTCCTGCAGCCAATCGGAAGCTGCACCTTGGTTCCTGAACGTTTAGCAAGTCAAATGAACTTCTGGAATGGATTCCGTTCGACTTCTGAGGTACGACTGTACTACTAAAAGTATGGGAGAATGAGCTGCGTTTAATTTGGAGTTTGTTTTAGGAGGGCATTTTAAAAACTACACTAAAAGAGACCCAAGTTCAAGCAGAAAGTTCCATTCAGCCACAACTATATTAAAATCTTAGTTTTCTCCATTGATTTATAGGAGCAGGTCTCACATCCATCCCAGGGGACATTTAAGAATAACTTATTGTGGTGAAACAGGAAATGGCCTATCGAGACAAATGGCTCTAGCTGTCCTTTTTATGTTTGTTTGTGTCTTCCTTCATCCATTGGGTGGAAGAGGGAAAGGAAGGAGTGAAATGGAGCAAAGGACAATAAAAAGAGACACACACACAGAGGCATGTCTGCTCACAGTCCACTCTCCTCCAAACCCCCTTCCGACTTCTTTGACTGCTCTCTCAACTAGCCTCTGCTGCTCATTTGTCAGCTGACCAGCACTATTTCCCCCCTCCTCCTGTTTTGCCCCCATCTCAAACCCGGGGGAAGACCATGCACAACAGTTCATTGCAGTAAACTGTGTAAAGATGAAGGAAGATGAACAGCAAAAGGGGAGGGAGGAGAAAAAGGAATGCACTGGTGCTAATAGCCAGCCACTTAGCCTGCCATGTTTAAATGCTCCACAGCCAGGTAGCCAGCCATTCCGTTTCCTCAATCTGCCCAGTTTTCTTTTTGGATCAACTCTCAAAGTTCCATGGCTACTGAGCATGCTCAGTTCACATTGGGCTGTTTTGCATGCTTTCCCACTGAGTCTGCTTTTTTAAAAAGTGAGAGTTCTTTACTACTTCTGCAAACCTTGCACACAGGTACCTCTCCTTTGTTCCGCAGTGTCCCCGTGTTGGTTACAAAGCTGTTGTCATGCTGAGACTGTTCTCAGCATTAGTAGGAGTGATAAGGTGCCACACTGTAGAAAAAGAAAACCATATGCTCACATCTCCATACACATTTGAGACTAAATGTGTCCCAAGTACATTCAAATTAAAATGTCCAAACCAATATTTAACAAATGGCTGTTCACACTCTTTGATGAAAAGTCCTTTCAGAGTGGATTCTGTCGGATATTACCACATTGTGCTGACTTAGAATTGCACCATGTTGTTAAGCCAGTCTTTAGTTGATGGAGTCAGTAACAATTTCCATTTCGATGCTACCAAATATATTTTCAGTATATTGTTGGCAGGGTGCATTTGCGCTGATATATCACACGCACACACTACTTTGTCCTTTGTCCTCCGTATGGCTGGCATGTAGAGCTGTTACTATGAGAAAGCTCCACTTGCAGATGCAATATGGTGGCCATGACATGAGAGCCAGTTTAAAGCAGAGGGACAATTTCTTATCCAAGTGAGCGCCATGGCCTGGCGTGGATTTCAACTTGAACCTTGTCCTTGAACATCCTGTATCCAAACACAGTAATCTAGCATCTATACCACAATGACTCTGAAACGCACCAGGTCCTTCAATGACCATTCAATGGGGTGTCTGGTTAAGATGTTCCTTTCAATCAACTCCTTGCCGCAGCTTCTTTTATTTGAACCCCAGGGCCCTGGTGGCAATAGCAGTCGAAATATTAAAAAGAGGGGGAAGACAAATGAATCAGGCACAGCCCTTCAGTCATTTTCAGAAGAGCTGTCTTTCAGCAGAATTGATGAGTTTTACCCCCTCCTCCTCCTCCCATTCTTTTTTTTCCTTTTTTTGTGCTGGGCTTGTTACTATTGTTACATCTCTTTTAAATTAAAAGAAAGGAGAGAAAGTCTGATAAACATCTGATTTGATGTGAGCTGTGGCAGTGATGGATATATTTAAATATTCCAGTCAGAGAGTGTGAGAAGGAGGGAGTGAACTATTAAGAATGCAGAAGGCAGCCTGCTTAAGAAACACAACCCTTGCATCTGGAGTTTGAGAGCTGCTGAATCAACAGCCAGATTACAGGGGAAACTTCCCCATCAGCCGGGATCTCGGAAACAATGCAGAAGCAGAAGGGAAAGGGCTTGACCTCTGCTGAGCTCAGATCGAGCATTTGGGGAATGCTACAGTGACCTCCTCCCATGGCAGGCTGCTGCATTAGCTGTTTGGTACGCTAGACGGCCTGCGGAAAAATATGCCAAATCTGGCCTTTAAAAAATATGTGAAATTAATATATGGGGAAATGCTGAGTTTATATGTTGCTTTATAATGAAGGCAGCAACGATAATAAGGTCACTGAGAGCTACAAAATGCCATTTGCGTACTTTGCGGAGGAATGTGACCAGGGCCCCATCTGTACTATACATTTAGAGCACTTGAAACAACCACTTGAAACAACCATGGCTTCCTCCAATGCTTTCTGGGAACTGACATTTCTTAAGGGTGTTGAGAGTTGTTTGTTGTTGTTTAGTCGTGTCCGACTCTTCGTGACCCCATGGACCAGAGCACACCAGGCACTCCTGTCCTCCACTGCCTCCCGCAGTTTGATCAAACTCATGCTGGTAGCTTCAAGAACACTATCCAACCATCTCATCCTCTGTCGTCCCCTTCTCCTTGTGCCCTCCATCTTTCCCAACATCAGGGTCTTTTCCAGGGAGTCTTCTCTTCTCATGAGGTGGCCAAAGTATTGGAGACTCAGCTTCAGGATCTGTCCTTCCAGTGAGCACTCAGGGCTGATTTCCTTCAGAATGGAGAGGTTTGATCTTCTTGCAGTCCATGGGACTCTCAAGAGTCTCCTCCAGCACCATAATTCAAAAGCATCCATTCTTCGGCGATCAGCCTTCTTTAAGGTCCAGCTCTCACTTCCATACATCACTACTGGGAAAACCATAGCTTTTACTATACGGACCTTTGTTGGCAAGGTGATGTCTCTGCTTCTTATGATGCTGTCTAGGTTTGTCATTGGGAGTTGTTAGGAGATCTCTATTCCAGTCACAGAACTTCAGTTTCCAGAGTTTCTCGGAAATGGGGATTGACTGTTAAACTGCCCTGTTAAAATGCTTGGGTTCCTCAGGTGAACATTGCCCCACCACCACCACCACCGTACACAACATACTTTTAACCTCCCTGTGAACTTTTGACCCTCCTGTGCAGATCTTACCATTGTACAAGTCAAGTTCCACCACCAAAAATCAAACATAAAATGGCTGAAAATCCTATTCCTTCATAGCCCTACTGTACAGAGGACAGGCCTCTATTTTAAATGCTGGAAGCCTCATTGTAACACAATTTAAATAAAACAATTCAAATCCAACCTAAGCTGTCAAATTCAAATGAAATATTATGTCACAGAAATGATAGCATCAGAAGGATATTCCTATGGGAGTCTTAGCCATCAGCTCAGCCCACATCATAATTCCATCTTAATTAGTACTGAAAGACTTGTTAACCCATAACCGATATTTGGTACTAACCTCTTTCAGGTACTATATTTCTCTCTCTCTCTCTCTCTCTCTCTCTCTTTCACACACACACACACACACACACACACACACACACAATTTCCTGTCTCAGTCTTTCTTCTGTGTATCTCTCTGTTGTCTGAGATAGTGTGCTAACTTAGCCATTGAGGCAAATCCCCATATTTTGCCAAGCCATTCCTTAATGGTGCCTTCAAGAGACTCCATATCTTTGCAAAGAGTGTCATGGCTGCTGCTAACATATAAGAGGCTAGTTGCTTGGCAACAGTTAGCACCTGCACAAGAGACTGAGTAGGCACACAGGTCAACTGGTCACAATCTTTTAAACTATACTGACATGTATTGCATTTATGTTTAAATAACAGCAATTATTTATAAAACGGCATCTATACATGTACGTTTGCTCATGTCCATTTTATGCAAATCTGGGCCAGAGGAATTTCCGAGGCGTCAGTTTGTCCTGGATCTTCAGCAAGTAAACCAAACAATCATTGTCTTTCTAATGGGTTTCCTGGTTTTTTGTTTTTGCTTTTTGAAATATGGCAACCCTAGTTGGACCAAGACCTGGGAGACCAGGGTTCAAATCTCCACTAAGCCATGAAGCTCACTGGGTGACCTGAGGCCAGTCACTCACTATCACATGATTGTTGTGAGAGTAAAATGAGGAGAATGAGAAGAACTAGGTAAACCACCTTGATCTCATTGGAGGGAAGGCAAGATACAGTGGTGCCTCGCAAGACGAAATTAATTCGTTCCGCGAGTTTTGTCATCTTGCGATCTTTTTCGTCTTGTGAAGCACGGTGTCGGGAAAGTTTTGGAAAAGCTTCAAAAATCACCAAAGTCTTTACAAACCTCAAAAAAGGCTACCACACCGCGTTCTATGAGTTGCTCCTCAAAGTCAAGTCGCAACTGTATTAACGGTGTTAAGAAAAAGGAAACAAACTTGCAAGACGTTTCCGTCTTGCGAAGCAAGCCCATAGGGAAAATCGTCTTGCGAAGCAGCTCAAAAAACCCTTTCGTCTAGCGAGTTTTTTGTCTTACGAGGCATTCGTCTTGCGAGGTACCACTGTACAAATGTAAAAAGAAATAAATGCAAGGCATCCTTAGTACTGTGCAGGCCACTGGACATGCAGAGAGAATCCATTCCTTGCTCTGGATTACAAGATCCATTCCTGATTGCACAGGCTGCCTGGAAACTTTTCAGAGACGAACAGCATTGTAATACTCATACAAAGCTTCATGGCTGCTGATATTGTTGAGAGATTCTATGTAGTATATCATGGGCTTCATTGCAGCCATTGCTGTCTCTTTTATTTTTTAATGTGTTTGTATCCCAAAGAGAATTCTAACATTAGGAAACTGCCATAATTGCTACTAGTTTGGGGAGCAACATATCATTCAACAAATTGTGACTAAAATGTTCATAAGAGGATGGTTTGTTATTGTTTTTTTTCATTGCTAATAATCATGTTTTAACAAAATAAAAAGGGGGAGGGGTGTTTTGTAAGAGATAACATTTTATGAATACAAATCAACCTTTTGCCCAGTACCAATTTGCTCATCTGTACTCTGGGACAATAAGTTAATTGCAGAAGTCCCCAGTGAGGAACAGCAGATTTAAGTGTGCCAGATATATGTTCAGTCTACAGTGTGAGGAATCCTGAAGGATACATTGGAGGCAGGGAGGGGATGAAGAGCCAGAGAGGGAGATTAAAAAGAACCTACATTGTCACGGGCCACCTGGTTTTGCAAATTACTGTGAATCCCTTTGGGAGAATGACTAGATGGAATGGAATTTACAGTCTTCCATCCTTCCTTCCTTCCTTTTCCCCTCTCTGCACTCTTCCCTTTTTGCAGCAAAAAAATAATAAATGTCACAAAAGGGAGGTCATATGGTCCCCAAGCTCAGTGGCAAAATCATATGTTCCATGCTCAGCCTCAGCACATCTAATTTATGGATCCTGGAAGAATAGCAGGGCCACAAAAGGCTTCTCCATGCAGCCTTGGACAACTGTTTTCCAAAGAAGCCAACACCAGATTAGATGGATCAACACGTTGATTTTGTGTAGACAACTTCCTATGTTCATACTGGAATCGTGTTTAAAGGTGGGACATCTTTCTTCTTATTCTTCTTATATTCAAGTATAGCTGAAGGAGCGTCTCCACCCCCATCGTTCTGCCCGGATGCTGAGGTCCAGATCCGAGGGCCTTCTGGTGGTTCCCTCACTGCGAGAAGCAAAGCTACAGGGAACCAGGCAGAGGGCCTTCTCAGTAGTGGTGCCCACCCTGTGGAACACCCTCCCATCAGATGTCAAAGAGATAAACAACTACCTGACATTTAGAAGACATCTGAAGGCAGCCCTGTTCAGGGAAGTTTTTAATGTGTGACATTTTAATGTACAGTGGTACCTTGGGTTAAGAACTTAATTCGTTCTGGAGGTCTGTTCTTAACCTGAAACTGTTTTTAACCTGAAGCACCACTTTAGCTAATGGGGCCTCCTGCTGCCGCTGCGCCGCCACTGCACAATTTCAGTTCTCATCCTGAAACAAAGTTCTTAACCCAGGGTTAATTTCTGGGTTAACGGAGTCTGTAACCTGAAGCGTATGTAACCTGAAGTGCATGTAACCTGAGGTACCACTGTATTTTTAATCTTTGTTGGAAGCCACCCTGAGTGGCTGGGGAGGCCCAGTCAGATGGGTGGGGTACAAATAATAATAATAAGTCACATGAATGTGTCCAGTGACTGAGCTGGCTCATCCATGAGGTGGGGTGAAGCAGCTGCCTCAGGCAGCAGACACTCATGAGGCAGCACCACCAGCCTACCTGCCCCACTGTTTCCACCATTACTGGAGAAGCAATCCAGGTAAGGAAGACTTCAGTGGCAGCATAATGGTACAGGAATGCTTGCTGATCTCCCCTGTCCCAAGGGGCAGAGAGAGACCAGAAGCAAAGCCTTGTGGAATGGTTCCCTCTTGCCAGAAGTCTTGACAAGGGAGATGTTCCAGTGCACAGTACACAGGCGGTGAGGCATTGGAAGGGTTTTTCCTTAATGCTGTGCTTTCCCTACCCACCTGACAGTGTGGTGAGGCTTTGGCCCTTGCAGATACCTGCCATCCCACCAGGTCGGAAGGGAGATTCCAAAGTCTCAGCAGAGCAGAGAGGAGACCAAGTGTGTGTGGGAGGAGTTTGCCAGAATGATACATGTCCAAAGATGGGAAAAAAGAAAACAACTCAACAAAAGAGGAATGGTTACAGAAATTAACGGACTATGCAGAAATGGTGAAACTCACTGAAAGAATAAGAAACCAAGAAGATCAAGCTTTCAAGAAATAATGGAAATAATTTATAGTGTATTTGCAAAAGTATTGTAAACAAATTGAGATGTTAGCATGTTTAGTATAAATAACATGCAGCATTTTTAAAAAAAGTATTTTAACATAGAGGGTAAATAACAATTGGGTTTAATTTGGAAATTTAGAAAAACAGCGTAAAAATAAGGAACAGAAGGAGGAGGGGAAGGGAGTCAAAGTTAGAGATATTTGAAAGTTTGTGTTTCAAATTTCTGATTTTTTTGTATTTTGTAAAAGCTTAAAAATAAAATTATATATAAAAAAGAAGGACACCTGAAAATTAGGGGCAAGGATGCCTGCAACATCTCAGCTGGAAGAGTATTACACAGTACCAGCAACGCAAAATGATCAGCTTGTATGTGAAGCTAATTGGGCTTCTGAAACATGGAGGGCAACTACCAGTGGTACTCTAGATGATCTCAGTGATTGAGCTGAGAGATGTCATAATCCACAGAGCTAGGGATTTCACAACTCTTTATGTCAGGGGGTGTAAGCATAACTAACTCTGCATTGGTCTCAGTGCATAAATAAGAATAACTAAGCTTATTTGCAGTCAAGGATGTGGCCATATAAAATTATTCACATGGAAACCCTGATACTGATGTGCAATGAAACCATTCTAATGGATGTAAAAACATGCGTCCGTAATCTCGAGAATGCTGTTTCTTTACATCCATCCTTTGTTTATACTCTCAGGAAGTTAGAAATTATTTTGGGGTTGGTGGGTGGGTGGGTGGAATATAGTGTTTTTCTCTAGCAGGAGAGGGAAGGAAGCAGACAGAATATAATGCTGAGCTCCTACATAAAATGTGTGGCAGAATTCATGATTCTGCAGAGCCGCAGGAAAGCACACGTGTCCTCTGCCATCAGCCAAGGGACCACTGGGAGGTTATCCCTCCTGCCTCCCCAGAAAAGTGTGACGAGGGGGAGCCCAACCTGGTTCCATCTACTAGCCAGGGGGCAGCAGCATGGGGCTTGCTTCCTGCTTCCTCAGGAGGAGATGGAGGGGGTGGAGTGGCCCTGTGGAACCAGCCTTAGGACAGTGGCATCACTGGAAAAATGTAGGGCAGAGTTTGGGAAGGTGTGGGCACACCAGTAGAGCCAATCTGGAGTTCCTTCCAGTGAACCTGCACTGCCTCAACCTCACCACCGCCAGGCCCAGCTCCTGCACCATTCTGGTGGGCAGCAGAGATGCCATTGTAGGGAGGTCATCCTTGCACTGCCATCCTGCTAGCCTCTCCTGCTTTTCCTCCACATGTTCAGAATTCCAGTTGCCCTGAGACTGCAGAAGCAAGGGGGATGCACATTCTGGCCTCATCCATTGCCTTGATGGATATGGGGGAAAGCCATCTTTTGGGAATCAAGAATGTTGCAGGAATGTGTTGGTTTTTGTTGTTGGCATTATTACAACCTTTAGTAACTAAGAATCGTTGGACTGAAAGGCAAAACGAAGCAAGGCAATAAATCCAGTTTGGGCCAAGAGCTATGAGGTCCATCAACATTCTTTTCCTGTGTACATTTTGCAATCTGTCAGCTTGGGTGTCCACATTCTAATGCAAAGTGGCTATGGCACGGTAACTCTTGTTTTTCTAAACAAGAGAGTCATGCCTCAGCTTCAAAGCACTTCCTATACTTGTTCACTCTCCAAAGAAATGCAGCTAAAGAAGGATGTAATCTTCCTTGTCGCACATAATATGAATATGTCACTTGTAACTTTGTGAGACAGCAGCTTTCCAAGTCTTTTCAAACACAGAGGACATCTTAATAGAGCAAATGCCTCTTAGACATCCTCTTATTCTTTCAACAATCTTGTGAGCTACTTTTCTGCTGCTCACAACTGCATAAGCACCTAATGACAGCTACATGGTGGTGGTGGGGATTCTGAAACATACATTATTGTTTTGTTTTGCTGTCTAGTTTCACTAGAAACTAGGGACGCAGGTGGCGCTGTGGGTTAAAGCCTCAGCACCTAGGACTTGCTGATCGAAAGGTCGGCAGTTCGAATCCCTGCGGCGGGGTGCGCGCCTGTCGTTTGGTCCCAGCGCCTGCCAACCTAGCAGTTTGAAAGCACCCCTGGGTGCAAATAGATAAATAGGGACCGCTTACTAGCGGGAAGGTAAACGGTGTTTCCGTGTGCGGCTCTGGCTCACCAGAGCAGCGATGTCACGCTGGCCACGTGACCCAGAAGTGTCTTCGGACAGCGCTGGCTCCCGGCCTATAGAGTGAGATGAGCGCACAACCCTAGAGTCTGGCAAGACTGGCCCGTATGGGCAGGGGTACCTTTACCTTTACCTTTACTAGTTTCACAGTGAAAGGAAAGCGGGAAAACACCATGTGACTCTGATGGTGGTCCCTACAACACAATCAAATATTTTGCAGGTCACAAATAAGTGGTCCATGGACTGCTGTTAAACTAGAGTTAGGGAACCTGTGGCCTTCAAAATGTTGCTGGACTATGAGTTCTATCATCCCCTGATCACTGTCCAGGCTGGCTGGAGCTGATGGCAGTTGGAGTCAAACAACCTCCAGAAGCCCATAGGTTTTCCATTTCTGGTTCAGAACCAGCATTTTTTTACATTCTTTTCCGTTTGTAAACATTTTGGGGATGAGCTGGCTGGCGCTACACGATCCGCTAGTGGGCTGGCATCAGAGGGTGGTCTCCTTTGGGTCAGCGCATTGCCTAGAACACTGCAAGCAGGGGAAGGTTCCGGGAGGAGCCAGAGTCACCCTAGCCGGGATGGAAGTAATGGATAAAGGGAAGGTGCCCCCGCAATACGCAGATCTAAGCAACGTATTCAGCGAAAGGGAAGCAGACAAACTGCCGCCGCATAGACCCTTTGACTGTCAAATCAACCTACTCCCTGGGGCCCAACTCCCCGTGGGCAAGCTGTACGCCATGTCAGACAGGGAGATGCAGGAGTTGAGGGAGTTCATTGACAAAAACCTGAAGCGAGGTTTCATCAGAGAGTCCAGAGCGGTGGGGGGCAGCCCAGTGTTTTTTGTGGACAAAAAAAACACAGATAAGCCGAGACTTGTAGTGGACTTTAGGGCCCTGAATGCAGTGTCGGAACCCCTGGCTTTTCCTATGCCCCGAATTGATGACATTTTGACCAGGGTGAGGAAGGGGAAGATTTTTACAAAACTGGACCTGCGGGGGGCGTACAATCTGATACGCATAAGGAAGGGGGATGAATGGAAGACCACCATGTTCACCCCTCTGGGAGCCTTTGAATACCTCGTTATGCCCTTCGGTCTACAAGCGGGCTCGGCGTGCTTTCAAGCTTTTATGAACCACGTCCTGGGACCTTTGCTCTACAAGAATTGTGTGGCCTTTTTAGACAACGTGTTGGTGTATTCGGAGAATGAGGAGCAGCATGTGAGGGACATTCGAGAAGTGTTGGGCAGACTGCAAGCCAACCAGCTGTGGGTGAAACTGGAGAAGTGCCAGTTTCATACCAAGGAGGTGGAATTCCTGGGGTACCGACAAGGGATTGGCCATGGATCCAGGCAAGGTCCAAGCGGTACTGGAATGGAAGACACCGAAGACCAAGAAGGATGTGCAAAGATTCCTGGGGTTTGGGAACTTTTATCGGAAGTTCATCAAGAACTTTGCACACTTGACGGCGCCCATCACCGACTGCCTCAGCAGCAAGAGGAAATTTGTTTGGATGGCGGAGGCGGAGCGAGCTTTTGAAGAACTGAAAAGGGCTTTCGCCTCGGAAGAACAACTTCTGCATGTGGACTTACGAAAGCCCATGAGAGTGGAAACCGATGCGTCCGACCGGGCGATCGGGGCGGTACTTCTTCAACCGGGGAGGAATACGTCGGAGTGGAGACCGTGTGCCTTCTTCTCGAGGAAGCTGAATAAATCCGAGAGGAACTACACGGTGTATGACAGGGAACTACTCGCCATTCACGAAGCGTTCCGGAGGTGGAGACATTTATTAATTGGGGCACAACACAAGGTGCAAGTGTGCACCGACCACAAGAATTTAGAGTACTGGAGAACAGCTCGAGTGCTCAACCAACGACAAGTGAGATGGGCACAGGAATTCTCCAAATTCCACTTTGAAATTTGTTATGTGCCAGGCCCAGAAAACGTCAGGGCGGACGCTCTCTCACGCAAACCAGAGTATTTGGAGGGGGAGGGGGCAATCGAAGAGAGACATGTCATCCCTGAAGACCGCTGGGTGTGTGGGGCGGCGCTGGTGGGGCAACGAGAACTGGTAGAGGAAACGGAAAATGATGAATATGCCCAGGATAAGCTCAGAGGTCTCAGGGAGGAGGGCGAGAAACCCGGAGGTTTTGAGGAAAGAAATGGGGCATTGTATTACAAAGGGGCACTGTATATACCAGAAGGTGAATTGAGGGGGAGAGTACTCAAGCAGTTGCACGATAGCCCCACGGCGGGACATTTTGGGCAACACAAGACCATGTGGTTGGTTACCAGGGAATTTTGGTGGCCCAAGGTGAGGGAAGATGTAAAGGAGTATGTAAGAGGGTGTGACCAATGTCAGCGAGCCAAAGGGGAAAGAAGGGCGCCGGCAGGGTTATTAGAACCATTACCCACACCAGAACGGCCTTGGGAAGCGGTATCAATAGATTTTATGACAGATCTGCCGAAGTCCAAGGGGAAAACAGCCATCATGGTAGTAGTAGACCTGTTAACTAAGATGTGCCACTTTGTAGCATGCTCACATGCAGTCACAGCGGAAGAAACAGCGAAGTTGTTTGTAGAACACATCTTTAGGTTGCACGGAGCCCCCTTGAGGGTGATCTCAGACCGCGGCAAACAATTTACTTCCAGGTTCTGGAGGAAGCTCATGAGCTTGCTGCACGTGGAAGTCAATTTTTCGACTGCCCGGCACCCTGAAACCAACGGGCAGGCGGAAAGAGCAAATGGCATCCTCCAACAATATCTGAGGTGTTATGTCAATGACAGAGAGAACGATTGGGTTGAAAAGTTGGCGCTGGCAGAATTTGCCTACAATAATGCGGAGAATGTGTCCACAGGGATGAGCCCCTTTTTGGCTAATTACGGGTGTCACCCCAGGGCATTTCCAGGGGATGGAGGGGAGAGATGGAGCGTTCCAGCGGCCGAACATTTTGTAGAAGAGATGGAAGCGATCCATCATCAGCTCCAGCTCAACTTAGAAAGGGCCAAGGCACAATATAAGAAGCAGGCAGACAAGAACAGAAGGGAAGGAGAAACCATAAGGGTGGGGGATCAGGTGTGGCTGTCAACCCAAGGGTTGCCGTTCAAAGGGGGTTGTAAGAAATTAAGACCCAAAAGATTGGGACCCTTTGAGGTTATTCAGCAGATCAACCCGGTGGCTTTCAAACTCCGGTTACCCAACCACATGAAATTGCACCCAGTGTTCCACAGGTCGTTACTGTCACCATACAGGGGGGGACGTGAAGGGGAGCACGCCAGGGGACCAGCCTTGGAAGAAAGGGAACGCAGCAATCATGTAGCGGAAATCCTCGATTCTAGGTGGAAGGGAAATCAGGTGGAGTATTTGGTGGCGTGGGAAGGGGAACCGGAGTCAGAAAACACCTGGGTGACTGCAGGGGAGGTCAATGACGAGGTTTTAACAGAAACGTTCCACCAAAGATTCCCGAGGAAACCACAGCCGGTAGCAAGGTTTAGGAGGGAGTATTTCGGCACCACCGACGAGGAAGAGGAACTGGAAGGATTCGCGGAGTCGGAGTTGGAAGAGGGAATGGACTCCGATGATGAGGAGTACCGAGAGACCAGGGACAGCAACAAGTGGAGGGAAGTGTTCGAAACTTCGGACAATGAGGAAGGTTCTTTCAGGGGTTTTACCTCCTCACAGCCCGTAGGGGAGGAGACGGGAGGGGGTGAAGGGGGCCCTGGAGGGGAGGTGGATGTCAGGGAACTGCCATCGGAAAGACAGGAGGTGCAAAGGCTCACTGAGGTTGAGAGAGACGTAGCAGCTGAAGAGGGAACCAGTAGGGGGAGATCAGGAACTCCAAGGGAAAGTGAGTCGGAGGGATGGCTCAGAGACGCTTCCAGCGAAAACAGTGGGGAGGTCTCAGGACCTCCTATAGGGACACCCACTCCTCGCCGGAAACTGTCACGCCGAGAGTCCAGGAGACGTGTTTCCGTTAAGGAGCTTTTATGTTGGAAACGATTCCGAAAGCAACCACTTTCGGATTCTGCTAGCGATTGACGCAGCCATGCTGGAGGGGCTCCGTCACAGGCAGAGGTTTGAAAACCTGATCAAACTCTGAGGGACTTGCATTTTACGCACAAGCAGCTCATCATCCCATCACACTTTCATTAAACCTAGGTGGCCCAGATGGGATCTGCACCCTACCCTGAATACCATTTTATAGAAAAACATAGAAAGAAGAGGAGAGGAGAGAACAACATGGAGAAGAGAATAGTGAGGAAGAGGAACTTGGAAATGGAAAGGGAGGGCCTCCTGAGCTTATAATTACCTCGTATTTAGAAACATCACAGGACTACAGGACACATTTCCTTACATTTACTCAGGATGGGGATAGGATGGAGATAGTAGCCAGGTTTCTGCAACACGCAATGAGGATTTGTGAATTCTACACAACACTAACTTAAGTGTTAGATGCAAGTTTTGTTTTGTTTTGATGAGTGGTTGCTGTGGTTGTTGTTGTTTTGTATTGAACCCTACTGGAATTTGTACATATGCCAATAAAGGTTTGAGAATCTGAGAATCTACAGGACACATCATTATGAAATCTGTGCTGTATGGTTCTTTTTCTTTAATTGTTGAGCTACAGCCAGTTCACATAGCTGTTTTTTCTTTTCTCATTTCTGGCACATGGGCAGAAATCTATAGGCAGAAGCCTAAGAAGATCCCTACTAGACCAAGCCAAATTCCTATCTAGACCAGCATCTTGTTCTCACAGTGGCTAACCAGATACTCATCAGAAGCTTGGAAGTGTGGCAGTGCTCTACCGAACAACTTATGATTCCCAAGAACTAGTTTTCACAGGTGCATAGCTTCTGATGGTGGACGTAGAACATTGCCTTTGTGTTCTGAACAGGAAATGTGATTCCCTGACTCATTCAGAGCAGGAGGTGTTTCACACACACAAACAAAAAGAATTGAGCTGGGAACATACAGTTCTTTTACTGCTGAAATCAAATGAGGAAGAAGAAGAAGAAGAGTTTGGATTTGATATCCCGCTTTATCACTACCCGAAGGGGTCTCAAAGTGGCTAACATTCTCCTTTCCCTTCCTCCCCCACAACAAACACTCTGTGAGGTGAGTGGGGCTGAGAGACTTCAGAGAAGTGTGACTAGCCCAAGGTCACCCAGCAGCTGAATGTGGAGGAGCGGAGATGTGAGCCCGGTCCCCCAGATTACGAATCTACCACTCGTAACCACTACACCACACTGACTAAATCACCCTGTGCAGTACACTCTCACAGAGGAAAAACTAGCCCCTTCCCCACCATAGGAAGGCTCTTCCATAAACAGTGGTGGACCTTATTGTCTCAAATTTCACCAGTGCCCTGTGTGACATCAAAATCCAGTGGCCCCCCTCTTTCTGTTGGATGTCATAGTTGCGGCATCTGCTGCAGTGCCCCAGAAGTTCCAAGCCCAGTGTGACCACACTGGTCATACTCTCCTAGATCTCCCTTTGCCATAAACAATCTTTAAAAGAAATAAACTGCTGTTTAAAAAAACCATTTGAGTCAAGTTGTAGCCAACGAGAGATTCTTCTAGAGTGACATTGGTGAGGGCATCTTTCAAGTTGGAGCATGACCTGTGGAAGGAAAATATGCCAGGCGGCAATTATTTGTAGGAGCTAAAAGGGCACTAAAAGCACCACCTTTATTTTCATTATACAAAAGATGGTGACTATATGATTAATAGAGAGCTTTTTGATGACAGTCCGTTTTTGACACGTTTCTTTGATGTCATAAGCGTGCCTCATTTTCAATTAAACAAGGTCTCCAGAGCAGTTCAAGCTAGAGGATCCTGAAGAATCAAATCTATAAAAAGCAGAAAACTAAGTTGCCCTTGGTGCCATAGATACAAATGAGTTTCTACTCCTAGAGGTCACACAAAGAACTGAACAAAACAATTATATTCAGATTCATTTTCGTTACCTCACTCTGGAAGGAGAAAGTCAAAAGATTGTCCCAGTAGGATAATTTTTGTCCCAGGGGGATAAATTTTGCCCTGGTTTCTAGTCTGAAACCAGAAGACCTGCATGCTGTTGTTAAACACATAGATCCCATTGATTTAAGACGGCTGAGTTGTATGCAACTGGTGGTAGGTTATGTTACTAGGGGAGAAAAACCATGGGCAAGTTGGAACAAGTCACCACGGAATTCACCCTCCACACCTACTCATCAGCCACATTGAGAAGAAAGCAATGGAGGCAAACAGTTAAAGCTTCCCTTGCCCTATACCATGGGTTGATCTGGCTTGCCCCCTGCCCACTGACTACTTGTGCAATAAAACAACAGCAACTACACAGGATCAAACTATATGAGAAACATCATCTAGTTTTTCCCTTAGAATATAATGTATTCTCTTGATTTTGGTAGGCAATATTAATGACACTGAAAGGAAGCAGACCAGGAAAAGGTAGCCATTAATAATAATAATAATAATAATAATAATAATAATAATAATAATAATAATTTTATTTATATCCCGCCCACCCCAGCCAAAGCCAGGCTCAGGGCGGCTAACGGCAATAAAATAATACAACATTCTGAAATCATTTCATTATAAAATTAATTCAAATCAAATTGATGGCAACCATTGGGCTAGAGTTCTGTGAAGATTGCCAAAGGAGGGAGTCAGACTGTGCTCTGGCCAAAGGCCTGGTGGAACAGCTCTGTCTTGCAGGCCCTGCGGAAAGATGTCAAGTCCCGCAGGGCCCTAGTCTCTTGTGACAGAGCGTTCCACCAGATCGGAGCCACAGCCGAAAAAGCCCTGGCTCTAGTTGAGGCCAGCCTAACCTCTTTTTGGCCTGGGACCTTCAAGATGTTTTTGTTTGAAGACTGTAAGTTCCTCTGTGGGACATACCAGGAGAGGCGGTCCTGTAGGTACAGGGGTCCTAGGCTGTATAGGGCTTTAAAGGTTAAAACCAGCACCTTAAACCTGATGAAAATGCCACCCTGAAATCACCAACATCTAGTTTGACCCTAAATGCCAAAAGACAGCGCAGCAATTGACCTCGACAGGCTTGCTTGTCATTGATAAAGCCACCTCGCGATTGCAAACAGGATTGGCTCCACAGTCCTATGAAATTATATTCTCCCCGCATCTCCGGACTGATTGAGCCATCTCATCGCTCAGACGCCGCTAAATGCTTAGCAATTATGAGATTTAGAAGATCAATATTGTTTAAAAATCAACCTATTACTTTCTCATTACAGAATCTGCTCTGGGAAGCTCCGGATTCCTGCTGAGAAACAGAGGCGCTTGGGCTGAGGGCTGCTGCGGTCGGTTATGTGATTTTATGCAGATGTCTGCGACGCTGTGGGGGGGGGGGAGAAGCAACTGCTTCACATCAGGAGAAACATCAGGAGATTATTAACATATTTTAACAAGGATGGCACCCTAACTTTCTCCCACCCTCCCCCATTTTCTTTTTTCTCACTATTCTGCCTGCAGGCATTGATGAATCACGCTTCATAGAAGCGTTTTTTCACAAGGGTTAATACACGAATGACTAACTGCTATGTGTGTGAGGACTGGGGGTGTGTTACTTTGGATGGCAACAAGCTTTAAGATGAACTGAGGGCTTATATCTACAACACCTCCTACTGACGTGCTTGAAACAATCTGCAGCTCATTTACAACATCCTCTCTCCCCACATTTATAATAGTTTTAATATAAAATGTGATCAGCTTACAGTGGTACCTCGGGTTACAGACGCTTCAGGTTATAGACGCTTCAGGTAACAGACTCCGCTAACCCAGAAATAGTACCTCAGGTTAAGAACTTTGCTTCAGGATGAGAACAGAAATTGTGCAGTGGCAGCAGGAGGCCCCATTAGCTAAAGTGGTACCTCAGGTTAAGAACAGTTTCAGGTTAAGAATGGACCTCCAGAACGAATTAAGTACAGGTACCACTGTACTAAGCTCTGAAGGAAGATTTTGGAAGGTTTACTTGAGGTTTTCAGGATTTTGGTGTCTGTGTGTTTTTAAGTGGAGCATTTCCTTAGGTCCTCCTTTCAAAGAGGTCAGATTTTCAGAGAGAAGCTTCCATATTGGAAAGTATGAAAAAAGCGCCACTCATTTTCCCAAGTCATTTCCTCCTCTCCCAGCAAAGCTTGTTCTCCTTCATGGAGAGCACGTGTTGCGGTGGGGGCCGCCAGGACACTCCAAAGTTGGGGGCGGGCTAACTGATCGTTGGCCACTGATGCGATTGGGGCTTCCCTTGTTGTTGGGAAGAAATTAATGTTGCCATTTATTGATTGACAGCCAGAAATGCTAAAACTCCTTGCACGAGGCTAGGGCTTCCTCTTTTCGCCCGTGCAGCGGATTGCCCGTCTCTCCCTCCCTAGAATAGGGTTGTTCGCTTTGACCTTGCTATGCCTGTCATGGGGTCGTCTGCTTTGGAGCGGGGGCCTGGTAGGAATTTTGTCCATCTGGCTGATTGGCTGGGGCCATTTGGTTTTTGCCTACTGCGTAGCAAATCGTCACAACTTGTAAGGTTGCGGTTAGGCATTGGTTTATGCTTTGGTTGGTTGAGGGGCATGGATTGGCTGTGCCTGCCCCTCTAAAGCTGCTGCTGCAAGGGATTCCGTTAAAGGAATTGGGGGCTAACTATTGCTTGTCCACTCTGTCAAGGGGGCTCGGGCCATAGCAATGAGCTCCTGGTTGCATTTGGGGTGAGGGCAGGTTCCCTGCTCCGCGTAACCCCCAAGTGTATTCCTCTATTCTGACTTTCGCATCGTGCGGAATGTCAGTCTGTCCCCCATGGTGGGGGCAGATAGTCGCAACCAATGCCTAAGCAACCACTCTCAAATTTGTATTTTAATAAAATTGTGGCCAAAATTATGCCAAAAACCTTAAACAAAAATTCTGTGTGATGTGTGAGTTATTGGGGTGGACCTGGGGACCTCGACACGCAAAATAAAAACGTCCTCAGTTTACTGAAGGAAGAACTTGCTATGCCATTATGAAAAACGAGGTGGTCCAATCAGGTAATAGAAAGAAATCCTGGTTTGTACATTATTTTTATTAATATACATATTTCTGTAAACGCCTTTCCGCTTGTGTGTGCTTTTTGGGTGCACGTTTTTAGTTGGAATATTGCACCGCAAGATCCAGGGAAGCGTGGATTTTGAAGGACACCTGCCCCCAGCTTTGCATATGGGTTTGGGAGGTGCAAATAAGGAAGGTTTATACAAAAAAAAATATGAAATGGGTGGATTTCTCCCCCATCTTTATGTCCAAACAGGTGTTATCATGGAAGAAAGGCTTATGGTCAGACCTTTACCAGTCGGACAGAAGTCTAGGACGAATACGTTAAGATCCCTAGAAAATGTAATACTGAAATATTACTGAAACAGAGCACTGCTGTATCATTGGCATGGAAGGAAAACTCCAGTGTTCGGGGGTAAGGTGAGGGACACAAACAAAACTACTGGCAGAAAGTGGTGGTTGAAGTCTGGCATGGCTGCGGCTTCCTCCCAGGGCTTCCTCCCAGCTTTGGCATGGCTGGGGGATGGCAACACTCCCTCTTCTGCCAGCCACACTGTATGCCAGGGCTTGCTCATGGCTGCAACCAATTGGAAGCAAGCTAAGGGCATGGCTTGGAAACAGACCAGAAGGAAAACATCCACTCCCTGGCTATAAAAACCAGGTGCACCCAGCCTCAGTTCATTGTGGGATTCCCTACCCACCTCTTTCCAATCCTATATGTTTGTGGACTGCCCAGGGTTAAGTGGGCAGGCCCTATGGTGCAGGAATCTTTTATGGAAGCCTTTAGTCCCCATATTTTAGGGCCAGGCAGGAATCTGCCTATAGACGAATCAAGCCTGTCAGGTATTTCTGCCTACCTCATGGCAACTGTCACAATGTAATAGCAGATAAGGCATTAGGTAGGCTCCTTTATTTAATCAGATGCGGGGGGGGGGGGCTTCCCCTTTCCACAGAATCAGGGTATCCCTTTAATGGGATCCTGGGGAAGGTATTTTTTTAAAAAAATGCTTTTATTAAAGATTTTCTTGTGTTACAAAAGTACATATATCACCTCTATTTTCAGATCAAAAAGTCATTTTTTAACAGATCACTTATATTTGATGTAAGACTTTAATGTATACAGTATAAGGTTGGGGAGAGAGCGCAGGGGGAGAGAGAAGGCGGGTAGTAAACTTTCATTCTTTTACATAGTATATGGTACTTTAGACTTGATACCCGGATGAGGGCTGACAGGCCATGGCACCCCAAAACAGTGTTCTTGGGAAGATCGCTCTGATTTGATGCATGTCATAGGCATAGCTGTCAACCTTTCCTTTTTTTGCAGAAAATTCCCTTATTCCAGCACTGTTTCCCACTGCTTCCCTCTGCTATCCTGGATTGTTAGATATCCCGTAGACTGTCCCCGGGACAGGTGAGGCTGCTGATCCCTTATTTTCAAATCTGAAAGTTGACAGCTATGCATAGGGCGATCCTTAACTTTAGTTATCTCTGCCAAGTGTGATCCAGCAGTAGGGCTAGTTGATGTTAGGATCAGGTCTTTTTTCCAGCTAGAACTCACACAACTCAGTTCTGGCACCTCTTAGGTGGCCGCCATTGCGATTATAAGAGAACAAGGGTGGCGTTCGTGGTGAGTTCCAGCACCTCTTTTTTTCTAGAAAAATAGCACTGGTTAGGATATACATGCAATGTGTGTGCCCAAACCTGCTGACATCTGTAATCAATAAAGTTGTGGCCTGTTTGAATCCCAGTACTGTTGCCCTGTGTTGTACTGCAACTGATGCCATATTCTGCCCCGTCCTACCTGAGGCTCCACTGCGCCTGGGCCTGTAAACTCATTTCCGTACTTTCAAGTCCCACATGTTTATGAGCGACTTCTTCACTGCAAACCTGACAAGTCACTCACCATGCATGTGAGGTAAAGGAGAGGATTCTAAAGGAAATTTCTGACGCGTTGACTCAGCCGAGCAGCTTAAAGGTTCATAGGCTAGAAAGCCATTCTCTTTGTGAATAAACTGTGAAATGTCTTTGAAAATTACATTTTTAATTACAGTTGACATTTCAGAGCCTCCTGCTGATGGTATCTCTCTCTCTCTCTCTCTCTCTCTCTCTCTCTCTCTCTCTCTCTTTCCGAAAGAGAGGAAGGGAAATAAGGACATCGTTTGCCACAGTGGCAGTTTGCAGTGGCAACTGTGTAAGAGACTGTAAAACAATTTGGAGCCAGCTATTTACTTATGCATAAGATTTCCCCCTCTTCCCTTCAGCATGTTATCTGAATACTTTTCATACGTTAATGAGCTTAGCCTTCTGAAGTAGAAAAACGTGAAATGTCCCCCAATTTAGACAGGGAGGACTCAGGTGCAGAGAAATTAAAGTCAAAGCACATAGTGGGGTGGGAGTAGAAAGTCTGTTTGGTTTGGGGCCTTTGAGGTGACATAAAAGGAAAGGAAATGCCCTCAAGGGGATGCTGTTGGTAGATGAGGAAGCACAAGGGTTCCAAAACGGCTCTGTGCAACTTTGGCCCACATGGAAAGGGATAGAACTGGCAGGATTTTGCAATGTTCCATCTAGTCCAGGATGATGGATGTAAAAGAACATCACAACAGAAGCAACACGTAATTTAATGTTATTCTAATTGCATTCATCTGCTGTTCCTTTTTTTTTTTTTTTTTTTGCACTTAGAAATGGGTTAGATTCAGTTTTACTGATGGCTGTTTTATTTGTGTATGTGTGTTTGAAGAAGATGGATAAGCAAACTTTTAGCTTGGCTTAGCTACAGATGATTGTGCCTCAGTCCAAACGGCTGGCTTAGATTATCCTTAAACTATATAAACTTTTTTTCTGTTTTTTTTTTAAATAATAAAATTACTACTGCTGCTGCTGCTCAGAGCACATCCTTCACATGCAGATGGTTCTAGGCTTCAGTTAAAGTGTGTCACCAACATGAAAAGTTAGGAAATGCTCTGCCTTAGAGTGTCCTCTGAACCTAAGATCCTGGTTAATCTTTCTCACCTTTAGCCAACTAACAGTAGCCATGTTGTTTTTTTCTTGGTTGCAGACTGTGATAGGGGAAAGGGATTAACTATTGTCCTGAGTTTGGATGAGGGATAGGTAGATGTGCCAATTTCAGTTTTTCTCATTTCTCCATTCATAAATTCACTTCTCCACTTTTCCACATCCGTTTGCAATTTTTATTCTCAAAATCATTCAGAAAGATTCACCGGCGGTTTAGTGAGACTCTGCCTCAGGGACATGGGTGGTGCTGTGGGTTAAAGCATGGATTTCTGAAAAATAAGTCATGTCAGACTAACCTGATCTCGTTTTTTGACAGAATTACAAGCCTGGTAGATGAAGGGAACGCAGTGGATGTAGCCTACCTTGATTTCAGCAAGGCATTCGACAAGGTGCCCCATGATATTCTTGTGTGGTGGGATGATGAGCTGCTTGTGCGTAAAATGCAAGTCCCTCAGAGTTTGATCAGGTTTTCAAACCTCTGCCTGTGACGGAGCCCCTCCGGCATGGCTGCGTCAATCGCTAGTAGAATCCGAAAGTGGTTGCTTTCGGAAACGTTTCCAACATAAAAGCTCTTTCACGGAAACACGTCTTCTGGACTCTCTGCGTGACAGTTTCCGGCGAGGCGTGGGTGTCCCTATAGGAGGTCCTGAGACCTCTCCACTGTTTTCGCTGGAAACGTCTCTGAGCCACCCCTCCGACTCACTTTCCCTGGAAGTTCCTGCTCGCCCCCTACTGGTTCCCTCTTCAGCTGCTCCGTCTCTTTCAACCTGAGGGAGCCTTTGCACCTCCTGTCCTTCCGATGGCAGTTCCCTGACATCCACCTCCCCTCCAGGGCCCCCTTCACCCCCTCCCGTCTCCTCCCCTCCGGGCTGGGAGGAAGTAAAACCCCTGAAAGAACCTTCCTCATCGTCCGAAGTTTCGAACACTTCCCTCCACCTGCTACTGTCCCTCGTCTCTCGATACTCCTCGTCTTCGGAGTCTATTCCCTCTTCCAACTCCGACTCCGTGAATCCTTCCATTTCCTGTTCCTCGTCGGTGGTGCCGAAGTACTCCCTCCTAAACCTTTCTACCGGCTGTGGTTTCCTAGGGAATCTTTGGTGGAACGTTTCTGTTAAAACCTCGTCATTGACCTCCCCTGCAGTCACCCAGGTGTTTTCTGACTCCGGTTCCCCTTCCCACGCCACCAAATACTCTACCTGATTTCCCTTCCACCTGGAATCGAGGATTTCCGCTACATGGTTGCTGCGTTCCCTCTCTTCCAAGGCTGGTCCCCTGACGTGCTCCCCTTCACGTCCCCCCCTGTATGGTGACAGTAACGACCTGTGGAACACTGGGTGCAATTTCATGTGGTTGGGTAACCGGAGTTTGAAAGCCACCGGGTTGACCTGCTGAATGACCTCAAAGGGTCCCAATCTTCTGGGCCTCAATTTCTTACAACCCCCTTTGAACGGCAACCCTTGGGTTGACAGCCACACTTGATCCCCCACCCTTATGGTTTCACCTTCCCTTCTGTTCTTGTCTGCCTGCTTCTTATATTGTGCCTTGGCCCTTTCTAAGTTGAGCTGGAGCTGATGATGGATCGCTTCCATCTCTTCTACAAAATGTTCAGCCGCTGGAACGCTCCATCTCTCCCCTCCCTCCCCTGGAAATGCCCTGGGGTGACACCCGTAATTAGCCAAAAAGGGGCTCATCCCTGTGGACACATTCTCCGCATTATTGTAGGCAAATTCTGCCAGCGCCAACTTTTCGACCCAATCGTTCTCTCTGTCATTGACATAACACCTCAGATATTGTTGAAGAATGCCATTTGCTCTTTCCGCCTGCCCGTTGGTTTCAGGGTGCCGGGCCGTTGAAAAATTGACTTCCACGTGCAGCAAGCTCATGAGCTTCCTCCAGAACCTGGAAGTAAATTGTTTGCCGCGGTCTGAGATCACCCTCAAGGGAGCCCCGTGCAACCTAAAGATGTGTTCTACAAACAACTTCGCTGTTTCTTCCGCTGTGACTGCATGTGAGCATGCTACAAAGTGGCACATCTTTGTTAACAGGTCTACTACTACCATGATGGCTGTTTTCCCCTTGGACTTCGGCAGATCCGTCATAAAATCTATTGATACCGCTTCCCAAGGCCGTTCTGGTGTGGGTAATGGTTCTAATAACCCTGCCGGCGCCCGTCTTTCCCCTTTGGCTCGCTGACATTGGTCACACCCTCTTACATACTCCCTTACATCTTCCCTCACCTTGGGCCACCAGAATTCCCTGGTAACCAACCACATGGTCTTGTGTTGCCCAAAATGTCCCGCCGTGGGGCTATCGTGCAACTGCTTGAGTACTCTCCCCCTCAATTCACCTTCGGGTATATACAGTGCCCCTTTGTAATACAATGCCCCATTTCTTTCCTCAAAACCTTCGGGGCTCTCGCCCTCCCCCCTGAGTCCTCTGAGCTTATCCTGGGCATATTCATCATTTTCCGTTTCCTCTAC
The DNA here is from genome assembly GCF_964188315.1 of Podarcis muralis. NCBI lineage: Eukaryota > Metazoa > Chordata > Lepidosauria > Squamata > Lacertidae > Podarcis > Podarcis muralis. The sequence goes on along the minus strand of NC_135662.1, from coordinate 69,018,648 downwards.
CAGTTCTCGTTGCCCCACCAGCGCCGCCCCACACACCCAGCGGTCCTCAGGGATGACATGTCTCTCTTCAATCGCCCCCTCCCCCTCCCAATACTCTGGTTTGCGTGAGAGAGCGTCCGCCCTGACGTTTTCTGGACCTGGCACATAACAAATTTCAAAGTTGAATTTAGAGAATTCCTGTGCCCATCTCACTTGTCGTTGGTTGAGCACTCGAGCTGTTCTCCAATACTCTAAATTCTTGTGGTCGGTGCACACTTGCACCTTGTGGTGCCCCAATTAATAAATGTCTCCACCTCCGGAACGCTTCGTGAATGGCAAGTAGTTCCCTGTCATACACCGTGTAGTTCCTCTCGGATTTATTCAGCTTCCGCGAGAAGAAGGCACACGGTCTCCACTCTGACATGCTCCTCCCCGGTTGAAGAAGTACCGCCCCTACCGCCCGGTCGGACGCATCGGTTTCCACTCTCATGGGTTTTCGTAAATCCACATGCAGAAGTTGTTCTTCCGAGGCGAAAGCCCTTTTCAGTTCTTCAAATGCTCGCTCCGCCTCCGCCGTCCAAACAAATTTCTTCTTGCTGCTGAGGCAGTCGGTGATGGGCGCCGTCAAGTGGGCAAAGTTCTTGATGAACTTCCGATAAAAGTTCCCAAACCCCAAGAATCTTTGCACATCCTTCTTGGTCTTCGGTGTCTTCCATTCCAGTACCGCTTGGACCTTGCCTGGATCCATGGCCAATCCCTTGTCTGACAAGCGGTACCCCAGGAATTCCACCTCCTTGGTATGAAACTGGCACTTCTCCAGTTTCACCCACAGCTGGTTGGCTTGCAGCCTGCCCAACACTTCTCGAACGTCCCTCACATGCTGCTCCTCATCCTCCGAATACACCAACACGTCGTCTAAAAAGGCCACACAGTTCTTGTAGAGCAAAGGCCCCAGAACGTGGTTAATAAACGCTTGAAAGCACGCGGAGCCTCCTTGTAGACCGAAGGGCATAACGAGGTATTCAAAGGCTCCCAAAGGGGTGAACATGGTGGTCTTCCATTCATCTCCCTTCCTTATGCGTATCAGATTGTACGCCCCCCGCAGGTCCAGCTTTGTAAAAATCTTTCCCTTCCTTACCCTGGTCAAAATGTCATCAATTCGGGGCATAGGGAAAGCCAGGGGTTCCGACACTGCATTCAAGGCCCTGAAGTCACACACAAGTCTCGGCTTATCTGTGTTTTTTTTGTCCACAAAAAACACTGGGCTGCCCCCCACCGCTCGGGACTCTCTGATGAAACCTCGCTTCAGGTTTTTGTCAATGAACTCCCTCAGCTCCTGCATCTCCCTGTCGGACATGGCGTACAGCTTGCCCACTGGGAGTTGGGCCCCAGGGAGTAGGTTGATTTGACAGTCAAAGGGTCTATGCGGCGGCAGTTTGTCTGCTTCCCTTTCGCTGAATACGTTGCTCAGATCTGCGTATTGCGGGGGCACCTTCCCTCTGCCCATTACTTCCATCCCGGCTAGGGTGACTCTGTCTCCGCCCTGAACCTTCCCCTGCTTGCAGTGTTCTAGGCAATGCGCTGACCCAAAGGAGACCACCCTCTGATGCCAGCCCACTAGCGGATCGTGTAGCGCCAGCCAGCTCATCCCCAAAATGATGGGAGCTCCTCCCAAGGTGGCCACATTAAACGCTATCCGTTCGGTGTGCCTTGCCACCCTCATTATCATCGGGACAGTCTGTTGGCTAACTTCTCCTCCCAACAGCTCTCTGCCATCAATCGTGGTCACCTGCAAGGGATTACTTAAAGGGATGGTCTGTATCTGGTGCTCAGCTGCAAACTCCTTACTCATAAAATTACAGGAGCTGCCTGAATCCAAAAGCGCCTTGACCTGTAGGGGGTGTCCATTTGGCAGCTCTAGTGACACTTCTATCACTAAAGCAGGTCTGGGTGGTTCTGGCGTGGGCACTTTCACTGCTCTTTGGCCTGGCTGCTGTGCCCCGACGGTGGCAGCCAGGCGTTGGCTTTTACTTGCTCCTTGTTTTCCTCCTCCCTTTCCCCCACAGCTCCTGCCATCCCTTGCCATTCCTTTCTTTGTGGGCAGACTCTGGCAAAGTGCCCTGGCTGTTGGCAGAGATAACATTTCTTGGCGCTCTTTCCCTCCTTCTTCCGCCCTTCACTGGGATTTGAAACTGCGCGCGCCCGCGCTGTTCCAACTTCCATCGGCTCTGCCGGCGGGAAAGGTGGCTCTGGAATGTCCGGAATGCGCAGTTCCCTCCAACGTTCTCCTTTCCCTTCCCGCCTTTCCAAAGCTCTCGCTTCCTGGCGCGCTCCTATGGCCAGCGCGGATTTGGTCAGCTGATCCATAGACTCCGCCCTTGGCCCCCGGGAAAGTTCATCTTTAACGGCCGAAGAAAGCCCCTCTTCAAAAAGCATTTGGATGGGTTCCGCCGATAGGTCCCACCCCAATTTATGAATCAGCATAGTAAACTCAGTCCAGTACTCACGGACAGATCGGCTCCCCTGTTTGCAAGCCATTAACTGCCTTCGTACCACCCCCTGCTCAATGTCACTGGAAAACATCAGGTCCATGGCACGAAAAAACTTCCTCGTGTCCTTTAGTATCTCATTATTCACTGCCATCAGGGGCCGAACCCAATCCTTCGCCCCCCCTTCGAGATGGCCAATTACAAAAGCCACTCGCGATTCCTCGTCGGGGAAGTCATCATACTGCAGGTTGAGAGCGTATTGCATCTCAGTTCTAAAGGCATGATAGTTTCTGGGATCTCCCCCGAATTTCTGCACCAATCCTGGCACCTTTCTGGCTATCGAGGTGGTTTTCTCCTTTCCCTTTTCTGCATCCTGAGCCCTCCTCTCCTCAAGCCTCGCCGTTTGCATGGCCAGCTGGATCTCCAACGCCCTGTACCTTTCTTCCAGGCTTGGACCTCCTCCAGCTGCTCCTGCTCCTCCGGTTCCGGCTGGGTCGCTCATGATGCCGCTGCTTGCACAAGCTGGCTTTCAGGGACTTTCGGATTGCTGTGGTGGGATGATGAGCTGCTTGTGCGTAAAATGCAAGTCCCTCAGAGTTTGATCAGGTTTTCAAACCTCTGCCTGTGACGGAGCCCCTCCGGCATGGCTGCGTCAATCGCTAGTAGAATCCGAAAGTGGTTGCTTTCGGAAACGTTTCCAACATAAAAGCTCTTTCACGGAAACACGTCTTCTGGACTCTCTGCGTGACAGTTTCCGGCGAGGCGTGGGTGTCCCTATAGGAGGTCCTGAGACCTCTCCACTGTTTTCGCTGGAAACGTCTCTGAGCCACCCCTCCGACTCACTTTCCCTGGAAGTTCCTGCTCGCCCCCTACTGGTTCCCTCTTCAGCTGCTCCGTCTCTTTCAACCTGAGGGAGCCTTTGCACCTCCTGTCCTTCCGATGGCAGTTCCCTGACATCTTGTAAAGAAGCTGGTAAAATGCGGTCTTGACTATGCTACCACTCAGTGGATTTGTAACTGGCTGACTGACCGAACCCAAAGGGTGCTCATCAATGGTTCCTCTTCATCCTGGAGAAAAGTGACTAGTGGGGTGCCACAGGGTTCTGTCTTGGGCCCGGTCTTATTCAACATCTTTATCAACGACTTGGATGATGGACTCAAGGGCATCCTGATCAAATTTGCAGATGACACCAAACTGGGAGGGGTGGCTAACACCCCAGAGGACAGGATCACACTTCACCGATCGACAGTGGAATTTGCTGCCAAGGAGTGTGGTGGAGTCTCCATCTTTGGAGGTCTTTAAGCAGAGGCTTGACAACCATATGTCAGGAGTGCTCTGGTGGTGTTTCCTGCTTGGCAGGGGGTTGAACTCGATGGCCCTTGTGGTCTCTTCCAACTCTATGATTCTATGATTCTATGATTCTATGAAAATGACCTTGACAGATTAGAGAACTGGGCCAAAACAAACAAGATGAACTTTAACAGGGAGAAATGTAAAGTATTGCACTTGGGCAAAAAAAATGAGAGGCACAAATACAAGATGGGTGACACCTGGCTTGAGAGCAGTACATGTGAAAAGGATCTAGAAGTCTTGGTTGACAACAAATTTGACATGAGCCAACAGTGTGACGCGGCAGATAAAAAAGCCAATGCAATTCTGGGCTGCATCAATAGGAGTTTAGCATCTAGATCAAGGGAAGTAATAGTGCCACTGTATTCTGCTCTGGTCAGACCTCACCTGGAGTACTGTGTCCAGTTCTGGGCACCACAGTTCAAGAAGGACACTGACAAACTGGAAAGTGTCCAGAGGAGGGCAACCAAAATGGTCAAAGGCCTGGAAACGATGCCTTATGAGGAACGGCTAAGGGAGCTGGGCATGTTTAGCCTGGAGAAGAGGAGGTTAAGGGGTGATATGATAGCCATGTTCAAATATATAAAAGGATGTCATGTGGAAGAGGGAGAAAGGTTTTTTTCTGCTGCTCCAGAGAAGCGGACACGGAGCAATGGATCCAAACTACAAGAAAGAAGATTCCACCTAAACATTAGGAAGAACTTCCTGACAGTAAGAGCTGTTCGACAGTGGAATTTGCTGCCAAGGAGTGTGGTGGAGTCTCCTTCTTTGGAGGTCTTTAAGCAGAGGCTTGACAACCATATGTCAGGAGTGCTCTGGTGGTGTTTCCTGCTTGGCAGGGGGTTGGACTCGATGGCCCTTGTGGTCTATTCCAACTCTATGATTCTATGATTCTATGATTCTATGAAACCACAGAGCCTAGGACTTGCCGATCAGAAGGTTGGTGGTTCAAATCCCCGCGACGGGTGAGCTCCCATTGCTTGGTCCCTGCTCCTGCTAACGTAGCAGTTCGAAAGCACGTCAAAGTGCAAGTAGATAAACAGGTACGGCTCTGGCAGCAAGGTAAACGGTGTTTCTGGGCGCTGCTCTGGTTCCCCAGAAGCGGCTTAGTCATGCTGGCCACATGACCCGGAAGCTGTACGCCAGCTCCCTCGGCCAATAAAGCGAGATGAGCGCCGCAACCCCAGAGTCAGTCATGACTGGGCCTAATGGTCAGGGGTCCCTTTACCTTTTATCTCAGTATACAGTGGTACCTTGAGTTACAAACACCTCAGGTTACAAACACTTCAGGTTACAAACTCCACTACCCTGGAAGAGTTACGTCGAGTTGAGAACTTTGCCCCAGGATGAGAACAGAAATTGTGTGCCAGCGGTGCAGCAGCAGCAAGAGGCCCCATTAGCGAAAGCATGCCTCTAGTTTAGAACAGTTTCAGGTTAAGAACAGACCTACGGAACGAATTAAGGTCATAACTAGAGGTACCACTGTATATATATATTTGGCAATACGTGCATTTTTTAAATCATTCTCTCCACCCCACCAATATAATGCATTTTCATATGCTATTTTCACAAGTGTTTGCATTTTACCCAGGAGATACATTTTTGCATGTATTCCTTGGTTGGAAAACTGCACTACAAAATTCAACATCCAACATTTGAAGAACAACTGTGTTTTGATTTGTGCATTGTTTAGGAAAATGTGAATTAAGTACATTTGCCTTTCAACGGAATGGAATTTCTACCCCATCCCTTGTTGTTGTTGTTTAGTCATTTAGTCGTGTCCGACTCTTTGTGACCCCATGGAGCAGAGCACGCCAGGCACTCCTGTCTTCTACCCCATCCCTAGTTTGGACAAAATGCTAAACCAAACTTTGGTTTAGTTACCATCCAGTACTGAGTTAAAAAGAAAAGAGAGGGCCATAGCAGATGTGAGTTCCTCTATCAGAGCCATCAATTTTGTGCCACCCCAATAATCCCTGATTTGGCTTACCATAATGGGCAAGCCAGCAATATGAATAAATGCAGACTCTGTGGTTATCAACACCAAGCCTCTTAATGCCCCCCCCAACATTGGCTAACATTTAGCCCGATGAAGAGTTTGGTAGAACTCTAAAGCTTGCTCACTTTGTTGTGACATTTTGGTTGGTCCTAATAAAGGTATTAGGGACGCGGGTGGCGCTGTGGGGAAAAGCCTCAGTGCCTAGGGCTTGCCGATCGAAAGGTCGGCGGTTTGAATCCCCGTGGCGGGGTGTGCTCCCGCTGCTCGGTCCCAGCGCCTGCCAACCTAGCAGTTCGAAAGCACCCCCGGGTGCAAGTAGATAAATAGGGACCGCTTACCAGCGGGAAGGTAAACGGCGTTCCGTGTGCTGCGCTGGCTCGCCAGATGCAGCTTGTCACGATGGCCACGTGACCCGGAAGTGTCTGTGGACAGCGCTGGCCCCCGGCCTCTTGAGTGAGATGGGCGCACAACCCCAGAGTCTGTCAAGACTGGCCCGTACGGGCAGGGGTACCTTTACCTTTTAATAAAGGTATTACCTGATTGGATTTTGGAACTGGAGAAGACAAATAGATAGATAGGGAGATATACACATACACACACACAAACACAGCTCATGAAAGTGTGTGGTTTTTTTGGGTTGTTGTTTTGTCTCCTGCATAAACAGCTGTAACCAAAGTACCTTGGTCTAGAATCACTTGATAAAAAGAATCTCTGTGGATAAAAAAGAAATGTTGGAGTGGGGGTGGCGGAATATATCATGAAGAGTGAAATGAGGCACCATCATTCAAAAGCCAATTAGATTGTATCACATTCTCTTTTACAAAACTGTCAGCTTTCATATCCATCAACAAATCAATCCGAGACAAAATATGTAGTTATAGTAAGATGGTTTTGAAACAGGCCACAGTGTGAAACCTCTTCAGAGACAAATAAATAATGCATCATAGAGATATTATTTAAAAAGCGGATAGTTAAAATGAGTTAGTAAGAAATGTTTATCACCCTAAAATTAGTTTTCCCTCTGTCCTTAGAATTAAATTTACCCACCAGGGGATTTAATCAGAACAATAATATTGTGGCTTATGATGTCAACAATGCAATCTACGGGGCAAGATTTTCATGGCGCTGAGAGGTTGGTCTATAAGCCTTTCCAACCAAACTTAAATCTTGGGAGTTATGCTTACTCAAAGCTGAAATGCATGATCAGAATACAATGTACACATTGCAACTTTTGCTAGACGACTGAGACGACTGATAGGGAGTCATACTTTTTAAAAAAACATGTTTCCTCATAAGTTGTTTGTTTGTTTGTTTGTTTTCAAACCTTACTAACACGAATTGAGCAATTTCTATTCCAGTCTTCTCTCCAATGTGATAATCTTGTTATCTGCAGAGATATTCCAATAATTTCGAATAATAATTTTATTATTTGTACCCTGCCCATCTGACTGGGTTGCCCCAGCCACTCTTGTTGGCTTCCAGCATGTTGAAAAACATAATGCTACTTTAAACATCATCATCATCATCATCATTAATAATAATAATACATTTTTATTTGTACCCCCACCCCCAGGCTCAGGGTGGTTAGCATCATAAAACTAACACAATATACAAAGAACATAAAAACAGGCAATCAATTAATTAAAATACATCTTAAAATTAGTTCAGAACAAATTAAAAAACACAAAGCAGTGCTGAAACAGGTGACACCCACCTTCAGTCAGAAATGGACAATGGTTCTGTCCAGAAGTAGTTGTACCACATGACGTTAGCAATAACTATTTGACTATCTTCAAAAATTATTTCTGTTTTCTTCATGTTTATCTTTCATCTGCTTTTCTTTTCTTTTTCTTTTTTGTTATAGTTGCAGGGGAGAGGAGTAATGTTGACCAGGAACATGATCTTGTACCCCAATCGTAAATTCAATGAGATTTCAGCATCATGTTGCGGATGTTGTGCATTGCAACTCAGGGAAGTAATTGATCTGTTGGCATTGTGGCAAACATAATTTAAACCCAAATGGCTAAACCTGTCCGTTAACAGACTGCAGCCGATTTCTTGCTGCAGCAGAATGCAGGAAAAGAAAGTTAGGATGGAGTTAACAGTGAGAGTTTCAAGAGAAAATAAAACATCCAAGGTTACAAATGATAGAATGTGCAGATAACGCTTTTTGTGGCTGTGCCAGTCTTGGCCTAAAGAGCTAAATTTGTTAAGATTTCCAGCCAAGTACACTTGGAGATGAACTGCCCATTTACAGTTTGGATGTACATACCAGGATTCATAGTATATTTGTCAAAGATGAATGTTGCAGTTAAGAGAAGCTTATAGAATTCTGCGTACTTTGCACAAAAGAAGGGTATATATATATATATATATATATATATATATATATATATATATCCCCTCTGCCAAAGATGCTCAGCTTTTAAGAAAATGCAAATGCTGTATTCGGAAAGAACCCAACTGCTCCTATCGTTCTATTATTTTTAAAAGGCACCATTTTAAAATGATTAACTGCCTTATTGGAGGGTCAAAGCTGCACTGACTTTAACCACTGATTTCAAAAACTGTGCTGATTTTTGTTTGTTTGTTTCTTACAATTCCTGTGCAATGTCAGGCCCTTTCCTGTGGTATCATATAAAACACAACATGGTAACTCAAAGCAAAATTCAACTATACTCCAGATAATTTCAACTCTTCTAACAGTCCTGCATGGATGTTCACAGAGGTTTTTCTCTGCTGCTTGAAGATCCTCAATTTTAAGATCATTTGGATGGAAAAGAACACATCAATACAGGATGCTGCCACATGCCATTGGTCCTTCTACCATTGGTCTACATTGCCAATGGTCTACATTGACTAGCCAAGGCTCTCCATGATTTCTGAGAGGGTTCTCTCCCATCTCTACTTGAAGGTAGCAAGGACTGAACCTGGGACCTTCTCCATGCAAAGCCGACACACTGCAATTGAGCTACTTCCCTTCCTTTTATTTTCAGGCTAGAGGCATGCCCAGAACAGGGTCACAAATTGAGGGTGGGTATAGAGTACAATATGCATATCTCAGCTCTACATAAGGTTGCCATATGTCCTCTTTTTCCAGGACACGTCCTCTTTTTCTTCATGGGTAGAGTCGTCACATGGGACGTGGGTGGTGCTGTGGGTTAAACCACAGAGCCTAGGACTTGCTGATCAGAAGGTCGGCGGTTCAAATCCCTGTGACGGGGTGAGCTCCCGTTGCTCGGTCCTGCCAACCTAGCAGTTTGAAAGCACATCAAAGTGCAAGTAGATAAATAAGTACCGCTCCCGCAGGAAGTTAAACGACATTTCTGTGCGTTGCTCTGGTGCATGCTCTGGTCATGCTGGCCACCGGACCCGGAAGCTGTACGCCGGCTCCCTTGGCTAATAAAGCGAGATGAGCGCTGCAACCGCAGAGTTGGCCACGACTGGAGCTAATGGTCAGGGGGCCCATTACCTTTACCTTTTTACAGTCATCATAGCGATCCATAGCTAAAAGTTGTTGTTTAGTCGTTTAGTCGTGTCCGACTCTTCATGACCCTATGGACCAGAGCACGCCAGGCACTTCTCTCTTCCACTGCCTCCCGCAGTTTAGTCAAACTCATGTTGGTAGCTTCGAGAACACTATCTGTCCATCTCGTCCTCTGTCGTCCCCTTCTCCTTGTGCCCTCCATCTTTCCCAACATCAGGGTCCTTTTAGCTAAAAGTAGAAGTCGGCAAATGTGTCCTCTTTTCCACTCTTCAGAACATATAGGTAAAGGTACCCCTGCCCATTAGGTCCAGTCATGACCGACTCTGGGGTTGCGGCACTCATCTTGCTTTATTGGCCAAGGGAGCCGGCATACAGCTTCCGGGTCATGTGGCCAGCATGACTAAGCCACTTCTGGTGAACCAGAGCAGTGCAAAGAAACGCTGTTTACCTTCCCGCCGGAGTGGTACCTATTTATCTACTTGCACTTTGATGTGCTTTCAAACTACTAGGTTGGCAGGAGCAGGGACCGAGCAACGGGAGCTCACCCCGTCGCGGGAATTCGAACCGCCAACCTTCTGATCGGCAAGTCCTAGGCTCTGTGGTTTAACCCACAGTGCCACCCGCATCCCCTTCAGAACATGGCAGCCCTAAATAATGCTACTTTATTAACAAGCTGGAAGGAGCATGGGGGACACAAAGCTAAATAACAGGAAGCCCACATGGAGCAAGAGGAACTAATGAGCGTTGTACTGGCAGTCAACAAGGGCAAGCACCATCTCTTTGAATCACCATCAGCAAGTCTACTGCCAAGCCCCTGGCACCGAGAAGGAGGCAGCACTGCGACTGCATCTGCTATGTGTAAGCTATTCCCCATAAACATAGTTTATGGGTTTCTTACTGGTTTGTGCCTTGATGTCCTGCTGATGTCATCTGTGCCTGCAGTCTGCACCGCGATACGTCAGCACCATTATCCTTCTGTTTTATTGCTCTTCCCCTGTGGATAGCTTGTCTAGATGTTCACTGTTGCATGCTGCCTTTGGCCTCCCTTTTGAACAGCATCATCCATAGCTGTTGGCACTCTAATTGGACACATCTTATAAGGATAGGCTTGGATATCAGGCACCAGATGGCGAATTCCTTCCGTGGGCCTGATACTTTGATTAGGGGGAAGTGCTTGGATAGTACTTGTGCATGCTGGGTTTGCAGAGTAACAATGAATAAGACTTGCTGCCAAGACTTCTAACGGCTACTGTAGTAGGAAGGCATCCCACTACAGATGTTGGCTATTTGAGTTAACCTTACTTCTCCCCAAGGAACCCTGGGATGGATAGATGGATTTATTTATTTCATAAAAGTCATACAACACCTGGTTGTGATTCAAGGACCCGTCCCCCCACTTGGGAATAATAAAGACACGTGAACACAGTATATTAGGTTAATGGGCTAGAAAAGGCAACAACTTTATTGATTACAGCATGTGAGAGGTATTGGCGGAAGCTAAAGAGGTGAAAAAAACTGAACATGGGTTCTAATTGGCCTAAATATTTTGAAATTATAGAACAGGATGGTGAGAAAATAAAATTGCAGAGTTTTGAGAAACTGAAGTCTAAGGTGAGAGATTGGTTACATTATCGACAGATAAATGAAGTATTTAAGCAGGACAGAAAGAAAGGCTTCCAAGTGGAGAGATCAAAACTAGAAACAGAATTGTTAGAGCCCAATACTAAACATTTGTCAAGAATGTATAACTTGCTGTTGAAGTGGAATACTCAAGATGAAATGGTGAAATCCAGTATGATTAAATGGGCACAGGATATTGGACATGACATTGAACTCGCTGACTGGGAGCAGTTATGGACCACCGGGGTTAAATTCACGGCATGTAATGCCTTAAGAGAAAACATTATGAAAATGATCTATAGGTGGTACATGACTCCTGCTAAGTTAGCGAAGATCTACCATTTGCCCAATAATAAGTGTTGGAAGTGTAATGAAACGGAGGGAACCTTCTATCACCTTTGGTGGACCTGCCCGAAGATTAAGGCTTTCTGGGAAATGATCTATAATGAAATTAAGAAAGTTCTTAAGAGAACCTTTACTAAGAAACCAGAAACTTTTCTCTTGGGTATGGTGGGCCAAATGGTGCCAAAGAAGGACAAGACATTTTTTATGTACGCCATTTTTTACGAAACGCAGAATATGTCTATGACTAAAGGGTTGCTGGAAAAACCTGAAATAAGGATGCAGCAAAGGGGTGGTATGGGGAGGTCCATTTTATGTTTGTTTATGTTTTTGTTGTGTTTTTTTTATTTATTTATGGAAAATCAATAAAAATATTTTATAAAAAAAATAAAAAAGAGAGGTATTGGCTTAGGCATTGGACAACAGCACATCTTGACTCCACCCACTCGGAGAGGGGTGAGTCTAACAAGGGTTAACCACCAGTAGGGGGAGCCTGTTGATGCAAATACAACTGTAAGCTCTCCCCTGATGTCACCGGGGGTCGTGCCATGGCCCCCAGCCATGCAGGGCATCAGACAGGATCCATGACCGCCCGATTCCTTTAACGGAATACCCAAAAAGTGAAGGGGTAGGCGATGGCCACACCCTGCCCTTCCATACACCAACAACACATTCCAATGCCTAACCGCCAATACCAGGAAAGTTGTGACGATTGCTACGAGGTAGGTGAAAAACCAAGAGGCCGGTGCCAATTTGTCAATTGGGTAAAAACTCCTACCAGGCCCCATGGGCAACCAAGGCGACCAACCATGGGTCCATAGCAAGGTCAAGCGCGAAGCGATGAGCTAAAAGGAGTGGTTGGTGGGTGACTTGAAGAAATCCGGCAGCCCAATGAGGGGGAGAGCTGCCACAGCCACATTTGAGCAGCTAAATCCCGCCCCGGGCTTCCCACTGATTGGAAGCCTATACAGGGAGTGTGGTGTGTCAGCGATGATGGCAAGCAGGGGCTGGAACGCTCCCTGTGAAGCACAGGAATCAGTTCTCAATGACAATCCTTCCCCTCCGGGAGGAGGAGAGGCTTTGCAAAACAAAACAAAACCCCAAAGTGGAATTACAAGACTTTGAGGAGGCTACTAGCCATGATGACTATGTTTTGCCTCCATGGCTGGAGGCAGCAATGCTTCACCATACCAGGTGCTGGAAAGCACAGGAGAGGAGAGTGATCTTGCCCTTGGGTCCTTCTTGTGGCTTTCCCACAGGCATCTGGTTGGCTGCTGTGAGAACAGGACTAGACGTGCTATTGGCTTGATCCAGCAGGCTCTTCTTATGCTTTGAGGGGAAGGATCTCCATGCCAGCAATTTTCAGACTGTGTACCAGAAAACCCTCCAATTCCTTGGAGGCATATGGGGGGGGGGGTTGCTCAAGTACAAGCTCAGTAACATAGGTTTACTAAACAGTTCTGCTAGCACAATCCCTTTTCCTGCGCTAGGGATTTCCCCTCTCACTCCTCTACTGGCGTCCCTCCCCTTCCACCCCATCCATCACAACAACAACAACAGCAACAATTTATACTCTGCCCATCTGGTTGGGTATATGTACCATGCCAGAACTGCACATTTATAGAATAACACAGCAAAGAATATCTGTTATTCTTTTCCAACTTTTGCTCTCTCAGTCTTCTGAGGCATTCTTTGCTAAGGCTGTTTCCAGTCCATGTCAGTTTTGCATCAATCTTCATTTTTTAAAAAATAAAATGAATTGAAAACCATTTTTGAAAAACGCGGAGAAGTGCAAAAACCAGGCTTCCTCTACCTTGGCCCTCCAGATGTTTTGAGACTACAATTCCCATCCCTGACCACTGGTCCTGCTAGCTAGGGATCATGGGAGTTGTAGGCCAAAAAACATCTGGAGGGCCAAGGTTGAGGAAGCCTGGCAAAAACCAAAGGATGACTGTGTCTCAATCTCTGTATAATATGGGAAGTGTTAGGGAGCAAACCTACTGCAAGTTCCGCCATGATGAGTGGGTTAGAATCCAGCAGATTGAGCTGAGCCATCTTCATCCTCAGTTCAACCAGAAATATGGCAACATCCCAAGTCAACTAAGACCCAACTGGCTGAGCCAAGCCAGTTAAAGCTCTGAAAACAGGGCATTCTGGGATGTGGGGAGGGGGCAGGACCAGAGGAAGAGACTTAGGCTGGATCCTAATGCCGTTCAGCGTGGTCACATGACCAGGCAACCCAGCAAAAAGAGCGGTGCAACACTATTTTTAAGGCTGGCTTTCCCTCTGCCAGGCTTAGGTCAGCTAAGCCAGCAGAAGCCCCACTGCCAAGTGGCAATTGTATCTGATGTAGCATATGCCAGCTTAATTTACACAGTCTTGCATTACTCCAGCTTTTGGTGGATAGGATTGTTTCGTTAAGCAGTTGGGTTTGCGGACCAAATGAAACATGCAAGCATCGCTATTCTTCACTGTCTTGTTTCTCCTTTCCAGTCCATGCAGCTTTGGATCAGCTTTCAACACTGGATGGAATCCAGCCAGGCTGACAAAGCCATGTCTACATCTTTTCTTCCCTCTGTTTCATTTGTTTGTGTGTCGAGAGTCTCTGAGCTCAAAACGTTGGGATGCTGAAGTACTTGAGGTAGCGTTGCTCTGAGCAAGAGTGAGTGGAAGCATATGGAGATCAATTGAGTTATTCATAAGGTGCCACCGCACTGACTAAACAGGCCACCTGCCGTTTCACTGCCTCAGGAGATTTAGCTCCACAGCTCATTTTAAAATAATTTGCTAGCCAGAGCAGGGCCAGGGAAGCGTTAAGAAGAAAAAGCAGGGGGGAATCATTATCATTGTCATGTAGTGCCAAGAATATTAGCAACTTTTGACATTCATCTAACCCATCATTGTCCCATGATTGCCTGTGTACCTGCATGTGTGTATATAATTATGGGAATGTGCCAGATAGAGAGATGCGTATTTCTGCTCTCAGCACTAGGCTCATTCATTTTAATGCAAATTTCAGAAGTAAGGCGTGCAAAAAAGGTTTTCTTTCTTTTCCGTTTCGAAAATCCCAGTACAAAATTGGGGCTGGGGGTGTGTGGAAATTTCAACCTTAACAATGAAAACATGCAATCTGGTTCAACGTGACTGTGATATGTGTTATTCTAGTGCATCTCTCAGAATGAACAGCAGAGACAGTGGAAGGAGTACTGCATCTTGCAACTCTCCTCATAAACTGACTTATCTACTGTACCAACCAAGTCATATCCCATATTATTAGGCTCCTAGCAGGGGATCAGTTTTGATCTAGATGAACATCTCTGTCTGCCAAAGAGGCTCAATTCTTCCTTGCTTCCACTCCGATTACTTTGGAACATAGGAGTTGCTTTATACCAATCTCAGCCCATCGCCATCATGGCTAGTATCCTTCACAAATTTGTCTGATCCTTCTTCTAAAACCATCTAAGCTAGTGGCTATGACTGCATCTTCAGGCGAATACCGCAAATCAATTATGCATCATGTGAATTGGTTCAGAATTTCCTGCCCACCAGTTTCACTGGATGGCACCAAATTCTAAACCTATGAGGCAAAGTGCATCCATATATATAAATATTCCATATATATCCACACATACAATGGAGAAAGTGGATGAAGATACTCCTCTTTGCCTCTTAATTCATTATATTATATATTATATTATATTATATTATATTATATTATATTATAATTATAATTATAATTACTGCAGATGATGACAGCAGTCACAAAATTAAAATACACCTGCTTCTTGGGAGAAAAGCAATGACAAACCCACACAGCATCTTAAAAAGCAGAGACATCACCTTGCCAACAAAGGTCTGTATAGTTAAAGCTATGGTTATCCCAGTCGTGATGTATGGAAGTGAGATCTGGACCAAAAAGAAGGCTGATCGCCGAAGAATTGATGCTTTTAAATTATGGTGCTGGAGAAGCTACCAACATGAGTTTGACCAAACTGTGCGAGGCAGCGGAAGGCAGGAAAATAGTGAAAGAAGCCAGAGTGGTGGGCATCACACATGCATTCTGAAAGGAAGTTGGTTGGCATCCATCTGTCTTGGGAGACAACGGAAGAGCCTTTGTGAGTGAAATCAAACCATTGGAGGGTTACAGCACCTACTTTGGGCGAGACAGACATGCTTTGTTGCAGCTGGGGACAGTTGAAGGCATCCAGTTGTGCTGCGACAGGTGTACCACGGCATTTCTTGTTTCTGGAGGTCATTCCTTCTCTGGTCACTTCTGTGGATATACGACCTGACTGATTGTCATCTGCAAGGGATTTCTGCACGGCTAGGTTAATGTTGCCAGCCTTCATGTCCAAAAGGAAGATCCAGGAGTAAACCTGTAGTCTCCACCATTAGCTCTGGAGTGAACCGTTCCCATCGAGGAGCCTTCGGGACTATGATCTGAATTATCAGCTCTCATCAGGATAAAAAAGACTGGAGAGAAGGAGGAGGGGAGATGGGAACTACAGTTCTCCAGGTAATAAATTATTCATGACTTCTAACTATCGGAGATAATTAAAATTACCTGCTTTCAGCAGATATGCCATTAACTACAATTTCCTCCTTTTTAAAAATAGGCCTGTTTCACGCTATCACTTTCAAACAGCTGGATCCTCTGTATACATGCCCAAATGTTCACACAGACAGGTTGCATATTCTTGGGACAATGTCTCCTCCTTAAATGCAGACAGCTCTGTCTGCACATTTAATGTGTAAGCAACGTTGTCCCACCCGGGGGGGGGGGGGATAAATGAGTAAATGCTTAAAGATGCCTTGGAAATCATGGCTGAGAGGTGTAATAAACAAAAATCTGCCCTTATTCCCTTATGGGGAACGCAAGAGCCTTTATAGAGTCCTTTGTAGGTTCCCCATCAGTCGGAGAAAATAACAGAGGCCAACCAGTGAATACTGAGAATCAAAGCAGCTAGTAAGCCTGATCTTTATGGAACTGTTGCAACAGGGTGCTCCCCTCACACGCAGGAAAGGAGGAGGACCCTGAACAAAGGTGTGCCTGCCCTTATATAGACATTTAAAATTGCCCACCCTGGAGTCCAAGACCACCCCCAGAAACATCATACATACATCACAGAAGTGGTGTAGCTCAAGACCACCCCCTAGATACATCATATCTACATCACAGAAAGGACGGTCTATAACAGAAATCTGAGTGCGTTGTTTATCTCCTGTCTAGCAGGTTACCTGTTAATGGTCACTTGACTGGATTACTTGGGGAGCCTGGCCAGTCTTTTGTAATGATAAATACTTAGTTCCTGAGCCAGGTCACAGGCTCACCCTGTTAATACACAGACATACCCTTACGACAGGATTTGTGAACGAAAAGACAATGGGGAGGCTCTTCCATTTTCCTTCGACCTTGCAGAGAAATATTTGAGGTCAATTTGGGAGGGACAAAATGGTTTCAGGACTTTTCTGTGGGGTTTCAGACATGTGGTTTATATATGCAGTTATGAACATTTATCTTTTATATATATATATATAAGACCTTAATTTTTTTATTTCAGAGGTGAGATGGAATATTGTTTGATGAATTGTGGATCAGTGGAACTTTCCCTATTTCGCAACCATTTCTATCCACCCTAGCAAATTTTAAGACATGGACAGAATGGGGAGAAAGAAAGAAAAAATGTATATAAAGCAGTGCTAAAATATGTACAATAATATCATAAATACAATGTTGCACAATG